>NW_012267234.1:9572470-9958583 GCF_000151885.1 Dipodomys ordii | reverse complement strand
CACACACACACACACACACACACACACACACACACACACACACACACACACACACCCCTACCTTATTTGCTAGCCTAATAAGGAGATCCTTTTTCCAGAAAGAGAAGGACAGACTTTCTCATTAATGGGAAGGTCACCTCGGGCTGAGGTTTAAGAACTGGAACCAACCTTTGTCCAGCCTGCATGAGCTGCGCTATTGTCTTTCAGGTCCCCCTACCCCAGTGACCCCAGGGTCAGGGGCACACATGCCGGCCTTGAACTCTCCGTCTGTCTCTCCTACCATATTAATTACTATTCCCCTTGGTCAGCCTAAGAAAACAGCTTCAACTGCATTAGTGCTAATTAAGAAGAGTGAGCTGGCCATTCGTGCCCGTCTCCAGGCGTCCCTGAAACCTCCAGGTCCTGGACAATCTTATTAGGACAGAAGAAAACCCCTCCTCACACTCCTTCTCCATGGGGTGCTTGATACGAAGTGCTCTGCCCACTCCCCCGGCAGTGAGCTGGCAGCTTCCATTACCGGTGCAGCTGCCCCCAGCATCCTGGAGGACAGGGCGGGTCAGCCAGCACAGGGGGGACAGGGGAGAAGCTCCATTTCCTTAAGCCAGGGAGGAGAGAGCAGAGCAAATGCAGGGTCATGTCCATTTCTAAGTCCATCTGTTGCCTCTTACCTCTCCCATCACCATGAATACATGAATAGGCAGACAGAATAAACGAGGAGCCCTTGGCGTGACTCTCCCTTAACCCTGCCCCGCTCCACGGAAACCTCCAGTGTCGCTCCTGGCTCCTGACTGGGCTCTGATGCTCCGGATTCCACGCAGATCTGAAGATGGTAGTGATTGCTTGAGCTGCCTCTGAGCTCCTGAGTTCCCCATCATCCTTGCCGTACTGTTGTCCTAGGAATGTCTGCAGTGATCTGCATGCTGGCTCCAGCCCTACCTAACCCCATTCACTCTGGCCAGGCCATTGGGCCACTTGTCTGACTTATGAAAAATCCTGTCTATAGAAGAAAGCTCTTAGCATGGTCTCCTAGCCCAATCCCTATCCCCCCTTCCCCACCTGCCACAGCAAGCACACGGTATGAGCAGCTTGGGAGAAGGCAAGAGCATTCGGAAGAAGAAAGAGGGGAAGGTAGCCATGGCAGATCCCATTTCCTCCCTATGCACAGAGGCACGCCTGCAACCTACCTCCTAGCCACTGTCCTCTTTTAGAAATTAAAAATAAAAACAACACCAAAACACCCTTCACATTGAAAAAATCAAATTGCTGGGTACTGGTAGCTCATGCCTATAATCCTAGCTATTCAGGAGGCTGAGTTCTGAGGATTATAATTCAAAGCCAGCCTGGGCAGGAAAGTCTGTGAGACTCCAATTAATCACCCAAATCTGGAAGTGGAGCTGTGGCTCAAGTGGTAGAGCACCAGCCTTGAGCATAAATGCTAAGGGATAGTGCTCAGGCCCTGAGTTCAAGCCCCATACACATACACACATACATGTACGCACACACGTACACACTCCTAACAAGAAAGAAAGAGAGGGAGAGAGAAAAGTCCAAGAGTTCTTTCTGATGGCTACTCATCTAATTAATTTCTTATTCCTCCAATTTCCATCATTGCAATATTCTTGTACCATATTATTCACCTAACTAGAGATTATTATCCTAGATCTTCAAAATCTAGGAATAGAGAGACCTCAGCTTAAGGCCAGCCCACCTAGGGAAAATTGTTAATAAGACCCTATCTCAAAAACAGACCAGGAGCAGTGGTCTGTAATCCCAGCTATGCAGGAGGTGGAGAGGGGAGACTCAAGGACTGAGGCTGGTCTGAGCAAGAGTACAAACTCCTATCTGAAAAACAGACTAAAGCAAAAAGACCTGGCCCGAGGGGGTGGGCACGATTCAAGTTGGGAGGGTACTTGTCTAGCAGCAAAAACAATCTTTTTCCTTTTTGGTACTAGGCATTAAACTCAGGGCCTCATACTTTGCTAAGCAGGTGCTCGACCACTTGAGTCATGCGTCAAGTTTTTTTTTTCAATTTTGCTTTAGTTATTTTTCAGATAGGGTTTTGTGCTTTTGCCCTGAGCTGGCCTGAGATTAGGAATCATCTGACCTGTGGTGGATATACAAGGGGCCTGTACACTGTAGCACCATGACTGACCACACCAAGGTCACCTATTTTTTTTTCCTCCCTAGGGCTGCAAAAGGCTACAAGAAGCTCTGGATGGATGGCCGCAAATTTCATGGAAGTCACTTGCTCCATGTCCCTTTAGCTAACCCAACATGGAGCTGATCAGGAGTGAGTCCCTGTGTGTGGCTAGCTGTGGGGCTCAGCACCAACTCAGGGTCCAGCACATACAAAGCTCCGAGTGTCAGCATGGAAAGTCCCACTGAGACCAACATCTGGCCAAGGCCACAGACGGCCCAGCCACTGTCCCGAGCAGCCTGCTGTGTGTCCTGCTTTCCCTCTTGCTGGATGAAAGAGACAGGCGGGGACAGTCCAAGGTCCTCTGCGGAGCCCAGCCGACAGGGAGCCAGCGCCTGCTGCTACCCTGCTTGCCAGGGAGCTGCCACTGGGTGTTAGCATCACCCCAGACAGCAACCTGACCCCCGCAAAGAGAGATTTCAAACCCCACGAGCTCAGCCCTCCATCCCCTCCTCCTCCCAGCCTTATAAAAATAGAAGGAACACATGTTCCCATTAGTCACTTGCTCGAGGCTTGCTGTGGGGTATATGCAAACCGCCTGTACACTGGAACCAAATTTGAATATCATTTGCATCTTCCAGGTAGACAAGAGATAAGGCATCAAAAAAACCACAGCCCTCGCCCCCCCCGCCTCCCTAGGCAAGGCGCTGAGCGAGGGGGACCAAATGACATTTCCTGGGAACAAGGCCTCTCGTTTGTATGTTTTCAAATGCACTTGATCAGGCCCCTCCTGGCGACTGAAGCCCACCCCAGCTGGAGAGGCATTCTGAGAGGCTTTTAATTAAACTTCTGCTTGCCAAGAATGGTTTGCATATGCACCAGAGAGACAGCTCCTAGGGGAGCTATAAAAACAGCATTGCCTTTTGCCTGCATGTCCTTAACTTTCTGAGATGATGGAGGTAGAAGCCAGGCTGCTTGGGTCACCCCTTTCTGGAAGGGTCTGAGAGGAGGAGTGTGTGGATTGTGAGGGGGGGCAGGCAGTGGGTGAACCCTGACAGCCACCAGAATGCAAGAAGGTGGGGTCCAGGCTGCACTAAGGTTTGGTCACAGCACAATCAGATGGGGGAGGCCTAGAAAAAGCCTTCAGACCCTACAGGTGGCTGCGCTATTGACCAGTGCATCCTCCACGGCTCTGACCTGCCTTGACCCGGCCTTTGTAACTCTATCAGGACCCTTGGTCAGTAGGTTCTCCACTGTCAATAAACAGCCCAAACACGCACACGTTCATTCAGAATACGGGGAGGCCCATCTATTTGCGGATCGATCTTGGACTTCGCAAGTTGACAAAGTGTAGAGTCCCTTGCCTTCTTATCATAATATTGAAAATATGTGCTGTGACAAATTGAATGATCTACACCTCTGGGGTCCCACTGGTAGGCCCCTCAGTAAACACAGGACAATTGATTGAGATAAAAGGTGAATGAGAGGTCTGTGGTGTTGTAAAGAAGACAAACCCATGGAGCCCCGGGCTGGAGGACCAGTCTGCCTCATGAAGTGTGTTTGCTTAATCCCACCCACATGGGCCAGGGCTAGTCTGCTCTAGTTATCTGGGGCAATTTAAAAACCATCTGCCTGCATTGGGAAAATTTAGGCAAAAATAAAAAACCAAACCGACAGACTTCGGGGACTTAATGATCTACTCTGACAGCTTTTTATAGTGATCAGGATCTCCATTTCCCAGTTCTCTGCCTTCCAGTTGGTCTTGGGCTGGGTTGATGCGTCTGTGCTTTTGAGGTCCTCTCCCCTCCCCTCCTTTTGGCAGGAATCTACGCAATTTTCCTTCAATAGCATCTGAGCCATTTGCACCCAGATCTGTATCTGCTCAAGTCACAGAACATGCAGCATTTGGCACGAAGAATGTGGTGTTGAGTTTCTCAGTCTTCATACCTCGATGCCATGCACAGATTCTTTTCTGTCATGGGCCTGTGCCAAGCGGTGAGACACATGTGTTCTTCTACTCTTTAGTTTGACAATCCAGGCATTGTTGAACATCTCTGAAGGCAGGTGTGCCCTGGAGTGAGAACCACTGAGATCAAGCCAAAGTGGTGGGTCTTCATTTCCGAGATTCTTGTCCTCCTGGGCAGTCACAAGTGTCTGGTCTCCACACCTGAGTGGTGTTCTCTAAAGCTAAGAGTTACTGGTGTGGAGCTGGGTGCAGTGGATCACACCTGTAATCCTAGTTACTCAGGAGGTTGCGAGCTAAGGATCACGAGTCAAAGTTGGCCCAGGCAGGAAAGTCAATGAGACTCTTATTTCCTATTAACCATCAGCTCCCCCCCCCCGAAGTGGAGTTGTGACTCAAGCGGTAGAGCATAAGCTTTGGGTAAAAAAGTGAAGGGACAGTGCCCAGGCTGTGTACTGCAGCACCTGCACGTGAGTGCATGTGCGCGCGCGCGCGCACACACACACACACACACACACACACACACGAGTTGCAGATAGGGGACAGAGTGATGAATTCAAACCAGAAAATTAGGCAAATATATGTTTTGACATTTCCCTGCCCTGCATGTAAGATGAAGGGGCTGAGATTTTCATCTCTTAGTTATGGGGAAAATCCCAGAGTCACTTTGTCTTTCAAAGAAAACCCTCTTAGAGCATTCAAGTGGAGGACAGGAGGGTGAAGCCAGTGGCTTTACTTTGCTGAGGACAGGATGAACCCGTGTGCAGGAGCAGTGGGGATGGAGGTTTGAACACAAAAGCAGATCTGCCTACTGCAGGATACAGCCTCTGTGCATGTGTGTGTGTGTGTGTGTGTGTGTGTGTGTGTGTGTGTTTGTGTGTGTGTGTCCTCCTCTTAAAACTAAAGGAAATGAATAGATTCCACTCATCTCTTCCTCCGATCTCTCTCTGAGGGTCTTGCGTTGGCACTGTGGGGTGGGTGAGGCAATCTGCTATAAAGTTTGAGGGTTTGTGGGCTGCTGCTGACCAGGCTTCTTAGCTCAACCCAGAGGCTGGTGATTGCAGTTTGGAACACACAAAGACCCACGGGGGGGGGGGGTGTGGTGGTGGTGAGATGAATTAGTATGGACCTGTTTCTCCTCTGAATTTTTGTGCTCAGAGTGATATTGTGTAGCTGACCCTTCATCTCTGGGACCAGGCCTCGTTAGAAAGCAAACTCCTAGGACCTGCGTTACTATGGGAGTCTTTTACTCCCTCTTTTACATAGATGTGCAAAATGTCTATGTGGGTCCCCACAGGGGAGGGAGACGCGCTAGCTCCCTGCCAGTGCCACATGCTTTCGATCCCCGGCAATTATACAATTAGACAGGGTGGACACTTTCTCCACTCGTGTTTATTTTTATACCTGTCACATTGCTTACTGGGAAATGAAAGCCGTTAGTCTACGTGCTCATTCTTCCTTCCCTGTTCAAGGCGTTTTGCTGATCTGTTTGATCTCTTTTTAGCAGCCTGCTGATTCTTCTCTTTAAGGATGCTCCTTGGCGTTGGAGGGGCTCTGAGGTGTGTGGATTGCTGAAGTTGGACTTCTGTGGCATATTTATCTTGAACAAGCTGAGGTCTGTGCAAAGAGGCCCCACGGGCAGCTGACTGGCAGTGGGGGGTGGAGGAGGGATGAGAGGAAAGGGAGAGGAAGGGGAGAGAAGGTTTCAGAAAGGGGCTGATTACATGGGAGTCACTGAGTGTTGCTCAGAAGTGCGTGGCATTTCAGCAAGCGGGCACTGATAGGAACAGCCCACCGTCAGGAGAAGCGACCACCTTGCGAACACCAGAGCTGCTGACCTCCCCGGCGGCCGCCCAGCTGACCAGCCAGCCAGGCTCCAAAGCACAAATCAGAAAGCCAATAAGACACTGCCAGTTTCCAAATTCTTTTCATTGCACATAAACCGATAAGCCTCAGCAATCAATAGCGTGTTACCGAATCAGAATCAGAATTCTACGCAGCCACACCTGGATGAGCAAGTCCAGACAGCCAAGAGAGGCGTCTGAGCCAATGAGCAAACTCACTCCAGACATTTTAAATGAGAGGAGGCCCTACACGTGAGGGAGCGGGGGAGGGAGAAAGCAAACAAGAATGAAAATGCAGTCCATCTGTTTGTTTGTTTTTTAAAGATGGATGAACTCTGCATCAAAGAGCCATTTCTGTGTCTCCACACTCATGATGGAAGATTTCCGCCAGCTCCGGGTTCTTGTCCATTTCTTCAGCTTCATTTTTGATGGACTGGCAGTTGGAAAATGCTACTACTCCTGCTGGGTGCTGGTGGCTCACACCTGTAATCCTAGCTACACAGGAGACTGAAGTCCAAGGATCACAGTTCAAAGCCAGCCTATGAAACGAGACTCTTTTTATCTCCAGTTCACCAGCAAAAAGCCAAAGTAGAGCTGTGGCTCAAGTGGTAGAGTGCCAGTCAAGAGACAGTGAGAGGTTCTGAGTTCAAAGCCCTAGTACTGGTACAGAAAAAAAAGAAACAGAAACAGAAAACAAAAACTACTGCTAATTCATAGTTATACCTGTCCCTAACCAACCTTAGTAAAGGCCAAAAAAAAAATCCATGAAGCTAATTCAAAGTCACTAAACACTATTTTAGAAGTAGATGAACATTTTTAGGACCTAAGGGAACAATCTCTGAGTCAGCCTTTCCATTGGTTTTGAAGAAAGTCACTAGTCTCAAAAAATAGCTGTTTAAAATAAATTCCCACTGCTCTCATGTGTATAAACACCACTGCTCTGCTTTTCCTATCACCTGCCCCCTCCCCTTTATTGCTCTTATATTAGTAGATTAAAAGATCAGAAGTGGCAGCTTTTAGCAAATAGATCCATCTTTAGTCACAAGTGGATTTCCACGAGAACGAATACAAAGTTATTAGAGGAGAGAGATAAGTACATTACATGCATTTCGAGCTGCTGTCTGATTTCTGTTAGGCATGCCCTGATTTCTTTTAAGCACCGGGAACACGTTCATTTTCCAGGTTTATATGAGGATCTTATGTATCTGGAGTGCCATTTAGTGGATTACTAATTTACTAAATGGTACCCCAGTGCCCTGAAAGAGTTAATTCTCTTCCAAGAGATAAGCAATTTATTTTCTATTTATCAGCAGGATAAGGCTCACTGCTTGTAAATGACTATGAGTCCCTTGGAGAGAGAGAGAGAGAGAGAGAAAGAGGGAAGGATGCTGTATAAATAGAGGGTATGATAATTATAATTATTGTAATATAATGTCAACCTTAGTGTTATTTTTATACATACGCTTTCCTAACCTTTGTCTAAAATGACCAGATCAACATCATGCCTATGCTGTCACTTTTGCATTTATTTTGGGAATACTAAAGTAGGCTAAGAGTTATGCTGTCATGGCAAAAATGTCCATTTTACCTACTCACCAGTCAACAGATTTTTCTCAAACCCCATAACTAAACACAAAGGGCAGCCCAGAACCTGCCCCTTTAGAACTTCCAATTTAATCGGAGAGGAATGATTCAACAGCAAACACCTAGCCAGAACTAAAGGCTCTCAAAAGTTCAGCTCAGAAGAGGGAGAAATCAGCCATACCACATGAATCCACTGTCAATGGCCATCTTATGCTGGGAATCCCTGACTATGAACATTTTCACCTTGATTTCCGGCCCAGCTGTGTAGTTTTCAACAAGTTGCTTAACCTCCCTGAGTATCTAGTCTTGGAAAGCCACTGCTTAGGATGTAAGGATTAAGCAAAGTGAATGTCTGCAAAAATGCTTTGTGAATAAAAAAAAATGCTACTTACTGGGCACCAGTGGCTCACACGTGCAATCCTAGGTACTCAAGCTGAAAGCTGAGGATCACAGTTCAAAGTCAGCCTGGCTAGGAAAAGACCGTGAGATTCTTATCTCCAATAAACCACTAAGGAGCCAGAAATGGTAGGGACAGCACCCAGGCCTGGGTTCAAGACCCAGGATTGGCACACGTACACAAACAGTGCACTACTCAAACACAACTACAAAACTCTTCTTCATATGTGTACTTCAGATGAAAGTGGAAATAATGGATGTCAACATTTTGTGTGCAGGGGAACTTTCCTAATTGTGGAAGTCTTGGGATTCAGTCCTAATTCTCATGCATGGGGGCAGGGAAAAATCAAGCAGGGGAGGGCAGCTCTGAGGAGGGATCACCCTGACAACCTGAATGGTGGAGCAGTTTTGAATGTGGTCTGAAAGAAGAGACATCGGTGAGCTGAGACAAGTCTCTCCAGGAGAAGGGAAAGGGAAAGGATGAGAATATGACCGAGGGGGTCATGGTGCTGGTAAGATTAAACCACAGAAATTGGTTCTATCATAGTCTGGAGACTAGAAGTCTGAGATCAAGATGTGGATAAGGGTTTGGTTTCTCCTGAGGTCTCTCCTTTGGGTGTTGATGGTTCCTAAACACCCCTTTTTAAGCCATTGTCTTTCTGATGCATCTATCTGTATGCAAAGTTCCTCTTCTTGTTAGACATCAACCATATGGCATTAGGGCCCATCCTAAGAACCACCTTTTAACTTCCTTATCCTATCTCCAAAACACTCATACCAAATGCCCCCCCTGCCCCCAAATCAATCAATGGTGTAGAAAACCTAGGAAGATGCTCAACAACAACAAAGAACACAAACTTCCCAAACCATAGAAGTTCCCAAAGCATCAGATAAGAAAAGATACACAAATAACTTTGGTGTGCCACAATGGTACTTTAAGGGATCCTGAACCAGAGTAAGGAAAATACTAGAAGTCTCCTCAAAGAATTCAGAACGTAGAGAGAAGCACATTGAAGGCATCTTGCATTGTTTCATGTTGTGGTTTGGATCTTAACTCTCCTGCTTTTTCCCCCACCCCCTCCCCCAGGGCTTATGTGTTGAAGTCTTAGTCACCAGTCTGTGGGCACTTTTGGGGTGCAGTGTAACTTTTAGAAGGAGGGGCCTAACGGCAGTAAGTTAGGAATCATGACCATGAAGGGGGAAATTGGGATCCCAACCCTTTCTTTTCCTTTCTGCTTCCTGGCCACTAGGAGGTGAGGAGCTTCCTCTGCTGCAAATTTCCTATCACAACGTTCTATCACAGGGCCATGCAACCATGGATTGAAACCCCTGAAGCTACGAGCCAAAATAAACTATTTTCTCAGGGAGTTTTTCCCCCCACCACAATGGAAAGCTGACACAAAATGTCAAAAAAGGGATTTCAAAAACAAGAAGCCTTCTACTAAGCCTGATAAGACAACAGATGGTGAATAAAGAGCAGGAAAATTGCCTGAGCTCAAATTTTTAGAGGTAGGTTAATAAGTTATATTTCAGAGTGGGAAGACTAAACCTTGATGAAGGATATTTAACACAGTCTTAGAACAAAAACCTGGTTGTCAGGAACTTGCCCTATTAGAACAATCCTTCTAATGTATGTATATAGCAGGTAGGACACATAACAGGAAGCTGGTCAATAAGAATTTACCCAATATATGTCAGCCTAAAGAGAAGGTTGCTGTAGTACCCTGAATATTGAACAAGACAAAGACACCCATAAAATCATGAAGGGAATTCAATTTTCATTAATGACAAATAATGGCATCTGGGTTAAATCTTCTGTTGAAAGCAACTTTGTATGCTGGATAACATAGTAAATGCACCTTAAATACACCAAGGAGCTGATGTGGGAGGGATCAAAGAGTTGGACAAACCAAAGAAATGGCCAGAACTCTTAAAGAAAACATACTCTACCCACAGGCATTTTCCAATCGGGAGATGTGCAAACTCAGCAAGTTTGGGTTTTGATTTTTGAGAGCATTGTTGTGAGTGGGCAGGGTTATGGGGGTCAAATATAAATGCCTAGAGCTCATTCAGGGTGATGAATATAGAACCTTCCCTAGACACAGCCAAGATCCTCCAAGTTTCTCTTTAAAGATGAGAAAAAGGACATAAAAAGGGAAATAAGGCACTTAAAAAAATACAATCAAGGAAAATCAAATTTCTTTTTTGAGTACTTCATGCTATAGAACAATTTAATATGACCCAAATCTACTAAAATTGGCACTAATGGAAAGGTATTAAAATAACCTAGTAATAAAAAACCAACATGGAGTTTAGGACACAAATTAAAGATCAAAACATCATTATAGAACTAATAAATATGTTAACCTAGGTAGCAGTGAATACACATGACTGAAAATATAATTGCTGACAGAGAAAGAGGAGCTTGAGAGAATCTTAATTAATGGAAGGGAGAATGATAGAAGGGGAGACACTGATCAAAATGCACTGTACTCACAAAGTGACATGTTGAGTTGAAACCCTTTTGGGCAACTACTTAAATATAATAATAACAACAATAACAACAACAATATTAACAGTAATAAAAAAGATAAATAATAAGAAAGGTAATAGAAAAATAACCAATGCCTTGGGAATAGAAAATTGCTCAATGGAGAGAAAAAAGGGATATATAAGAGGAAAAAATGCATATAAAAAGGAAGAAATACAAATACATATATATACACACCTATATGTACAACACATACTGAGGACACAGTCTATTACAGGAAAAATGATAGGAATTGGTTGAAAGTAAATAACTGAACATGTTGTGCTTTCTGAATTTAAAGAGGAAGTAAAACATTCTTTTATTATTCAGGCAGAAAAATCGAGTTCTCTGAAAGTGGATGATTGTCAATCTTCTTCATAGACTTTCATCCCAGAAGATATGAGCACAGATTTACATGGTTTCAAGAAAAAAATATATTGTATAGAGCATAAGATGCAATCAAGTTGCTGTTCAAATTCAATCACAACAGGAAGAGATTCTCAAACACAGAGTGTGACACGTACAAGCTCATTTATACAATATCCTTCCCTCCCCAATTTTATAATAGTGTGATAAATGGTATGCTTTAGTTCCAGGAGGAAGTGGGTGAAGGTTTAACAAAGTTCGGGAGGGGAAGAATATATGATTCTCTGACTTTCACACCCAGCTAAAATGTCCCTTTACTCATTTATTTAAATTTGTATTTTATTTTTAATTTCTTCATATTTCACACCTTGGGTATAAAGACAATAAGACATTCTCAGGCACATCAGAAATTAAAATCTCATAGTAAAAAAAAAACTTAAAAACATCACTGGGGGCCAGGAAGGTGGCCTTGCATATATGAGGCCCTGGGTTTGATTCCTCAGCATCACATAAGCAGAAAAAGCTGGAAGTGGCACTGTGGCTCAAGTGGTAGAGCACTAGCCTTGAACTGAAGAGCTGAGGGACAGCACCCAGGCCCAGAGTTCAAGCCCAGGATTGGCAAAAAAAAAAAAAAAAATCACTGGGTTGTTATTCAAGTGGTGGTATGCTTGCCTAACAAATACAAGGCCCTTGAGTTCAAACTCCAGTACTGCCAACAACAATGGCATGTCTCAAAATCCCAAAAGTCTAATTAACCTTGTTGAGTATTAGTAACTAGAGGCTAAGAAGGGGTGTGAGAGAGGGATAGAGGGAAGTTGCGAAACAGGTACCAAAATACAGATAGAGGGCAGGAATCACTTCTAATGCCCTACTGTACAACAGTGTGTTCACAACAATTCATTATGAATTTTCTAAAGAGCTAGAAGGGAAGAGTTTGAAATGACCCAACACAAAGAAACAGTAAATGTTTAAGAACACAGAAGTATGAATTAGCCTGATTTGGTCCTTACACAGTGTGTATACATATTGAGTTATCACACTGTACCCCATCAATATGTGTAATAATTATGCCAACTAAAAATGATAATTACAGGAAAATATCTCCTTACAGATAAAATTCATCCAGCTGAAAGGACAAAGTGAGCAAACAGACTCTTGAGAACACGTATCCAAGAAAACATGAGCAGTGAGTCAGTATTTATAAATAGAAATATAAAAATATGACAAGCCATGGCATCTATAGTTTTAGACTAAGATGGCACATCATGACAGAGTAAAATAATAACCAAGAAATATTAGGAGACAGGAAGGAAACTGGGCAGCCATTCACCAATATCTCTCTCTCTGTCTCCCCCTTCATTTCTCTCTCCCTCTCTTCCCCTCCCACATCTAGCTTAATCTTTCTCTCACCAAATCTAAAGATAACTATTTTGGGGCCATGAAAGTTTTAGTGAGATTTTGTTTTCCTTCATGTACTTTACCTCTTTAAATTCAACACTGTGGATGTGTCATTTTTGCAAAAACTAACACTACTCAATTAAAAGAAAACAGGCTTTTAAGTTGAGAACTGGTGGGTCCCACCAGTAATCCTAGCTACTCAAGAGGTGAGATCAGAGGATCACAGTTCAAAGCCAGCCTGGATAGAGAAGTCCAAGGGACTCTTTTTTTCCCATTAACCACCAAAAAGCTGAAGTGGAAGAGTGGTTCAAGAGATAGAATGCCAGCCTTGAGTGAAAAAAAAATTCAGAGTGAGGGCACAAGGCCCTGAGTTCAATCTCCAGTTTCACACACACATAACTTGGCTTCTAATTTTGTTGTAAAAGGGTTTGTGGATTTTTCTAGAGGACAGAAAGAAGATGTTCAAAGATCCCAAGAGCCCAAATTGAGAGTGTGAGGCAGAAATAAAGATGTGTGTGTGTGTGTGTGTGTGTGTGTGTGTGTGTGTGTGTATGGGTGTGTTATATGGGAGATGAGTGATAATTGAAGTACCACAATCATCTTTATTTATGTTTAATAATTTGACCATGATTTCAAGTTAAAGGAATGATCCTTTTTTTTTTTTATTTTGCCGTTTTTCTTTAGAAGGTCTGCCCTCTTAGGAGGCAACTCTCCTTTCCTTCATGTTGTCAGATCTCTAACTCTGACTCATATATTTTTATCCTCAGGGTTTTCTGAGAATGTCAAAGGAGGCCTCACCAGTCCACCCTGCATTTGCCGATTAACAGCTTCTGCCATTAGCAAATTAGAAACTCTGTCTCTTATTCCTCTTAGAGCGGGAGTCTTTTCCTCTTAATAGTTCTATGATTCCCATTTCTGCATTTCCCTTATTAATGCAGTTATTAATGCATCTCTCTTATAGAAAGCATTTCTAGTTTTCTTGGCTGCCTTTGCCTTCTGTGGAGTTTCACGAGGCTTAAATGGAATGGTTTATCTGGAGGAACACAAAGCAAAGATTCTACCTTCCATTAGTGGGGAGCAGAGCTACAACACAGAAGCAGGCATAGGAGCCACACAGCATGTATCTGTGTTTGCTTCCTAGGGTGCTAAGCCTTAGGTCACAGTGTGGTTCCTAGAGGCCCAGGGACACGTGAGTGGGTGAGATGAGACCCAGAGGGATTTGTAGATGATCTCTCAAAAATCAGCATCTGGACATCTGATTCAAACTGAGGAGCCTCCAACTTTCAGCCTATACCAGGCTTTCACTGGTCACAGTGGAAGGATACAGGTCAGATCTGTCACAGAATGCTTTAGGACAGAGGGTGACTAGGTGTTACAGAACCTCAGAAAGCAATTCCTTTAGACTGTTCCTCAAATTTGGGTAGGGTCAGGTGTTTCTGTTTCCTTCCCTTATAGTTGGTAAAAATCTGTGGCTTCCCTTGTATGCATTAGTTAGTACCTAATGCTATCTACCATTCCATTCACATTTCTTCATTGTGAGCAGCATTGGTGTGTGTGTGTGTGTGTGTGTGTGTGTGTGTGTGTGTGCACAATTGTGTGTGATTTTGGTGGTACTAGGGATTGAACTCAGGCCCTCATGTTTGCTAGGCAAGTGCTCTACGACTTGAACCATACCAGTAGACATTTTATTTTCAGTTTGTTTCTCAGATAGGGTCTCCACGCTAATGTTGTCCAGGCTGGCCAAGAATTAAGATCTTCTTAATTGTCCAGGCTGGCCAAGAATTAAGATCTTCTTAACTTTACTCTTGCATAGCCAGGATTACAGGTGTGTGTCACCCTACTCAGACAGCACCCACACTTGTAATGACCAAATAAATTCATGAAGGAACTCTTGCTCATGGACGCAGCAGTAGTTTTTCAATTTTTAACAGAGTTGACAGAATGACCTAATTAATCTTCATGTTTTTAGCATTTTCTAAACTATTATTTTTATTAATAATATTGCTCTTTGAGTAAGAGTTTTGACCCTTTTAAGTATTTCTCTGTTGACTCAGAAACAATTTCAGATAAGAGATACATTATTTTGGGGGAGGGGTGGTTAGAAAGCCTTAAGTTTAAGATTATTACAATATCACACATGTGTGCATTCTGATCATATTTTAGGAAACTATTACTCCATGTGACAAACCTAACCTCTTCATTATAAGAACTGAAACTCCCTGCTTGGAAAATATCAAAACTTTCCTAGTAGTTACCAGGGGGTAAACTCATTTAGGTAGAATTCAGAATTATTGAGAGAGAAGGAGCTGTACATGGCATCCTACCCTCAAAACACAGTATGTGGACCTCACTCAATGCTCCGCAGAGTATTTCAAGCTCTGGATAAATACATGGGAATCAGGGTTAATAGGAAAGCTTGAGAGAGAGAGAGAGAGAGAGACAGAGACAGAGACAGAGAGAGACACAGAGAGAGACAGAGAGTCAGAGAGAGACTCAATATTACAAAATTCAGTCACATTTCAAAATTTTCTGCTACAATAATTCACTTTATGTAGAATTAATGTGGCTGATTGAACGCTAGTGCTGTAATTTACTTATAATTAACATTTTATGGTGAACAGATTTCACCATCTTCTTCATGCTGCGAACTCTAAGCCATAGGTCACAAATACAGATGAAACAGATAAGCACAAAATACTCTCACTGAAATATTAATGAGATTTTAATTTACTGCTTTAAAATACATCTTTCATCAACATCTGAACAGGAAACTCATTCTTTTATTTAAAAAAATTTAATCACATTTAAAATATAATGAACTCTTCTAGCTGACAGAAAAGAGATTCAAAAATCTGATGTATGCCAGCAGTCCTAGGTAAGCAATCCCAGGTAGTTAAAGCCTTTTCCTAACTGGTTCGGGTACCAGAAATTATGCACATCATAAGGTGTTAAAGATGGAGTGAGAAGTATTCAAATGATGCCTTGCAAACAATGGCTATTCTTTCTTTCTTCCTTCCCTTCCCTTTCCTCCCCTCCCTCCTCTTCCCTCCTTCCCCTCCCCTTCCCTTTCCCTTCCCTTCCTATTCCCTTCTCTTCTTCCAGGAGTAGAACTCAGAAACTTGTACATGCTAGGCAAGCATTGTACCACTCAGCTACATCTGCAGCTCTTTTAAGGCAGTGTCTCACTATGTAGTCCAGGCTGGCTTTGAACTCAAGACCTACCTGTCTCAGCCTCTGGAGTGCTAGAATTACAAGTGTAGGCTACTCAGCCTGGGCAATGGTTACTATTTCTATTAATGTGTTGGGCATAGTCTTTTCTTATTCCTTTTGAGACTTGACCTAAATATTCCTCCAGAGGGGGTCATCTTATCTTGCATCCACTTAGCTGCATAATTCCTTGATTTATCATTTGTGTGTATGTGTGTGTGTGTGTTTCATGTCAAATTATAAATTCAAAGAAGATAGTACTTAGTGTGTTATTTATCATTGGCTTCTTATAATTGGTAGAATAAATGTTTGTTAATCAAATAGCTGATCTGCTTGGTTGCTGATTACTATCTGGGTATGAAATCCAATGTGGTTGTCCCTCTATTCTCCCTATTAGAGGTACAGTATATAGATACAGTGTGTGTGTGTGTGTGTGTGTGTGTGTGTGTGTGTGTGTGTGTGTATTGCCCTACAGCCTATGTCTGCTTTGTTCAACAATTGTCAAAGCTGTACCAATTTGGTCCAGGTCATCCAAAAGGTCACATCAAGTGGCTGCTTCAGCAAGGTGCGGTGACTCACATCTGTAGTCACAGCTACTCAGGAGGTAGAGATCTGAGGCCCTCATCCTAACCAGCAAAATGCTGGGCACAGTGGTGTGTTCCTGTTAGCCAAGAGATATGTCAGAAGATGGGCATGTAAGGCTGGCTTGGAGCAAAGATATTTTCTGAAAGTTTTTTTTAAAAAAACAACTAAAGGGTCAAAGGCATGGTTCAGTTGGTAGAGTTCTAGCCAATGAGTGAAAGCGGCAAGTTCAAGTAGTAGATTATCTAACAGGCACAAGGTTCTTCCTGCATTTCGACCCTAGTATTGAACTCTCTCCCGCCCCCCCCCCAAAAAAAGAAAGGCAAAAAGAAAGGAAGGAAGGAAGAAAGAAAGAAGGAAGGAAGAAAGAACGAAAGAAGGAAGGAAGGAAGGACGAAAGAAGGAAAGAAGGAAGGAAGGAAGGAAGGAAGGAAGGAAGGAAGGAAGGAAGGAAGGAAGGAAGGAAGGAAAAAAGAAAGAGGCAACTTCAGAAAGTAGACATTCAACACTTACAGCAGTCCAACCATAACAGGCCAGCAACCAGACAGAAGTGAAGGAACCTTCTTGCCCACATTGGACATGGGCAAGTTCCCCATGGACTATCCACCAAGTTGCCCCCACCATCTTGAATGGCGTAGTAGAGCCTCAGACCCCACTGAGCAGGGATTAGTTCTCCCACTGTCCCTTGGCTGGATTCCACCTGTGTCCTTCCACGCAGGACCCACATAACATCAGTGGCATTCGCCCCCACTGTGTCTGGCGGTCCATCTTGAGTTCACACCATGTCCGTGCCTCGCTTTGCTCTCCTCTCAAGCACACATTGCCTTCCATTCCAGAGGAAAAAATCCAGACAGGCACGCGTTTGTCTTGAAACACTGTTACAAGAGTTATGGAACTCTTTGACTTCCCTCACTAAAATGATAGGACCACAGGAGTTACGGAACTCAGCGGGTTTTTTTTTTCTGGGAATTTCACACAGATTAGTTAGCATCCAATGAGTCCCATGCGGCTCAGTCTCCCAGCCAGGTTTCTCCAGGAAACTGTTTAGCCTTGTTTCAATTTCTTTTCTATCTATTCATCCTTCATCCCCCTCAGAGCCTCACAATGGCTGTTCCCTTCTCTCTAGAGAGAAGGATGGTCCTTGAAAAATGGTGAGTGCATGTATGGACGTGCACACATGCACGGGAACACAGTGAAGGGACGAGACTGGAAACAAGACAAGTACTCTGGCTGTCAGAAGCTACAACGTGTCCCTAGAACCACAAGCCCTCCGTAATGTCACCCACATATTCGAGATGTTTCCACCCTTTATGCAATGCGGGGAGAGCCAGGCTCTTAGAGCTTAATAATAGAGTTAGCAAAAATCCTAAAGAAAATGAACTTGGTTTCTCTTTTTTGTGGAGGGTCAGATCATAGGCGAAATCAGACTTTTTTATGCCTCAAACAATGGGAGTTCCTTGTTTTTGTTTTTTAGCAACTTACAAATGAAAATTGTCATTACAAACTCTGACACAAGTGTTTTTTTCATTGACCATTTTGGCATTGTGTGTGTGTGTGTGTGTGTGTGTGTGTGTATGTGTGCCCATCACAGATAAGATAAAGACCACCAATCCTTGAGACCAAGTCAGCTGTGTGTGCGGGCCTGGGTTTCCTGTCCCCCATCCCTTCTTCTCCCAACACACACACACACACACACACACCCCACAGCGTGGCTTCTACAAAGAGCACCAATGCATTTACTCCCTGGAACCAGAACTTTTGATCCAGGATTTCCCATTCATTGTGATAGCATTGGGACAAAGAGGAAGATTTCTTGGGAGATGGGAAGAGATCATTTATCCAGGAAATGAGTGCACCATAAGAACACACAAAATCAGGGGCTACCATATACAATGCATATACACAACAGCCCTGTCATCATTCTTCCCACCTCATATTTGCTTTTACTGCCCGTATCAAGTCTAGAAGGTTCCATAGTGCGGGGCCCGGGTGTCCGCGATGAAGACAGGAGCTGTACCTCATAGTTCAATGAAGTCACTTCACACCCTGATCTTCCTAACAAGCTCCAACCCATTCAAAGGACTTATTAGAATTTCAAATGAAAAGATGAATACTTTGAGCATTGTAAATCAGCTACAAACAGCTTTTAAAACCATGTCAGGAGCAGATACACTTGTAATTTTCTTCTTTTTAAAAAAATAATATTGCTTTTTCTCCCCCATCAAAGGTTTGTGAAGAAGCAGGTAGCAGTGTATTTTTACTGAGTGGATCAGTTTGATGTGGAGAGGAGTATCGGTGTACAAATGGCAAAAAAAAAAAATCCCTTTACTAGGATTGGTATGGACACACGCATGTGTACCTTTCCTACCACCCAGTGTGCCTTGGTGAGCCACACGACACTGTTCATTTTTTCTCCTTCAAATCTCTGAGAAGATGCAGTTGAAATGTCACTTACCTAGAAAACTTTTCTTGGTAGCTTTTCTCCAGACCTGAAATGACACTCGCTGTCCTGGGATTGTTCTTAACGGGGGCGAGGGCAGAGCTGTGGCGGAGTCAGCAGAGCACCTCCTGCACCCAGCACCCAGCGCCTCCTTTGCTAGGATCTCCTGTCATCTTCCTGAGGTCCCTTGCCCTGAGAACCTGACAGGGTCCCGAGACAGGAACACTGTGCACTCGGGTTTGATTTTCCTTTTCAAGTCCCTGGGAAGGAAAGAAAAGAGTTTTCTCAACATGTGAAATTCATAAAGTAACTGGAGATGGAGATTCATTTCCAAATGGAGAGGTTCCTTCCCTTCCCTTCTTCCGTTCCCTTCCCTTCATTCCCCTAGCCTCTCTTCTCACCTTTTCTTTCTCCTCTCCTTTCTCTTCCCCATTTCTTTCTCTTCCCTTCTTTTCCTCCCCTCTTCTCCCTTGTCCTCTCCCCGTCCCTTCCTCCCCTCTTCCCTCCCCATCTCCTTCCCCTCTTTCCTCCTCTTTCTCATTTCTTTCTCTCTCCTGCACGATAGGGAAGTCTTCATGGCACACAGTTTTCCTTCCATACCATACAACACAATATGATAAAGTCAACCCAAGTACCACACCCACCAGCAACATCTACAAAGCAGACCTCTTTGGTGAAAGTTATCATCTCCGCACAGAACACAGGGAAACTACATTCAGACAGACGGGGACTGGCAGAAAGTAAGTTCCATTCAGAACTATAGGCTTCCATGATTTCTGCTTCACTTCTCCAAAATAGCCACTCCATTGTCAAAATGAAGAGGACAGCCAACCCCCAAAGTTGATCAAAGCTACTCCAGGCCCAGAGAATGGGGTCCAGATGTTGCTCTACCTTTTAATTCTTTCCAGTTGCTGAAAAGATTGAATAAAACTGTATTTAACAGTTCATTTATTTAATGAAGAGTTACTAAGCATTAATTGTTGAAAAAAAATCATATGCACTTCAGTACTGGTAATGCTATCTGGATTTTCCCTTTAAAAATCCGTAATTGTAGCTGGGTGCTAGTGGCTCATGCCTGTAATCATAGCTATTCAGGAGGCTCAGAACTAAGGATCATGGTTCAAAGCCAGCCAGGGCAAGAAAGTTTGTGAGACTCTTATCTCCAATTAACTACCAGAAAACCAGAAGTGGCGCTGTGGCTTAAGTGGTAGAGCGCTAGCCTAAGGACAGTGCTCAAGCCCAGAGTTCAAGCCCCACAGCCAACAGTTAACTAACTAAATAAAATCTGTAATTACATTCCAGGAAAACCACTTAAATGGACAATGCAAGGTCTGTCCAGTAACTTTCCCTTGAGGTTGATTTAGTGGCAGGAAAGTGTGGGCCCCTTCACTCCAGAGAGAACGTTGGCAATAAAAGGAAAGCCACAGATTGTTTTAGGGAAGCTGGCTGACCTTCCGGGAGTCCCACATTTCTCCCTCTGAAATGAAGTCGAGCATCTTTGGCAACACGTCTCTTTCATATCATTTGTCCATTTTCTGGACATTGTTGGAGTTTTGGGGTTTGTTTTTCATGCTGAGCTTCAGGTATTCTTTATATAATGGAGATACTAGTCCTTGGCTGGATATGCGGTTTGCAATCATTTGTTTGCAACCCGTTTGTCCCTTTATGAAGGCTTTGTGCAGGGCTGTTTTGGATTTTGGTAAAAATCCAATGTAGCAAATGTTCCTTTTATGGTTTCTGCTTTTGGTGTCAAGTCAAAGCAATCTTGGCCGAAAGCTCCAGCTCCATAGATCCTAAAGATTTTTTCCTCTTTATTTTTCCTTGTATGTTTTGGAGCTTTATATTCCACATTCTACTCCCTTATGCCCTCACAGTTCATTTTTGTCTGCCCATGGACGCCAATGGTACCCAGCAACATTCACTGAAAGGCCATGTTTTCTCCCATTGAATTGCTTTTATACCTTTGTCAAAAATCATTTGGAAATATTTGTGTGGGTCTATTTCTGGGCTCTCTATTCTTCTTCATTGATCTGTGTGACATTAGCACGCAGTGTCGATTATTCTAGCTATATAATAAGTCTTTAGAGTTGGTAGATTGATTTCCTCCCACTCTGTTCTTCTTCGTCAACTTTGTGGTAGCTATTCTAGTTCCTTTGTCTTTCTATATAAATTTTTGAATAGTGTTGCCTACATTACAAAAAAAAAGAAAAAAGAAATACCTTGCTAGGATTGTGATGGAAATTATGTTTAGCCTATACATAAAACTGAGTTGAACTGACAATCTTTTATGTGGAGTCTTCCAAACCATCCACCTACTTCGTCTCTGCCTTTATTTAGACCTCTGATTTCTGTTTCCTTATGAGGCTGGGAATCACCCATGGGTCTTACACATGGTCGGCAAGTGTTCTACCCCTGAGTTATACTCCTAGTCTTCCCTATTTCTTTCATTGGTATTTTATAGTTTCCCGGATACAAGTGCTAGATGTGTTTTGACAGATGTAGACCTAAGTCTTTCTGGTTTTCAGATATTATAAATAATGCCCCATGTTTGAAGTTTTACTTTCCATGCACTCATTGGTAGAATCTACAATACGGTTGGTTTTTGTGTGTTTAACCTTGTGTTCTGTGACTGCCTGGAAACTCACTGATTCCAGGAAGTGTTATTCCTGCTGCCATCTTTGAAGCTTTCCTGGGATTTTCCATGTCCACATGGCAAATGATTTTTGTAAATAATGGCAATTTTATTCATTCCTTTCCAATCTCTGGGCTTTTCAAAAAAAATAAAATAAAACTGCTTGTCTTACTCCACTGCTTAGAAATCCTGGCAATATATGGAACAAATGGTAAGAACAAGTATTCTTGTCTTGATTCTAATCTCAAAGGGAAGCAACCCAGTCTCATACCACTAGTGGAATGTTGGTTACAGGGGTCTAGATGGTCCTTAAGAAGTTGGGGAAGTTCTTCTTCATTTTCATTACATTGAGAGTTTCCTTTTAAATTCCAAACAGGCATTGCACCTTATCACAAGACTATCTGTATCAATTGACATGAGCATGTGATTCTTTAACTGGTTAACATAGTGGTTTATATTGATCCCCCCCCCCAATATTGAACTGGCCTTAAAGCCTAGGAATAAAGTCTACTCAGTCACAGGATATAATTGCTTAAAAATATATTGATGAATTCCATTTGGTAACATTTTGCTGTAGATTTTCTATGTAGGTTCTTCAGGAATATGGACCTCTAAAACTGTCCTCATTTGGTTTTGATATCAGGACAATATTAACTTCATAAAATGAGTCACAAGGTGTTTCCATTCTGGATGAAATGAAAGTGAGAAATTCTTCTTTAGATGATGTTTGATAGAATTTTCCAGTGATACCAATAGACCAATAGATTTTTGGTGATCCTATAGTACCCCTACTAGATGCCAGCTCCTCCCCAAGTCTATCACCCACATGTAATAAGTTCCTAGTTCTAGAACAGGTCACTCCCCATGTGTTTATGGAATATCTGTTCCAATACCTTTAGTGAATGCCTAACGCCATGCAGAGTCCAGCACCCTGTACATATTACAATCTTTTTCCTCTACGTACATATCTATGGTAAGTATGGAATCAATGATAACTTAGTAAGAAAGCAGAAAGAAAAGTAACAATCCACTGTAACAAAATACCCACCATCCCTAGGCCGACACTGGGGACATTATTAAGTAAAAAAAGGCTCAGTTAAACACACGCACTGCAATCCCACCATGATCAATCTCATGGCCATTATGTGATGAAAGGGTGGGTAACATATACAGCATGGAAACTCTGGACAGGTTATGCTTGAGCAAAATCTCAGCATGCTTCTTAGAACTCAACAAAACTAAAGACAGGCAAACTGCTTACTTCTGGAATTTCCCATTTAGATGGTTGGGTGTTTTTTGGTGGGGGTGGGGCCCAGAGTGGACAATGAATACTGAAAGTAAAGACAGCAAAACTGGATAAGGAGTGGGGGGGGCACTGTTCTATGCACAGCATCTGCTTCCTGGGTGTGTTCTGACTGATAATCGCTCACTATTCAGTAGTGCTGTCACTGAGCACAGAACACATGCCAGGCACTTGACATTTGTCATTCCAGGGATGCAATCCCACAAAGAAGAGGAAGAACACTGTCACTCCTGTCTTAATAGAGTGGAGGAAATGGAAGCACAGAGAGGTCAAGTCCGCTGGGAACAGTCACACAGTACAGATCCAAAGCAAGATTGAACTCAAACGGAGGCACAGGCCCTCGAGCTCTGCTGAAGTGCTTTCTCATGATGTCCAATTACTCTTTCTGGAGAACACAGCCTACAGTGCTGATGGGGGATGGGGGAGAACCCTACATTGTTGAATGGGAGCGTCGCTTGTCATTTCCAGTGTGATCTGTAATGTTTCTTTTGCTTGCTTTTTCTCTCTACACCCTCTTGCTGTGCCCTTCTTTCCCTTTTATCTTCTTTTCTCTGCCTAGTGGGGATTCTCGCTCCCCCCATGGGATTTTCTCCCATCAATTTCTCCTCCTTTTGTCTCTCTCTTCCCTGTCATAAGGCTGGAAAGTAGTTAACATCAACGGACTCATCTTCAGGATCTTGGACCTTCACATGTGCGCTGGGCCGGCCTCAGGACAAGGAATCCGAAGGGGGTGAGAAGCTGCCCTGTGCTCAATGAAAGGGGGTGCTCCACCCCGAGAGGACTCATGCCCACAGAGCAGGGCCAGCAGACAGCCTCCTTTGGAAGAGCCACAGGAGAGAGGCATCTGCACGATCACCTTGCTGGATAAAGGGGGTGGACTTGCTCACTCTGAGGTCAGTCCGGTATTTGTTTATTAGATTAGAGTGTCTACCACACTGTAAGACACAGTATTAAAATAAAATACTTGGGATGTAGAAATGAGCATTGAGAAGATGAAGGCCAGATCTATTCTTCCCTCTCCCTCCCTCCCTCCCTCTGTGTGTGTGTGTGCGTGTGCGCACACACGCACACACACAAGCATGTGTGATTGTTTTCCTTAAGTGCCTCTGCCTAGTAAAAGCCATCAAATATCACTGGAAATTATTAGTAATTTTTAAACAGTCCTGAAGAATGAGAGAGAGAGAGAGTGTGTAAGAGAGAAAAAGAGAGAGAGAAAGACAAATGAAAGAGAGAGAGAGAGAGAGGAAAAAAACACTGGAGAGATTGAAGAAGAAGAGAGAGAAAGAGGTTAAGCTCAAAGGCAGAGGGAACGAAATGGACCAGATTATACAAAATTAAAAAGCAAACACGAGCAGACAATTTGTGCCGAGTGATTGCAAGCAATTACAGTCCGGCTTTTCTGGAGGGAAGATGGGGGGGGAGAGGGGGTTATTTCAGCTTAAAAGGCGACTTTATTCATTCCTGATCAGCTTCTCCTACCATTCTTTCTTTTATTCTTGGATATCAATTTAAAGGGGGGGAAAAAGTCAGCTTTCAGATGTTACACGTTCACCCCTGTGAATCCACCCCTGGGCAGACAGTGAGAATTTAAGCTTCCAATCGTTTCTTTCTATAGCCCTGAAAACCAATTTGTTCATAAAGAATAAAATAAGGGGGGGGTTGGGGAGGAGGAGAGGGGAAAAACACAACAAGAGCATGTGTTTCTTTTAAAGGAGAGCTTCAATTTTACTATAATTGTCTAAAGATGGAGCTGCTTTGATCTGAAGAATTATTATTGTGCCTCGAAAGCTGGCTGCGAATGTCACAGCTGTACGGGGCTCGGTCATGCTCAGGGGACCTGGGGTCTAACTTAGTCTCAAACTTGCCTCTAGTTACCTCCTCTCTCCTTATCTTTCCTTTGTCCAAGTGGAAAAGCACATTTTCCCCCCTAGTATGTCCCCAATCATGGAAGGCAACTGTGTGGATGCTTTTGTTCAGGTTCCTCACCAGGCGGGGACATACATCTCTAATGTGACCGACCCAGATTGCAGTGGGGTCGGGGCCTCAGGCTCACGGGGCAGGCAGGATTGGACCTCGCTGAAGACGCTGGGTGAGTTACTGGATCAGGGAATTGAACATCTGGACCAGGGTAACTTGTCAGCACAGAGGAGCCTTTCCAGCCTCTGGCTGATTGCTATGCTCTGGTTCATGGCTGCCCTCCTTCTTATGCTCCATTGAGACAAAATACAGTTCAAGACACATCATCGAACAATGGGCTCACAGAGGAAGAATGTGAATATATATACAAACCATTCTTCCTCTATATAGTATCTAATATATATATAACATATATGTATATATTGTGTCTGAAAGCTGAGCAAGTCTTCCGAGCTTGTGTTTTGTTCATGTGGCTGAGACCAACGGACTTCCTCTCCCACATCTCTCCTTGGATGGACTGGGCTGAATCTGGAGTTTCCAGCAAGATCCCTTGGGCTGCTCATCTCTCAGGCTCTTTTGGCTTCTCCCTCCCTGCAGGTCTGAGGCTTCACCGGAGACGGGAAGTCAGCAGGTCTTTGTCATCTGCTTTTTCTCGGCTTCCCCATTGCCAAGAGCATTAGCCATGTAGCTTGGCACTGGAGGCCCCGTAGATAGCTATGCTGCCCATGTATCCTGTATCCCAGTCCCGCAGCGCCCAGTACTTCCAGAAGCTGTGGGTATTTTTGCTTGCCTTTCCCCACAGCCTGGGAAACATCCAAAGAAAGTTCCCGGGGAGGGGGGGCACATCGGCATACATCCTAGTATAAGAAGGGGGTCACGGAGGTCAGGAGAGGACAGACAGACTGAACAGAGCACACACCACTCCCAATCTACCCCTGGCCTCTCAGCCAGTGTTTCTCAGACTGGAAGGTTGCACGGGGAATTCTCTGTTTCATGTCAAAGAAAATGTAGTAGATCTTCACATGCCTGAGCACACACCCAACAGTAGTCTCCCAGGCAGCTGAATTTGGGGAGTCACTGCTCTAGAACAGAGGGGGTTCACCTTTCACATGCATATCTAATACCTTGGGAGTTGGTAAGAATTCATGTTCCTATTTATGAGGTCTAGAACTGGGCCAAGGACTCTTCATTTTGGGGGCGTGTGCTCTGCCGGTCCCGAGGCTTGAACTCAAGAATGACAGGCCACCACCTGAGCCACAGCTCCATGTCCAGCTTTTGGTTTAAATGGAGATGAGTCTCACTGACTTTCTTGACTCAAATCCAGGATCTAGATTCTCAGATCTCAGCCTCCTGAGTAGTGAGGATTCTAGGCGTGAGCCACCAGCACCTTAAGAGTATTAAGATGATATTAATAATATTCCCAGGTGAGACTAATGATGCCCATCTTTGGCATACACTTTAGGACCAAGTTCAACTCTTGCATTTTATCTACTGACACCGTACTCTCCTGCTATCGTCATGGTTTTCATTCCCAATGCTCTTTTGCAAGGCTGTCTTGGTCCTTGTAGTCAAACCTTCCCAGACAGGACTCCATCCCCCCTCCATACCTGAGAGTTGTTGACTAAGCTGATGATCTAGGAGAATCTGTGTTGAGTGCAGCTTGAACAGGAGTGCTAGTACTTAACACAGCTCTTATTACTATTCATAGTGAATGTTTTGTGCTGATGAGGAACCCATTACTAATAGGAATAATGATTCTGAGAAAACAGCAGTAATCTTGTCTTACATGGCAACAACCTTCTCCCCTCCCGAGAAAAAAAATTATGGTCCTAAATGAGCTCCCAGAATCTTATTCATTCAATAAAGACAGCTCTATGGAGTGAAATTCCACTTTCAGCAGATTCCTGTATGGGATGGCACGCAGGAAATTAAACGTGAAAGAATCATTAACAAAGAAGTTGTGAGTTTAATTCCCTCTTCTGGACTGACACGTGGAGACGGTTTACTTATTCCCCATTGTGGCTGCATGTTTATTGCAGGGACGATGGGTTTCTTAGAACTTGGGTCTTCCTTGGATGGCCATCTACTCAATCGTTGACTCATATTCTCCAACCCAAAGACGCAGACATGAACACAGGACCCAGAAGAACACAACACCACAGTGTGGTTTGTGATTGATCAGGCTGGAGTTCAGGCCTGACTCAGGATGTGAATCCTCTTAAGGGTAATTTCCTTAAATAATTTTTCCTTAGAGGAAGTAATGTAATACTTACCATCTAATGACAGCTATTAAAAGAATTCATTAAAGAAAAGACACATCATCATAGTCAACAATTAACAGGGATCTCGGCTGTGTAACTGATAGAGCTGGGATTTTTTGTTTTGTTATTATTATTATTATTATTTTACAAAATGGTATGGGAAGAAGAGGGCTATTTTTGATCACTGTGCTATCTGCACAGGTAGGAGATGGCCAAGGTGGGCTACTCATGCCCTATGTTTGTTAAGGTGAATAAGATAGAGACCTCTACTTGGTCAATCTCTTTTTCTTCCTTCCTTCCTTCCTTCCTTCCTTCCTTTCTTTCTTTCTTTCTTTCTTTCTTTCTTTCTTTCTTTCTTTCCTTTTCCTTCCTTCCTTCCCCTCCCTCCCTCCCTCCCTCTCTCTCTCTCTTTCTTTCTTTTCTTTCTTTCCTTTTCCTTTTCCTTCCTTCCTTCCCCTCCCTCCCTCTCTCTCTCTCTTTCTCTATTTCTTTCTTTCTTTCTGTTTTTATTTTCTTTCTTTGTTTGTTGGTCATGGGGCCTGAACTCTGGGCCTGGGCGCTGTCCCTCAGCTCTTCAGCTCAAGGCTAGAGCTCTACCATTTGAGCCACAGCACCACTTCTGGCTTTTTCTGCTTATGTGGTGCTGAGGAATCAAACCCAGAGCCTCATGCATGTAAGGCAAGCACTCTACCACTGAGCCACCTTCCCAGCCCTGCAATCTCTCTTTCTAAGCATCCTTTGTTCTCAGTCTTCCTTTTTCTGCAGGCCCAGCTAGACTGAGTGACAGAAGGAAGAGGCGGCTTTATGGGTCGTGATGCCTTTGGGAACTAGGTCAAAGGGAATTATGGGGAACAAATTCTACCAGGCTGCCTCTGGGGAGGATTTTCCATAAGGGATACTGAAGTGTCTTTTCTCTTTGAAAAAGCAGATCGTGGAGCTACTCATCTGTATCTTTAGGGCTGCAAAGGAAGCTATCAAGGTTGTGAAAGGACCTGGTACTTAAAAAAAAAAAAACACCTGCTCCAGGTGACAAGTCTGACCAAATTCTGGTTTCTTCACATACACATTTCTGAGGCTGGCTCCGACATGCTCTCCCAGTCATAGTCTTTTGGTTTTTTCTTAAAGATCATTTTGGAGCTAAAAAGGGATCAAAACCAACGTTGACCCCAATTTCCTTCTTTGGAAAACACCCAGAATTACCAAAGGTCCCATTGCCAACTGGGATCCAAGCCCACGATTCTTAACTCTTAGTTCAGGGATGGATGTTTTAAATCTCTACAAGGATTGGCCTATCTTTCTATCTGTCCGTCTATCCATCCATCCACAAACGTGTGAAATACCATGGTGAACCTTTAGTACACAGTAATAATAAAAGAATGGTGAATGTAATGGTTCCAAAACGAGTGTAGCACGTGGATTGTTTTGGCCACACTTATCTGGCTTAGAAGAACGAGGCCCGTTGGCCTCTGTGGATTGTGATGGATCCACAGAGCTTCATGCTTGCTGCAAACGCCACTGGGGTGAAAAGGAACCTGCCGCTACTCACCACCAAGAAGAGAAACAATACATGGAGTTTGGGGCAGATAAGAACGGATGGAATCAGGAGTATTGTTCTGTTCGCCTCCCTCCATCCCACCCTACTCTGTGCCTCCAGAAATTGACCACTAGAAACTGTAGCTGCCCAGATTCATTTGTCTTCCAACAATGGAAGGTCCCAGAGGGAAGTCAGAGGTCAGAGGTCAGTGGTGGCTCAGGCTTCTTCCCAGCCTTACCATAAGTTTGGCAGTAGCTACGTCTCTCCTCTGCGGACACACAGTTCTGGTATATTGCTCCTTTCTCACAGCCACTGGTGTCACCAGGACCCAGGAACAAGTCTCAGGAGCTCAGTTCCTTCTCTGGCTACCTCCATCTCCTGAAATGCTCCATCACCCATTGTCATCTCTTGGTAAATGGTCCCTTTATGGAGTTCTCTGCTCAGTGAACATGTTGAGTGCAGGCTTTTCTGCCCCAGAACTCTTGTCTGGTCCACAGGCTACTGGGAGGAACTGCCTGAGATAACAACACACTACGTCAGCTGACTTCTATTTGAAGCGTATGTCATGGAGTGGTAGGAGGATATGGTAGAAGCCAGCTGGCAAGATCTGTCAGATGTGAGAGTCTCCCGACCCGCTTTGCATCACCCCATGCAAGTGAAATGAGTCCCCAGTGCAATCACTGGGTTCTACTTTCTGGTGCCATCCACTGATTTATTCCACAGATGTGGGCAGGTGCCTGCCTGCCTGCCCCGTCCTGGACTGACCACACGAGTCCAGCCCCTGGCACGCCTGTGTGCAGCTACCTGCGGCATCCAGCTCTACTGTTTCATGGTGAACTGCCTTAAATGCTAAAACAAACACAAACGGAACCAGTTTCCCCATCTGTTTCTTTAACAAATGAGAGCTTAAGCCCACTGGGAACCTGTGTGGGTCAGGGAAACATCAAATGAGCACTCCTGAACAAAAACAAATGTTTCTGAGGACCACAAGATATTTCAAACAGAGCACTCCATTGGCCTGGCCCACGTCGCTCTGGTGCCTGCACAAGATCTCGATGACAGCATTATTTGCTTGAATCGGATTTGTTTTTATGGACAGAAACAACACATAGGAACCTGGAATAGGAAACCACTACCAGGTCCTACAAGTTTTTGTAGGAATGAGACCAGGCAGGAATGAAACGAGAGTTGGAAATCAGTCTTTGGAGATGGTTAATTCTCCCTCTCTCTCTCTCTCTCAAAAAAAAAATCAAAGCAAAGGGCAGTAGCTTCAAGTCCTGACATCAGATCTGTCAGGTGGATGAGGAAGAAGACAAGGAAGAAGAGGAAGGAAAGGAGGAGGAGGAGGAGAAAGAGGAAAAGGTTTCTTGGAGGAGGCTGGAGAACCTGGCCTCATCCGCCAAGCACAGGCTTCTGGCTTCTACCCATGAGCACACGTTTCCTCTGGGTCCCTCCAAGCACCCCATCCACCCACCCACCTGCCTCCCCCAGCCCAGATGTCAGCTTCTGCATCTCACTGGATCCCTACCAAGCACATATTGTTCACATTCCATTCTAGAGCCCAGAAAAGTCCATGGCACGTAGTAAACACTTAACCAACACTTCTTGGTTGACTAAGTTGTGTGAACTACTGAAGGAATGAGAGACGAGTCTGTGAATGAAAGAATCAGCGGTAGATAGTATGGTCTCTCCATCTGATAAATTCTGGGTTTTTGTTTTTGTTTTTCAGAATGATACGTGGACATGGGAAATGCCTCCAAAAGACTCTGGATTAGGAGGGCACTGGGTTTTCAGGCATTCACTACTGTTCCTTGGGGGTTCCTCATCCTACCTCCCTTCTTTTCTCTTCCTTCCCCCCACAATTGCTGCTGACTTTTCAGTTCATTCTCTATCCCCTTTTGCTGCATCTTCCCTGGGCTTTAATTTCTATTATTGGGGCACTCATAACACCTCAAAGGGGTCATTTTTTGGAGACTAGAAAGAAAATTTTAAAACGTCATTTCAAATATTAACATATTTACCAGCACACAAACCTAACTATATTGGCAGATGTGCAATACTTTTCTTTTTCTTTTTGGTCATTTGTGGGGCTTGAACACTGAGCCTGCATGCTGTCTCTGAGCTCTTCAGCTCAAGGCGAGTGCTCTACTGCTTGAGCCACGGCGCCACTTTTGGTTTTCTGGTGGTTAATTGGAGATAAGAGTCTCATGGAGGCCCGGCACTGGTGGCTCACGCCTGTAATCCTAGCTACTCAGGAGGCTGAGATCTGAGGATTGCCATCAAAGCCAGCCCGGGCAGGAGAGACCATGAGATTCCTATCTCCAATAAACCACCAGAAAACTGGAAGTGGTGCTGTAGCTCAAGTGGTAGAGCGCTCGCCTGAGCTGAAGAGCTGAGGGACAGCGCCCAGGCCCAGAGTTCAAGCCCCATGACTGACCAAAAAAAAAAAAAAAAAAAAAGAGTCTCATGGACTTTCCTGCCCAGGCTGGCTTTGAACCACAATCCTTAGATCTCAGCCTCCTGAATAGCTAGGATTACAGGTGTGAGCCACGGGCACTCGGCTTTAAAATACTTTTTATTTAAAACTCATTTTCAAATAGGAAATTCTTTCTACTAAATACAGCATATGTCTGCATCGTTGAAGCAAAAGGAAACTATTTTATTTTGTTAAATTATTTATTTTAATATAGAACAATACCATTAGCAGAACAATGGTGCCTGATATGTATTTGTGCAGTTTAATTTTTAGCCATATGTAATATTATTCTATGGACTCTTCTTAAAGAATACATTTTAATATGGGTTCCTTTTCTTGCTCTTCTAATTTCACAAAATTGCACATAGTTTTCAAAATTGAGCTTTTAAAGCTTTTAAAGTATTAAATACAGAAGGGTACTAACATTGTATTCCATTGTTCGTAAATTTGAAATTGCTAACATCCTCAATGGAATCATACTATAATTTTATATTGAGAAAATATTTTCTCTCCAAATTTACTGATGATGCCTTAATAAATTCAAAGCAAATTCTTCTAGAGTATATCCTGATCTCTATTTTTTTTAATTGAAATATATAAATACTTCACCCCACATTTTTTACATCCTTTAGACAGTATCTAGGACATTGTGGTTTTCATCCCCCATGTACCCAGCCTGGTGATTTTGCAGGAAAGCAGTCGTCAACTTGTCTCTAAATTTATTTATGCTCCCCATTGTTCTCAGTCTTCCAGTTTCATTCCAGTCAACATGAATATAGCTTCATGCAAATAAAAATGTAAACACCAGTCAAAAGATTCTTCCTATTGGCCACGATATTCCAAAGAGCGGTTCTAATTTTGAAATCTGACAAAAGTCTTGAATTCTCAACACTTAATTTACCTAGATTTTTTTTTCCTCTTACTAGGGAAATTTCCACTATTTTCATATTTTTACAAGGCTTTATTTTTAATGATTTAAACTGTCTAAACACTTTGAGGTGTTTTTAGACACTGAATTCTTTGGAGGTCTTGATTCGAGATAAGCCAGTCGATATAAACATTTATGTATATGTGTTGCAATTTATGTATATGTTCATACTTCATATATATACACATATATATATATATAAATTTACAACGTGTGTGTTCAATATAAACTTGATCCCCAAAATGTTGTGGTTTATGACTAGAAGTGTGACTCAAGTGGCGGCAGAGTGCCTGCCTAATTAATTTTCTTTTTAATTTCCAGTGGGGCCTTTTTTTGTTGTTTGTTTCTTTGCTTGTTTTTCCTACTGGCTCTGGTTTCATACTTACTAAGTCTACACTCAACCATCGAGTTATACCCCTAAGCCCCTGGTTTCTTTAAGTGAGAGGTTGTTGTTCTGTGTTTCTATGTGATCATTTTCCCCGGTGCTGCCAGACATTTTGCACACTTTACACACTCATTCACTTAGGTAAGAAAGAGAAAAATCAGTTAACTCTTCATTGAACATTCACTTGTAAGATTTTGCTTCCTACTGGTTTTAGTTGGAAATAAAACTGCTAATAAGTGATTTAAACAATCACAACAACATGGCTGTGGATTTAAATTGCTAAGTGACTCACACAGCTGACATAGAAAGAGCATGTAGCCTGTCTCTCCATGTTCCCTGGCAGGCCGGCACAGCTGACATTCCCTCCATGGGTCTCTATTTTCTCCTCATGAACGTTTGCATGTCCACAACTCCCCTGGACCTTGCCAATGGGTATGTCGGTGGTGTGGCTATGCCCTGCTGGTTCTATCTTTGCTTCTACCCAGGTCAAGAGTACGGGGTGGGGGGCAGAAGCCACCTCTCACCTGGAGGGTCGCTACTGCTATGTGTTGTTGCTCACATTTGAGCGTGTGGTATCCTATCAGCAAGCATCCTGCCTGCTGCTCTGACAAGGTCAAGGGTGACCATTTCCCTATGTCCTGAACAGCCTAGCAGAAGGGAGATGGGTCACCCTTGGTTGACTTCACCATAAGTTAAAAATGAGTCTTCTGTCTGCTGATTTTGCATCTCATACTCAGCTCCGTGAAACCTTGGAGCTGGCAGAACAAAACAGAGATCTACCGGCCCCTTCTGGCATCTTTTAATGCAACCACGAATAATGACACTTCGTTGAAAACTGACAATAAGAATAAATTCCCAGACAAAGCCTGACCCCGTGAAGATACAGAGGTAGATAGGCACACATCTGGACAGTCTGGAGCCCTTTGATACCCTAGGTATTTGGAGATGCAGCTTGGTTTTTTTTTTTTTTTTTGTCCAAGCTAATTTCTAGATTTTCATCTCCTTTTCTGAGCATTTGCTGTGTGGTCCTCTCTTAGTTCTTTTGTGAAACATGCAAGTGAGGTACAAACTCCTGATAGGGTGTGGATACCAGAAGAATGTAAATCTCATCATGATTCTCCATCACAGATGTTATCCAATAAAATCCCAAATTTCTCATATGTCAAAGGCTTTGTTAGGGCCTTCTGAGGGGGAAGGGGTCCTCTCCCCTATCTGCTCTTCCTGCCTTTCGAATGGGATCAATGTGAAGTCACCTGCCAAGGAGGCTGGTTCAGAACAACTAAGGATTCTGGTTTGCTGATGGCTGGGGAAGCCGCCATCATTATTAATGGCCAACCTCCAGCCCCCAGTGTGTGGATGATGTAGTTGTAGGTTTACACGGATAACAACTGGCAACGTTTCTCCCTGCCCACTCTAGGCTCTGTCCCCACTAAGTCCCTTCCGTAAGTTTCAAAACTTGTCCCTCTCATCCTCCACATCTGAGATGCCTTTCTCAGCCTTCATACCCCGCTACCTCTGTCTGTCTGCCAGATGTGAACTTGCCTACCACCTCCTCCAGATGCCTTTACACACTGCCTTCTCACAACATTCCCTGTGTGCTCCCTTTCTGCACAGTATATCTTTTCTTCCTTCCTTCCTTTCTTTCTTCTTTCTTCCTTCCTTCCTTCCTTCCTTTCTTTCCTTCGTCAGTTGTGGGTCTCTGGGCCTGAGTGCTGTCCCTGAGCTCTTCAGCTCCAGGTGAATGCTCTACCACTTGAGCCACAGCGCCACTGCTGGTTTTCTGGTGGTTAATTGGAGATAAAAGTCTCACAGACTTTCCTGCCCAGGCTGGCTTTGAACTGCGATCCTCAGATCTCAGCCTCCTGAGTAGCTGGGATTACAGGCATGAGCCACTAGCACATGGCATTTCTTAACTTACCTGCCTCCGTGAACCTGTGACCAACCTGAAGGAGAGGACGGTGTGGGGAAATGAATGAGTGAATGAATGAATGAGCGAGTGATTGAGGGTAGCTGGTTGGCTCCTAAAGGTGGAAGGTACAAGATGACAGCAAGGCATTATCCATCAGTAGGGTTGGATCTGTTATCTTGTTATTCCTCCTTGGGGACCTGGGTGAGAGGCTATGCCTATTAGTAACCTTAGTTTATAGCTGGGCAAAAGGAGATACAGGGGGGTTAAAAGCCCCAGGTCAACCCAGGATTGGTGAAGAACCTATGATTGGTAATCAAGGTAATCACTGACCGTGTGATCTATGCTGTATCTAAGCCCAGTACCTTCGATCTTTCTACTTTCCTTTTTCCCCCCCCGCTTTCAGTAGAATCCAAAAAAAAAAAAAAAAAACCCTCTTCTCTCCAGATTAAGTCATCCTGGCTTCAAATACCTAAAGCAGCTTTTTTTTTTTTAACTTCAGCATTTGAAATGTTTTTAAGGGTTTATTTCAAACACCCTTTTCTTTGAACTGATTGTTCAGAACTTCCATTCCACTTTGTCAGTGTTTTTTGTAGTCGGCTCTGATTTCTAAAAGGTTTTTATTTCTTCTCTATTAGCGGCCACCACCTGCTTACTGTTTGGATGGGCTCTGCTTTATTTTCTTTGCTTTCATCTATTGAAATAGGTGCGAGGGCCCCTAGGTAATGAAGCTTGTTTCCAGTCCCCCTCCCCCTTGCCTTCCTTATTTTGAACTCCCCTGGTCACTGCTGAGGATGGGGAAAATGATGGGGAAAATTTGAGGGGTGTTGATACGTCTCTGAGAGTCATTCTGCCTTTCTCCCCAGGCAAGGAGCAGAACTGGCAGGCAGAGAGGTGGACGGACCTGGGCCTTGAATGTTCCAGATGCCATGCTATCTCTGAGATGGCGGGGGACCATCCGACGTTACCCAGGCAGAGCTCTGTGGACTTGTAAGCAGCCTCCCTGGTTGGGAGTGAAAGGCGTTGCTCTCCTAAGGTGACCCCTGGCTTCCACAGGGAGAAGTGGGTGTTGGGAGTCAGTGCTGTGTCACAGTCTCGAGCCCACCCCACTTTCAGATGATCTATACATACTGGCACTTACGGGATCAGCCTTACAGATAAACAGATAAATATTTTACTAGCTCATCCTGCCCTCAGGATATCAAGTTTAATGAACGAAACAACCTCCATTAATCATCCGGCAGAAGGTTATTTACTTCAAGCGAGAGGGTAAGTGGCCAGCTGCAGGGACAAGTCAAGGACTGTCCCAAACACGGCCCCAGTGCTGGGGCCTCCCAAATCTTGAAGAACAAAGTCCAACACTCAGAAGGTTTGTTGTTGTTGATTTTTTCCCCAGGTGAGATGAGGCCTTTTTCCCCCCTGTCTTTCTCTCTCTGCCTACCCAATTACAGGCGTCAACTTTCTCACCCATCTTTTTGTTACCGACAAAAGAGTTGTATATTCTACCATATCTACGCAAGCCAAAGTGAGAGGCGGGGGAGGTCTGAGGCCCTTTTCCCCCTAATGACCTCAGAGCCAATCAACTGAGTCCACTGCAAGGCACATTTGAACGACTTGAGAAAATGGAGCTGAAGTGGGTAGGAGATCAGAGGCCTTTTGACATCCCTGAATATCCTTTGTAAATAATATCTATGACTCAGCTTAGAGCTGTGAGAGGCACTCAGGGTAAGTGTCTATAAGCAGAAAAAGGAAGGGGAGAGGGAAGGAAATGGACACTGGCGTTGGTGGGCAGGAGCTGGGCTGGGTGTGGGGGTTTCTAGAGTAGTGTCCATCGAATGCAGGGCTGTTCATCCTTTGGTTCCCTGAAGACACAGGGTCACAGCCACAAGCTTATTCCCACTTTTTGTTGTTGTTGTTGTTAAGGCAAGGTTTGGAAGCTGTTCATCTTGCTTCTCATGAGACAAAGTGACTATCAGCAATCACAATGTCCTGATCTCACCCACACGGAAGGGATTGTGGGTGGCTAGTGTCCCAGCACAAAAGGCAATAAATATAGCATGCTTGGGTCTCCGATATCTGCAGCTCTTTGTCTCCCTTCTTTTGCAGGGCTGACCCTGGCTTTAGCCACTCCTCGGTGGAGAGGCCTGCCCCTCCTCCCTCCCCCCCCCCACCTAGCTTTCCAGAGCATTCACATTTGGCCAGAGGTCTTCAAGAAGCTTCTCTTTGGCTGTACAAGGCTTTAGCCCAACACTAATTAGTAATGCAATCCCACAAAGAGTGAAGCTGCCTGCCACCTCCCCTCACTCATAGTGATTTATGTTCAATTTGTACAAATGGAGAAAATGAGATTTCAAATTTCAATGCCATTTCTGCAATGAGGTGATTAAAAGAGAGAGAGGTATCGCCTTCCACTGTATAGAATATTGATCCCAGTGCTATTTTCCTTTGCAATAACCATTAGCTCAGTCTTATTTGCAAACCTCTAATGTGAACCTGGAGATGTAATTTACATTTGTGCCTCACTCATTTGCTTTAACAAAACAACACAAAAGCTTTGGGTCTTTCAATCTATCCATATTGTCAATAAAATTAGCAGCTTGAAGGGAAAAAAATTATATTCCAAACCATAACTTCCCATTAACTACTGCAAGACACAAGTTATTATTGCACAGAGAGAGAGAGAGAGAGAGAGAGAGAGAGAAAGAGAGGAAAAGAGAGAGAGAGCGTGTGCTTCATGGTTAAGCCCCCTTCTTGTTCTTTTCTTCTTCAATCTTCCCCCCCGCCCCTACCCTGCCATGGGTTAGGATTCAGAGACAAAACTTAAAAGTGAAGAATCCTTTGCTTCTCAACTGTGGCTCATTTGAGAGTTGGGGGGGGGGCAGTCAGCTGGCCTTGTGCATCTAATGCTTGATTCCTGGAAGATGGTCCCCCAATGCCAAGTGCTGGCACACACACCTGGAGCAGAGATCCAGACCATGCTGTCAGGACAAATCCATACACACAGACACGTGCAGGATTGAACAGATTCTCCTAGAGCCTTTCCCCAAGAGAAATGGGGAGTCAGGGTGAGGGCTAGAGAGGTAGATAAAAGAGAAGGAAGAGGAGGAGAAAGAGGAGGAGGAGGAGGAGGAGGAGGAGGAGACAGTGGTAATCAAGAAATAAAAGCGCAAGGCTGTTTTCCTGCAATTCAAGTGGTAGATCATCAGCCTCTGACTCTTAACAAATAGGCCGCGTAGCTCCGCGTTCTCATTTCTTGTCTCTGCAAATCCATCAGCTGCCTACCACTGTCTACCAGACCCTGGAAGACGAGAACAAGAAAAAAAGGGAGAAGGGGGGGGGCGAGCTAATGACCCATAATTGCCATGATAGTGGGAGAGGGGCCAGGCAGCTGTTTTACATTCCTAGTATGTATAGTATGCAAATATCGACAAAGGCCCGACACAGTTTCGCTATTGTGGATCCGGAGGGTAACCAAATTAGCCTTTGGCAGCCATGGTAATTGGGAGGTGCTGTTCCCATTAGGAGTCCTGCAAATTATGAAGAAAAATGGACCGAGGGCTTTGTCACAAATAATAATACCGAGAAGAAAAGAGCAGGCGGCTGTCTTTTCTTTTCTTCCCCTCACTCCTCACCCTCTGCCTTTATTATTTTTTTTAATTTCTGCATTGTGTTGTTAATACCTCTCCATTTAGTAATAAGAAAACAGTCTGAAATCTTCCCCCCCCCAGGCAGCCCCCCATGAGATTTGATTGCAAGAAGGCCTGATTTTGCAGGGAGTAGCAGGAGGGGTCACGGAGACGCAGCAGCTCCTTTGCTGAACCCTAAAGTCCAGATGCTGCAGGTACGAAAGACGTAGCTGTACTGGGATTCAGGCTAACTCCGAGCCTGAAGGGCTTGGGGGCTACATTCTTTGCAAGGAGCAACCTGTCTATTCTGGTGGACATCTCGGCCCGGGTCAGAGGTGAGCTTTGTCCTCTGTCTCTCTCCCAAATCGCCTAAAGTTCTGGGTGGCTCGAATCGCTTCACAATTCAGACCACTGGCATGAAATAAAAACAAAAACAAAGATACAACACAACACAAAACAAAAACCCACCAGTCATAATGCATTAAGCCTCAAACTCAGGCAGAAAAGGTTTGGAGACTCGTGCCCTGGGCATTCCCTGGAGATGACCTAATTCCAGGTCCCAGGGAACTAGGTGCCTGGTGACCAGATGGGCCACTGGACTATCAGATGACACTGATATGAGCTCAGGCCTTTGTGTGGTACGAGTGAATTAAGGGGACCAGTCAGCTTAGGGCCAAGTGCATGCCAGATGACAACCACTGTGTCACAGGGAGGTGACATATAACTTTGTCCCCAATGCACAAGAGGAGTGAAGGGCGGCTCATTTTGAAAGCATTCTCCCCTTTAAAACAATCCACTTCCAATTCTCCTGGTTTTAGCATCTATTGGTTCTGCCAGCAGAATTCCCTTCCATGAAAAAGGCCTCTCTGGAAATACAATGTCTTTCCTTTATGAGTCTCAACGCAGGAAGAACTCAGGCCCAGCTCTGCACTTTATTTTTATTTTGTGTTTCATGAAGAAAAAAAATGTAGTCTGTTAAAACAAAGAATAGGAATATTTCCCTCAGATACCTGGAAAGACAGAGTCTTAGACACATGCCTTTACAACCAAACAGCATTTCCCCATAGGGAACAACAATTTCAATTTTCATAAGGTTTGAAGCATCTTCAGAGACGCGGCTCCAGGAAGCTCCCACGGGCGTTGTCCCCCAAAGGGTAAAGAAAGAGCACATGGCTTGTGGCATGCATTTGGGAAATTAACAAAAACTCGAGGCAGGCTAAAAATACATCAGGTCATAGCAAAGTCAAATAGGAGATTGAAAACCGAGTTAAGAGGAGGTGATGGATGGCTTGTACAATGTCACTGCAGAGGGGACCAACAGGTATCCTCAGGATGGGGTGAGTTTGGAAAACCAACCAAGATGGCAATTCCTTTTCCTTCCATATCATCCAAACTCATTTCAGCAGGTGGAGTAGTCCTTGCGACTCCTAACGATCAAACACTTAACTGTTTTGTATAATTGGGCTTCAAGCCACTAATCGGAAAGTATTAAGACGGAACAACAAATAAAAAGCAACTTCCAGGCATTTACATTGAAACAATGCTTTGAGAAATGGCCTTTTAGGGTGTGATTATGCCCACATTTTGTGCTATGTTCACCCTTGACCTGGCCCTGGATTTCCCCTCCAGCTTCATCTCTTCCTTCCCTTCTCAGAGCTGCAACCGCACTAAAAAATATCTCGCAGTGTGTGGCGCCCAACATGCTTTCTTAGTCATCTTGTATGTCCACACGTTCCTCCTTCTGCCTACCAGGATGTCTCCACAGCACACTTAGCACCTGTGTACAACACCAACTCCTCCTCTCCTCGGGCTGGCTCACCTTTTTACTTGTCTCAGAACTCTCCTGGGAGGTGCCATACTCCTGGCAGCCTGCTACGTCTGACCTCTCAGGTCTGAGAAAACCCCTCCTGTGCTTCCAAAGCACCCACTACCAGAACAGCTTCCCATCATTCCATCACTTGCCCAGACTACGAGCACCACATGCCCAGGAACCTCCTCATCTGTTCTCTGCTGTATTCTCCACTTCTGATCGCAGAGCCTGGACATGATAGTAGATCCGTAGACATGTGTTAAATCAATGCTTAATTGATACCCTTCAGTCCACCTGCCTGACACTTTTCCAACCTTGGTTTTAACTTTTCCCCTAGGGCAACTTGCCTGCAAGGGAAACCCTTATCCATTCCAAGGCCCCAGCAATTACCCCAACAGAAAGACAGATCAGTATGTATTCCAAATGCCAAATTAACTGGATGGTGTATACTTACGTTGTGGGGTTTTGCGATACAATTTTCAATTTGGATTGTATCCCAAGACCTTCCTCATTTCCTGCTGGGTTTCTCTCCATTGCTTATTTTTCCCCTCCTTCTGTTCAGCAATGGAATTTGTTTTTATCTTCAAATATTACAAAGAATACATACTTCACTGTGCAGTGGGTGGCTCGACATGCTTCAGGGTTTCAGGTATGACTCGTAACTCAAGAGCAAGACCACTTCAACTCTTGCAAGGAATTCACAATTAAACATGAGGGCAAATTCCTCCCACTCCAGGTTTCATTGAATTCAGGTTACTGATTATTTATATCTGAGGTCTATATGGTTTAAGGGATAAAGCCTGGTCAGAAAAAAATAAGGCTTATAAAATGACATCAATAGCAGAAATGAAATGATTGGAAATGGTACTAGAGATTGGACTTCGGTAGAAGAATAGTGTCCCTTGAGCTGAAATAGCTTGCTATTTAGAAATAGCAAGGCTTTGACCTTGAGGAAATGGGAAGAGTCTATGAATAGGACTGGGGCTAGAGTGGAGGATTCTTGAGCGGAGGTTTATAAAAAGATAAATTTGGAAAGGCATCTCATTGGTGAGAGCCTTGAATATCAAAGAACATATTTAATGATGGAGAGGATGAGTGCGGCCTCATGGGACGCAGTCACTCATCTGTCTTCTGGAACAATCTCAGGAGGACTTTAATTAAAGTCTATCATAGCAATGACCCAATAAAATCACATCTTTCTATAGCTACAGGATGACTTATTCATTTCCCACATTCATTCTGGGCCTGGCCACGTGACTTACTCACTAATGCATTTTGGGCAAATATGAAACAAGTGCCAAGCTTACAAAATAGTCATTCAGTTGAGTATTGGCTGTTTGTTCTAGTGCTATGTGAAAGAAAGAAAGGAAGGAAGGAAGAAAGAAAGAAAGGAAGGAAGGAAGAAAGAAAGAAAGGAAGGAAGGAAGGAAGAAAGAAATAAAGAAGGGAGGGAGGGAGGGAAGGAGGGAGGGAGAGAGGGAAGGAAGGAGGGAAGGGGGGAGGGAGGGAGGGAAAGAAAAAGCCCAAGCTAGCTAACACAAAGGTAAGAATCCACTCTCTGGCCCAGCTGAGGTCTCATCATAACGAGCAGCCAGCCCGTGATGGCATCGGCCCTGCTGCGCCTAGCCCAGGGGGACCACCTATGTAATAGTGAGCAAACATGTCACTTTTGTTTCAGGCCTCTAATTCCGGGGCTGACTCATTCGTTAACAGTAAGTGAATGTTACAAGGTCCCCAAGAGAGGCACCTAGAAGAAATAGAAAACTAAAGGTCTGGAGGGGGGCTTCTTTACAGTGGTCCATCTCAAGTTGACAATATCAAGAAGGCGGAGATGTGAGGGGTGTGAATGGAGGGACTACTCACCCTGGAGGTAACAAGAAGAGAAACATGGCTACTTGTTGGACCGGGGAGGGGAGTGGGGGAGGTTGGTAAGGGAAGGCCAGAAGAAGAGAAAGAACAACAGAGCCCCTATCAACAGGAACGGACAGGTAAATAGTGAGCCAGAACAAGCCAGCCCGTGCTGGAGAACACATAGGGATAAAAGAGAGGATGTTGATGGTACCCTTGTAGAAGTCAAGAGGCAAATCTCAATGGCGGCCAATGCAAGAAATAGTGAGGGTAGGAGAAGCATTAAGACTCAGGTTCTTCCCATTCCAGGCAGTTGAGTATGATTTAGGAACACCATCAAATGCTCAGAGAATAAAACTGTAGGACAGAATGAACACAACCCAGCTAAAGCTCCCTGCCGGCCTTGAGGCCAGTTTTGTGTATATTTGCATTATTTCATCGCTACCGAACTTGGAGTCCAATGCACTGCCAGTTATTTGAAGGCCAAGAAAGAGTGGTGACCAAGAGCATCTCGAATCAAATGCCCTCTCAACCGCCTATGGGCTGATGATTCCAAATGACTTATTTAACCTCGGTTTCCTCATCTGTCTATTAAAGATAACTATAGCTCCTCTCTCAGATGGCAGTTAAGTAAAATGAAATAAAATGTTTTGCACAGTGTCAGGTATATAACAGATTCTTCCTATTATCTTTTTTTCTACTTTTGTTATTGCTGTTTGTATTGAGACAAGGTCTTACAATATAGCTCAAGCTGACCTCAAACTCATAACCTTCTCATCTTGATCTCCTAAGTGACAAGATTGTAGGTATATACCACTACCTCTAGCTTATTATCATTAGTTTCAGTAGTCTCCCATAATTTCTGAGTAACTCATTTGGATTATCAAGAAATATTGCACTATTTTGAATAGGGACACTTTCGCTGATATCTCCAATCTATAAATGAAGGGAAAATGGCCTCTTGATCTTGGTATTTAAGTCAGAGAGTTAGAGAAGACAGCAGTCCTATACTTTCCCTACGTTTGGGATTCTAATGTAGCCCTGATGAAAAACTATATGCACATCGCCTATCTCTGATCTTTATTTCTACCCTGTATAGCTAGCAAGTTCTCATTAAGATATGATTTAAGAACTGAAAGTTCATTAAAAAGATCATTTTGTGACAAAGTGAAATGAGCAACGTAGAAATGATTCCATATCTTCATTCGATCATCCCATTTAGGGCTTTTTTTTTCTTTTCCAACTGAATCCTGGCATAATTTATAAAAAGCACAGAGACGCCTGGCCTTTCAAAGGTCTGGAATAATTCAGCAATTAGCATCACAGGTTCTTGCTACCTGATGTACTAGATCCAAATCGCCACAAATACCATAGCCAGACATTTTCTTCCACAACTTCCTTACTTCACACAGTATTCTTCTGGAAATCTTCTAAATGCAGATCAAGGGCAGCCCACAGTCATTAAGGGGCTTTCTACTGGGGGACAGACCAGCTAGTGTGATTCTCGGCCCTAGCCATAGAGCATAGCAGGCCTGACCTCTCAAGGTCAAGCTTGGTCCTTCTTCTCAAGGTCTTTCCTCCGTGCTGACCCCAGGCAAAAGGAGTCCCGATGGAGAAGTCTATTGTTCCTGGGAACATGGCAGCGAGGAGAATGGATGCCCAAGAAGCTGAGACCTTTGTGATCCGAGGTCATTCCCGCTTGTGTTACCTACTGCCAAGTCCAGCTAAGAATCCAAATTAGTGAGTGAGAGATCAAGGGACTGAAAGTATCCATGTGGCTTTTAAAATCACCTTGCTCCCTGAGCTGGAACGTTTCCTTTCTTTATCACCTTGGGCATGCCTGGCAATCTCCAGACTTTCTGCCTCACCTTTTGTCTGTGTATCTTCCTCCTGGGCCTCCCTGAGGGCCTCTTGAAGCTGGCAGCCAAAGAGTCTCTTCCCGTTAGGTGTAGCTGGCCCGCCTGTAAGTGTACTTAAACTTTGTGTCTGATCAAGTTATGTGTATTGGATCTGAAACCAGTTAGTCAATTCGTTCAGGTCCCTAAGTGGCGATTTGTGGTAATGTCTACATCAATATGAACGGAGCGGTTTGCTAGCTGGTTTACGTAAAGCAAATGGCTACAGGAAAAGAGGGACGGCCTCCAGTGTTCTTGTTGCTAATGAAGAGATGGCTGGAGGAGAGAGAATAGAAACAAAACTGGGCTTCCATATGTAAGCAAATACTTAGGTCCATTTTCTAGGCGTATCAATTTGCCTTTCTCCCATCCTCCTGTCCCTCATTTCTTCCTCTATGGAGACTTTTCCTGATGATGCCTACATAGAATCATTAGTCTTATAAACTTCTTTTTGTGTCTATTTAAGCCCCTATTTCAGGGCCAAACAGCTTTACAAACAGAAGCTGGGGTGCTGGGTATCAGCTGTACTTGGAGAGTTGCAAGAATGAAATGTGAGGGGAAAATAAATGGGCTGCTGAATTCTACCTCTCAAGGTTTCTCTTTGTGTAAACAGTTTGTGTATTTGCCCAGGCAGGGAAGGAAATAGGCAGTCTGTGGGAGAATTTATTTAGTGTGTGTCTGCATATTGGCTGTATCTCTTTACTACAGCAGAGTACGTTGTTTCTAATAATTGTGATGGATTGATACTTATGAATGGCTGGCAGAATTCCTTTAGCATGTTAAAATATTGCCTTTTATTCCTGGGTCTAATGCATAACCTGATGTTTCAGTGGGTTTTCAAATGTAATAAACAAACTTGAAAAGCAAATAGGCCACAAGAAAAGGGAGATGCTCTGTCTCCAAGTGGGGTTCCCTTTTCAATCGCTGCCCTCTGCCAGCCTAGTGAACCACTTAGCAGGCTGGTTCTTTAGCCTGGGGACTGTAAAGGCTGTTGGGAGTCAGATACAAAGGAAAAAAGAAACGAATGCAGATGATATACAGGAAGATCTGCCTGGCGAAACTGCTTGAGCCGAGACGGAATACATGCAATCCACCTTGCTCTGGTTTGCTAAGCTAGCCAGGAAATCACAAAATTCCTGGCTCAAACCTGAAAAGCGTTTCTTTGGGTCTCACTTCTGTCTCTAACTGCCAGTTGAAAAAATTTTAGTCTTTGCCCTTCTAATCCCATCTCAACAACACTGGTCCTTAAGATCATTCTGGAAATTTGCCCCTGAAAAGATATTAAGGCTCAGAAAGCTTACCACCATCACCTCTGGCCCCACACACCATCCCGAAGACTCTGACAAAAGGCACATGGGACAGGACAAAGACAGGCTGTGAGTCTTAGCAACCAAGCAACTCAAGGCAGACCAAACCACTAGATAGCTTGCTTCTCTGGCATCAAGGTGCATTTTTTCCTTTTTTTGAGATGAGCTGCTTTAAAGTACAGATTGCTCGAGTGAATTCTCACTTTGTTTTGTTTCCTCCTATTTTAATTTTCATTCCTTCCCATTGTTGGTTACATCACTTTACATCAGGGTTGTGCTACAGAAATGGGGGATACGATTTATGGAACCTTAACATAAATATGATGCTAGACAGAAAGAGAGCGACATATTAGTTTAGAATGTGCAGGCTCTCATGCACAGAGCACCCATCGCTGATTTATGAGATGGAGATAGCTTGTAAATCCTAAGGGAAGGGGCTGCACCCGTGTGCCACCCCCCCACGCACAAGGCACAGCCGAGACCCCCACCCTCCCAACACGGCCTCCACCTCCAAACCTCCAAGCCTTGCAAACAAAGACATACTCATTGCTTAGCTTTTTTGGTTTTCTTAGAAACGTGTTTGGGGTTTTTTTGGCAGGGGAGGGGGGAACATAGAGAGAGAGGATGAGCTCTTTACTAGAAGAGCAAGATTTTTCTCTTCCTTGTCTGGTGAGGGATGGGAAAGTGGGGGATGGGGGGGGAGAGGGGGAGAGATTGGATGGATCATTGGCTTCTTCTCCGATAGAATCTCCTCCTCTCCCCTTCTCTATTCTGCCCCTTCTTCCAGGGAACCACCCTGTGCAAATGACATTTCCCCAAGGGCCCTCTTGGCAAATAACTTTGGGTTGAGATTGGAGACTGGGGGGAACCTGCAGGTAGGTGGGGAATTGGAGGGAGGGGGAGTGAGGGAGGGAGAAAGGGAGGGAGGCAGGGAGGGAGAAGCTGCTACTTCTCGTTCAAGACTGTAGCTTTCTACCCAGCAGTCCTTTTGTGAGTCTAGAGTCTGGATCATGGGCACAGGATTTCTGCCTCTTCCTTGTGTTTCTCCAAGCTGGGCCTGCTAAGAGCTGGTCAAAAGCTCATGTCATTGCTAGTCTCTGGTTTGCTCCTCACGTCCTCAATGCCTTTGGAACGAGCCCCATGTTATCTTCCTCTACACAGGAGATAGCGCCCTTTTCCTCACTTGGACCTGACAGATTCAGGGGAGAATCCTGGAGTCTCCACCATTCTTTTCTACTCCTCTGACCAGTATGTGTGCTGGGAGGGGAACCACGTATCTCTGCTTCTAGCTTTGTCTGCCCTCTGTCACAGTCCTGCAACCGCGTTTGGTACACGCTCCCTTTATCTTCCTCATCCCACAAGGAAAGAAAGGATTCACTTGTACATCTCAAGAAAGGTTACTCGAAACTCATGGGGACTCCCAGCAATAGCTAGCTAACAAGTGGACTGAAAGCTGAGGCATCCCCCTAGGGCACGGTAGCAAAAGGAGGGCCATGCACTAGTACTGGGGAAAGAAGGAAGAGTCGTGAAGACCACAGGGTGAGGCCTTATGAAATACAGGACTCCCTAGGAAGCAAAGGATAGAATAGATCCAGAGTTGAAATTGCTTCTCCTAATTTACCTGGATTCAGAAGCCCAGCCTGGTAATCCTTCCAACTCCAACCCAACTCTCCTACTGAGTTAGAAATAACTGGACATCTTGGCTGGGTAGTGGTTTGCCACTACTCCTTTGTAAACCATATGGTTATGACTTCTGCAATGTTTTAAGAACTCTTCAGTGCTGGATGGAAAGACCGGCTTGCCACTCCCTCTCTTATACACGCTCCTCTGAGTGTTTAAATCCCCTTCTAAGAGTGTAAAAGACACGGTGGGTGCATTGCCACCACTTAGTCAATTTTGAGCCTCACAAATAAAAAATAGACATTCAAAAGTATGCAAAATAAACACTTTCGAGTTAATATGTGTTTCAGAGTGGTAGGTGCTGGCCATTGACTGGAGAGTGGGTCAGAGGGAACATGAGGACCACTTCTGGGCAGTATCTTGAGACACTGTTTGGTTAGATCAGCATATACACCTGTATGGAATAACTAAGCATTAATTTGTAGCCTATACACTCAAGACCTGCCCTCTTTATTATGTTTGCACAGATCAATAACAAAATTTTAAATGAACATTTTTCCAAAAGACCTAGAACCTTGAACCCTGAAGAATAAAAGATCCCTTCTGGAAAAACAAAACGATGGCTACAGGGTCTCTTTAAAGGAGGAGATTTTTTTCTTAGAATTTGGCAACAGAGGTGCATAGACAAGTTCAATCAAGGAGTAATCACTGGGCTAGCAGGAAGCTAAGCATAGCAGCTGATGTTTCTCAGGTCTTGAAATGGCTACAGTTTCTCCCAGAGTGCTGCATGGAGGATATTAATAAGGGTGGGGAGCAGGTATGGTGACTGTCGGGGAGATTCTCATGTGGGATGATTTATGGGAGTATATGCGTGAACACAATATCCCCACCACAGCAAGGCAGGATCGGGTAGAGGAAGAGGTTGTGCCATGCAGTAAATTAGGACGGAGCCTCCATCCGAGAGGAGCTCCGGAGCAAGGAGGGAAGCTGTTCTGGGGGAACATAATTTAACCTGGGACTATTACTTGAGAGAGGACCCTATGGAGAGCAGTCAGTTTCCACTAGTTTCAATAGCAAGGGAATGAGTGTCTTCCCTTATGATGTGGGAGATGCATCTGGAATATGCCGGAAGATTCCACCACAGAGTCCAGGCACAAAAAAAAAGCAAGTGGCATGTTCACCCCTAACAATATGTCTAGGTGATTGTGACCTGAAGTTAACAGTGGCAGTCAAGGACCAAAGAGCAAAGCCAGTTTGGTAAAGAAAGTATCTGTTATGACATCCCAGCAAGAATATCAAGTCTGCAAAATCCATGTTGGCTACAGAGCACTGGATGGCCTGGGGGGAGAAACTGAGAGACGTGGCATCTTCCCCGTCCCTTAAGCCCACGACCGGCTCTGTTGGTTCCCAGCCAAGAAAGCCAACTGGAGCTGTGGGCTTATCTACCCCAGAGACCTTCCCTCTGGACCCGCCATGTCAGAGAAAGGGGCACCTTTGAGCCGCCTGCAAATGAGTTTGCATGAAGGGATGTGAGTTAATTAGTGCATCTGAGTTGGGGAAGTTGGTGACAAGCTGCCACATTGCATTTGGCGGTTCCCTTTCCGAACAGGTGGCAACTGACTGACAGGCATTCTCTGGACTGGAGGAAGACATCTGTGTCGTTCTGATGGGATGCTGGATCTTTCCAAGCCACACATTTGGGAAAACAGCTGAGCTGCCTTCCAGTTCCTTGTGTTATGGAACAAATATCCACCTGATGCGCAAACACGAGACAGACACGGCTCTCAGCCAGAAATGACGAAAGGAAATTTGCCAAAACGCAGATAGGAACTTCGTGAATGAAGATGGTTGATACAAGAGAAGAACCCGGCAATTGAAAAACAGAAAATAAAATAAAACATAACCATCACAAGATGCTATTCCAAATTACACTGTGTGCGCGCTAACACACACACACACACACACACACACACACACACACACACACAACCCCATATTTTAAGTCTTGAAATAAAAATTTCACATGAAATAAACCAAGTGATTTGAAAGAAAAGCTACCAGCAGTCATAACAGAAACCATATCCTGTAGGTGCCCCCTAATTCCAGAGCATTTAAGCCTCCCTTCCCCCTCCCTGAACTCTGTGGTGAGCGCTTATGATTTATGGGTCACCGTCAATAATCAAAGCCATCGCTGGATTGAAACTGACAATCAGACAACAGGCATCTAAATTAAAAGAGGAATATGAGTTCTCGTTCGAAGGATCCATTACACTGAAGAATTCTGCTAAAGGCACCATGACATTTATTGTGAACACCTCATAGCAGGACTCAAACTGTGAACAAAATGGAAAATGTCTCAAAGAGCTCTCAAAATTAATTAGAAAAAAATTAGAAGAACCCTGACCGCAAAGGCAGCTGTATGGAGAAGATGAGACACTCAAAGGGTCACCCTCCATTGCCACGTGCGGACGCCACCGCTGGACGGAGATGCCACCCCAACATCTCTTCCGTAAGGAGGGAACTACGAATCACGGGTCCTTTGGGGGAGGAACGCTGGGGAGGAAAAAACTGGTTGCTGTTATTGCGAGATTAAACAAGCAAAACAAAAAACAAAGAGTCATTTGTCCCCCCCCCCCCGCAGTAAGCTCTGTCTCCCACAAACAGTATGCAGGTTTTTCCTTCTTTCTCTTTCTTTCCACTAAGAGGTAAGCCCCTCCTGAATGGTAGTTAAAGAGCCAGCTTTAAAAGTTACTGACCAGGTATAAAAAAAAGGGGGGGGCATAGATCAAGAAACCTGGGGTTAGACCATTTGAATATGAATGGGAACTTGTAAAAAGATCATTAAGAAAAGAAAGCAGCTTGAAAATATACAGTCCTCCTCTGCCCAGTGGTCTTTGATGAAGTCTCCTGTGCCAACAAGACCTGCTAGGCCAGACAGCATTGAGTTGAGGAGTCTGGATGGTCTCACGATTAAAGGTCTCGCAGAGAATCCCAGAAGTCTCACCATGACTACCATATATATATATGATGTTGTCCTGTTTCCTTTGAACCTCATTTCCCGATGATTGACCAAAGGATCTGAACTGGGCCCCGGGTCAAAGGCAATGACCTGGTCGGAGGTACTGCTCGATGTCGCATGGTAACTGACCATTCAGGTCTTTCTTTGCTTGGAAGAGTGTGGAGTTCTGACCTGTTAGAGGGGCTGGAAGGCAGATGCTGTGCCACACGGGTGGCTAAACCACGAGACAGCAGAAGGCCTGTGGTGCTGGGGCCAACAATGCACAAGTTTACCACGACCAGGAGGAGGACGCAGAGATTTGGTGCCAGCAGGGGAAGCAGAAATGGAAGCAAAGGAAGATAAATGGGTGTCTTGGACACCAGGCTAGGAAGATGAGCTAGAGTCAGAACAATGGGACAATCTGCTCATCTCCGAGAGAGTGGCAGGCTGTTAACACATTATTGCTACTGAATGACCTCCCACGAGGTACCATGGTTTTGTTTTTGTTTTGTTGTTGGTGTTGGCGGTGGTTCTTATTTTTGGTATTAGAGATTGAACTGAGGGCCTCACACTGGCTTTGGGGGGAGGGGCTCTACCACTTGAGCCACACCACTAGTCCTTTTGCATTTTTAGTTTGTTTCTCAGGTAGGGTCTTATGCTTTTGCCTTGGCTGGCCTCAGACCACATCGTGAATATCTGGGATAACAGCCACCATGTCTAGCCTTCGGTTCTGTGTGAGGACATAGCTCCGTGGTGTGTGGAGAATCTCTGCTCCTTTGCTCTGGTTACTGTGAACACAGACTGATTGTCTGGGCTCCTTTCTTGCCTGAAAACATCCCCTCTGAATCTAACTGTATCACAGTTCTAACCACCATGATGAATCTGTTTGTGATTCCCTTCACTGTGGTACCATGTGGGCTCACGGGGATGGAGTCCCTTCTGCTGTGTGCACTCAGAACCACTGGTCCTTTGCCGGATTTCTCAGGTATGGGCGAATCAGAACTAGAGGATGAATCCCTATAATACCACAGTGTCTGTGGCCTGGGGACAGTCACAATGTCATTTGCAAGGTATTGGTAGCCATGGAGATGAGCTTGTGGCCCTTATCCATCTATCCATGTATCTGTTTATGCATATCACCCTCCAGTCATGGTCTCCTAGGAAATAATATTGGCAACCCAGGGTAAATCTGCAGCTACCTTTGGCTCTGAAGATGTCTGTGGTGTTGGGCACATAGTCACATGTGTGCTTTCTTTTCCTTTAAGTCGTAAGTGATCACACACACACACATACACACGCACACAGAGGATCTGCCTGAACAATGTCACATGGCTTAACCTGGGATCTGCCTTGCATAAAGCAGTTCACCGCACACATTTGCTTGTGGGGCTGGTGATGCCACATTGGTTCCTATTCTGTAAGATTGACAGCCACGCACCTCTTCTCCAGTCCCGAATCCAGTTCTTGTGGCTTTGTGTTATCAACTTGTCATTTACAGACAAGGCTGTGGTTTAACTGGACACACTGAGGGAATGGGGAAAAGGAGCAAGGACTTGGCCTTGAAGGGTAAAGGTACTAAATGCAGAGCTACACCCAAACACATTACCCAAGAAAGATGGGAGACGTTTCCTCCATTTTGGAGAAAATGTAATCAATTGAATGGCTCAATTTTTGGCTAAAGTCAAGGGATATACAACTGGCATTTTCTAGTAACATTTTGGACACATTTCTTCCAAAATTGAAATAGTAAAGCTCATAGGAATAAACAGGATTTGTGTTCCTTGGAGTAAGTAGGAATGGAAGTTATCCATTTCCTCATTTACAAAATTCTTGTCCTGTCTGGGAAATTCATTTTCTTTTAAAGGCAGCAGCAGAGAGCATGTGTTTGGAGGGGTGTACAAATGGGAAAATATGCTTATTGTTGGAGTCAATGGCAGGACTAATAAAAGTCTGATGAATAAATACAGAGAAATGGAGAACATTGCTACAGTTTCCTGATACGCATTCTCCATTTTCTCTCTCTCTTTTTTCCTCTCCTTCTTTTTACCCTCCTCAGAACCTTATCTCTCTTCTCAGAAATGGGAGGAAAGTATTACTTTAATCTTAGTATTTTCTTTTAAAAACTGTAAGATAAACACCGGTCGGATGATTTAAAAGAAAAAAAAAAAGGAAAAGAAACACGTGAACTCAAACTGAAGAATTCCCAGCAGCTTTTCTTTTCTTTTTACCAAATGGGAAAAACAAAACTATCAACCCTGCAATTCTTCCCCCTCCACCCCAAACCGCTTGGCTTTTTGATTTGTTCCTGCCTTGAATCCTTCCCAGGCATCAAACCCAGTCTCTTCCATTTTCCTGGAACTGACCATATTATTGAATGTGTGCAAAAAAACATGGTAGCTTTAAAAAAGATAATGACCAGAGGGAAGGAGGAAGAAGCAAAGAGAAGGAAAATAAAGAGCTATGGCACAAGGGAACTGGGCCAAATGAAGACAAAGCAATGCACTTAACCCACCTGGAGAGCAAATCGGACCAGCAAGGCGCTCTCAGCCAATCGCCTGGGTCTGCGGCGGCCAGGAGAGTCGGCATGGGTTCATTTGGTCGAGGAGTGTGTTTCATAAACCTTACGGTGCAGCTATGAAAGCCATCAGGATCTTCCCACGTTCCCTGTCATTCAGTGGAGATTGGCTGCTGGTGTTGGGTGGGGAGAGCAGTGGGGAGTGGAGGTGGAGGGGGAACAGGATGGTTGGGTGGTTGAAGAGGGAATTGACTCGGGTGAGAAGCAGAATCGCACAGGAATTTAAGTACATATAAAAACATTTCTTTTTTTAAAAAAAACTGTATTTCTTTTAGGTTATGTGAGGAAACCACTGGCAAAGATAATAATATATAAGAAGGAAAGAATATGAGAGAGAGAGAGAGAGAGAGAGAGAGAGAGAGAGAGAGAGGCAAAAGCCTTTCTATTATTCGGGATACCAGTGGAGCACACTGAGGCAGCTGGAAGATTAAATTAAGTATTATATCTGCTGACCCGATTGCTATGGTTACCGGACAGCAGAAAATATTAATCAACCCAAGCCTTTTCAGATGAATGTGCTTGAAGAAATACAATAAATATAAATATATATATGTATATCTTCCTTGCTCCTCTGTCTAAATACAGAATGGCAGCAGCATACCACCTGATACAGGAGATAAACATGAAAAAATAAATAACTAAGAAGAACCTCTGGCCTCTGGAGGTGGCGGCTGATGTCAGCGATGGAGGCAGGGCAGGGCGTGACCACTGCTCTCCTCCCTGGCCCCCTGCAGCAAGGAACGCTCCTGTCTGGTTTGAGTGCAAAGTCAAGGGGCTATCTATCTTCTTATTTAGAGAAAACATGTCCACTAGCTACCTAGCCGGCCATCTTCATGCATGGATGCTGGTGTGGGGAGGAGGGATTAAAAAAAAAAAAAAAGACACCGCATACAACACAATCAGATCAGAAGCCCAGCAAAGCAGGATAGGAATGGAGAGGCTCCAGTGTGCTTTGATTTGTAGGTATGTCTACACTGTCCACCACTGAAGTTCAGTGTCAGGCTTTTGGGTCTGGTCACCTCAGAATTCTAGATTTCTTTTTTTTCCTCTCGGTTTACTCCCAGCAGCAGACCCAGTGGGACTTTAATACCTGCCTTGAAATCAACTACCACTGTTTCCAAAATGGTGAGTTGAAGGACTAGAGCAGGACTAGGGGCCCATATCATGGACGAACGATGAACTCAGTGGAGCAAACCTTTCCTGCTTGATGTGCAAACGTCGACGCTGCCCCCTTCCATGTTCTCTTTTCTCCCACTCAATATTCTCTCGGTTTTTGTGCCAGACACCCTGTGTGTGGGGGATGCTAGAACAACACAGACTTGGGGGAGGATTCATACTGCAGCAGGAGGCTGAGATCTGGGGAGTGATCATTCAAATATCACTATTTTATCGACCAAGATAATATAAATCCAGAGTCAAAGAGGGGGGAAAAGATTTCTTTAACTTCACGACTATCCTGTGTGTGCCAGAATGTGTGTGTTATGTGTGCGTGTGTGTGTGTGTGTGTGTGCATGCATGCACGTATGCTGGGACTTGAATTCAGGGCCCTAGTGCTGGCCCAGAGATCTTCTGCTCAAGACTAGCCCTCTACCAGTTGAGCCACAGCTCCACTTCTGGTTTTTAGTTGGTTAATTAAAGGTAAGTATTATGGACTTTCCTGCCCAGGCTGGCTTTGAACTGCGATCCTCAGATCTCAGCCTCCTGAGTAGCTAGGATTTCACATGTGAGCCACTGGTGTCAGGCTCCATGACTATTTTTGTTGTAGCCTGGCCTGGATCTTTCCTTGGTCCTGGGTCTAGTCTGATCTGTCAGGATTTTTCCACAGTAAGTTTATGTTATCTCTTCCTGAAATGCCCCTCCTTCCCAAATTCCCATAGGTTGCCACCTGGCCTACACCTGCTATCCAGAGATGCTTAAGAAATCAAATACTCCCTGATTTTTTTCTTCATCTCATTTTCCTCTACCTCCTATACCTTCCCAGCTCTGAACTCTCCCTCCCTACCTCCCCCACCCCTGGACCCCTAGCTACTAGATTGGTAGCTACTCCTGGCTTCCAAATCTCCTTCCCCTGTTTGATACTCATCTCCTGAGGGTAACAGTCCCAAGCAAATGCCCTGAGGTACAACACCGACCTGACTTGACAACAGAATGCCCATACGTCTTAGACAGACTGATTCTCCGTCATGAAATCTAAACAGGTCGTTCTGACAGGCCTGGCTAGGACACTCGGGGTTGAGATGGCTTTTCCCTTTAGTTAAACCTTTACTGCATGTAGCCCTGACTGGGACCAATCAGCCTTCTCCTTCTGCTTGGGTGCAATTTTACACAGTAGGTGTCATTAACTCAGTAGCTAAGTTCCCGTGTGCAGCCACAGCAACCACAGGGTCCCAGCACATGACAGGGGACAGCGTGATCCTCTCAATTATTTCCCCATAGTAACGGCAAGATTACATGCTTTAATATGCATATGGCCTGAGAGAGGACCTCTTCCTGGCTGAACCAAGGCGATAATGTGTGTTTTGTGTCTAGAAATCCCTTGGAAACTGTGTGGTGGGGTAATAGGCAGCATTACCTACAGATTCCAACCTGACCCTTCTGGTTTGGACCCTCCCACTGGCTCACTGGTGCCAGGTTTTATTCTTCAGAGAGCCTCCCATTGTCTCGATTCTTCTCCAGGTTTATACCAACGCTCTTGGGATGCTCTCGGTAGCCATTCCAAATAGTGAGCTTTTAAAGTTTTGTCCTACTGTCTAGAGTAGTCGTGTGTGTGTGTGTGTGAGTGTGTGTGTGTGTGTGTGTGTGTGTGCATGTGTGCATGTGTGCGTGTGCACTGGGCCCAGGGTTTGAACTCAGTGCCTGGGCACTGTGCCCCGAGCTTTTGATTTGTTCAAGGCTAGTGCTTGAGCCACAGCTCTAATTGCAGCTCTTTGGAATTGAATTGGAGATTGAGTCTCCTTAGATGGGCACAGTCTGATTCTGGGAGGTGTTTGAGGGGAGAAGAGGGAAACTGTGTCAGGAGAGAGAGGGGGGAAATAATTCAAAAGAAGAATATGTGGAGGGCAGCGTATACAGACTGTGGAAGATGTTCACTGAATACAGCTGGATCTTGAGTTGATGGGCCAAATTTTGTTCAGTTTGATATAAAATACCTCTCACCCCATTGTGATTCCTAGAAGAAGAGCTTACCACAGACATTGTGTGCACTGCAGGCAGAGCTTAGATACCCATGTGAACCACAGGCCTGGACACAGTAGAGAGGATCCCACCTTCAGCTGGGCGCTGGTGGCTCCCACCTGTAATCCTAGCTACTCAGGAGGCTGAGATCTGAGGACCACTGTGGGAAGCCAGCCCAGGCAGGAAAGTCTGTAACTCTCTTATCTCCACTAGACTTCCAAGAAAGCCGGAAGTGGTGCTGTGGCTCAAGTGGTACAGTGCTAGCCTTGAGCAAAGGAAGCCCAGAGACAGTGCCCAGGCCCTGAGTGAAAGTCCTAGCATTGGTACTACCCCCCCGCCCTCCAAAAGAAAAAAAAAGTTTGTTAAATTGAGTTAGAGTAGTACTTGGATATAACAGATGTTCAATAAATGCTAGGTATGAGGCAGGAAGCAAAGATAATATATGTAGCTCCTTGATTGATAATTTGGTATTGGTATAAAATAACATCTCCCTGAAATGTACCCCCTGGTACTCCAGCAGTTTCTATCTAGTCAAGGCCCATGGGGGAAGGGAGTGAATGTGTGTGTTTGGCCTTTCCAGTGTGGAATCAGACCTCAGCTTCTACCTGTGGTAGGGCTGGGATGGGTGACATGGAATTTTCTTGTGCCCAACATCTTTCAGAGGAAATATCCATCTACAAAAAAGAAGTTAGCTAGTGAGGATCCCTTTTTGGGCTCCTCTTTAATACATCTTTTGGGGAGGGGAAGGAACAAAGAGAAGAGAGAGAAAGAGGAGAGACGTTTTAGGGAAAAAGATTTGAGCCCACAGTCCTGGTTTCGTGAAGGGATGTTATGACAGATGTGTAGCTCTTTGGGAGTAGCATGGTACAGATGTGAGTTTAGACAGAGCCCCAGACGAACACTGAGCTTTTATTCTATCACATGGAACCAGTTAAGGGAAAATAGTCTGAGCCGAACTTTGGACAACCCTGAATCATACTCAATTTATTCTCCATCATCCAACAACTCATCATCAAAACCAGGCAGAACACAGTCCAGAGAGACCAGTATACATCGGAAACATGCACAGATGGGGCGAGACATTATTGTCCAGACATGAATGAAATCTGTGGCTCAGTGAGAATTGAGCCTTTAATGGCCAAAAAAAAAAAATAGAAACAGTGTGTCTCTCTTCTCTTTTGTCAAAGGAAGTTTTGCGCCTTTGACAAGTCTACCGAAATTAGAACTATGCGGTGGGTCTGTGACATCTTTTGAATAGATCTCAGGAAAAAAAAGATTGCTCTGTACCAAACCTACAAAGGCTCAAACAGTAACATTGAGGGCAACTTCTAGACTCTTTGATAGACAACGAAATCCAACGGCATTGAATTGAAGCCATCCTAAATGGAGTATCACAGAGTAAGGTAAGGCTTGTTTGCTGGCGGCCTTGGTTGTCTCTACCGTTAATTCTACTCTTAGCTTAGAAGGCCCCCTTCTCCTGAGAAGACATCCCTGATCAGCACACCTTGAGTGGTTCTGGAGCTATGTGCTATTACGTTATCCTATGTTAATTTCTCTCGCAGTTTTGGTCATTATCTAGCAAGTTTTATCACTCAATATTTCATTCCAGTACAAAGCACGCAAGAGAACAGGGACCTTTCTACACTGCATTCCTAGGACCTAGATACTAAGTATTAAATAAATTTGTGTTGAGTAACCACCCTGGCCCTATCCAGGCCTAATTCATCATTGTCTATTCATTCTGTCTTCTCCTAGCATTTCATGTGGATCATCATTGTAACTCTAATCATATCGGACTCTCATGATTTCTCGGTGGTATCAACTAAACCATGAAATCGGAAGTGTAGGGAGCCACAGAATTTGTTCACTTTGGCATGTATAGCCCCAAGCTAGGAAGATCACCTTCACTCAGAGGATACTATGTACTTGTGATGGGATGACAGTCTGGAACGTTCCAAGGTGAGAAAGTTGTATCATAGTAATGTGAAGTAACCAGCCCCAGAGTTGCACGGTATCCCACGGGTACAACTCCAGTGGGCCAACTTCTCCCTCAGGTCTATACCGTAGGCTTTACTCAGGGTCTTACGAGTAGAGGAGAAATTGGGGGGAATGGGTGAGAGGCCGCTCACGGGGGGCACTGCACCTCTCTGCCTCTCCCAGCAATGAATGTGATGTCCACATCTCTGTGGGCTTTGACCATAGTTTTTCAAGCAAAACCAAACAGTACAAAGCCTTTGGCTTTGGGCTCTGATGTCATATGGGATACCCCCAAAGAACCTGTCAACACTGGGGTATGGCCACCAAGAAGGTGCCCTTCCAATTGGGAATCAAAGTAAATGGAACATGGCGCCTGCCTCTTTCTGCTCCCCGCTGGTGCTCTACCACTTGAGTCACGCCTTCACTTCCAGCTTCTAGCCTTTCTCAAGTCCAGGGGTGTTTGGTTTTTAACACTGTGCCTGCAACTGTTCGTGTGCTGTGCCTTGATTATATTAGAAAGGTGGCTGTAACCAGCCTCCCTCCCAGCGCTCCTTTCTTCTCAATCTCCCCAGCGTCTCTGATGACAGATGAAACGTGATGCCAGTTGAGTTGGCCTTGATCATTTTACAATCTTCATATTCCGATTTCTTTTTTTTTAATTCCCTTCCCCACCCCCCCTCAAACAACCCAAAGGGCCTCACATTTTGAGAAATAAGTAAATAAAAGTGAAGAGCGGCCTGGCATATGCATTACAAAGTCCACCTCCCAAAATGCTATGCAGAGGCTCGTCTATGTTTCTTCTCAGGATGCTTTGAATCTCACAGGAGCCAGGAAATAGGCTTTCTAAAGGCCCCCTTTCCACGCCTTTATCTACATAACTTTCATTGACCTAAATCGGATTTGTGTGTGCAGAAGCGCAGGACAATTGAGGCTCAGCGAGACTTGTATCTTTTTGTTAAAACTTCCCAGGCTGCCAATTACCAATTCTGTGCACTCAGGGATGTGAAGGACACACCAGATTAAATTGGAGCAGAACGCTCCAACTAATGATAACCAAGTCCAATATGTAAAAAAGATTCCTGGGCAACAAAGATGGGGTGGAGGTCTGAAGCCAATGAAGCAAGACTTCCACTGGGATGGAGAAGCAGAAGGATGAGAGGGGAGAAGGGGAAAAAAAGAGGGAAAGAAGGATTAGAGAGAAGGCAACTATGAAACCCGGGCCTTGTTTCATTAGAAGTGCATAAAGGAGAGAAAAAGCTGGAAAAAAAATAATGCCTTTGAAACGATTTATGGCTAGAGGGAACCTGGGAACTGTTTAAAACCTGTGTTGGAGGAATCTGGGGGTCTATTTGGGAGATGTTTCTTTGAGCTGTATCTATGTCTAACCATTTTGATCATCTGGCCAGCTGTTTAAACAGAGTGATAGTGTGGCTGGATGGATGGGCTACATCAGTCAAACAAGCCCATCTGGAAAGGGATGTGGAGACAGTCAAAATATTACATTCTCTTTGCAAAAGCAAACACGTTGTTTCCATTGGTCACTTGCCATTCATGGGATGTCACATGGAGCTGCATAATCCCTGGGAAATAACGGTACATGCAAAGATGGAAATCAGGGGAAACATGTCCCAACTTCTGTCGCTAGATCCTCTCCATCCTCACGGGGTATTTCATCCTTCCTGGGCGCTCAAGCATGGGCTCTTTTAGGACTACCAAGGTCTTGAGCTCTGGGATGTTGAACTCTGGGCAGTAATTCATACACAGTATGAATAGTAATTCACACATACACTTATCACATAGGACTAGCCACATTTCCGGCACTTATTAGCCACATGTGGCTGGAAGCTATTGTCTTAGACAGCACTGAGAAAGGCCACTCAGAACGTCTCTGCAAGGCTCATCTCTTGTTGCTAAGATCACATCCTCCTTCGATGGGCCGTTGATGGATCTAACATGGCATAGGCTGTTTCAAAATGCTATTTACTTTTTCATGTGGCTAGGCCTTATTTCCCTGAATAAAGAACTATACTGCTAGGTATTTTTTTTTTTTTAGCTTCCCATTAGTCCCCTTTTTTTTTTTTGAAAAAATGCCTTGTTCAATTAGCTTTTGCCAAATGATTGATTCTGAGAAGTCACCTTCTCAGCCTTCTATGAGGAGAAATCACTGTTCATTTCCCCTTCAGGGGGCCAAGACCGAGAAATCTGTCAGCTGAAAGTCAGCAGAGAGGTACAATTCGCTAACCTACCATTCTGGGCAGCTGGAAGGCCCTGCCAAAAGAATGGCTATATTTAACCACTACAGAAGAAACTTTTAAAGACTCCAAAGAGGGAGAAGTAAGACATTCTTTCCTTCAACAGTAAATGTGAATATTTCATAGATTTCCCTGAAAGGAAAAAAATCCATGTATCCATCAAAAATTATCCATAAGGTTTTTTTTTTTTTAATCTTCCTACTCTTCCCTATTGCCTGCTTCTTTATCTGAGTCCAAAGAAGTCTTTACAGGATTCTTGGCGACCGGTTTGCCTTTGAAAAGGTTAACATGCCCTGCCAATGAAAACAACACAGTGGCTATGATATGGTGGAGCACAAATCCAGAGAGAGATTTGTGGAGTTTTGAGAGGGAAGGCTGAAAAGACAAGGAGATCTTTCCAAAGTCTAGGACTGTCTCAAAGTTAGTAAGTGCAGAGAATTGTCTGCTAATGGAAAATATGAATTTCCCCAGACTCAAGTAAGTAAGCAGATAGATAGCAGCATATCCAAGTCTACCAGCCCCTCAGAGGAAAAGGCATACTGAATTGCAGAAGTTCAAACTGACCCAGACTTCTTGACCTCAGACTTTAAAAAAAATTGTCTTCTATTCTATTGACAGTTACTTACAGAAAATAGTCAAGCCATCAGATAATCAGAAGACAGAAAGTTTATACACACACACACCCACACACACACACACACACATATATAGTATTATTGATTATTGGTTATAGACCATTTCTTTCCCTCTTTATTTTCCATTCTTTTGTACCTGGGGCTGATTAACCATTCTTATTCATATACTATATTACTTTTATCACCTTCCTTTGAGCTTGCAGCTCAGTTGACTAGAAATTCTTTACATGCCATTTTTCACCTTTCAAATGAATCTACCCTTCTCTATTCCTTATTTTTCCTGATACTATATCTCCTGTCTTCTCTCTTTCTGCTCTCCCTCTTCTCTTCCAAGGGACTTCAGTGGTTGAAGTTTCTAGAATGTATCTCTAACAGTCCTCTGTTCACAATCTTCCCAATCCCTGTGGGCTGATCTAGAGCTACCTCTACATAGAGGTTGGCTTCTTTAACTAAGGGTGCTTGGCTACTAAGGACAGATCAGAGTAACAAACAATGCTCAACTATTTAGGTGTCATCATTCACTAACTACCAGGAATCAAGCCTTTTTTATTTGCAAAATATAAATTTCTAGACAATGAAAGCTTATGAGCAGTATCATTAGACTGATAAAAAAAACCATGCCTTTTTTTGGAAACTAAAATTATGTCATTTTAAGTACTAGGCAAATCACTTAATTAAAGACAAAAAGTATATATAGAAACTGCTGTCATTTGAGGTTGGTTTATATCAACTCATTGTGAACTTAATTTGATTTCTTGCCAGGCACTTCACTTTATTTTTTTTAAGAAACTTTTTTTATTTTTTTAAAGAAACTTTTATAAAAATGGTTTGGAATGGAAATGGAAGTATTCGTAAGCTTTAAATCTCACCTTCTAAAAGGTCTAATGGAAATCTGTGTCTTTCTAAAATACCTTGGTGTTTTCTTGTCGGTCACGAGGCTTGAACTCAGGGCCTAGGCACTGTCCCTGAGCTCTTTTTGCTCAAGACTAGTGCTCTACCACTTTGAGCCACAGCACCGCTTCCAGTTTTCTGGTCCTTAATGAGATAAGAATCTCATGGACTTTCCTGCCCAGGCTGGCTTCAAACCTCAACCCTCAGATCTCAGCCTCCTGAGTAGCTAGGATTAGGACCATGAGCCACCAGCGTCCACATCCTACAATTCTTATATTTTGTCATTATGTCTAATCCCCAGAGTTTTACCTTCAGAAACTTGCCATAAATTGTGGCAAATTCTATAAGTTAAATTTGGATTATATGATCCTTTGTCTTCACGTAGGATGAAGACTAAAATTTTAAAGCTTAAAAATAAAAAGTCAGATTTTTTTTAAAAATGCACCTGTGAGCTTTCACTAAAGCAAGAGATAGATTTTTGGAAAATTAGAAAAAAATGAAATAATCATCTTGGTAAATTTTAGCTCATCATTGTTTGTCTCCTTCTTTTAATAGGTTTAGAAGAGCAACTGAGTTGCTTTTCAAAATCACCATCTGGCATCCTTGCTCCTCACCCCTTTTGCTCTGTGAAAGTCTACTGTCTCCACTTATTATTTCTATAAACATCTGGTGTCTAACAAGTATATGGGGCAGATATGAAATAAATGTTTATAGAATGAATAAACCAAATGGAGGGAAATGCAAATTTAGACAAGATCAATCTAACAAATATTTATTTAGCATCTACTATTTGCACTGAAAAAAAAGATGATTATGAAGATAGATTCTGCCTTGGAAGAGTCCATCAAATAATACAGGGAAAAAGAGAGATCATTACATCCCAGAGTGATAATGATAATCTGTTAGCACAAGCTAATACCCCTAAAGACATAAACTCTCCATCAAGATTAGAGCACCAGGAAACGTCTCACAAAAAATAGTATGCCAAATACTCGTTGGACTTGTAAGAACTCTAGAATACTGAGCTTAACAGTTCAGAATATTAAAGAGAACAAATTGAAAAGGCTGCAAATAACTATCTGCTTTTCAGAGCAATTAGGGAATTCTTGCCTTTGGTACTGAACTTCATGTCTGCTGGTATAGTTAGTTGGTTGCTTGGTTGTTGGTTAGTTTGGTTGGTTGTTGAGGGTTGGTTAGTTAGCTGAGAGATTGGTTGGTTACCACTGCAGATCATGGCACCCAATGCCAAAGCAGCTATGCGTCACTTCCTAGCTGAGTAATCTCATCAAGAAGACGCAGAAAATAACATCCACCTTAATGGATTGTTGTAAAGAGTTTAAAATGCAGAGGGCACGTGGCCAAGCTTGATGGATGTAAGCTATCATTAGTAGTAGTAGTGATGTGGAAAGTGAGGGCCATTTGCTTCTACTCAATCACCGTCCACTAACTCTGAAGCTGGCAGGACAGTACAGACAATCACTTACCTACATAGCAAGGTAGAGCCTACAGATGGGAGAGCATGGCGGAGGTGGGGGCAGATATCTGTCTGTTCAACATCAGTTCTGCACTTGGTCTGTTCCCTGGGTCCCTGCCTTGCTCTTCTGTGCCTTATGACTCTCCCGGAAGCCAGTGTGAGAAAATGGAGTGAAAGGCACAGCTTTGCCTGTTAGTTGGGACCCAGCTCAAAACTACGGGGTTCACACTGACCAACTTTGTTCTCTTCTGCTGATTCTTATGCACAAACTTACATTCAAAGTGGTAGCTTTCTAGGCAGGCGTCCTTATCATCCTAAGCCCGAAAAGGCACTATTTTCGCATATTGAGGAGATTTCAAAAGTTTCCATGCAGGTGCCGAGTTTATTTCCATTTGGCAAAAATGACAGCAAATATCCATGGAAGCCTTGTCACGCTAATGCAGCACCGAGGATCTGCGTGCCTCAGATATACCTTCGTTGAATGGATATGGGAAAAAGAATTCGTTGTTATGTAGTCAATGCAATCTGGCATCAGGTCAAAGTTGTCCATCCTTTTTGATCATAACAAATGAATTGTTTTCCAAAATGGGAAACACGGGGAACTAATGAATCAGAAATTCATCGGGGTTTTAAAAACGCCTTCAAAAATTACAAGCACAGATGGAAAAGTTGAAAAAAAACCCTCACATTATAAGACAGGCATAATGCAATCTCCTTCAAAGCACTCATGCAAAAATTAAGAAAGTTCTGGCATTCTTGTCCAACAAGTACTTAATTCAATTGGGTTCTAATTTCAACAATGAATCTATACACACTGGTCTCGCCAGGCTTCTTCTCATCTGCAAGGGGACAGGAAGTGCTCTTGGACCTATTCTATGCCTCCATTTCCCCAGGGCAGAGAGGAGACGTAGACCATCAATGGGTGGAAGAAGGAGGAAGTCGCTGGGGCAAGTTGGAACAAGTCGACGAAGCAACTGGACAGTTGGGTTCTTGCGGACCAAACCTTTGAGCAGGATGACCTGGACTGACGGAGGAGAAGTATGCTTTACTGTCATGCTGTGCCCAGGATCCCCTCCATGTCCAAAGAGTCGATTTCACTGTCTTCTACACCTCTGCTCCATCCTCTGGGAGCACACTGCATGACTTTCTATGGCGTGACTTTGGATTTATGATGAGCTGGAAATGTGTTTGTTTTTCAAGGTTAAATTACCCCCATAGGCGTGGAACTCATTTAGTAAAGAACTTGCAGAACACAACGCCTGCCAATGAAACCTTGGGCTACTGCGACGTAAGCCCTAACACGATCAATCTGAGGTATGGGAACAGTGACCAGACACCATGTGGCTGGACGCACATGCTCTGTTAATGGGGTGGGAGACGTGCTCTCTGCCCCATGCTAGCCTGTGCCAGCTGCTGATGTCACAGACGTCCGTGTGCATATCTGACACAGCTCAGATGGTCTTTTTGCAAAAAGACCACTCACCATCCTGCTCGGCATGTTTTAATGAAACGTATGCGCTTCTGGGAGCGGTCAGGAAGGGAGACAGGAAAGAAGGAAGCCTGTTGCCAGTGGCTCATGCCTGTCATCCTAGCTACTTTGGAAGCTGAGATCGGAAGGATCGAGGTTTGAGTCCAATCTGGGCTGAAAGGTTGACAAGATTCCTTTGCAATCAGTCGTGGTGTGTGGTAGCATGTACCACCTCCATGGGAGGCGAAGATCAGGAGGAGAGCAGTTCTAGGTCAGCCTAGGCAGAGGCATCTGTGTGACTCCGTATCAGTGGGCAAAGCTGGGCCTGACGATGCCTGTGTTATTCCAGCGATGACAGACAGAAAACAATAGAAGGATGGCAGACCCAGCGTGCGCAGGCAGGAAGTAAGGCCCTATCTCAAAAGTAATCATTGCAATAAAGGGCCAGGATTGTTGGCTCAGTGGTACAGTATATAGCAAGCAAGAGACTCTGAGTTCAAACCTTTGTATGAAGAGATTTAAAAAGATATATATATATATATATATATACACACACACACACACACACACACACATATGAAAGCACACAAGGAGACCTATGAAGCCTTCTTTCATTTCTTCTAGAACATTCCTCACCATGATTTTTTTTGCCTATCCTCTCACTTGAGCCCTACAATGAGCTCATCCTGCGTCTTAATCCAGTCTCTTTTGATACTAACCAGTAAACAAAAAGTTAGACTAGTTAGATAATATATATTCAGACGTCCATCATTGAGAATCCACAAAGGAGAGGTTTTTTTTTAAAAAAAAATTTTTTTCAGGGCTGGGAAGGTGGCTCGGTGGTAGAGCGCTTGCCTTGCATGCATGAGGCCCTGGGTTCGATTCCTCAGCACCACATAAGCAAAAAGAAAAAAGCCGAAAGTGGCGCTGTGGCTCAAGTGGTAGAGCGCTAGCCTTGAGCTGAAGAGCTGAGGGACAGCGCCCAGGCAGACCCCACAACCGAACCAAAAAAAAAACAACAAATTTTCAGCCAACTCCCTGACCATGCCAATGGGGTTGATGGATTGATTTTGAGAAAAGGAAACATTCGCCATCTCCCTCATTTCCATGTGCAAACTCTTCAGGTACATAGTAGCCTTGTCACTGGAACTGTGCATTAGAGAAATGACAGCCTGGCAGTCACGCCTGTGCCAGAAACTATGCTAAAGATTTGGCATGGATATCTGCATTTGGGAAGGACCGGAGGCTGAGGCATGGAATAGGAGGGACTTCTCATCTGTCAGCTAATTCCTTCCATCAGCCAATTCAGGCTATTCTATGATCTCCTCCCATGTGCAAGGCCCAGGCCATCCTGATTTTTTGTTTTCTAAATACATAAACACATTCTTTCCCTATCACTTGGCTTTCTCTCTCAGAAAGTGACAGGCAGTCCTCTGGAATTAGGGAAATGTCATGCTAGGAAGAACCATGGAGATTAGCAAGTCCAACCCCTTCATTTAAAATTGATAAACTCTGATGTTCCCTGGGAACTGTGATTCTTTCAGAGCTGAAGCCTGTTGTGGCTTTTTATTTTATGAGGACATGTTCGTGGGAACGGGAAGACACGAAGGCAAAGACTCGCCTTCATAGCACATCTGTTCACATCAGCCCACTCACCGCTGGGTGAATGAGTCCTACCACTCAACCTGTTTCTTTTGTCTTTAGTCATATATAAATAGCCATTCTACGGGGTGAGGAATTCAGATGGGAAAGGACGCAGGCCTGGCCTTCCATGCCCAATCCCTTTAATTAAGGCCAGTATCTTGAGATGACACTCATTTAGAATAGCACGCATACCTCCAGCCTGTGTCCGATCAACCTGCCTTCTCTAGCACTTGTGCTATCAGAGGTCCAAGTTTCCCAGGTCTGTTCACAGTCTTTCCCTGATGCCAGGTTAACTATTCATGCTATTTCTTAATGATTCGACAGAAACTGTCCTCAATGTCTGATCCATTCTTCTAACTATACTACCTAGTTTGGTCATGCAAAAAAAAAAAAAAAAGATAGTCTCCAGCTGTGCACAGGTGGCCCATACCAGTACCTCCATCTATTTAGAAGGCAGAGATCAAGAGGATTAGGGTTCAAGGCCAGTTCAGGGAGGAAAAGTTAGTAAGACTTCTTCTCAATCAATTAAACCTGGTATGACAGTACATGGTTGCAGTTCCAGCTCCTTAGGAAGAAGTAGGTAAGAAGATCAAAGTCTGAGGCCAACTCAAAGCAAAATCATGAGGTCCAACCTCAAAAATGCCTAAAGCCAAAAATAGGGGAGTAGAGGTGTGGCTCAAGTGACAGGGCACCTGCCTGACTAGTGTGAGGTATTGAATTAAAAAAATCCCAGTACTACTAAAAGAAAATCAGCTAAAAGGGCACTGGTGGCTCACACTTGTAATCCTAGCTACTAAGGAGGCTGAGATCTGAGGATGATGGTTCAAAGCTATCCCGGGCAGGAAAGTCCTTGAGACTCTTATCTCTAATTAACCACCAGAAAACCGGAAGACGAGTTGTGGCTCAAGTGGTAGAGCACTAGCCTTGAGCTGAAGAGCTCAGGAACAGTGCCCAGGCCAGAGTTCAAGCCCCACAACTGACAAAAGAAAGAAAGGAAGAAAGAAAGAAAGAAAGAAAGAAAGAAAGAAAGAAAGAAAGAAAGAAAGAAAGAAAGAAAGAAAGAAAGAGAGAGAGAGAGAAAGAAAAGAAAATCAGCACTCAAGTTAGTGGACAGGGACTATAAGAAACACTCATGCCAGGTACGAAAGAGAATTTTCCCCATGTATGGAAAGTGTCGCTCAGTAATGGCAGGCAGACACAGCCAGCAAGCAGAGAGCCAGTGAGCTGGAGGAATCACAAGCCACGGCTGGTTTTTGCCAATACTCACCTCTCCTGTACCCTTGGATGTCCTGTGGATGATTTCCCTTGGAAATAATAACATGCACTTCTAGTGACCACTCCTGCAAGTCTGCGTACCACAGAAAGCTCAGGACACGTCAAAGCTATGCTACGCTACGCATAAAGCTTGCCGTGAGAAATGCCGTCATGGTGGCTTGAACGGGGATGTGTAGAGGTGTGCTGTTTATTTGCTGGGTGTCAGCTAATGAAATCAATCTCCCTCTGTGCTCTATTTGGCAAACCTGGCTGTCCTAGAGTACAAAAAGAAAAAAAAAAAGCACGAGAAAGATGATCTCACAGGAAAAGAGCTCTGAAAATTTCCAGACTTTGTTTAGAGGTGAGCAAATAGAGGAAGGGGTAGGGAGTGTGTGAACCCCCCACATGCATGTGACTCCAGGAACAGATAATACTGAGGTGGGCATGGAGGTATGATTATAGCTGCACACCAGAGGTCCCAAACACACCGCAAGGTCTAAACCGACTGCCATAAAAGGGAAAAGAAGATGTGAGTCCCCACCCTTTCCAGGCCCCTCCGGACCTGCAGTCAATATCGCCTTGACCTCCTAGAGAGACCCAGAAAAGGTTGGGCCTTAATCATTGGTACACAATACACTCTTTGCAGCCTTTTAATATTTCCAGTAATTTTTTTCTCTTATGAGTTTCTGAGCTAACGTAATTCTCAAGACACCTTTTCTTCCTAAGCTTTACATCAGCAGAGCCGAGGGCGGTGTGCGTGCTCAGGGACAAAGAGTCTAGCTGGGAACGCCACTCACGATTTACCCTGAGTTTCTGCCTCTTCGTGGCCTTAATGACAAAGCTTTTAACTTTTGTACAATCCCTGCCTCTTAAACAAAGCCATGATTAAAAGAAGGCGAGAGAAAGGGGAGGGGGGAGGGGAGGGGTAGGAACATAAAGATGGAGATGTACAGAAAGGCCAGCTTGATCCCTGTCCGGCACACAATCCATTCCCAGTCTGGAAAATGATTGCTCTACAATGGCCAGTATAGCCAGCCCAGGGCAGCTGTGAGATATAAATTGTCAGCAATGACCATAAGCACTGAGAGAAACAATTTAATTCCTCACTTCCGCCATCATGGGCTGATATATTCTTTCAAGGTCATTACCCAAGGCTAGACAGGTCGCTTGATTAACGAGTGACAGGCCCGATGAGGGCCAGTGTGCTCTCGCAAGGCCTTATATTAATTAGACAGAAGCTTGGGAAAATAAATGTTACAGGGAAGGAGGGGGCCAAGTCTTGGGCATAAGCTTTGACCTTACCACCCTTACCCTGTTCACCCCACCAAAGATAACATTCTGACCTTGATCCTTCATGTTATACGTTAGCTTTGTTTTAAACCCTATAAAATACCAAACACACACACACACACACACACACACACACACACACAACCAAAAACATAAACCACACTTCATTTTGCATTTGAAATGACCCAGGCCCTGGCCTCCACGGTCAGCACTGCCTTTTGTCTTACTCTTTCTCACTTAGTTATTCTAATTTATTGGTTAATTCTGAGTGGGGATGAGGAGCGCTGTCTGCCACGAACTTCTCATCTCAGAAGCAGCTTAAACCACGTTGAGCCGAGCCGAGGGAAGCAGGAGAATAATGACACGTCAGGGTTTTAAGCCCACTGGCTAATAATCTAGCAATTGCTCTTTAATAAAATGTCATTATCTTGCTTAAGGAGTTAAGGAGATTTGACACCAACAGTGGACTTTCAGGGCAAATGACCATTTGAAACAATAGGGGGTGGGGTGGGGAAGGGCTTAAAAATAGTCTCCATTTCTCATCGAATATACTGTTATTGTTTTGATGAAATCCATCCCTACCATCCTCCCTTTAGTAGACACGGGGAAATACATTCCTTGAGAACTTTCGAGAATATGCAGCATTCATTTCGGGGTGCAGAATGGCTTCCCATCATCAAGAAGGAATTTTCCTTCCTCCACCCATAACTTCACATTTGCCATCTTCTGCTCTCGGGAAAGCTACCCTGATATCTTGGGCACAGCACACAGTGCTCACTGTCCGCACAGAAAAAAAAGCTAGCCATTTGTATGCATTGCCCAGAAATCCGTCACTGTCTAATAAAGAGAGTTCATTTGTTGAAAGCCCAGGTACCGGTGGCGCTTATGTATGGGGTGAAACAGATACAGGCAGAATATTCTAGAGAGAAGCCGCCTTTACCTTGGTATTCTGTCAACACAGAGAAAAGGGATTTCACTCTTGAGCCAGGTTGCAGCTAGCATCTCCCATCTGGCACCATCTTCTGACCCAACACCGTAAGTGTGGACAGGGGAGAGACAGCTCACGGACAGCCATGAATCTTGGGGACCCTCCTACCATGGCTCACAGAGAGTGTGATAACCCGTAAGGACCCCTAGAACTTGGTCATGTATTTTATTCCCTCTCTCTGAGTGTGGGTAGGATCCGTCGAGTTATTTCCACTCCATAGAGCACAAAAAACTAGATGGCAGGTGTGTGTGTGTGTGTGTGGTGGGGGGGTTGTCTCTTTAGAAGGTTAGGTTTTCAAAGCTGTGATTTCTCCCTTCCTCGCTCTTCGTTCTCGTTGAACCCTCACAACGGAGGAAGCAGGCTGTCGTGAATAAATAGTTGCAGTTGGTGGCTTCAGCCTACTGTGTGCCGCTGGCCACAGGAGAGGGTCTGGCTACGCCTCTTCCCCACCCAAGTCTTCAAAGGGCCCCAGCCTCAGCAGAGCCCTTGATTGCTGCCTTAGGAGCCACTGAAGTCAGAGGCACTGACTCAGACACCACCCCGTATCCTAATCCAGGGAAACTGGATAAAATGTTAAACGTGGGGCGGGGGCAGTCATTTTGTGTGGATCAGAAAATAACCCATACACCCATTAACTCCTCTGGTCCAGTTACGTACTGTGTGGTGGCAGGCAAAAGAATTCAATGGCTCTGTGTCTTAGCTTCCTTTGCTTCCACATGGGAGCAGCCTCTTGGAGAAGATTTGGAAATGTCAGAAATATCTGCACAGCTTTGGTGCCTTTAGTTGGAAGGTAAATTCTATGCATTATCAGTACATTATGGAAATGTGATGTACGCTACCTCAGTAGATTTATCTGTGGCATCATTATCAGGCATGAGTATTACACTGTATTTTACGTCTCTGAGTTATCTGTCCTTGACGGATATCAATAGAAGTACTAGCCAACAAATTTGCAAAGATAACAGGCCATTTGTTCATCCATCCATTTCTCCAGCCAGCCAGCCAGCCGCCCATCCTTCTCTGCATTCTTTCAACAAATATTTATTGAGCATGCCACGGCACTGTGAGAAAAGTAAAAATGGATTCAACCTGGCTCATGTCTTCAAGAAGTTTCAAGGGAAGATAATAGGCGGACAGTAATTATTGGACTCTAAAGCCAATTGTGCTAAGTATCCAGAAAGTAGAAAAGTTCCTAGGAAAGTCAGAGAAAGGAAAAATTCTGCTTTGACTTGGAGTGGATTGATGAAGGAGTCAACAAATATACTAACCGCAAGGAATGGGCCGCGAGTGCTTTGCCCCCAGAGTCTAGGATGTGTTGGTCCCAGCTACTGTTCAGACTGGCCCAGTATCAGGGGCAGCTGACTGGTCCAGCTTTCCATGTTGAGATTAGTATGTGATGAATCTCTGCTTCTGTAATATGTTTAACTATGACTAAACAAGGCTTTCCTTGAGGACAGCAAAGAATAAAACAGGAGTAGGCCCAAAGAGAAATCCCACAGCAAAAATGCATTCTGTGAAAGCAATACTTGGGGATGGGACTGGGGAAGATGAGCAGCCTTACTTCTGCTTTAAAAACAGAGTCAACTGGGGCTGGGAAGATGGCTCAGTAGTAGAGCGCTTGCCTTGCATGCCTGAGGCCCTGGGTTCGATTCCTCAGCACCACATAAGCAAAATGAAAAAAGCTGGAAGTGGTGCTGTAGCTCAAGTGGTAGAGCGCTAGCCTTGAGCTGAAGAGCTGAGGGACAGCGTCCAGGCCCAGAGTTCAGGCCCCACGACTAGACCCCCCCCAAAAAAAACAGGTGCAGGTTCTAAACGATCCTATGTATTGGTCAGTCCTGGTTATTATCCTGCTGGTGAGACCTCTGGTATCTGGATGATAATGTTGTCATTGGAGAGAGTGACCGCTATGAGAAAGGCTGCCTTGGTCAAGGGATTTGCTCATTTAAACTCTTTTTTTAAAAAAAGAAAGCTACATAGGAAAGAAGAAGAAATCACAGGAGTTTAGTGCCAAGGGAGAGGATTAATTAAAAAAAAAAACCCAACAACCTCCTAACTTCTAGAGAAACCAATTCAGCAGATTTGACTTATGGGATGTGTTCATGGCTTCCTCTGAGGGAAACTGAGTCTGGTGCCCATCCTCAGCATGGCAGGCTGCTTGCTGGAAGCTACCCAGAAGTAATACTACTATAGTGACGACACAGCCCCTAACCCCCTGTCCAATGGCTCCTGCTTTCTGGGAGCCTGTCCAGGTCAGGCGTTGTGTGACACAATATAACTACTCTCTTCCCAGTGATTGCTGACAAGGTCACTCTTCAGAGTAGGCAGGAAAACACCACCTCCAGGGAAGCCAATGGCAACATAACTTTACACCTTTGCTTGGATCACAATTCAGAGGCAAATAATTCCCCCTCCCCGCTCCAAACATACTTATTTCAAGTCTGGACATGATGGAGTCATTTGTAATGGCAGCTGGTACAGCTCAATGGATGCACCTGCTTCTTAGTGACCTGATTAGGCGGTCTTAGGCTGTGTATGACATATGATGGGAAAGAAATAAGAAACAAAAACTTTGTAGAAGACCATTTCCCTTGGATCTAAATTCATGTCTCTGAGAGATGGGTGGGACAACCGAAATATATATTGATGGGGTCCCACATTCATTATCTGCTCTAAGTTATTCTCAGGTGAGCAAGACTCTCAGTGATGCGTGTATCCTGGATGTTAGGTTAGGCTTTTAAGTTTTGTAATTTCTCATCCTTTATGAGGTCAGTCCTGAATTTGATTCATCTTCATCACCACCTGATGCAGAAACTGTGTCAACTGGGTATGAATTTGAACTGAAGTCTGTTGCCTAGTTTGGGCTAAATATCCAGTGGAAGGCTGGGATATTTACATATGAGAGAGACATGTCAACATGTTTGAAATGTAACCTATGAATATACTTGTAGTATGTTTACTTTCCACACAAGGAAGGCCTTTGGAAGGGATGGGCCAGCACACACTGATCTCGAGTAACTCTGCTTATGACCCATAGAGGGAGGGGGATGCTGACTGTGTTCCTCCCAGAAAAGAGTCCAAGCTCCCTGATCACTTACCGCGGATGAGATTAAGGGGTGTCCTGCTAAAGGTTTAACAAGCAGCTCTTCAGAAACGAAGAAAACACTCTGATCTGTAGTGCACGGCAATTACCAAAGTGTAAATATTCCCACCGTACTTGATTTTTAGCTTCTACCATGGTAGTGCGGTATACAGGGTGGGAGAAAGACACTATACTATATAGCTCTACTGAAGAGATGTGATAGCTGAGTGAACTAAGTATAAATATCAGTAAAACAACACAATTTAAGGAGTGATTCATTTGGGATCATTTAATTATAGGTTTTATTTAGTTGTTAATAATGGTTGTATGTAATAACTTGCCTTTCAAAATTCTTGTAAGTGTAACCAATCTCTCAGGAACTGGTATGAATGAACCTCAGCACAGCACTGGTGAGAGCAGAGTCAGCCTCCTCCAAAAGCACAGAGTCAACCTAGACAGAGGGAAAGAGAGAGAGAGAGCGCTAGCCTGTGTTATTGCTAGGATTTGGAAGTCAGAAATAGTGGACAGATTTCTCCATTTCCCATGAGGAGGAAGTGGAAAAAAGAAAAATATAGGTTGATGAGAGAGAATAAAGATCTATAAAGAGAAGCACCAACAAGAGACCCAAGGCAGGCAGGGGGAGGGGCAGGGGTCTGCCTGGAATGCTAGTCTGTTTCTAGATCCTGGCTCCAACTGTTTTGGACGTATAATGCTTGGGTTCCTTAGGCCTCTCCATCTTTAAAACAAACTCCCCACCACTGCACAAACCCCAGGTGATGTGGAGGTACTTGCAAACCAATGTTTAAGTCTATACTGTGCCTTACTGGGGGTTGGCCTGAGTTATCCCAATTCAGTCAGTCCTCCTGATTACTTTGTGTTTATCAGCAGGTAGAGATATCTTTAAACAGAAAAGTGAATTACTCCATAATGAGTGCATTTACGTATGCTGAAAAGAAGCTTTCAGAATATGAGGTGTACATTGGGAAAAAATAAATCGCTTTAAAAAAAAATCTTTCCAAGTATGAGATTTACATCAGGGAAAAAAAATATGGTCTAGGACCTTGGCAATGAAAATGTTGTAGACTGGAGATCTGGTTTACGCTAGCCAATTTTATCCAAAAGCTTACCAGGGACCAATTTCTGCTAGTCTGGTGTCACAACAACCCTGTCTCGTCAAGCCAATGTACTGCAGAAAAGAAATGTGATTTATCCTATCTACATAACATGTAACTTCATTTAACTGTAACCTAAGCCCAAAGACTTAAAGTCGTGGTTTTAATGTGATAATTATGTTTTTGCATACTTTAGAATACACAACAATTAAACGCTGCTGCTGCTGCTGCTGCTGCTGCATGCTCTTCAAAAGGTGGAGCCCAGAACACACCCAGGAGAACATGACAGTTGTCAGGTTTGATCCTCTAAAGCCGATTCCTGTCGCTTGAGGTTTTCTTAGCCTCACTCCTGCATAGCACACGAGAGTCAAGATTTGTCAGCGGCTATGTTTTCAGGCTCCATGATGGGAGGAACTAATCTGCTGTTATTAAAATGAGAGCAATACATGGTAGGCATACATTTAACTAAGGGATCTGTGTTTTATTATTTGGGAAGAGATATTTGCATAGGTTAATTCAATGACATTCTTTATTAAAAGAGAGAGATGGGGGGGAAAGAAGCTGGCGCAGTGAGTGGTGAGCAGCCGATCCTACCTTTCAACTTCATGTTCATTTGCCTTAGGGTTGATCTGACCTGAGCATCCAAAAGATACTGGCAATAAGTTATCTATTTCATCACATGCTGGGAGAATAGGAGACCTGTCTCGGTTACGACCAATTGAATTTATCCTTTCAACACAGAGTGGCCAAGTCCTCAGAAGATAGGATGCTTTTGGCTGATGTTTATCTTCAAAACTTGGACAGCTCACGGCTCAGAGTTCAGCCTCAACAATAGAACTTGCACTCCAAAGAGAAGAAAGCTCCAGAACATTTTCTTGTGTTTCAATTTTCTAGCTCTTAAGTAATTGTGTGTGTGTGTGAGTACATGCGCGTGTGCACGTGCACACATGCATGCGTGAGCATGCATGCACAGTGCACACCAGTACTGGGGCTTGAAGTCAGCATCTCATGGTTTTGCTTGACCTTTATTTAGCCTCTTGAGGCTGACATTAGCATGTGAGCCACAGTTCCAATTCCAATTTTTGGGTGGTTAATTGGAGATACAGAGTTTCATAGAGCTTTCTGTCTGGACTGGCTTGGAACCACAATCCTCATATCTCAGCTTCCTAAGTAGCTAGGATTACAGGTTTGAGCCACCAGTGCCCAGTTTAAAGTTGCTTCTAATGACTTTAGCTTCCAAATACAGAGGTTACCTCTGTGCTAAACTCAAGGACAATGTTTTAAGGTCCAGAGATCAGCTCACATTCATGATTGTCTTACTCTTTATCATTATTTTGTTCTGTTTTTCCATGAACCGGCATAAAAAGAATGACAAACAGAAAAGTCTGCATGGAAACACTTAGTGACACTTGATTGTCTCTGTTATTTCTTCTGCCATACAAGGTAGGGAAAGTACTACACCAAAAAGTACTGGAATCAGATTTAATGGAAGTCTATAAAAAATGGAAAATGTCACCCTCTACTTGAATACCAACCCCAATGCCAGTTCTGAAGTTACCTTGTTAGGTACCTGCAAGAGACACATAATGTAATCCCAACTATAGAAGACGGTGGTTTAAGACCAACTTAGACAAAAAGTTAGCACGACCCCATCTCAACCAACAATCTTAGCACGATGACACACTCCAAGCTACGCAGGAGGTATAAGTAGGAAGATAACACTCTGAGGCCATCTTGGGCCCCATATTACCAGTCCTAATGCAAAAAAAACTATGGCAAAAAAATGATAATACTAAAGGCTGGAGGGGAGTGGTTTGAGTGGTAGAGCTTCTGCTTAGCAAACAGGGGACTCTGAGTTCAAATCTTAGTACAGAATGATTGCAGATTGAGAAACAAAACCAAAACAAAACCCCTCAATGAATTAGCACATCTTTCTATCACATTGGCTACAGGACAGTTTGAAATCCCTGCATTGGCCATGGCTCTAGAGTCTGACACCACCCATGGAAACAGCTGGAAAAGTAAACAGGTAGATCTACCCTGTCTGATCCTAAAACTAACTCCTGACAGTAACAAAGCATCTTTTCCCCTGCCAGGTTCTCAGTAACTACGACCACGTAAGCCACATAGAGTAGACCATGTTTCTTCAATCCTAGCTCGTGTCTATCCCAAAGTCACACACACACACACACACACACACACACACACACAAAAGAAAAGCAGAGTATAGGGACAAAATAAATTTAAAAAAAATTTTTAAAGCCAAGTAACTTTTGTTATCCAACACGGGCTTTTTGTCTGCAAACCGGGAGCGTTAGACAAGGATAAGCATGGGTTTCCAAGTGTTTCTTTTGTGACCACGAGAAGCCTTGTAAGCATGAGTGTCAGACACCTACCTCTGCATTCAAGCTAGGGTGCAAATGGGTTTCCGAATGGAAATCCTGCGATTCTATTCTGCATTGTTCTCAGATGGAACCAATTTTATCCATGTGCCCAAGCCTGTCTCTGCTTGTCAGTCTCCCCTGTTCTTCCCCACCAGTGCCCCAAATTCCTTGATGGCCTAGAGCTGATTCTTCTCTTCTTTATATATTTTTCTTCTCTCTCTTCTCCTTCTTTGTTTTTAGAAGGCCTCTGGCTTTATACTGCTGTTTATCACCTAAGGCCAACACACACTCTCTCTCTCCTCTCTCTCTCTCTCTCTCTCTCTCTTCTTTTCCCTTTCTGCCTCTTTAAATCTCGAAACCACAAAGCAGCATGCGAGCAACACCGTGGGTCAAGATATCAAAAGCGGGAACTTTTATAGGTTTCCTCAATAACACAGACCATAAAAGAAGGCGGTGCAGCAGCAGCATCCCTGACCTTATTTGATGCTGTACAGTAAAGAGAGGCCTCTCCTCCACTGGCTGCCCGCGTGGGCCAGGCTGCTGGTGTATGGAGAGCTGGGCTCTGCGTCCACACTCTCTCAGCCTGGGTTTCCCCAGACTCTGACGCCAAAGCTTTCGGAGTGTTTTCAGCAAATAATATCCCAAAGAAACAGAAGGTTACTGAATACATTAAACTCACTGCAGCAAGAAATTGCTTTTTGATGCACCAGTCTAGACAGGTGCGCTGCCCCCTCCCCCCACCAACGTGAGCATGCGGGTGGAATTCACGAAATGACTCTGAAAACAAAAAGTCTGGATTCCAAATAGTCGAGACATTCTCATCTTTCCTGGAGCAGCCACGAGCTGACTCATCTTAGCTGAGAATTGGGGGAGCTAATTGTCCTATCTTTGAATACGGGACCGCTGTATTGAAACAAAACACATCCCTCCCCCACCCCCTTCGGTCTGATGTTGCTGCCGGCTTTCACGTGTTAGGAACCCAAGAAGAAATGGAGTTCACCAGTGCTCAGAAATGAACGCTTCCCACACGACGTAGGCTGGCTGAACCCTGAGATAGGACACAGATACAATACAGAACATTTCTGTGTTTCATGTGCAGCTCTTGTTGTTTTTGTTTTTACCTACATAGAGAAAGTTGCTGTTATAATCTGCTTTCAGGGTAGACATCTTTTCATAATAGGAAAGCTCCATATTAAGGAAATAATTTTCCTCTCCCTCCCACCCAACACCCTGTTGTTTTTTTTTTTCTTTAGGATCCCAAAGAGGCAAAGTCCTCCTATGTTCCAGTCTCATCAAAAATTTTCTAAAGTGATCCAGGCCTTATCTTTATGATCCTACTTTGTCAGTGAAAAGAGAAAGGAAAAAAAAAAAGGTTTTTCCTTTAGGAGAAATTCCATAGTCTGTCTAGCCAGAGCTCGCACAAAGTATAGGCACCTTGTCTTTTGCAGCTATCTATTTACCACTGCTTCCCAACTTAATGATCATTTGATTATCATCAGGTTTGGCCTCGCCTCCTCTGTGCTTTACATCCAGCGCACTCATGGATGAGTGTGTCTTTCCAGTGTAACCGAGACCGGTGTGTACCGCATCTGTGCTGTGCCCCAGTGAGCCTCGTGCAAGGCCATCGACAATGGCACTGTGAGCTGAGGGCGCCGTGTGCGTGGTGTGCGTGTCTCTCCGCCTGGCACTGCCTGACCTACGCTTTGTAAACGTCAGGGGAATTTGGATCCAGGCAAAAGACATGCTTTTTTTTTTTTTTGGAATAGACTAGCAGTCATTACAAGGGCTAGATTTTTTTTTCTCTCTCTCTCCCTAGAAATATGAGCGCTGTGCACACTCACTCACAGTTGCTCAAGAGTATCGGGTCAGTCTGACCGGTGCCACGCTCTGCCCTTCCCCCCACACTGGTCCATCTGCACCCTGGAGATCCATTCTCGCCTTGATGAATATTTATAGTAGGCCCAGGAAATTTATGTGAGGTTTGATGCAACCTCCTCTCCGGCTCCCATCCCATGAAGTATTAAAGACACGCAGTGGAAAACATCTCCTCGGAAATCTAATTCTTGTGCGTATTGGGCAGATGAAGTCAAGGCTCTGAAAATGTCCTCCGATTCTCTCTTGGAGAGCCAGCAGTGAGTCTCTGTGTGACTGCTGATGCCCACGTGGGGGGCCTTCCCCTTCCTCCTGTGCCTCTCACCAGCCCTGCCTCCTGCTTCCCTGCTAGGTGGTCTGTCAGCCCTCTGCGGCCAGGTCACAGTGCCCGGAGTGGAGCAGGGCCTGTGGATGCAGGAGACAGTCTCTCCCGTGGGCTTTCCAGGGATGGATCTCTCTTGTAGGGAGGCTTTACTGACCCTGGGTGGACCAGAGGGTGTAGGCCGAGGGGTATGGAGTATCTGGAGCTGTCCACATCCACCTGGGGTATAGACCTGGGCAGAACCAGATGGTATACTGGATGACAGTACAGGGATGATTGTGTGATCTGGGCGTGTGTCAATAGAGGCAAGTTTTGTCCAGCATCCTCATTTTCATAGGACCAAACTCAATGGAGAGGCCGTCACTATTATTCTGAATTGGTGGAGTTCATATGTCAGGATTCAATTCGATGGCTTGACAGAACAGGGGCAGTGGGACATTACAGAACGTTTCTCATTTATTTTTTTTTCAGTGTCACAAATTAGACCCCAAAATATTTCAATAAAATCTTTACTACGATGATGTACTTTTTAAGTAACTTGCTACTAGTATCTTTATTTGCTTATAGGAAATACTTAGACTTAAGAGAAATCTACAAGCCAGACACCACCAGTGGCTCATACCTATAATCCTAGTTAGTCAGGAGTCAAGATCTGAAGCTCATGATTCAAAGCCAGCGGGAAAGTCCAGGAGACTCTTATCTCCAATTAAGCAGCAAAACACCATGAACGAAACTATAACTCAAGTGGTACAACACTAGCTTTGAGCAAATAAACTAAGAGAGAATTCCCAGGTGCTGAGATTAGCCCTAGTACATAAACAAACACACACACACACACAAAATAGAAATCTGCATAGAAGATTATATACATCATATTATATATGATATTCATATCATATTCATGGCATATTCATTTTATATATCACATATGTATATTACACACATATAATATTTATGACATATATAATATAGATCTCATGCAATGCAATGTTTGGGACATGCGCATACAAAAAGCATTATTTAATGTTTCTCTACAAGTCAAAGTTAAGTGGCATCCTTCATTTTATCTAGGAACTCTCAACCTTTCAACTTTTGTTTCTGTGTGTGTGTGTGTGTGTGTGTGTGTGTGTGTGTGTGTGCCTACGTGTGTGCCTGTGGAGTCAGAAAGGGGGTAAGGCAATGTAGCTTCACTCTGTTGTGTAAATTTGGGGGGGAAATGCATTTTCTTGACCCCTGACTCGTTGCTTGCATGGAAATACAGCCACTGGAGAGAAGATCAGATGAGCTTTGTAGTTTTTAACCGTGTATTTCCAAGAGCCAGGGGACCACTGGAGGGAAGAAGGGCTCCAAGCGCAAACCTGAATTAGCACGTTAGCAGGATGCAGGATGCTCGGCTTGAGCAGGTATGTTTTTCAACACGGCGCGTGCCACAGTGCACACAGGTGATTACCATTTCTCAGCTGAGGTTTATGACTCCATTAGAATATTTCTCATCATAATTGAATAGGTAAAAAAAAAATACCTGGCTATTAAATACAAGCCTATCCCTCAGGATGACCAGATTATCACTTGAATTTAAAATCTTTCTGAATTTTTAATCGTGCATAACAAATATGATTATTTATGCACTTTCTTCCACGACTCTACTTGGCAGGCCTACAATGATTTGGCACGCCTTCGGTTTCAATGGGAGGGATTAAATCGAGCTTCGCATCTCTCCACACATCCTTCTGAAATATTTAGCCAACAGGTTCTCCTGTTCCTGGGCCCAACCCAGGACTCTTCCCGGAGACACAGGCAGGGCCCAGGTCTGTCTGTATTTAACAGCTCCTGGTAATTAGCAGCGAGGAGAGATGTAAGGAGTTGGGATCTAAAGGAAGTGGTTGCAAATCCATAAAGCAGGCTGATGAGAAAGTCAAGTGGAGGCCTGCGTGGCTAAAACCTCTCCAATACATCTGTAGTCTGGACTTGAACCCTGCCCTCTCACCTCAGGGTCCAGATACGTCTTTCTTTTCTATTTTTTTCTTTCCTCCCCTGCCCCCACCTTTCCACTCCAGCTTCTCTATCAAGGAGTAATGCACTCTGCTGGCTGACGGTGAATGAATGTGAGTGACCCCCATCTACCCACCCCCACTTCCCTGAGCCTTCTGCTTGCAGAAGGGGGTGGAGAGAGAGAGAGAGAGAGAGAGAGAGAGAGAATATGAATGCAGGAGAGGGAGAGAGAGGTACAAGGGAGAGGAGGAAAGGAGAAGGAGAGGGAGATAGAGAAACAAGGAGGGTGGCCGATTTTTTCACAGGTAATTAAAGGGACCATTTTCAAGGTTGCATGGGCAAAAGACAATTCGGCCCTAATGAAGCATCGATCGACTGGCAGTAAGGTAGAAAAGAAGCTGACATTCATTCAAAGGTACCTTTAACTGATGTAAGACACTGCACTGGGAATTATTCCTTCTCTGCTGTCATTCCCCAGGACCTGGGTTAGGAGGGAAAAAATGGGAGGCGGGGGAGGGTAGAGTTTGTTTTAAATTTATTTTATTTCTGCCTTGCCACAAATGCATGTGTCAGGCTTTGTTTTCTTTCTTTTCTTTCTCCCCCGCCCCGCCTCCTCCCCACTTCCTTTAAAAAAAATTAAGTGCACCAGAACCCATTCTATCTGGTTGTAAGGGGGGAAGGTGTTGGTGGGCGGGCGGCGTGGGGGGGAGGTAGAGGGGGAGCCCTGCCCCTCCTAGGATAAATTTTCTTCATTAGTCACGTTTAAAAGCTCCACCAATCAGGCCTGCCAGTCTGGAATTCACAAGGTCAGCTCTGGCCAAAAAGAGAACATTGCTGTTGGTCTGGGAAACTCACAAACTCATTTTGCTATCTACAACTGCCTGCTGGTGTTTGCGTGTGTGTGTGTGTGTGTGTGTGTTTGCGTGTGTGTGTGTGTGTGTGTGTGTGTGTGTGTCCATCCCACATGGAAAGCAGGGGACACTAAGACTGGGGAAGGGGACACCCCACTATGAAAGGGGTGATAAGGGACCGAAGGGGCTGTGACCGTGATAGCTTTGGCAACACAGGTGATGCATGAAATGCCAGGCAAGGCAGCAGGGTGTGGGAGGAGACACCAGGCCAGAGACACCTGTCAGCCCACCCATGGATCATGCTGCCTGGAGGAGGAGGGAGCCCCCTGATTTCTCTCATTAGTCTTAAAAAAAAAAAAAAAGATTGTGCTTGGAGCCCATCTGAGCGATCCTGAAGGGTTACTATACAAAATGCTAGTTGCGTAAAGTACATGGAGGTGGGGGATGGAAGGGGAAGAGATCGTGTTGATTCCAAAACAAGTTGAGTGTTACCCAGAAAGGTTTTGCCCACACAGCCCGGCTCGCTCACTCAGCTGGATCTTACCAGAGGCCCCTGCATTCAACAATAATAGCAGGTCCCTTCTGAGCAAGAAGCACAAAGGGACTTTGCTGTGATTTGTTCCTCACAGCGAGGCCCTTCGGAAGCGGAACACAGTCACTTTTTCTTTTCCTGATAAAAATGTGTGTGTGTGTGTGTGTGTGTGTGTGTGTGTGTGTGTGTAGGGGAAGCAGGATGGGGTACACCTCCATACAGACATTTGGGGTACAAGAAACTCAAGAAAGAGGGGTGCTTTTTGACAGGGGGTTTCAAGTCACAGGCTCTGGCTCACATATTCTGTTTTCTTTTCAGAATTTATGGTTGTTTCTTGATTTGGCTCCCAATGTTGGTTTGGTTTTTTAGAGCCCGGTGTGTGTGTGTGTGTGTGTGGCAGAATATATTATTTAACTTGATAAACAGCATTAACACCTCTCTCTCTCTCTCTCTCTCTCTCTCTCTCATATTTTTTCATTTGTGTTTACATTTCCAAGACATCCCTTTAGCTGAAAGGGGACACTGCCCACATCGTGCAGTGTGGGCTTTTAATGAAAAAAAAAAATTCATGGCCACACAAGTGTCTGAAGTTGAATTTTGAAAAAGAAAAGCAAAATCCACAGGAGCCCCGTTTTCCTGGGTTTGGTGCCTTCATGTCTGTTTACTTTGTACCTGCTCTCCTTTATCTTCCAGGCAGTTTGTAACAGTTTATCTTTTTTTTTTTTTTAATCAATCTGATGTGATTTCGTCAGGTGTATTTGGCTGGTTGCACAGGTCAGAATACCTGCTGAAAAATCTAAAATTAAAAGAAGAAGAAAAAAAAATTTTTTTTGGTAAAGTTCTCTCCTTTAAAAAAATTAAATAAATAAGTGAATGAATGAAAAGTCGAACAAGAGGAGCGGAGCAGCAGATCGTATCTGCCTTAATTTGGCTGAACCACAAGATATTGCGGGGAGCAAACTCTGAATAAAGCAGTTGTGGGTTGTCACAATTGGCCTAGCTCAGCTCAAACAATGGCTGCTTCCTTTTTACCTTAACCCAGCTTTTCAGGGGGGTTTGGGGAGGGGGGGACATCCCAGAAACACAAAAGCATCAGCGGGAAATGGCAATTTTATGAATCCTAATCAATCAAAGGGCTTATTAACTCAATGTGAAGCCAGATTAAAATCTTTAATTATAAATCGTGCTAAAAGGAAAAACAAAATGTACTTATGGTACATTGAAAATTCCGGATATTAACATAGTTGCTATTATCTCTTGCAATATTAAATCCACTCCCCCCCACTTCCTTATTTCCCCCCCCCTCCTCCCTTCTCACCTTCTAGGACTAAAGAACAAGGCTTCAGAACCCAAATCATTTTTTCCCCTTTGCTCCTCGATTTATTAAAATGTATTCTCCCCCCACCCCCACCCCTACACATATACCCTGTGCATGCAATAGGTAACTGTAGAAAACAGTATGAAAAATCTCATTACTGAGCCCCAGGTGGGTGGCTTGGGGTGGTTTGGGTAGCTGTTTATTAAGGAGGCAGAGTTGGTGTTACAGGGTTTGTAGGGGTTTTGTTTTGTTTTGTTTTCTCTTCTTTTTTGGGGGGGGAGGTTTGGTAGGGGCACGCAGCAATCAGCTGTGGAGTATTTTTCCGCTAATGAAAGTGGCATGCGTGTCTGTGCTGGTCGGATTGATTGGCAGGAGTGGAGATTGCCCACCCCAGGAAAAGCCCTGGCTTTAAGCATGCCCACCCCCCACCCCCACCCCAACCTTCACCCTGTGTGCGATCAGGTTTTTGGGTGCTGTTGTCAGAGCTGTAGATTTTTTTTCTCTTGCTTCTTCTTCTGCATCTTCTCCTTCTTTCTTTTTATTTTATTTTTCTCAAATCAGACGGACATTGGGGAAATGACCACAGCAAATTTAATCACAGTTGGGGAGTGAAGGGGTGGGGTGGGGTGGGGGAGGGAGAGACTGGGATTCACATGTTTTATTTATTTGTTCAGAGTCACGGTCATCCTATTGTGTGTCCCTCATTCTGTCATTTCAGGTCCCTCCGACCCACCCCCTACCCCGGTTCCCATTGTTAACATAAGAGGCAGAGAATATAACCACATTTTATAATAATAACATCCAACACTGCAAAAGCAGGAACTTCATCTTGAGAAAGGGTGTGGGGGGGTGCTTCTTTTTTTTATATATTGAAATGATGTGTTTTTAAAGAATGAAAGAAAAGAGAAATCTTTCTGTTCTAATGACAATGTAGAGATTAGTTCTTTGTGTAAAAATTCAGTGATCTTTGGAGCCAGGGTATATTTCCCCCCCACACCCCATTTCCTCTCCCCCACCAAAATCAACGCTTGTACTGCTATAGTTTTGTATTTACAGAGCAAGCCTCGTGTTTCCAAATTGGCTTTAAATTAAACAGAGAGAAGCAAGAGTGAGAGAGAGAGAGAGAGAGGAAAAAAGAGAGAGAGAAAGAAAACTGTACAATCAGACCTAATAAAAAGAAAGTAATACCCTGGTTTAAATTAAATCCTACTTCATTCCCTTTGTTCCAAGTGCAGACTTTTCATTCTCTTAGCCTATCTCCTGAAATTTCCCCTTTATTTGACTATTTCTTCAAGGAACAGGGGATCCCCTATCCCCCAAATGAGGTTTCTAAAGAGCCTTGTCACTTTCTGTCCTAACCTCAGGACCAGGTTTGAACCACACACATGTTAAGAGCCATGGGGGGGGGGGAGACAGCCTTTGCCAGCAATCTTGAAAGTGAATAGGGTTTGATTTTCATAATACAAGGTCGACTCTGCTCTTTTCTTCCAGGCATTAGGTCTAAAGGGCCTTATTTAAACCCGAATCGAGAAAGAGACTTGTCCTTAATGGACACGAACCACGTTTGCCCTGGTGGCAGCTTCTGCCTCCCCTCGGGACTGGCCACTCAAGATCATGCCACAACATGGTCTTGTAGCTTCTATTCCAAAAAAAAAAGTTTGTTTGTTTTTTTTTTGTTTCTTTAAACACAGGGTTTGATTATTTTCCCCCCTGACAACTAGGGAACTTTGGGATATATAGACTCCATGCCGAATGTGACTTCTTGCAAACTATGGATAGACATCTTGTAACGGCTCTGAGCAAATCAGGATTTAGCCAAATGCTGCTTTAGAATGTGAGAGCTTGGCATCAGGCTCTGACTTTTGGCCTCCTGGATCAGTTAACCCACACCTGGTCGCTCTTCACCCTACACAGAGATGCAGAGGAATCCATTTCTGTCTACTTCCACCTCTCCGAGGTTGGTTTTTTTCCCCCCTACCTCTTGCAAACTGATCATTTCAGAGTTATCGAAATTTGCAAATATAGCCAGGAGCAAAACATTTGAGAAAAGAACCTGAAATCACTTTTCATGGCTAGCATGCACACAGAATCCATTGGGGGGAGGGTGGGGGGAAGCACTCAAATTCTCAGAATTCCTTCAAATCCTTCAGTGCCACAAGGCTGTGATATTCCTTTGAAGACAAGCATTGGACCTAATAAACCGAATACTAGAAACATAGACCTCGTCTCCTTTACTTCTAGCAATGGCTTTTCAGCAAACTCTTAAAAGGTCCTTTTGTGCCTAACTGGGTTTTTATTACATTGCTTTTGAATTTGCTGAGGTTGACTTTTGACACTTAAGGTGTTTGGCCCTTAAAACATTTTTTAATGTAAAAATGATTTGATAAATATTTGTCCTTCCAGAGATGATTACATGAATCTGCTATTGATGCTAGCATGTAAAGAATCAAACACAATACTTTGATCTTTTGTTACAAATAATTCACGTAAATATGTACATTTTCTAAACCTCATCTTTGAGAGGCTTTACTATGAGATTTTTCTGGGAAATAATATATACACAATATAGTTACTCACTTGGTTCCACTTCAAGGTGTAAAGAGGATAGAAAAAGAAAAGCCAAGAAAAAGAAAGCCAAGAGGGAAAGATAACTAGTATAAATAATTATGTAGATAAGATGTGCTTTTGAATTCCTATGTAAATAAATTAGACATCAAATGATTTTTAAAACACCAGTAAATTACAATTCTTTATCAAACAGAAAACTATTTGAGTCTTTTCTTATTGCTTCACTTTCCTAGTTTATTTCAGCAAAAATATGCAAAAAATGTAAATTGGAGATAGCTCCCAAGAGCCAGAAAAACAAAAACAAAAACAGGTTTTTGGTTTAAAAAGTTTTAGCTACTTCTCAGAAATTACAAATGGGGCATATAGAAATCGTTCAAAAGGTGATGCTTTGAAATTAAATTTTCTTCTGACAGATACTTTTTAAATATTCAGCTGTCTTATACTTTTAAAATGAGGAATGTTTAATGTGTGAGAATATTTTTTCTTTCTTTTGGCCTATAAGAAAAATGATTTTCAAATTATTTGGTAAAGAAATATTATATTGCAAAACAGCGTATAAGCAAAACTGCAGACTTTTTAAAGGCTTAAACTAGGCAAATTATTTATTGAAGATCATACAAGAACTCCACAATAAATAATGAAAAGAGTATGCCACATTCTTAGGCTCTGTTTGCAATACAGAAAATGCATGTCAGTTCTGGACCAAAACAATTCCACTGAAATACAAAAAGTGATAGGGAAGAATGGGAAGATTTTCTGTGACAGCTTACAGTGGTGAGAGAACCAATCAACAATCATTAATTTACTTTTTATCATTATTCAATGCAACATATTCTTAAACCTTTTAATCCACTTAGATAATTTCTAAGTATATGTAAATTGATAATCACATATACTTGTATCTCATATAATCAAATACATTTCATATTTTTTATGAAAGCACAATTCATATTTGGGTGTTATAGGTTTGTATTGGTTTCTAAGTCACAAAGAGAATATTGCTTATGAGGGAAGACAATGTTTACATTTTTCTGTCTTTATTAGTTTTTTCTTCAAATCCAAATAAATAGGAGTGCAAACACGGCATGCGTTTTAGAATGGTTATTTAGGACTTGGCAGGAAATCTTCTTTCTCAAAAGTATATCGAGCCTTTTCTCAACATTGCTCACGTAGTATTATTGGTTGGTTTCCCTTGGAGAAATACATTGCTTCCTAAAGAAACCTTATAATTTAAATTGTATTTCCTAGGCATATGGTTTTGTCAAAAATCCCAGTCCAACCACAGAAAATGCCCTCTGTCTCCTTAAGACCTACAAGGCTAATGTTTATAGGCAGCTGACATCTGAGCAGAAAATAGTCACCTAAACTCCAGTCCTGTTTTTTTTTTGTCCTTTCTTTCTTTTCCTTTTTCTTTCTCTCCCCCCCCTCTCCATTTGTGTTCCCTGGGTCAGGCAAGCTCTCTATTTGATATACAGCTGGATCGCCCACCTGCCCCCATCAAAATTACATGAGAAGCAAAAAGCTGGAATCTTCGTTTCTCCTCCTTCCCTGTCTGTTCTTGGTGTCAGCCTCCATGTGTAGATAAAACAATTTATCTTTATCATTTTCGAGCTGGTCAGCAGGGCGAGGGGGGGTGCTGGGGGAGCCTGGGGTGACGGCAAAGGTGATGGTCTCACTTGTTGTCCCAGGCATTGATCAGCCCCCGCTGTCTGCTGGTCTCAGAGGTGAGGGGGGGGTCCCCCAGGAGCACTTCGAGGGCTGGAGGGGGGCCGTGTCACTGCAAAGCTGTATTGAGTCATGACCCAGATGACGGCTCATTGAGGGAAACGGGTATTGGTGTCGGAATCATTCGGAGACACCCTCAGTAACACTTAAACCAGTCTACTCTGCTAATGTCAGGTCACGGGGGACACATTCAGCCCCCCCTCCCCAACTCTGCTGACCATTAGACCCTCTGATGGAGTGGATGATAAACTGGACAGGACAATCTGGTCACTGCCCCCCCCCCAGGCTTCAGCTGGCCTCTGGTGACAGCAAGGCCATGTGTGGAGTTGTCTTTCGGACAGTACACGGGAGATTTCCTCCATAGACTCTCTGTCCCTTCCATGCCCAGCAAGGATACAGTAGAATGGAAACTAGTCTTAAGGCTGTGATAGCAAAAGGAAGAAAAGCCAGCTACCGGGATCCATCCCAAAGTTTTTCCACAATGAGGGGGGTGGGGGGGTGGAGGGGGTCAGTGGGATGAGGGGGAGGAGAAGAATCAGAATTGTGGATAAGTGGGCAGGCTCTACCATTTTGTATTTTTTATTCCTTGCTTTGATTCTTTTCTCTCCCCTCTTTCTTCTAAACACTGTTCATATAGTGCAGGTATTTTGAAATCTACGTGTTAGACTCTCTGTAGCGAAGAACAGAAAGAATTCCTTATTGTTTGCCAGGGAAGGACAGAATTCTACAGAGAGAGGGGGAGAGGGGAGGGCGCATTCTGGTTTGATCACTGCTTCCCAGGCAGTTTTCTGAGAAGGAAAGATTTTATTTTGTATCACCAAACATCAAATATATTTGGAGAGAGGAGGAGGAACCAAAGCTAATTGCATTTCCCAATGAGAATAGCATTAGCTTAAAAACAAACTCCAACTTGAAAATGAGGCAAAAGCACAAACCAACAAGAAACAGACCTTTGCGAACATTTGCCGGGTGAATTAATAATCATTATTGCTCCTATTTAAACAAATGATGCCCAAATCTTCTGTGACACAAGAGATCTCTCGTTACTGTTTACTTTTTTTTTTCCCCTGCCGTCCCACCAAGCCAAGCCGGCCTGTGGTTTGACATGGGCAGATTTTCTAGTATTAAAATGCTTTGATCCTAGTTTTCACACCTTGTCTAGATTCCTCTTGAGAATTATCTGATATTGCATTTGATGGGAAATGAGAGGGAATTTTTAAGTGTCCCCCTACTACCAAAAAAAAAAAAAGTGAATCCAACAGAAACAACACTTGCATTCTTTGGCACAATTAACACAATGATTTTTGTGTTGATTCTTTTTAAGTTAGCACAAATGGATTCATTTGATCAAACTGACCAAATTACGCATCTGTTTTGTCTTAAAAGTGAAAAAAAAACCTAATTAAAAAGTTAATGTAGCCAGGCACCGGTGGCTCACACCTGTAATCCTAGCTACTCAGGAGGCTGACATCTGAGGATCACAGTTCAAAGCCAGCCTGGGCAGCAAAGTCTGTGAGACTCTTATCTCCAATAAACCACCAGAAAACCAGAAGTGGTGCTGTGGCTCAAGTGGTAGAGCGCTCGCTTTGAGCTGAAGAGCTGAGGGACAGCGCCCAGGCTCAGAGTTCAGGACCCACAACCGACCAAAAAACAAAACAAAACAAAAAAAGTTAATGTAGTTCCTGAACTATTCACCCTCCTCCTATGCCACAAGTTAGCAGCTGTGAGACCAAACCCAGGGCGAGGGAGGCAGGGTAAATGTCTCTCCTCAACAACTTGGCGTCATCCAAAACTGGGAGATTTTGTCAGATTTCACACTCTGTCTCCTCATGCAGTTTGAAACCTTTAGAGCTAGCTGAAATCTGGCATTCTTTCTTCTAAAAGGAGTCAGTTTATCAAACCACGCAGCTCACATCTCATTTTCCTGTAGATTTAAGTACTGTTTAATTCCAGAGAAATTAGACACACATACACACACATGCACAGACGTGCGCGCACGCCCTTTTCTCTCGCACACTCCATGCTTGAAGCTCCAAAGTAGATTTTTTAAGTGGGGGGGGCGGGGTTCAGTACTTTAAATGATTTAAGAAGTTTAATGTTTGGTATTTTTTTTAATTTAGAAAACGGTTTTCTTTTTTTAACAAAAAATGTATTTATCAGCATTAGGAATCTTGCTGTGTTGCTCAGGCTCTGAATCCTGGGGCGCAAGCACCCCCACCTACCTCAGTATTTCCCCAGTAGTTGAGACTACAGGGAGTGTCACTGTGCTCAACTTCAATGTACAATTGATACTGTGTCTATCCTATACCTTATGCCCAACTATGATCAGCAAGCACTTGCTTGATGTTTTATGTTGAGAAGGATAAATAATCCCAGCAAAAAAATAGTTCGGTGAGTGAAGTCTGAGTGAAAGGGTTTGTGTATCATGTTAGGATAAATTGTATTTCTCTCTCTCTCTCTCTCTCTCTCACACACACACACACACATTGGGGTAGGGGGAAGAAAGCCAATGATCATACATCTTTTAACTCATCTCATCCAAATAGACTTCTAACTAGAGCCCTAACTCAAGAAATAAATTGCATTGATCTGATATTTATAATGGGGCAATCTGGAGTTTTTTGTGGGACGAGATACCAAAGGGAAATGACATCATTGCCAGTAATCTCCTCTCTCCCCCCCTGCTTTCAGTAATTTCCCCCACCTCTTCCTTTCAGTGTGTAATGCCCCACCAGAACACAATGAATAAATACAGCTAAATCTGTTATGTCCTTTACATGTTCTTAGCACCTAAGAAGCATGCCATGAGTTTTTGAATAAAAATGAGCTCTACAATCCATACCAACATTCTGCCATCCCGTTTAGAAGAGAAATCATTTCATCCTGCTCTAATGATAAATTTTCATGACAGAAGTAAAAAAGCCATAAAGCATTGAAGCCACTAAGTTAACTCAATTGCTTGACTTTTCTCTCCCTCCCTCCTCCCCTCTCATTTTTGGAAACAATTAGAAACAGTCATCTCACATCTACATTGTCCTTTCCTCACCACAACTGGAATTCCAACTGGAAAAAAAAAAATCCAGCAGAAACAGAATGGATTTCACACAACCGCAACATCTTAGCTTTTATTTTCTTTTTCTGAGAACTAGAAGACTGCATTCTCTGAACTCTGTTCTCCTAGGACATGAGTGTAAATGAGGGAAGGAAAGCATGTTGTCCAGGAATAAAAGAACATTAGATACCTGTTTGTTGTGCTGCATTTATATTGCTTTTTATGTATTAAGAAAATCAGCTTAGACTTTCTTCACACTGGAGTGAGCCTGCTGTCTGTGAGGTTCTTGGAAGAGCCACCAGTCACCACATATGTCTAAGTTTCACACTCTGTTCTTGTGACCCAAGACTTCCTAGTGTCCCCCTATCCATAACCCCAGCCCGAACAATCCTTAAAGCGCTTTTTATCTCATGCTCTGATGAAATCCTAATTACATCATCTATAAATCTGATCCAAGGCACAGGTTGCCTTGTGTTCTCTCCTTTCTCAGTAGCTAGATCAACAAGTCCAGCACAGATATTTTGCCCCATCGAAACCATACTTCTAAACATTTGCAATTGCCACCTGAGAAGGAGATCTTGTCATTTCTATTTGTGTGTGTGTGCTTCTCCCTTCCTCCCCGCAAACAGTGGCTGACAGAAGTTATTCTCTATCTATGTTCTTTATTTAGTTTGAGGTTTCAGCTAAATCTCAGAGCATTTGGAAAGGGCTCGCTGAGCTCCATCCTGTGAAATCTAGGTCACTAGAGGTCACAATAAAGTCATTCAATTATTCTCCAAAGCATGAAACAATATAAAAGTATACATATTCCACCATTCCCGCATTGTCACCGGGTGCTCAGTCCTCTAGGACTCTAATGCTTGGCAGCGATCACCCTGTCCATACCATAAAAGGTACCCGAGCTCAGGCCTGTCCTTTGAAGTGGCCCTGGATTCCTGTGGTGAAAGCATGAAGTGGCCCGGCAATGCGATGGCCATTTTCCAATATGGCTCCAAGCCACCGGGCAAACCCACGCTCATACCATTGGCAGCCATCGCTTGATTACTTGACAGTTATCAACGGGTGTAGATAGGCCATGTTAATCTGTTCAAGAGGACATTAAGGAGCCCACATCCCATGGCAAAATCAAGAAAGAAATGGTGAGCAAGTATCAGGCACAACTGATCATCATCAAGGCTGTGGAAGAGGCAGAAGGGATGAAGGAGGCTTTTACTGTTTCTAGAGCAGACCTGGGCCTCTCCCCCACACAGGGTCTAGAGGAGACGCAGATTTTTCTCTTTCTACTTGCTGTGCTTTATCATCTGATCAGTGAAATGCTTAATGTGAGTTAAAAAAAAAACTAGGGCAGATGATCAGAAAGAAGTGATAAATGGGGTCTTACATTTCACACAATTGTTTGTAACAAACCAAGTCTGAACCACTACACCCGGGCGAGCCACAGTACAAATGTATGCAGGCAACAGGGAGTTAAGTAAATAAATTTTTTCTTTTCTTTGTCGATGTGTTTAGTTCTCTTCCTGCCAAGATTCATCTCACTCTGCTATCTTGTGAGAGACACATATGGCGAGGTGAAATTGCCATCCAAGAAAGCATGTCCCAGCCTGTTGAGACATCATCAAATAAGATTAAAGCAAAGTAAAAATAAAAAGATAGAACGATTTTTTTTCCTTTTCCTTGTTCAGAGACCATCTGATAAAAGCCACCGAAGGTACTTGAATTGCTTCTAAAGATTTTCCAGCCAGTTCTTTACTTTGGATGGTTAAGAAAAAGGCAGGAATAACACGACAATATCTTCTTCTTCTTTCTCAAAGTTAGTTGGGGGGGGGAGGGTTCTTCATAATCAACCAGATGTATATGAATAAAACACAATACTGCCTTCGGCACTTGGGTTGCAAATTTGCACTTGAACATGCTGCCGAGAATCCTGGGTCTCTTCACCCCCCCTTTCTGTCTAGATGCTAGGGATGGAAACCCTAAGATAGCACAGGATAAAGCTTCAATTTCCTACATTAGTGACTGTACTGAGATTTTGTTTCCTCTGGGTTTTTTGGGTGGTGGGGGGAGAAGGAGGGAGCAGTACTGTGATTAACACTCAAGCCATTGCACTTGCTAAGCAAGTACTCAGTACCACTTGAGCCACATCTCCAGTCAATTTTGCTTTAGATAGGGTCTAGCATTTAGGTCAAGGGCTGGACTTAGACTTCTTTTGTACTTATGTTTCTTACATAGCTGAGATTGCAGACATGATCCATGATGCTTACCTGGCTCTGTGTGTGTGCGCACACATGCATGCATGCTCACACACACGCACTGGAGCTTGAACTCAGGGCCTGGACACTGTTAATTTTTTTTCTTGTCAAGATTAGTACTCTACCTCTTGGGCCACAGCTCTATTTCCAGCTTTCTGGTGGTTAATTGGAGATAAGAGTCTCACAGACTTTCTGCCTGGGTTGGCTTCAGACCATAATCCTCAGATCTCAGCCTTCTGAGTAGAGCAAGTAGTGGTCAAAGGTCTCCGTGGAGTCAGCTCCTGGCTTATTTTTTGAGATAGAATTTTGCTAGCTATTTTGTTTGCCTGGGCTGGTCTAGAACTGCCAATCTCCTATTTCTACCACACTAGTAACTAGGATTAAAGGCATGTGTCACCATGCTTGGCTACTTTTTTTATGTCAAAATGTTGCTAATGTCAAAGTGTGGTGTTACAGATTTCTGTAAAGGAAGGGCTGAGCATTTTCATTTAATTGGTGGTCAGATTCCCACATTGAGTTGACACTTAGAGGTCCAAGGGACATAAAGGTGGTCACTTATCCCAACTAGCAAACTCGGTCTCCAAATTCCCAGGAACAGGGCTCATCTGGAAAGCCAAGGTGGGGGCGGGGAGGGGAATGTTCAAACCTAATGTCCAGTGGACTGGGAGAATGTAACAATGCCTAGCGTTTCCCTGGTGACTCCTGGTACTCAGACATTCCCAGATGGCATGCTGATCTAAGTTCACCACCTCCACAGGGAGCATGGTTTTGCTCCTCCATCTCCCAAGGTGTACACTAACAATGAAATCCCATCACTAACAAGGTCATGGACCCTTTAAGAACTTACTGGCTCTGGGACCTGAGGGCAGGGAGAGGGGAAATGTGTCAAACACGCAAAGCATTTCCTATTTTTGAAGGAGCTTTCTTTCTACCACTACCACCACCACCGTTCCTCTTCCACCCCAAGTGGGATTTCAGGGTGAACCATAGCCTCTTTGAAAGAGTGCAGTCAGAAAGTAAATAATACCACACTTGACATCAGAAGGGACCCCCCACCTCCCCACCAAAGCCAGACTTTGAAATTAAAATACATGTTCTTAAAGTGTCTGGAACGGGAGGGTGGCGGCTCTTAAATGCACACACTGTATGCCGTGATAGACGTCAGCGTGCCTGTGGAAGGGTCTGTGCATTTGTTTGCAAACTGTTCTAGGTAAGAGGATGAAGATTTCCTATGGTTTCCTATGCGAAGCCTTAATTGGACCTCAGGAAAGCAGCAATGCATCAGTAGAAGAGATTATCACCGGCCTTAATAAGCTGTCGTTGGCTTTCATAACAGCCACGGCCTAAAAATGAGGCACACAGAGCCCAGAGAGGATCTCACCAATTGCCTGGAGCAAGGATTAAAGAGACAAGGATCCGAGAGGGAGACACTGCAAGAAGGGAGGGGTGGGGGAGGGAGAGGGCAGCATATAAGAAACAGGGGTGTAATGTAAAATCATCTCCCCTTTAACCTTCTTCCCCTTGGAACGATGGTCAAGTTCTGATCCCAACTACAAATGATCTCCAATGATTTCTAAAGAGGCAGTCTGGGGGTTTTCACTTAACTTTCACTCAAAAAGTTCAATAGCCTGCCATATGGACCTCTGTGCTCTGGATGGGTACAGAAGATTGAGATTGATTGATTGATTGATTGATCCCTGGAGAAAAATCTATGAAAGGAGGCGTGTGTGGTGGAGGGGGAGGGGGAGGAGCAAGGAGGAAGAGAACATAGCAAAGCGATAGGTCGGAAGGAATGGGACCAAAGAAGCGAGATCCAAGAGGTAACTTCATTCCAATGGCCTTGATGGGAGTGGGGGGGCCTCATTCACCCTCCCCCATCTTCCTGACCTCACCCCAAATACCCTTTGCATTTGAAAACAAGATGGTGGTAGAAAGAGTGACTGACCCCAAGGGATGACTCAAGATGGGCAAAACAAATGAAGGTCCACACAGCACGGCTAACTGCTGTCACCTGGTGGGCCACAGCGGAACCCAAACTCAGGGTTCCTCACTGGGAGATCTGGGATACCTGAGCACAATGGCTTCCTGACTCCATCAATCAAAGAAGTAAGCCTGTTAGATAGAGAGAATGGGACGGCAGGAAGCGCTCTCTGTCACCCATGTACCAGGTTGTCTGTCGGAGCACTGGATGGGTTGGGGGAAGGCATCTACCTGCTACACCAATGCCATTCACATGGCTTCTGGGTCACCAAAGCCATTCTGTCATCTCTCAGTGGACACCCAATCATCTCAGTGTGCCTCAAGGCTAATGAAATTTTATCACTGCGATGGGTCCTTCATGGTCTCTCCTCCTCCTCCTCCTCTTCCTCCTGCTCCTCCGTCTCCTCTTCCTCCACTACCATCATTATCACCACCACCAAGTAACAGGGAGGAGGAACAGCAATTTGCCAAAACTGTCCCAGAACCAATCTACAAGAACCAGCAGGGACACTGACTTCCTAAGCAGCCACTGAGAAATAATAGGGTGCAAATTTCTAAATGTCTTACATTTTATGGGAGATTTTGAATGCTTCTACTCAGGTACATTATATGATTTTCACTCCCTCTGATCTTTCTTTTTCATTTTACAGCCCACTGAATAGCAGGTTTCCTCAAGAGAGAGAGAAAGAAAGCAGACCCCCCTCCCCCCCATAAACGGGGACAACGTTGACTCGTTGACTCATAAACAGCCCGTGTGCTCCACACACAAAGGCACCTGGAACTTTCTAAAGCAAAGTACCTCCCAGACAACAGTGCCATGTGTGGCAGCAGGGTAACTCTTTTCCCTTGACAAACAGCACTGAAGCTGAAGATTTTTTTTTTTTGTTTTAAACCACAATCTCTACCCTAACTACCAGGGCCTCTTATTTCTCATTGCCAAAGCAGATGGGGTTGGAGAAAAGCTGATTGGACACAGAGCGCTGCAGTGGTATTAATGACACGTATCAGGAAGGCGAAGGCAGATGTGAGAGTGAACTGGTAGCCGGAGGGAACACTATGAAGGGGGGGGTGGGAATCAGAATCATGAAGGATGAGCTGTCCAAAACCCCTTCCCTCTTTATAGACACAGAAGAGATCACCTCTGGCTTTATCTCCTTCTCTCCCTTTCCCATTCCTTTCCTTCCCCACTATCATCTCCAAATAAAAGCTCTACTGGCAGCCCCCTAACAGCTGTTAACTGCCGCTGAGGTGATAGCCATGTAATGCTAGACTCATCCTCTTTCCCATCTCAGGGCTATATCCTCGCAACTTCAGCCTAAGAGGGATGGGATCACCTAAGAACTCCAAAAAGGTGGCCAGGCGCTTGTGGCTCATGCCTGTAATCCTAACTATTTAAGGAGGCTGAGATCTGAGGATCATGGTTCAAAGCCAGTCCGGGCAGGAAAGTCTATGAGACTCTTATCTCTAATAAGCCACCAGAAAACCAGAAGTGGCCTTGTAGTTCAAGTGGTAAGGCACTAGCCTTGAGCTGAAGAGCTAAGGGACAGTGCCCAGGCCCAGAGTTCAAGCCCCATGACCGGCAAAAAAAAAAAAAAAAGTGGACAATGAAAGCCAGGTGCTTTAATCCTAGCTACTTCGGAGGCTGAGATCAAGGCCACCTGGGCAGAAAAGTCTGTGAGAAGACTCTTATTTCCAATGAAGTCAGAAAAAGCTGAAAGTGAAGCTGTGGCTCAAGTAGTAAAGTACTAGCCTTGAGCAGAAAAAAGCAGCTAAGGGACACCACCCAAGGACTGGCAAAACAAAACAAAAACAAAACCAAAACCCAGTATGGACAATGAGAAAACAAAGCTGGACAGGTTTCTCAGGGGGTCTAACTGCTGTATCTGCAGGGTATCTTCCTGTGTATCCATCCACACTTCCTCATTGGCCAGGGCACATGTTTCGTGTTTGAAACAACCACGGAAATCTAAAGACAACAGAGCACGACTTCTCAGAATCAGAAGGCCTCTGGGTAGACGCTGGCTTTCCCCAACCATCCCTGTCCTGTCCACCATCCCTGGCAGGGTAAAGGGTTCTGAGGCAGTCATAAAATGCTGAACTCGCAGTATCTGGAGTTTAATTAATTAAGTGGCAGGAGCCCCAGCAAAGTTGTCAGGCCTGCACCTGTGACAAAGTCCCGGCATACAGGTCTGTGTTCAGGAAAGGAACCGACAGGCTGCTTCGTTTCATAAGACAAATCGTATCTGTTCTTCTTCCAGGATGCTGCTTATTAACAGCTGGATTTAGCAGAGGAATTAAAAGGGCTTGTCTCACTTGGTATTTTGTTCACTTAACGGTCTGGGGTGTGGAGAGGGAAACTCTGGTGTCACAATGACTGGTAACCTGTCTGTCAAAGTTCTTCCCCGTTTTGCTTTCTTTGCTTCTCCCTGATGGCTTTTTTTTTTTGCATGGAATGTTAAGGTGGTTACAGAGTGCTTATGATTTCCCACTTCTTGGGATCTTTTCTAGTCCTGTTTCAGGTACAGCAGATACATCAACCCTTTTCAGTTTATTCTTTTTAAATAAATGGATGCCACTCAAAATCAAGACCTCTGCGTTTGACCCTCCCACAAACAGGTGGCTGTAGGAAGGAGACAGAACCCACTAGGAGATGTATCAATGTTTGAACTGGCTGTAAAGTCCCTTCAAAAGTCAAAGCTTGGGGCTGGGAAGGTGGCTCAGTAGTAGAGCGCTTGCCTTGCATGCATGAGGCCCTGGGTTTGATTCCGCAGCACCACATAAGCGGAAAAAGCCGGAAGTGACACTGTGACTAGCCTTGAGCTGAAGAGCTGAGGGACAGCGCCCAGGCCCAGAGTTCAGGCCCCACGAAGGCTAGCCATGCACTAGTGCCTCACGCCTATAATCCTAGCTATTCAAGAGGCTGAGATCTAAGGATCACAGTTCAAAGACAGCCGAGGCAGGAAAGCCTGTGAGATTCTTAGCTCCAATTAAATACCAAAAGGCTGGAAATGAAGCTATGGCTCAAGTGGTAGAGCACCAGCATTGAGACACACACAAAAAGCTAAGAGACAGAGCCCAGGCCCTGAGTTAAGTTTGCATACCTGTACCAAAAAAAAAAAAATCAAAGCTATTTCATTCTGACAACAATGACAGATCTGATTTTTTTTTTCTAAAATGTTTCTTGGATGCCAAGATTTCCAGTGAGTTCATGCTTGTTCTCTGCATTTATGGCCCTGGAGTTCTCTGCTTATGTTACCCCCCCCCCCATCAAGCCAGTACTCCATCAAGGCTGAATCCTGGCCACCGTCATGTTACTTGCTCAGGTGCATTTGGAGAGAATCCAGGTCAGGATGAGGGCTTCCCTTGGGAAGGGCGAGGTGCGGAGGCAGCGCTTGGGTTGGGATTTGCTAGGCTGTGATGTCTACATGGTGGCAACCGTATGCAAAGCCTAGCATGGTAAGAAGGAGACGTAAGGGGGCCCTAGACCTTCCCAGGGGAGGGTGACAGCCCTGTGTTCTTCCACACAAACCTGGAGAGTTCACCTGTGTGAACCCTATCTACATCACAGGCCATCTGATCCAAGACAGCTCTCCTTAAAAATCTACATAGAATCCTTCATGAAACTGGGGAAATAGGCCCTTATTTAAAATACAGAGCCCATAGATGGTTTTATTAACCCCAAATGGGAACAGACACAATCGAAATCATTCTCTAACTAAAGCCATCAAATAACTTACAGAATTATTACATACACTGGTAATATATCAAAATATTTAGTATATGTATGTATGTGTGTGTTCTGTATTTGGGACAAACTTACACTAAGGAGATATTTACTTGTCATCTAACATTCAAATGTAGCTGGGGATTCTATGCTTTCATTTGCCCCTGACAATCCCATAATAGACTCAAGCTGATTTGATTTTCAGAGACAGAATACTGAAGTTCTAGAAATTTCTACAAATAGAAGACCTTAGGCAGGCTACAAGCTTTGCTTCTATTTTTATATCTGGGCAGATAGGAAGTATGTGTTGAGGTTATTCTTTATGAAGCATTTGAACTTAATAATTAATTTTTGTGACAGAAATTCAGTTTTTGCTACAATTACTGTATATATATATATAATATATATATATATTAAAAACAAGGTATGGCATGGTGGTGCATGTCTATAATCCTAACTACAGTCTGAAGTCAGCCCAGCCAGACAAATCTGACTCTTATCTCCGATCATCCAGCAAAAAGATAGCAGTAGAATTATGGTTCAAGTGGTAGAGCACCTGCCTTGTGTGAAAAAGTTGAACAAGAATGTGAGGTCCTGAGTTTAAGCCCCAGTGCCAGAAAAAAAGGTCTGGTAAATTTATTTGCCGAAATTAAATATTTAGAATTGGGGGGGTGTATTTTCAATCCAAGTATTTTCCAGGGTTGGTGAGCTAGTATCTGACTCAGACTGCTCTCTGTCAGAACGCTCATTCAGCTGTTCCAGGGTAGAAATCCTGTCTTGCAGTTCTGAATTACGAAGTGTCATCTTGCAGTTCTGAATTATGAAGTGTCATGGCGGGAAGCAACTTCCATGGGGGTGGGGGTGAGGGGGGACAGAGGAGATATCTCTGCTTTAGAGGGACAATGAGTGGGTCAACAAACTAAATTGTTGAGAGAGTGAGAAAGACAGAAAACAGACAAATCAACCACTTCAGTGTTTTTGTCCACACCCCCCCCCAAACGCCAAAGCTTTGCTAAGAAACTGGTCCTACTTATTAGTGACAAAATCCAAACCATGTTATCAAGGATCTTAAGGAAATGGATTGCTGTTAAGTGATACTTTAGAATTCACCCCTGGCAAAGCTACTGCATGATTACAGGAAGATAAGCAGAAAATCCTGCCCTCCAATGAAAAAAGCCTCTGCTCAAAAACACAGACCACCACTCAACTATACTTCTAATGCCACCGATTCTAATGCCTCTGGAAAATTCCAGTTCACCAAGGGTACCCAGAGTTCTCATAGATGAAAGAAAAAAATCGAGACACGGTTGATGGAGGGAGGGATGTTGAGAAGGGCGATATTCCCCCCTGAATGTGCGATCTTAAACGGCGAGTTTTCACACATCATCTCCAGTACCGGAGGGTTGCATTCATTCCTGCCTGGTTCTGTGTTGGTAAAATAGCAATAATATAAGCATCATCATATCAGCCAACCCTGATCATCCTACCTCGCCTCTACCCCTGCTCTCCTTCCCTTCAAAATAGAGGACACAATGATTGCCACCCAGAATAGGTCAGGAACCCAGGCTTGAGTTCTTAGGGTACTTCATTGTAGAAGACCAAGAATATGTTTTTCAAAAGAAGAATTGAAGGTATAGATATCACTTTAAATAAGGTTGAAAGTGGAGGTGCGGCTCAAGTGGTAGAGCACCAGCTTTGAGTGCAAAACGCCAAGCAAAAGTGCAGGCCCCCCCACTAATGGCATAAAAGAGATTGTAGTCTGAGTGGAGAGACTAAATATCTGTAAGAGAAATGCATGTTGTGTAGATGCAGAGTGCTTGAATCCAAGACCTCAAGACACTCAAAGCATCTCTTTGGAAATTCTTTATGTCTGGGCTGGAGCCTTGGGACTCTTAGTTCAAATCCTAGTATTTCATTCTGAATAATGGTTATGTCTCAGGTACTATGAGTTACAGTCTGGTCATTTCTCACATATGGTGACAATCAGTACCTTGTTCTAGAAAAAAAAATTCTTATAACTACAATCAATAAAACATTTTCTTAGAAAATAAAAAATAAACAATTTCATTGTGATTCAAAACAAAAGCAAGTGATATAGATTTTCTTCTTTTTTTTTTAATGGCTTAATTTATAGTCCAAAGCAGGATCCATACTAGGGCTGGTTAAGAATGGTCTACATGGGTTAAATGGCTGAATATGATTTACATGGGTTAAGAGTTGTGATTTTATGGTGTGTGTGTGTGTGAGTCCTGGGGTTTGAACTCAAGGCCTGGGCTCTGTCCCTGAGCTTCTTTTACTCAAGGCTAGTGTTCTACCTTAGCTATAGCTCCTCCACTTCCAGCTTTTTTTGGGGGTAGTTTTAGTGGACCCAAGAGTCAGACTTTCCCACCTAGGCTAGCTTTGAACTCAGATCTCAGCCTCCTGTGTAGCTAGGATTATAGGCATGAGCTGCATGTGCCAGACCAGATCCTGTGTTTTTAAATCATAGCACAGTTCTGAACATGGTCACACGGAGGGTAAAACATACATACATTGTCCCCATCTAGAGGCCTAGAAGATCTTTGACCTCTGACTGTAGCCCAATCTCTTTCTATCCTGAACCTACAGGAAATATGCCTGACTATGCAACCATCCTCCTGCCCACTCCATACTCGCCCCCACTTCTGTGCAGTGATAGCTGTCACCTGTGGGTCCCGCTGCCCCATTCAACGGTTGACCACCTACCTCAACCCCGCACCCTGGCGTACATCTGAGTTTCCTTTGAAGATGGCGGCCCTCTGCTTCATCTCCATTGCCACCAAGCCTCAACGGTGGGAATCATACCTCTACCCATCAATTATATCGAGAAGCCTACCAAGATAGGAGTGCCATGGTCCCAAGATGCTGGCTTCTCTGCCACTTCCTCCTCCCCACCTGCCTCCATTCCCACTCTGGCCGGCCAGCTCACACACCAGACAAACAAGGACACGAGCTGACCCAGTATACTGGCATCTTCAAGGTCAGGCCCTCCTGTCAGCTTCTGTTAGCCAGATCGCAGCTTTCTACCCCTCAAAACCCCAATATGAGACTACCAACGCCTGTCTTCTACCTAATGGTCAAGCCTGCAGTCTTTCCAAAACTCTCTCATCTCTGCATTACGCTCGTAAGTGCTGACAAGTAAGCAGTGCATTTCACTTAGAGAAGCCCCTGTGTTCTCTGGGGGGGGGGGGAGGGACAAAATGTTTGAACTGATGCCTTTGGAGATGCTTCTGAGAGCCGCCATGCTCTCTGAGCGGTAGGAAACATTTACTGGCAAACCCTCCTGTCTGGTGTTAATTCTCAGGGAGCTGGAGGGCTGTAATTTACACACATCTTTTATTTGCATACTGATGGCATTAGGAAGGAAACTGTAAAGAATACTTCCGTGGGGCCTCTGGTCCGTTTTGTATCGTGGAATTCTACAGCTCAGGAGTCGTCACTTGGACACAAGATGGTGCTAAGGAGCAGAAGATGAACTGTAGGTTCTCTGCAGGTTAGCTCAAATACGTCATGGCTCCAGGACACTTTACAGTTAAGATAATGTGTATTAAAAACATTTGTAATTAACTCTCAAACTCAGAACAGAAGAGTTTGATTTTTTTTCCCTTCTTTTTATAGATAGGGACAATATGGCTTCCATGAGTTAAATGACTGGCCTAAGATCACTCAGCCCAGGCTGGGGTCTCCATTCCAAGACTAGGTTTAGTTCTCATTTTGACTCTGCCACTTATATAGGTTAGTTTGTTTATATGTAAAAAAAAAATTCTTACATGGGCTTTCATAAGTTTCTACCATGCTAGCAAGGTCCTAATGTACCAATGCATAATAGTGTATATCAAACTTACTTCATTAGTTCAGGAAATCATGATGGATAATTGAAGGTGTTTGTTAACAGGAAGCCTTGGCTGGATTATGAGTCATAAAAAGTAACATACGCACACAGATCTATTTTTTGGTCCCCAGGAACAAAGATCTGTTGTTGAGACACATGGGTTTATGACCACTTGGGTAGAAGAGCCCTCCCTGGCTACGTTTTTTGCACAATGTAGAGAATTCTGACAGTGGTAAATCAATACTGACCCGAGGCTCCAGAGCGCCCCCTCCTGGTGCTATCTTTCTAATCTATCCCTACAGAGCAGGGCTCTGTGGATGGTAAATGGAAAATCAGTTATCTCTGTGAGAATGAACCCCTTCAGGCTCTAAAAAAATGCACCCAAAGTTTACACTGTGTTTCCAGGAATTCATTTTCTGAAGCTACCATAACCAATTACCATAAAGGTAGGAGCTTAAGACAAGAGATGTATTTATTGTCTTTCAGAACTGGAAACCAAAAACAATCTTCCGGTGTCAGCAGAGTTACTGACTTCTGGTGGTCCCAAAGGAGGGATCCATTTCAGACCATCTTCCTACCTTCTGGCAGCTTTGGCCATCTGTAGTGTTTCTTGGCAGATCTCTGTTCCCAGTGCTACCCTCTTTCACACGACTAGCAAACCTCCTTTGTCATTTGCTTACAGGAGTCATTAGATTGAAGGCCCACCTTCTATCATCCAGATGATTTCATCCTGAGATCCTTAACTAATTACATCTACGAAGACCTTCTTTCCAAATATGGTCACATTCTGAAGTCCTGGGTGGACATGAATGGGGAAGGGGGTGGGGTGGCAGTATTCAATTTCAGTCACTGTAAGCATTCTCAGAATTCTTTCTTTGAACTAATTCTCCCAGGGAAGTTGAAGCTCAAGTTCCGTATCCCTTCACTGAAAGAAGATGCAAAGCAACTGAGAAAATCTTGAGAAAAATCTGCCATCCTCACCTGCAGAACACCAAGATCCCTCCCGGGGGTTCCCTGTATTCACACCCCACATTCAACTAATCACTTTTAAAGTCAAGAGAGGATCAACGTTGACTGGTTCCAGGCATTTTGTTTGGTTTCCATCATCTCAAATCAACTCACTTGCCCATCTCCCAGTCTGAGTTCACTTCCATGAAGATATGACTCGTACACCATTTTCAAAGCCTTTAGTGTCAGCTGCTTTAGAAATTTTGATGGGATGAACCTCGAAAAGCACAAACTAGGCATCAGTGAGAAATGCTCACTGAGGGACTGCCCCCCCCCCCGCCAGGACAGTGTGTAAACGAATGTACTAAGCAAAATGCAGGCAAAAGCTCCCCCTTCAAAACCTGCTGTTCCTTCAAAGAGAAAACAAACCACCACCACATTATAAGCCCCACCCCCACCCCCACCAACCCCCAACCAACCCAACTGCTCTGGAAGGGGAAAAAAAAACACAGGTTTTGTTTGTTTGTATGTTTGTTTGTTTGTTATAGGTCATAGGGCTTGAACTCTGGGCCTGGGTGCTGTCCCTCAGCTCTTAAGCTCAAGGCTAGCACTCTACCACTTGAGCTATAGTGCCACTTCCAGTTTTCTGGTGGCTTATTGGAGATAAGAGTTTCACGGACTTTCCTGCCCCGGCTGGCTTTGAACCACAATCCTTAGATCTCAGCCTCCTGAGTAGCTAGGATTACAGGCGTGAGCCCCTGGTACCCAGCAATTAACAGTCTTAACAGTGATATTCTCTAATCACCTCGGCATGCATGTCCCAAGCACCCTAGAAAGCAACCAGCTTAGCTTCCCTCAGCTGCTGGAAAGAAATTTCTCAGTAGCCCCTCCATTTTCTATTCAGTTACTAAATTCTTTTATGTTTCTTTTCTCAGGAAAAAAAAAAAGACTTAATAGGTCATTAAACAATGATTAGACATGTAAGTGTTCCAAACCCCAGAGCATGAGTCTCGGCCTTTGATTTTCTTTTCCCCCTCACCTCTGGTTTTCAGAAACAGGTTTTGAGACAGAATAGGTTTGTTCATGCCTTTGTAGGCATTTAACTCATCTTTGCATTCGTAAGATCCTCCATCTAGGGGAGCTAGAGGAAACCTGCCTTGGATTAGCCTTGGATTAGCCCACCTACTGGGCTAAACTGGGGTGTACATTACCCTCCCCCCTGCAATGGGACACCTCATTTGACCAACAGATCTGAGCTCAAAATCACCTGCCTTTTTGGATTACTATGCCCAGTTTTCATCAACGTCCATGAAGTTGGCTTTCTGTGTCTTCTCTTCCTCCTCAAGTTAAGACAGGAAAGGATGAAGTGAAGACAGAAGGGAGGGAAGCCATCTTTGAAGCTGGGTAAGCCTGAGTGTACCCCCTTCTCCCTCGTCAGCACTGGGTTGAGGGACAGTGTTATTTCCTTCCCGATCTGCCCTGGGTCCCCTGGACATGAAAAGCCTGGAAGAGGATGTAGATCACAGAATGGCAGGTGCCTCTGGGTGACTTCTCCTGGCCAGGTTGGTGGGCTGATTCACATACAGTCACAGGCCGCTTCAATGAATGGCCACCTAACGACTCAGTTCATACCCCTAATGAGAAGTAAGTGAACGGAGGAAGGGCATGGACCTCCCCCATGCTCCTCCGCTCCATTCCTGAAGCCTCTTTCCCAGGCCTGACTTACAAGAAAGGAGGCCACGTGCTTCCTTTCCATGGGAAGCTATTATGTCACTCTGCTATCATAACCAATGCAATTCTTCCAGTCGGCTGTGGCTCCGGGGATAGTAACCAGCCCTGATATGAAAACAGAATGCAGAAAACAAATTAGCATTTTGAAAACTAAAAAGCCTGCCTTTTAATCCTATTAAGATCCGTGGCTGCCTTTTCTTCCCCTGCCTCCTCCCTCTAAAAAGTCTGAAAGAGATACTGATGTTACCATTAACATAAACGCTGAAATCAGCATTCCTTTTGAAAGAAGTTGTTAATATTTGGAAATGGTTGGATTTCCAATCCAAGCTTTGATTGTTATTCTATACCAGCCAGCAAGTGCCAAGGTCACAGGGAGATTTCACCTGCCCACAGGGCTAAATGAATCCTCTCGGCCACACTGCATGTATAATTTAACATTCTCCTCTCCACTACTTCCATGCATTCCTAAAAAATATTTTATTACAATAACAAATTGGTTTCAAGATCATGCATTATGTATTCTGAAATTAGGTCTGCCAGTGAAACCTGTGTATACAAACACGCATGCGTACACACACACACACACACACACACACACACACACACACACACACACAGAGTAGGGTGGGGTTTAAGAATGGGAAACCCACTGTCTCTTCTGAGATTCGATTCTACTTATATGGAAGAAAAGGAACAAACTAATCATTTATGGAAAGAACAATTAGAGGTTTTCTTTGTATTGCTCCTTAAGACACTGGACAGAAGAAAAGAACCAGCCAGGCAGTTTTTTCAAGCTTTCCTTGAAATGAAACAATTATTCCTTGAATACTAAAAGTCTTCTTTTCCTGTGATCTGACACTTGCCATGTGTATCTTTTACAGGAACTGGACTTTTAGCAATGATTCTTTGACACATTAAAGATATTAAGATATCAAAGCCAGCCTTAAAAATTTTGTCTTCAGAAATAGTACTGGTTCTTCCCTAAGCTGTCAGCATGAGCTCCCCACAAAAGTTGAAATATTCAGCAAAAAAAAAAAATCCTTAAATATTCAGAAAATTCCCAACACAAATGGAAACCCATATAGCATTTCCCTGACACATCCTTTTTTCTGCCCGGCAACTTTTGTGGGAAGTTAAATGCACATCGATTTAGCATCCTTCCCTAACATTGGTCTGAGTTTCTCAAGTATACTGTGTATCTAAAGTTGCCTCGTGGTAAATAATTAAAATTCAGGAACTTTTCTAGGGCCTTTCATATGCTTTTTAAAAAGAATTTTAGACTTGGATATCAGACTGACAAAAGTTCCAATGCACTCAACACCACTGGTGAATTAAAAGAAGGTCCCTACGTGAATGGTGATTTTGGTGATACAGAAGATATTTGACGTTAAGACATGAGAAAGAAATTTAGTTGGGTTTCCCTCAAATCTCAAAATTTTTCTAACACATGGGCCTGATCACTTATATTAAAAGAAATATGCAGTTTATTTCCATGGGGAATTTGTTTTGCATTAACTTGGAAAGCTAAACATTCTGAGTATGCTTCTGCTAGTCTACTATCTTTTGAATAAAACAAAATTCCTAAGAGAATCTCTCACAAATCTCTTTAAATTAAAATCAGTCTAATTTTGATAGTAAGGCCAGCAGCATGCTAGGCTTTGTATGTTTAAAACAGTGCTCGTACCTAAAAAGTTTAATTCTCTGACAAGAGCTTTTAATAAGAACAAATTGTAAGTGAAATTTGATGTTACAGTCTTTCCTTCTCCAAAAAGAAAAAAAAATAACAATTGGCAAACACTTTATTAAGAAATCATTTCTCCTTAATTTCCGTTCTGATGGCGTGATGTGACTGGATGTATAGCTTTTCTATAGTGAAATTACAAGAACTAATTTAATCTAATCAGTAATATTGGGAAATGTTAATGGCATCATTTCTGATTTCTTTTGTATTGTAATTTAGTCTGACACACGAAAGCTTTGCTTTTCAGAAGAACAATTAAGAAATTGTTGATAGAAATTAAATATTACTGACAACTGAAAATGCATTTATTTCTCATCTGCGGTGTCTAGAAATAACTCCCCCTCCTCCCATCAAAGATAAATGAAATTAAAAATGTGTGAAAGTAGAAAGGAATTAAAATACTCCATTGTATGGACAACACAAAAAAGATGGTTTGTATTAAGTAATAAGCAAATTCCATATATAGATATATATATACACACACATATGTTTAAATCCTCTAAAAATGCCTTAAGTTCTATAATCTGCAGGTTAAATGATTAAACTCTTTCTGGGTTCATTGGCTGTCAAGCTATATCCTTCATTCTAGCTGTGGGCTATTTTCAGCTGAATGCAAACTGCTTTTTTTTTTATTTGTTATTAATGGCATTTCACAGCACCTTCTGTGTACAGCATGCAAGCTACTATCTGCTATTTAGGAAAGTATTAAGGTAGAATTAAAAATGAAAAAAAGGAAAACTAAAAAGCCTTTGGTAATAATTACAATTTATTCCCATACATTACAACAGTTATAGAAGTAATATCAGTGTGAAAGTACTAAGTGATAATTCATAGGCAGATGACAATGTCTTATGAAACTGGTTTCCTATTTCAAATAAAAAGATCTTCTAATGGCCACTCTATCTTTTGATGGCAAATTGCAAATACATAAATATCATCTATGATAAAAAATATGAAACATGTATGCTACATTAAAAGGAATAAAGAAAAATACAAATAAAAAAATCTAGAAAAATCTCAGAAAGTCAAAAGTCAAATGCTTTCTGATTCATCTTGAAGAGGAGGACAAGGGTTTTCACATAACCCACACAGGCAGGATTTGAGTTACTCTAATGCCATTTAAAAAGAAAAGTCAGTAGAGAGCATTGAATAACTTTGGAAACTAAATATCATTAAAAAAAACAAAAACCCTCCAACTTCCTAAATTGGCAGCTCAAAGAATCCAACAAATTCTCAGGAAAAAGAAAAGAAAAAAGAAAAAAAGGGTAGGCACAGTTCAGTCATCTTTGGTTGGTGGGAGGCTGCTTTATTTTATGAAGAGTAAGGGGTAAGGCCAGAAAATCTAGTATGTAAAGGGTCACAGTCAGTTGTCCAGTTCTGTCCTCAAGCTGGCTAGCTGCCAGAGCATGGCCCGGTTGGCAAGACAAAATAAGAACAGTTTCTCAGCACCCCTCAGCCTCGGCCTCTTGGCTTTGGAGTGAAAACTGGGGGATCGTGAAACTTAGGCGCAGGTCTAAAAGAGAACAGGAGGAAACATAAAGCTGTCAGGAGCCTCCTCTCTCTGCAGGTCTAATGATGCTTGGTCCCACAAACAATCGCCACAATAAAATGCAGTGTGTCCTGGGGTCCCCTCTGAAAGAATAAAACTGGAAACCCTGTCTGTCCTGCTGGGTAGAAACCCAAGGCTCACGCTGCAGGGAGGGGCCCATGGCTTGTGCCTGGCTGTATTCACAGGCCAGGCAGACAGATGTGTGGCCTTTGACAAAGCCAAGAGATGGGGGCACTTCAAAAATAAAATCATCTCCCAATTACAGGGAAACCTTCCTCCCCGGGATCCCAAAGCACTCTATCAACCTAAATTGGAATCTTGTCTTCCGAGCTGCCTTCATGCAACCCGCTTCAGTATAAATTGGATCAAATGCTCTCAGATTAATTCCTGGAAGCCTATATTCATCTTTGTATATCTTTATTACAAAACTAGCCACAAGACTGCTCTACAATTTTCATTACCAGAACAGCTTTCAGGGCTGGATTACGCCATGGTTTATCCCTCCGTGACCTCAAACCAGCCTGTTAGTCCCATTATTGTATATTCATATAACACACCTGAGCCCAAGATAATAAGAGAGTTATGGTAAATGAGGGAAGGGGGTGCACACTACTGCATTTGATGCACTGCCATTCCACAAGGATAGATAATGTGCTACAGGCATCTCCCAGAAATACACACTTCACCACCTTGCTCTGACTTTGGACCTTTCGACTTTCAGCCCTTCCTAGCAAGAGAAGGCTTTTTTTTTTTTTTTTTTGCCTGCAAGGGGCAAATGGGACAGCCAGCTATCTATATGGGATGAAAATCATTTGAACAATGGTGTGTTACAGGTGTAGTTATCCAATGGCTGCCGGATCCTGGCAGGTATTAAACGAGGTGATTTTGAAGATGGTGATGATGATGATTGATCACACTACATCTTTCTTAATAATCTAGTTGATGGCAAGGTTTCTAATTATTGTGGTAGAGCTCCAAGCTGATTTTCTGTAGTCTTGGTTGTTTCTCATACACATACATGCAAGCATATGTAGACATATATATATACAGAGACAGAGAGAGAGAGAGCGGGAGAGGGAGGGGGGAGAGAGAGAGGGAGGGAGGGAGAGAGAGAGAGAGGTCATAAATCCAGGAATATATGTGTGAATGTGTAGGTACGTGTGCATGGATGTGTGCATGTGTGCATGAATATGAATGCACATGGTTTTTGTGCAACTTTGTCTCTCTTCTCTCAACAGGGCTACAGTTTCCTCCAGTCAAGCCATGTCCACAGTAGATCTCAGCCTGCTGGTCTGTCTTTGTCCTTCCCTCCTTCCTGCCTTCTCTCTCCCTCCCTCCCTTTCCCCTATCTTTACTCTCTTCCTTCTTCCCTTTCTTTTGAAATAATGCCAGCTTGGTTCTCGAAACAGGAAGAAAAAGAGAATTATTCATGCATTCTACAGAAACTTTAAGACTCTTGTTTTCTTATAGCCCCATAAATGTGATGCTTTGGCCCAATGAGGCGGATTTCTTACACAGAAGGCAAAAAGAAACATTGATTATTTTATAGAGGTGTCTTAGTCTCACTTTAAAGCTCACTTTCTTATTTCCTGTGGCTGAAAGAAATAATACAAGATGCCATCCAGATGGGTTTCTGTGCTTCCCTCATCCTTTTCAAGCAGGGGGCCGACGTCTGACAGCCATTGGGTGAAGCAGCAAAGGCTGGGGCCGCAGCAGGTACGGACCGAATCGGGACCTACTTGCCAGACATATCACATGCACTTTATTTTTTTGGTGATGTGAGGTATTGGACTCAGGGCCTGTGTGAACCGTGCTCTAGCCCCTACCCCAGCTTACATACTTTTAAAGTTTGGAAGCCCTAGGGTAGGAGATATCTAATCACCTATTTCCAGACCCTACTTCAGAACTACAATATCAATTCCTTTGGAATTAGAGACTTAGGCGATCTGATACCAGCTAGGTCATTAAAGTTTGACCCTGTGGCTTCTACCTGCACCATGGACAATGGGTTGAAGGGACCATGGTGGGCTCGTACCAAGCTCCAAGATTTACAGGTTCAATCATAAACGTGTCACCTTGCACTTAGTGACACCTTCCTCCGAACATTCCTCATGTAGTTTTGCACACATCATTCTATTTTTAATGAACTCAAGGCCTTATCTAGTTTTACTTCTTACAGATTCTTCTGTCTGCATTCCAACTATTACACTGTTCTACGCACTCCATCCTACAGGAGGTGCTAATCAGCTTTCAGGATCCCTTTCAACTTTCAATGAAAGGGGACCAGATCTCCAAATGGCATGCAGGTTTGCTGTTCATTTGAGTCAAAAGAAATCTAAGGGATGTATTTATTTAAAATCAACAACAACAACAACAAAACCCCAAGGGTTCATTCTCAGAAGCTGTGTAAGACATTCCTGGATAAGACCGTCAGAACACATGATGATTTGTTGTCCACTAAATTGTTTCTTCTGCATGCTGATTACATTTGATTCATTACAGAGTCCACGAGAACAAGTCGTTTTTCAAGTTAACAGGTGCACAAGGAAATTAAAGTTTGGTTAAAAAAAATTTTTTCAAGCAGAAGAAAACCATGCACACGGGACTGACAGAAAGTGGGCTTGAGCTACAGACACAGAGGGACATGTATGGAGACTGGCCTTGTGTTGGGGAGGGAGCTAGTTCCCATTCACATGGAAGGATTTTCAGGAAGGGTGGGGAATCTGGGCTCCTCCTTCCTTCTCTGTTCATGCCAGTTTTCCCCTGGAGCTTTTCTTGTCTTGCCCTTTCTCTGGCTGAGGACTGGACTGTGGGTCTTGTCACATCTCACTCATGTCATGGGGCTCTTGGGTTCAGTGGGCAGAAAGCCTTGTGACCTGGGGCCAAGTGGGTAGATCTCGGTAGAGATGCTGCATTGCCACTCAATTCCTCAAAGCCTTGACCAGTTCAGACCGCGATGATTGCATGCCTCTCTTATACCCAGGGTGGAATATGTGGGCTTTACCATGGGATATGTGTACATAAAACCATATTTTCAGGCTGAATGAAAGGCCAGTGCCTTCTTTCTTCTGTATTTGTATTTCCTTTGTTTTCTTCTGACACTTAAAACTAAATTCTAACTGATATTTTTGTCTTGACCACTTCCTTCCATTTTTCTAATTCTTTTACACCAACCCGTGCGATCAAGGTACCCATTGGGAAGAAAGAAAGAAAGACAGAAAAAAACTTCCCTAGCACTATTTTGTTTTACCTTGGTGATAAAAAAAAAAAAAAAAAAACAATCCCCAGATGAGCAGAGACAGCCAGGACTCTGTAATCTGTACATACAATTTAATCCTTTAAAGAATCAGCAGGGCCCACATCAATCAAGAGCCTTCATCAACTTGTAAAAACAATATTTTGATTCAATCAGATTCAAAGCCCTGAAATTCGCAGCTAATTAATGCAAGGTCACTCGGGGCTGCACAATGGTGGCTGGAACAGTGGTCAAATATTTACCCTTGGAACACACATGTTCGCCTCGCCACAGGGCCTGAGCATTGGTCAAGAATAGATAATGCACCTATGGCTGCAGCAGGTTCCATCTGGCTCAAGTCCTTGGATAAATAATTATTACAAAGAGAGAAAAGGAGAGGCGCAATTGTTCCATCGTTAAGAGATGCACAAGGAAGTCTGTTAAAGGTGAATGGATCATGTGAACTTTCCAGATGTCCCAAGCACAGAACTGTCTGTCCAGTCCTTTCTTAGACACTCAGAGTAAAGGATACCTGTGTGTGTATGCATGTGCACACCTGCCTGCCAGTCACTGTGTGCTTGAACTCAGGGCCCAGGCACTATCCTTTGAGCTTTTGTTTGTTTGTTTTGCTTAAGGCCCCTACTCTACCACTTGAGCCAGTGCTCTATTTCCAGCTTTTTAGTGCTTCATTGGAGGTAAGAGTGTCACAGACTTTTCTTCCTTGGGCTGGCTTTGATCCTCAGATATCAGCCTCCTGCATAGCCAGGATTCTAGGAACGGAGCCACTGGTGCTCAGTGGCAGTTTTAATTTTGATAAATCAGCAGATCCACAAGATCTTTCAGCTAGGTCTGGAATCTGATAAGTTGTCTTTGGTGTGCACTTGAAGACATGTAGAGATTCCGTGTACGTTAAGGTAGAGGGTGCAAACACCTTTGCAAAGACACAGGACATGCTTGTTTCTACTTGCGGTTGCTGCATATGTGAATTGTTTACATACAAAAGCAAGTGTGATTTACTGATGCGAATGCAGAAAAGTGAAAGCATAGGAGGCCCCATTATTAATTAAAAAATAATCATGTCAATGTTTTTCTTTCCTCAAACATGGGAGATAGGAAGTTCATAGAGAAATTGTGCCTTGGCCCCTTCTGTTTATCCTCGGTATGCCTCCCTTTCGATGCCGAACGCTCTCAAAACCCTATGCAATTCTGGTTAGGATACTGCTCTCGTTTTTGCAGTATGTGCTGGGTTACCGGCTACAGAAGAGAGGCGGATCCACTAGTCCTTTCCTGGTGAATCTACAAATACTCCAAAGAAAGAAAGTTACAGCTACAAACTCATAGTTCTAGAACAGGCAAAGAACTAGCTAGGCTTTTTCTTCGGTCCTTAAACTTTTCAACCCACTTGCCCACACCTTTCTTTTCCTTCACATCCTCCCCACATTTGTATAGGGCAAAACCTCCTGCAACAACTTTCTCTTTCCTTAATATTGGGAAGCTACAGTGAACCTTGATGTGATGGCATCTGCATGTATCTTTGAGTAGGAAAAATCTTAAAAAAATATAAATTTCTAGAAGAAATTAATTGCTTAAATGATGGCCAGCCATGGACCTCCATATATACTTCACATTTTTATAGTTATCCATGGATGTTGATAATCCTGTGAGGATTTTGTATGCTGAAAACATGAAGATTACAGACATGCCCTAAACTTGTTCAGAATTCAGCTACAAGGGTAGCCCAGTACAATGCCATCACCTTACCCATGGCTCGATTTTCCTGTGTTTTCTCTTATCCATATTCAACCACAGTCCAGAGAAATTAAATGGAAGATCTCCAAAGTAGCAGTTCCTAAGTTTGAAGTTGCAGGTATGTGTGATGAAATCTTGTACTAACCCACTCCATCCTAATTAGGACACAAATCATCTCTTTGTCTTGTGTACCTATCTTGTAAATGCAAACTATCTGGGGGCCATTTGGTACCATCTAGGTTATCAGATCAAGTCTTGGAAATAGGCCAGGGCTTGTGTTCAAATAACTCTCATTGGATTTCATAATGGTCCCAACAGTCAAAGAGGAGTAATACTGGCAATGTTACTAAAGAACATTACTATAATTCTTAAGACTATATTATTAACATTATAACATTATAGTACTATTGTGTTATGTACATTATTGTAATTGTTAAAGTTATTAATTTTTGTTCATCTTTGACTGTGAAAACAACATAGTGTATGTTGTATACGCATCGCTGAAGATAGTACTGAACCCTAAGAGGGTCTTGGAACAAATATCCAGGATAGTACTGAGCTCTAAGGAGTCTTAGAACAAATATCCAGAAGATGCAAACTAGGAGCTTGCCCATGGCTGAGCCTTCTGATTGACATCAATCACTAGGGCCAACTGATTGTTGAGCAATCCACATTGATCACTGAGATAGACCAAATGGCTTTCCTCAAGCTCAGCTTTACACTAATATAACAAAGCTTGAATTCATAGGATGCTGCCAACATTATTTTTTCCCCAACACTCAAACTGGTCTACCTGGGGCTACTTGATAAAACATTTGGACTGAATTAAATAAGCACTTCTGTCAGACAACTGATTTGATTGATTTTTCCCCCACTGTATTAACTGGTTATTTTGATTTTCTATAGACATTTCAACAGGCTCACAAAAAAGTCATAGATGCACAGAATTTTATTACCAAAAGCATCCTTAGAAATCATACAGTGCAGGATTTTCTCCCAAGTTTCAAAGTATTTGATGAAAAGAATCAAGAGGGAGGATATTTACATTAAATATGTTTGAGAAACACTGAGCTAAAGAGGTTCAATTATTTAATTGCATCCTTGTTGGCTACAGAAGTTCTCAAAGGTTTAAAAGTGTTGATACGCATTATGATTGTAAAAGAAAGGGATTCTGTATAATAGGTCCATCCAGCTTTACATTCAACAAAGAATATCTCTCTTCTCCCTCCCCATCGATCAGAATTCCCATAAGCAAGTTTGGAAACACTATGACAGTACTACAAACTTTACTAACAGGGAAATAGATATGCCAAGAAGTGATATTAAAAATACCTCTACTTATAGCTTCCATTAAAGCAAAAATCTGGGCCTGTAAATTTCTACTGTTTTGGATTGAACCAAATGCCTTTGAAAGTTTTCAAGTATATTCAAAAGTAGAGCAAACAAACAACATTTATATACTCATTACAGATTCTATAATTCTCTAGAATTCCTTACCTGTCCCTTTTTCTACTATATATTATATAAAATATTTAGTTTTTAAAGATCTACATATATTATTCCTAAACAGTATATAAAAAACTCAAAACATAGCCAGATGCTGGTGGCTCATGCCTATAAACCTGCCTATACAGGAGGCTGAGATCTGAGGATCAAGGTTCAAAGCAAGCCCAGGCAGGAAAGTCTGTCTACTAACCACCAAAAAAGCCTGTGGATCAACTGGTAGAGCACTAATCTGAAGGAGGAGGAAGAGGAGGAGGAGGAGGAGGAGGAGGAGGGACAGCAGAAGCAAAGAAGAAGAAGAAGAAGAAGCTCTTGCTGCTGCTCAGGGACAGGCTCTGAGTTCAAGCCCCAAAAGCAAGAAAAAACAAAACAACAACAAAGAAACACCATTTAAAAACATCATCTGTTTTACCATTATGAAGTATTACTTAACTAGAAGCCTTAAAATAGTGACCATCTAATTTCTGTGTTAGACAGAATTCCTCTATGACATTTTCCATCATTAACTGGGTCTATCTAGCACTCCTATAATCCTAGCAGTCAGGAAGCTAAAGGTAGGAGAATCATGATACTGAGGTGTAAGAGGGCCTCCTGCTGTCTGGTTTCCCACACTTGTGGAGACCAGAGGTCAGAAACTGAAGTATTGGTAGTGCTGACCCTTTTTGGAAACTGTGAAGCAGAATCCATCCGTCTCCCTCCATTCTGTTGATTCAGACATTCCTTGTTCCTCCTTGACTTTCAGACACATCAACTTAATCTCTGTCTCCATCTTCACTAGACTTTTTTGCTTGTCTGTGTATCTTAAATCTCCCTTGACTTTTTAATAAGGACATCAACCACTGGATTGAGGGTCTGAAGGCACACCCCAAATCCAAAACGATTACAGCTTAAGAGCCTTCATTTGAAAAATCTGTATTCCACAGGCTGGGAAGGTGGCTCAGTGGTAAAGCGCTTGCCTTGCATGCCTGAGGCCCTGGGTTTGATTCCTCAGCACCACATAAGCAAAAAGAAAAAAGCCAGAAGTGGTGCTGTGGCTGTGTAGAGCACTAGCCTTGAGCTGAAGAGCTGAGGGACAGTGCCCAGGCCCAGAGTTCAGGCCCCACGACCAGAATTAAAAATAAAAAAAATCTGTATTCCAAACAAGGTCATATTTACTAGTTCCTGGGGTTATGATTTGAATATAGTCAATCGCATTGACTATCTTGACTTTGAAGAGGAAATTAATATGAAGAATAAATCTGTTCTCTGTTTATACCACTGAGACCAGTTCATTCACAAAACCCAGATAAGAGCTGTAGGCATTATGAAGGTAGGAGAGACAGACTGTCATTTGCTACAGGTGATACAGTCATCTGGAACAGAAAACCACACAGTGCAACAGATCAACTACTGGGACTAGTATAAATGTTTAGTACTTTTGCCAGATACAAGATCAACTCAGAAAAATCAATGGCATTCCTCTACCAACAACAACAAACGAGAAAGGACAATGGCAAACAAGATGCCATTCACAATAAGTGTCAGAACTAAAATGTATCGAGCAATAAAGCTAACGCAAAAGGCACAAGACGCTGATGAACAAGAGGAAAATTTAAAACTATATTAAAGAGTATGAAGTAGATCTGAGTGAGAAGTCAGCATCTCTATTCATGGATGTAAAAAATTAATATTGTAGCCGGGCGCTGGTGGCTCACGCCTGTAATCCTAGCTACTCAGGAGGCTGAGATCTGAGGAACGCGGTTCAAAGCCAGCCCAGGCAGGAGAGACCGTGAGACTCCTATCTCCAATAAACCACCAGAAAACCGGAAGTGGCGCTGTAGCTCAAGTGGTAGAGCACTCGCCTTGAGCTGAAGAGCTGAGGGACAATGCCCAGGCCCAGAGTTCAAGCCCCATGGCCGACCAAAAAAAAAATTAATATTGTGAAAGTATCACATTGCAGAATTAGTCTGCAGATTCCTTCAGTGTCAATCAAAATGGCGCCAGGATTTTTAAGAATATTCACAACCTTGAACTTTCACTTGTTTCAAAGTACAAATACGCACAACTCTGGAGTCATTCCATACATAGCAAAGTCCAAACACCTGACCGAAGACTAGAACAAATGTGGGGATGATGAAACCAGTAGAAGAGAAGAGGCACAAAGGATATCAATAAGCAATTGAAGAAGGTGAAGAATCTGAATATCTTCTAAAGATGTGGAGAAATAATATGACCACTAATTGGTGGAAAGCATTTTAAGACATCAGCGAGATACCCCCTTTTACGCCTATGGGATTGGAAAACACCCACAAGAGCAAAGAAACCAAGCTTTAGCAGAGACAGAAGCCCTCATACAGGATTGGTAGAAGCATTAAGTGGTCATGCCCTGCGGAAGTATCTGGGAGTCTTTATGGGCACCAAATATCCTTGTAACCCATCTGTCTGGCTCAGTAGGTCTAATTCTTATCATACTCTAGAGAGGCTCTCGCACAAAATTTTCAAGGGAATTTGTGTGAGGATGTGTCCCAGAGCTGCTGTGTAAGCAGGGAAGATTACTTGGGTTGCTTTCACGGCAAGTCACAGAGCTCATTACATCCTCATTCAAACACATAAATAACTTTGTCCTCCGCGTCCTTCTTTCTATCAGCATCGCCATTGTCCTGTTACCCAAGCTTAAGATTGCTTGCCTCCCCATTAATCACCTTATTTATTTCTGCCTCTACTCTCCTCTTCCGGGTCAGCATTTCCCAGGGGCTGGATAATGGCCTGGAGCACCAAGGGCTGCGTCGTTGTGAAATGCGATGGACCGATTTGGGTCCTTCGCCTACTTGATCTCTCACCTGCAGCCAAGGAATCCACATGTCCCTTCTTGAAACATGATCATCCTGAGAGTCCGTGGTGTCCTTCTGGTTTTCACGCTTCATTGGCCACATGCCTTGCCTCTCCTTTCCCCTCTCATTCCCTGGGTCAGGCTCAGCTGAGGCCCTCTTGTATTTATGTCTCTACTGTACTCCCTGGTTCATGCATCTGTTCCTTGATGACCATTAATATGCTGATGGCCTTGACACTTTAGCAGGGCCGAGATAGATGTCTTCGCTGATGTCTAAATTTCCTCTGACCTTACTGTACATCTCTTCTGAATTATCTCCCAAGAGTCTCAAAGTCACAAAATTCACAGTCTCACCACCACCACTGCTAGACCCATACTCCTCCCTCTGGTCTCTGACTGACTGAATCTTGCATTTAGTGGCTTGTGGCTGGGGGTCCCCTGTGACTCCTTCCTCTTCCTCACCTCTACACCCCATCCATCTCCAGGCCTTGTGGATTTGATCTCTTGAATAGTTCTTAAGTCAACTTTCTTCTCTCCATTTCCACTGCCCACAGGCCAGACCACCATTTGCTGTGTCCCGGCTATCATTTCCAAACCTCTTCACCAGAAAAGTCCATGGGAGTGTTTCTCAACTGAAGCTCTGCCTTTGGGATTGTCTCCAGAGTAGAGTTGGAACCTCTTCCCGTCTTCCTGTCTTGCTTCCTTTCTTACCTGCCTCTCCATCTCTCCCCACCAGGTGCTGGCCCACCTAGCACCCAGCACCCAGCACCCAGCACCCAGCACCCAGCCTCCTGCAGGAAGGAATGTTCACCTGCTGATGGCTCTAAAGTCTGAGCCGTCCTCAAACATGATGCCAGAGCACCTTTACAGCACTCCTGACCATCTGCTTTAGTTTCATTCCTTCAAAAGCTCTGCAGAGACAGGGTAAGCATTTCTCCTACTGGTTCTCATTGCACCCATTATAGCACATCTATGCATAACATTCAGCTCTGAGGATCTATTTCTCTCTCTTCCCTACTGGGCTATAAGTTCCTAGCATGTAGAAAGCATCAATGTAACTCACCACCCCATTGTTAGATCTGCGGTAGTCAGCAACCGGTAGATGATAGAAATGTGTTGTATAAGTGAAGAAACAAATGAAGGCACTCTTTGTCCTTCTGCAATATTAATCTATTGATTCTGTGTGTATGTGTGCATGTGTGTGTGTGTGTGTGTGTGTGTTGGGGTTTGAACTCAGGGTCTTGCACTCTTCCTTTTGTACTCTACCACTTGAACCACACCTCCAGGCAGGTACTTTGCTAGTTAAATGGAGATAAAGAGTTTCTCAGGATTTGACTGCCCAGGCTGGCTTTGAATTGTGATCCTCAGATCACAGCCTCCTGAATAGCTAGGATAACAGGTGTGAGTGACTGTTACCTGGCTTTGATTCTTCTTAAAGTGTGAAGTGTAATCTATTGCTATCCTTAAAAAAATTCAGTCACCATGCTGAACAAAGGTCAAGTGTGTTACCTGAGCACTGTGTTCCCATGATCTGCTCTACTGTATTATTCTGGGTGCTGGTCACTACTCATATTCTACTTTCTAGTCAACGTAGCTCCCGTATCCTGTGTATGTGCTCCACTGCCTCCCCCACCACCCTGCACTCAGTTGTTTGTTGTAGTTCTACAAAGAAAGCATGAAATAAATGCCAAGTTTTCAGAGATAAAGCGAAGCCACCATTGGCTTCAAATACTACCCAGGCCAATTATGCATTCAACTCAGATTCAGTGGAAAGGCAGGTGGGCCAGTGAGGTTGAGTTTAGCAAGGTATCTTGTTTCTATCTCTGGGGATGAGGGACCCCTGCTCTCTCTGCCCTTGCTGCATGGGCCGGGAAGAATGCCCAGCCCCCACACTGCCAATGGCATACTAACAGTGGCTGCCATGCTTGGATAATTGTTAAACTGGTGCAGAGAAGTCTCCTCTTTGCTGTGTTTTACATGCCTGCTTAAAGTCCAGTTCTCTTCATGTGGTCAGTTAGATCCACCCCTTTAGTGCATAGCAATAGGCCAACCTAAGATGGTCTAAATATTTTGTCCTAAACTTTGAGCTCTGCTGTAATTTAAAAAACAAATAAACAAACAAGATAACACAATATTTAGGCTGACAAGTTTCACCTTACTAAACACCTACATTTTCAAGCCTTTTTTTTTTTTTTAAGTGCCAGTCCTGGGGCTTGAACGCAAGGCCCAAGCCCCGTCTCTGAGTTTCTTTTGCTCAAGGCTAGTGCTCTAACACTTGAGCCATAGCTCTACTTCTGTTGTTTTTTTTTTTTTGACAGTTTACTGGAAAACCACAGTCCTCATATCTCAGCCTCCTGAGTAGCTAGGATTACAGGTGTAAGCTACCAGTGCCCGGCTCTCAAGACCCTCTTAATATCAGAACGGTATCTACCAACACCGTCTCCACTGTTTTCTTAAAAACAGCCATATCAGTGAAAGAGCTGAATAGAAATGCACTGAATGCTCTCACCACGGAGGCACAATCATTTTCCCTGTGTTTTCAGTTTTATGTTTGTAAAAGAAAGCTATGTCTCAGGGGTTTTAGGTTTGACTGCAACCAATTGTACGATGGAAATCAGATACTAGAGTTAAAGCAGATAGCTCTTTTGCCTTTCTACCACATCTCTGTTTCTAACCTTAACCTCAAATGAATCCAGGATTCCAGGCATTGCTGGCATGCTTGGGTTTGTCTGGGTAAGTTAAATGGTCAAATCGTATTAGCCAAATTACTACATTGGGTTCTATGTCTGGTGTGGAGGAGTAGGTTGGGAGGAGCCATAACAATTATAACCCTATAATTGTCAGTCATCTCGGGGTAGAAGAGGAAGAGCATGGGGCAGAATATAGACAGATGAGTGGGATCGGATAGAGGGTGGCAAAGGGTAAGGAAACGAACTGACTCTATTCTCCTGAAGGGCCAGAGGATGAAGATGTTGGGTTTTGTAAGGCAAGAGGTAGTTATAAGACCCCTGTGTTAAGGGACTTACAAAACCATTGAAGACATACAATGAGTTCTTTGTTCACAGTCTGTAGATGCCTGGCTGGTAGAGTAGATGGAGCCCTGAGCTGAGAGCCATGGAGCCTTAGTCCCACTTTCTTCCCATGTGACTTTAAATCAATCCATCCTTCATCTATAAAAATGAGAAAGAGCCAGGTGCTAGTGGCTCTCACCTCTAATCCTAGCTACTCGGGAGGCTGAGATCTGAGGATCCTGGTTCTAAGTTAGTGATGTGACTCAAGCAGTAGAGCACCAGCATTGAGAGAAAAAGCTAAAAGAGAGTGAAACACTTTGGGGCTTGAACTTCTTTCCCTCTCTTGCAAATGAGAAAGATGCTTGCTATCTCTATCTAATACCAATGTTCCCCTTCCTTCCTTCCTTCCTTCCTTCCTTCCTTCCTTCCTTCCTTCCTTCCTTCCTTCCTTCCTTCCTTTCTTCCTTGTTGTGGGGCTTGAACTCTGGGCCTGGGTGCTGTCCCTGAGCTCTTTGGCTCAAGGTGAGCGCTCTACCTCTTGAACTACAGCACCACTTCTGGTTTTCTGGTGGTTAATTGGAGATAAGAGTCTCACGGACTTTCCGGCCGGGGCTGGCTTTGAACTGCAATCCTCAGATCTCAGCCTCCTGAGCAGCAAGGATTACAGGTGTGAGCCACCAGCGCTTGGCTATCATTGTTCTTGAAGACCCAACACAGGGAAACAAATGGGAAAGAACAATTTGGCTTCGTATTTTTATTCCCACACAAAGTATTACTCAGGACAGAGACAGTGCCTAGGCCCTGAGTTCAAGCTCCATGACTGATCAAAAAAAAAAAAAGAGTTACTCAGATACCATCCACTCACTGCCAGATTCCATCATGGATGTGGGCATCACAATTGGGAATGGCCATAAAAGAACTAAAGCATAGGCTGAATATTCTTACAAAAGTAATGGGAGATGGGGGTATTTTAGAAAGATGACAGGGGCATTGGTATTGCTACCCCACTTAAGAAGATTAGAGATGGAAAAACCCAGCAAATTTTCTTCCACGAACCCCAAACATCACCCCTACTTTCCTGTGTACCTTAAAACTGGCCCAGTGATGGAATCCACAGATGAGGGTACCACAGTCCCCTCCACCCGCACACTCCATCCCTGATGCTCTGACTTGTACGTGGCTGTAGGAATGTACTCAGACATGAATGTCAGGTTTATCTTCATTCTCGGCTTAGAGTAAACAGGTTACAAATACGGGCCAGGTGAGATGACTTATTTGCTCAGTATCAGAGATTATTAAAGAGTAGAAAAACAATAAGAATCGGTTTTCATTTGGATGAAACTGAATTTTCCCGCCCAGAGCTCAGTATTTGTCAATGCCACTTTTCCAAAGCAGGCAACAACAATATTGTTGGCTTTTTTCTTTCCTAAAAGAAATGTTTGCTCGTGACTTTTCCTCATTACAAATGAAGGACAATTAACCTATGACAAAACATATGCCAATGACCTTCCAGCAGAATCGCGCTGTATCTTCCAAGAGAGATCGTGCTCAATGAAGGGGAGCCTTTATGAATTCTAGATCCAGATCTAATATGCATCAAATAGTTATTTTACAGAAAAGGAAAAAGAGAGCCAGAAGTATGGCTCAGCTTGAGGACTTCTGCCTAGCAAGCATGAGGCCCTGAGTTCAAAACCCAATAACACAAAAAAAGAAAGAAAGATATGGAAGAAATAGGAGTCTGGCTTTGCAAACCGTCCACTGATTTATTAGTAGTATGTCCTAATTAATAGTCCTTAGCACCCCTCTCCCATTTATTTTCTTCTTAGTCCTTTCACAAGCCCAGATTTTGTGAACTACAGCATTGGGCAGCTGACTTTCAAGTATCTATACACTCAGGGCTAGCTGACATCATTTCCCTGGCTTCTAAATGATGCCCCGAGGTTTTCCCAATCAATATACATGCGTTGCAACATTCCTTCTGGTAGAAGGTTGTGGTTTGGAATGGGTCTTGTACAATCTCTGACTTGGTCTGTTCCAGGAGTGAGAAGGCATGTCTCCCGGACGCCACGGGCCCAGGATGCCAAGATGCTAGGATGTGTGATGTGCTCACTGTCATCATCTCCTCCATCATCTAATTCCTGCACCACCCAACCCAAGCGATCCACCCCAACTCCTTGCGCATTCTGTGTGGGAACCATACATACAGCATCGACTCCCTGACCCTGGAAAAAGAGTGATCAGGGCAAATTTCAAATATAGGACATTTCCTCCATTTCAAAGTATAAAAGGATCCAACTTAAGCCTTTCATTACTTGTCTCTAAGAAGACCAGAAGGGACTGGGAGGTTCTGCCCGCAATGAAACAGGGGTTTTTCTTTTAGAAAGCTTGGATAGAAAGGAGCACCCACATTTTCAATTTAAAATTAAAACTTCAAAAATGAAAAGGACTCAGACTATGGATTTTATCCTTGGCCACCGGGGGGCTATTTAACAGGAAAAGCATGGGGGACTTGATAAAAAAAAAAACATAAAAGGGGGGGGGGGGGGGAGGGGGTTGGAGAGAGCAAAGGAAGGAAGAGGGGAGAAGTGAGGGACAGAGAGGAAGTGCTCTGGGTAACTCTTCTGGTTGAAGAAGGCTTTCTAGAGATGCCCTGTGAAACCGGCTACATCCAAAAACTCAAATCCAATCAAACCCAAATTTTATTCTAGTCCATTGCAAGAAAGGAGAGATACCATTTACTCTTCGACTGCTTGGGCTGGGAAAATTCCAGTGGCTACATGAACTGGTCTATCAGAAACTCGTGTAAGCCTGCATTTCTTGAAATGTTGTCACTACCGAATTTAGATCTGGTGTGGGAGCAGAGAGACTGAGCCAGGCCGTCTGCTTCCTGGCCATCGTGGAGCTTTTGGGTGTGGAGCCCAGGTTGTAAAGGGGCCATATCTTCCTGATTCCTCAGAGTTGGAGCCAGGCCTGAACACCTGAAAGAGAAGCAGGATTTTGCTTCTCCTCTGAGTCTAAAGTGCCTACATTTAACAGCATTAATTCTAGAGAAGAGAAAAAAAAAAAAAAACATCTTTACAAGGGTTGGTGAGCAGGGGGCGGGGCAGGGGGGTGACAGGCAGGATATGTACCATTGCTCACTGGAGAAGAAAACTATGAGGCAGTGGTCCCCATAAGGAGATGGTTTTGAACCTCCATTGCTGTGTTCCCTTTCTGAGCACCCTGCACCGCCTCTTGTCATGCAGAGGTGAAATCAGGGTACAGAAAGGGCAGCCTTTGGGGGAGACATCCCTTCTGCAGCAATGTCGTGCATTTTCTTCTCTGTTCCATATATTCTGTTTTTAACGCTTGGGGGGAAAAAAGTCTCACTGGGTTCAGGCGAAAGCCTTCTGAGGCACATTTTTCTTGTTGTTTCCCAACAAGAAAAAGAGTGTTCCCTGAAATACAAGACTGCAGTATCAGCCACAGTACAGAACTCACGAAATAGCGCTTCTCATTCCTCTCCTGGGCTGGGATTTCCAGACTAATTAGATTAAACAACGCTATGTGAAAGACACAGGATGATAAATAGAATCTCCCAGGGGAAATGATGGGGATTATTAAGTACCTTCACAAGGTACAAACGGGTGTATTCATTTGTTTTTAATGCTAGTCCAGGATTGAGTTTATATGGTAAGACACATTTTGGCTTGCACACACATATTCTGAGCTCACAGGACTATCAAAAGTCCAGGGGCCTGGGGGAACCAAGCAGCATAGCTAGGACCACAGGAAGGCTCAGAGACGCGTTTTTCTTCTGCACTTGACATGGCCTTTGTCAACCAAGGCTGGAACCTCGGCTAGAGCTGAAACAGCTGATCCATTAGCTCCAACAGTCACCTCTATGCTAGGACTCATAAATCCAGATTAAGCCTTTCTGCTTGTTAGCTAGGTTGCTTTTGTTTTTTTGGAAGTCAGGAGATAGCCAGGAGGTTAGAAAAATGATCTTGCTCTTGACTTTTGAGGGTTTTTGTTGTTGTTGTTGCTGTCCCTGAATACCCCCCAGTTCTTCCCCAGAAAGGAAAAGACAGTCATCTCTTCATTCAACAACCCTTTTTCAAGGCACAGACAAGACTGCACTGGGATAGATAAGCCACAGATATGAGAAAGGAATAGTTACGACTTTGGCCGTGAGTGAGTATGTTTATCTCCCCTGAAATGGAATCGAGTAAAAAAAAATGCTCTTGTTGCTAACACTATACATGTTTTTTTTTAATCCATTAAATGATAGGTATTAAAACACAATATTTATGAATGTTTTCTCTTTGAATTCATTCATTCATTCCTTTTTGCCACGCAAAACCTAAATTTGCATGAAAAATATTTGATAGAAAATTGTGTCCAAATAAAATTAAACTGGATGAAACCCAACTTACAAAACATCCGGTGATTGTTAGCACAGCCTTCCTATGATTGAAAAGTCGAACACATCCTAAAATTATCCTGTGATAGTCTGATTAGAAGTTTCTGGCAAATGTGTGCAAACAAAGTCAGGATTCTCAATTAGGCTTCATTTAAAGTGACATCCTGATGTTGCATTTTGTTTAATGATCATATACTCTCAATTCTTTAATGCGTAAAAGCAGGTTAATAATTTATGGTGGTTGCAGCATCCTCTTCCACTGCCTTTTATTGTTTCTGAAGAGGACAAAATATGATCTTAAAAATGTAAATGGTTTCCTTCCTAAATATTTTTAAATTCTCCTGTCATGAGGTAGTACAGGATCTCTCTCCTTCCAAGTCATCTTTGGGCTATGTTACATATTGTAAAATAATTCTTTTGATAATGCTGAAACACAGTGATTGCATACAAGAGGATCTTTCTTGGTGTAGTATATATATACTTTCTTGGTGTAGTATATATATAGTATATATATATATATATATATATATGTACAAATATAAATCAAGTTGGATTTAAGTTTGTAAATATTTGGAGCAAATAACATAAATCACCAACTAAGTGTGGTGGAGAATTTTGGGAAAGTAAAGGCAATTAAAAACTGCCTGTACATTAAAAAAAAAAAACTTACTTGAGAAGAAATTTCTACCAAGGCTTACTGATACTTGCAATGATTATTTTTTGTTTCATAAAGGGCAATGTGCTGTTTAAAAATTTAATTTAAAGAAAACTCAACTCCCCCCCCCAAAAGCTGCTCTATTGCTGAGAAACCTCATGAGACAAGCTTCAGTCCTGAGCAAACAAAGCAGCTGCATTCATAAACCCAGCAAAAAGGGGTTTATAATGCAATCGCCGCCCTGACCTTCCCTCCAGAGGTGCAAATATCCCCCCATAATAGGAAAATTATGCATTAAAATGGACGATGGCTCCTGGAACGTCTTAAGGTTTCTATTTGATCGTGTTTTGTAGCTTTTCCAGCTTCAAATAATAAATAAACTTAGGCAGTTAAATGAGAGGGAAGCTTGTGTTTCCACAAAACACTGATAATGGGCAAACGGCATGACATGTAGAGTGTATTTCAATAAAGCGGTTTTAAAACCTATGATGGAGGGGGTGTCAAAAAGGAGTCGGAGATGGTGAGAGGAGAGCAAAGCACCTCACGATCCTAACATGGCAAAATGGGAGTCCAGGCTCGCTGCGTCCCAGAGGCAAAGGCATACTCTGCAATTGTGATGGGAAGGCTTGCTTTTGAGGAAGAAAAGAAAGGAAGGAAGAAGGAAAGGAGAAAAGGAAGGAGGGAGAGAAGGAAGGAAAGGGAAGGGAAAGGAGAAGAAGGGAAAGAGGAAAGGAGAGAAGGAAGAGGAAGCATTCAAAAGAGAAAATGCAAGTGTAACACCTCTGTAAAAAAGAAAAGGGGAGGGGAGTGGAGCTGTGGCTCAAGTGGTAAAGCACTCGCCTTGAGCTGAAGAGCGCAGGGACAGCGCCCAAGCCCAGAGTTCAAGCCCTGCAACCGACCAAAAAAAAAAAAAAAAGGAAATATTATATTAAGGGAAGTAAGCCAGACCCAAAGAAACATAGGTCCCATGGTTTCCCTTATCTGCAGTAACTAGTATAGAGGTCAAAAGCTATGTACATATGACCATACAAGCTGATGCTAAGTGAAGTGAACCCCAAGATAGGAACACAAGAGATTTTCTCTTTCTTAGTGTCCTTTTTAATGTACTTATAATGTACTTTGTGATTTCTTTTTGTTTCTTTGTATGTTCTTCTCCCATGGTACAACCCCTGTTTTCACGGTATTCGATTCCAGTGTCCTGCATCTTGTATATACATTTTTCTAATTTGGAGAGGGGAAGGGAAATAACAAAATGCTGAAATAAGGATACAGGATGACCCGTTGTAACAAGGAGCTATACAAGACAGTATGTGGAAAATGAACTTTACAACTTTGTGAGGGGTGGGGGGCAGAGGGAGAAGGGAGGAGTTGGGGAGGAGGGGAGGAAAGGGATGGTAGGGGAAAAACAAAGAAGGCGACAATAATGCTTGAAAGGAAATGTATTCATTACCTTGCTCATGTAACTGTAACCCCTCTGTATAGCATCGTTACAATAAAAAAATATTAAAAAAATAACAAAACCCAAACTGAAAAAAAGGAAATGCAAAACATGGCAGTGGCTACAAGGAAGAAAATTCAATCATATCGGGGAGGAAAAGGAAGTAAGGATTTAAGAAAGGTAAGGAACAGTCAGTGACAGAATATTCTCCATGACAATCTCTGTGTTTCAGTATTCCGAGAGAAGAATAATTGTAAGGGAGTGGGAACGTCTCTCATAAGACGAATAAAAATCAAAATGGGAAGATTTACTTCCATGAGGTTTGGAAAAGAGAAGAAGCAGATGGGAAATTTTCATTTACGGTTGTGAAAGTTAAGATCTGGATTTCAGCAGATCAGTGTTGCTTTTCGGGTACAGGGAAAACACGGGCTTTGGCAATCGCCTGGGGGTCAACAGAACACCAGTGATGTCCACCACAGCCGCTCATGTGGGACTTGAGCTGTGTCTTCCCTAAACCCTATCCCCCCCTATTCCCCCAGCTTCCAGTCCAACTCTTCCCTGCATGCTCACAACAGAGGTAAACATCTGGAGAAGACAGTGATGAAGAAACGTGACTCCTCTACGACTTTCATTTACACAAGGAAAATCAAATTTGTTCCCACTCTTTGCTTTTGTTCATTGGGGAGGAAGCAGAAATCTGAGACTCACAAGGAAAATGGCACTTCCTGGGAAACTGGGTGGAAGTTTCTAGAAGCAAGATGGTGGCAAAGTGTATCTTATAGGGAGGACATAGGTGATTTTTCATTTGTATGAGAATCCAAGTTGGTAGATATCTTCCAGGACTATATGATGTGTCCTGAGGGAGAGTCACGGATGACATGAGTCTGTTGATCCCACCCAGAGGTCTAACTGGCTATGGGGTTCAGGACTATCACCCACATTCATGACTTTGGTGAGCAAGTGTGACAATGAAACTGGACCACTCGTCTTGCAGAAGCAGGACACAACCCAGCTTCTCTACTGTGCCAGGGCTCAGAGTAGTCAGAACACTGTTAATATCCTAATCTAACCTCAATCCTAGGGCCAGAGAGTGGAGAGACCGTGGGAGACCGTTTGCTTAGTATGCTCACTGGTCCCCAGAACCCCTCACAGAAAGTCTGAGCCCCAACCCCTGGCACCCAAACTCTCTTTGACATCCCGGAACACTTTAGTTTTCTATCCGTCCCAAGATCAGGCAATGCAATGAATCTGGCTTGTGACTCTCACATAACTTGACGTAAAGAGCTAATTCTACAGGTTTCTATTACTTCCTGAGGAAGGCCGCTGCCTGGAAAGAAAATGAAGAAGCTTTCTTCCTAACCCAAAAGAGGGAAAGAAGGGGTATGTATGAACAGAGGGGCTAGAGACAAAGTGAAGTTGGCAATGGAAGCCTCCGCCTCTCGGGAGCATCTCTGATTGGCCACCCCACCATGTAAGAACAGAATTGAGGGGTTTGCTCACAACGTGTAAATCGCTCAGATCCTGAATACAGTTTTCCCTTGAGTTAATACATATGCAGCTCTGAAACACATCCACTTACTTTGAACATGCCACTACCCATCTTGGGTTTTGCACAACCTAACACTATTTTTTTCCTCCTTTCTTTTTTTTCTAGGGAAAAGTGTTAAATACTTTTTTAAAGTCAGTGGATATAGCGGCTCATGCCTACAATCTCAGCTACTCAGGAGGCCAACGTTGAGACGATCATAGTTCAAGGCCAGTCTATCTCAACCAATAAAACGTTGGCCATAATAGTTGTTATCCTGAACCAATGCAACATCGATACACACAAGACAATATATTGGAAATGATCTGTACAACTTGGTGGGGGGGGGGAGGAAAGTAGGAGGAAATTGAGGGAAGGGGTAACAAAGTTGGCTAGAAATGTACTCATCACCTTACTTATGTAACCAAAACCCCTCTGTACATCACCTTGGCAATTAAAACAAAATAATAGTTGTCATCTTACAGTCCACACTAGTGGGGCAAAAAGTAAGACCCTCATTTGCTAAAAAAAAAAAAAAGAGCAAAAAGGGCTTGGAGTGTGGTTCATGTGGCACAGTGCCTTTCTAGCAAGCACAAGGCCCTGAGTTTGAACATGGGTACAATAAGTAGATAAACTGAGGACAGACAGACAGACAGACAGATGGACAGATCAGTGGATGATAGAATTCTAGCTAACACCGAACAGGAATGCATCTCTCTGCTTTTATTGCTTCTTCTCCGGGCTGATCTTAAAGGCTCTTATTTGCTGGCTCTTCTTACTGGGGTCCAGAACCTTCGGCTGATATGCAGGAACAAGGCAATCCAGGGAGAGGTGTGTCTGCCTGTTTTCACAATGAAAAGCAGTCTCTGTAGGACCACTTTCCTCTCCAGTCTGAAAGGGACCCTCCCACCAACAAACGCAACTAAACGACTCACTGGAGGGGAAGAGGCAGGAAGACTGCCAACAAATAAAATAAATCACATCACCAGGGGCCTAGTGTGGGAAGAGGGCATGGGGGAGGGTGGACAGAAGAAGGGCCTGGGGTCAGACTGGAGCAAGAATGGCCAAGGATCCTGGGCACCCGAGACAGGGCTTGGCTGGGGACCAAGAAAAGGGATTCCAGATCTCACCAGGATATACAAAAACTCCAGGTCCGTGATAGAATTCTGTCCCCCCCCGAAAAAAGACAGAATTATTTTTGAATCCCCAATATAAACTAGTCTTGTGTAACATCAGTTACCTTTCTTAAAGGGGCCAGTCACAGGTGTTGGGTGGTTGTCTCCTAATTCAGAAAGCAACCAAATCCTTCTATAAACGACTTGGCGTTTGGTGCAAAGGGGCAATAAAAAAAATCACTATCTGCTTACAATTACGTGTCAATCACAGGGTTCTTCCAGATCACGAATTAAATAGAGTTCAGAAGACACAGCGGAAAAGCAGCATTCAAATTCTAAATATTCAGTGGATGGTTCCCATCATCGCAGAGCCACATCCAGGATCCCCGCTGTATTTGCAGACATCTAATTTTATGCCGTTCAGGTTGAGCGCAAGAAGTCCGGCATGACAGATACAGAACGGGGACTGGCACTTGCAGGAACACTTTGCAAGCATGTAGAGACAAATAAAGGACCTAGCAGAACAAATTGTAGCTGTTCACTCCCGTTCTACAATTTCAATGCCTGCCCCGTTACCTTCTATGATGCTTTCTTTTTTTTCCCCCCTCAAACAGGCAATATTGAAAAGCTAAAGCTTCAAGTGAGTTCAAGAACAACAACAAAAAAAAAAGAAAAGAAAAGATCTGGGGCGGGGTGGGGGACTTTCATACCAGAAATGATACAGGGGAGACATGAAAGCGACATGAAATTTTTAAATGCAATTATTTTCGATTAGAATATTTGGATTGAAGAGATCTGGAGGGTATTGTTTTTGATAAGACGATCCTGTTTGACAAGTGTTTGTCACCACTCCGGGGGGCTCTTGGTTGTCAACTGAAGATGAAAGACCATCAGAAAGAATTAACTTCAGCTTTTAAACCAGTTTGAAAATGTCAGCGAGGTCAGGGAAGATCTATTTCTTTCGATGGCATATTTACCTGATGAGCTTTTCTACTGGGGGGAGGGGGTGGCAGTATGTGTGTAACAATGTGCTTTTACCTTTCCAGTCAAGTTAGTGTAAAAATCATGGTAATTGATCCTGGGTTAATGACAGCTGACAAGGAAACATGATTGGCTGAGGTCTGTGTCAATCACTGCTGTTTCAGGTCTAAGCTGAACAAACTAGGTCTTCTAATAGCAGTAATTGGCAACTAAGCAAAGAAAAAGAGCCCTGCTAGGTCTCTCTCTCTCTCTCTCTCTCTCTCTGCATTTCCCATAGTCATTTATTTGGTTTCCAGTTACACTGAAGACAATTTAAAAGCTTTTCTACCTCATACCTCACTAGTAGACCTATTGTTCCTGTGTTTGCTGGAGGAGTTACAGGCATTGCTAAATTCAATATACACGCCACGCACATGCACGTATGCACACACACACACACACACACTATCAGATGCTGTGTATGATCATCTTAGTAAATTCTTTTGAGGCAATTTACTCTTATGCAGAAGTTTAGCTTCATTTTGTACAACACGAGGCTTGAGGGAGAGTTCACACTGCTTGATGTGAAGAGGAAAGCGGTGAGCTAAAGCAAGTTCAAGTGCTCTTGTGGCAAGCTAATTCCCTCCTTCCACACGTGACTCCGAGAGAAAGGTCAAGCTTGCCGTCACTTTAACTGATGCTCCGTCTATGTGCACGGAGCATGATGTATTCTAGAGAAGCCAAGCGCTCGGCCATTTTCTGTGTCGACTGTATTAATCATAAACCCTCCATCTTGAGCTGAGACGAGAGATTCGGTACATACAGATGAGTGTGTACACAGCATCGGCCCAGTGAAGTTCTTTCTGCTCCAAAGCTGACTCTTGGCACCATGTTGAAATATAAGTACCCTGCACAAGCTGGGGGACGGACCTCTGACCTCAGCCTCTGTGATTTATAGGGTGAGCTGGTCATTACAGGCACGTTCAGCTACTGACAGGACCACACGGGCAGCTGAGTCCTGATCAGACCCTGGCAGTGAATGAATGAAGGGGGCAAAGATAGCAAAGGAGAGATAAAAGGCATGGGATTCTGAAGGCAAATATGAGATGCGAACTCTTCTTAGAGAAATGACAGAAATACACATTGGGGGCCACATGGGTACAGACGCATGCTCAGTATGATCCTCCCACCCCGCCCCGGCACCACACCATCATGTGTAATAAATGCGGTGAAAAATGATACCAAGGAAACTGACCCTCTATTCCAGAGCTTTTTCCCAGGGAGACAAATTGGCACCATATTTACTGAGCGATGAGCGTAAGAGATTAAGAGATACATGCCCGAAAGTTTGTTTATTTCAACTTCTGGAAAAGTAGGTACAGCCACTTGGGTACCTACATTTGTGTGTTATTTTTGTGAGGATTTTTTTGGGGGGGGCAAGGGGAAATCACTAATAAGCCTCAGTGTTTTGAAAGGACATTATGAAAAGGACTCCAAAACACTCACCTTTTCTTTCTTGGCTTCTTCCCCTACTCCACCCCCACCAAATCCTGTTCAAATCATTAGAAGTGACATATCATCTGATAAGGAGAATGCCAATTCCCTTCAGCTAGCCACAGGCCACGCTTTCTGTTCATGCAGCCCCACTGGGGGTGGGGTGAGGGTCTTAATAATGTCCTGTGGCTCATGCCTATAATCCTAGTTACTCAGGAGGCTGAGACCCGAAGATTGTAGTTCAAAGCCAGCTTGTGTAGGAAAGTACATGAGATTCCTATCTCCAATTAAGCACCAAAAAAACCTGGAAGTAGAGCTGTGGCTCAAGTGGTAGAGCGCTAGCCCTGAGCACAAAGCTCATGGACAGTGCCCAGATGCCAATTTCAAGCTCCAGGACCAACATACACACTACTACTACTACTACTATTACTATTACTACTACTACTACTAATAATAATAATAATGTTTTATCTCCCTCTGACTCACAAGACTGCACTACCTGTGAAGTTCTGGTGCTTTATACTTGGCCCACATGAGGATTCTCAGGCCTTTCCCAGACCTTAGCAAATGCCCAGGGTCTGTCTAATCATGCTTAGTTGAAAATTCAGACAACTGAAAATTCACCCATTCCCTACAAAGGCATATGTTCTGAGTGGACATCAGCAGGGCCGCCCGCAGTATGGAACCTTTCATCTGCCATGTCTACAGTGTTGTGCATTTCAGTAGCTCTTTCTCTCAGAGTTACCCCCCGCCCCAAGCCAGGCTGGTTAGAACCATGTCAGCCATCATCCACTGGTGTTCTTAAATGTCTGACTTCCAATACATCCCAGAATTAGAGAACTCTATGTTCACAGCCGTAAACGTAAGGATAGAGAGGAAGGCCGAGGGGGACTTTCCACTGGGTCAAGCACCTAGCCGGCTTCTTTACATTTTTTTCATGCAATTCTTCTATGCCAATTAGGAATGCTATTCGCTGACAGATGAGGAAGCAGTTTCCCCAGTGCACTGTGACAGCTGATCCTCAAAATTAAGTCTCTTCCTGACAGACACCATAGGGGATTCAAGAACCGAGAAACACTAAATCAAGACTCACATGTAGATTTCCAATCACAGATAGCTGCACCTTCAACTTCCCCTATTCTATACCTGAAACAGACTCCTGTTGACGCGAAGCCATCCTGGGCTTTTGGAGACAACACAGGTCCTGCCAAACACTTTGAAGTGACCCCAAATACAGGTAGGCACCAAAGAGGAAAAGGGTGTTTGATTGCATCCTGGAAAGCCATCATTTTCCATTGTTCTCCCTCAGTAGCTCAGAAGAGCCTATTTTCTGATAATATTACTGGACGGGGATGGGAGTTGGGCCGGACGAGCCCTGTGTCAGCTACTGGCGTGGCGTGATTCAGATCATGGAGAATTTCCAAGATTCTCATGGGGACAGCAAGGGTCTAGAAAAAATATTTGAATCAGAAATGTCTCATTCGATTAAAACAAATGACCGGCTCCCATAGCAATGGTGTTTCAGATGGGAAGATAAGAGAAATGAAACACAAAAGCAGTCTTAGGAGAAAATTCCAGACGAGAACACCTTTGACGATCTGCCAAAAGTTACAAAAATTGATAAGCAAGAAAAAAATGAGCACATGAGGAAAAATAAGAAAAATAAGAGGGTTTATAAAGCTGTTGGGATTTCTGTCAATGGTTTTGCTTTTCATGATCTCAGAGAATCACATTCTTAGTGGGGTGTGTGTGTGTGTGTGTGTGTGTGTGTGTGTGTGTGTGGCTGAGGATTGAATCCAGGACCTCACACTTGCTATGTAAGCATTGTTCCACTTGTGCCATTCCCCACTGCCTTTTTGCTTTTAGTTTTTTTCTTTGGATAGGGTCTCGTACTTTTGCCTGCGTGGAAATGGTCTCAGACTGCTGGGGTCCTTCTGCCTCTCCCTCTAGAGTAGCTGTGATTATAGGCACATGCCACTGGGCCTTACTCCCTGGTTTCGCATGCCTTACAATGGATACCTTACAAAGTCGATCATCTTTGGCGTCTCTGGCTAACTTTGATTTTGCTTCTTCTTGATGCTCAGCCTCAGTGTAGACTGGAGGTCAGTGCCCCGCTCTGGCCTCACCTGGGACTCCCCAGAAGGCTTGTTTTCTCTCCTACCCACCAAGCATCAACTCCCACCCTCACCCACACAACTCTCACTGCCCCTCAGATTTTTTTTTTTTTTGGTGTCTGTCTCACATCTCAAATTTTCATTGTATGATGAAGCTCCATGAACCTTGTCCTTTTGATTCTCTGACAAAATTTAGGCACCTACCTTCCGTTGCTTCTGTACCTCCCAAACCCCTAGCATCTGAATAGACTTTCACAAACACTCAGCCATTACCCAATTGATAAAGTCAACTCACAGGCTACCCTTAAAGGTCCAGAGCCACAGCTGTGTGTGGTGGACGAGGAGATGCGAGATTCACCAGGATAGAAGAATATAGCTTTGTTTCAATGGGTCCCAAAGAACACAAAGCAAAGCACAGTAACACACGCCGGTGACTCAATTGGGATTTATAAATGGAGGCATTGATTTCAAGTGCCAGAGAAACATAAATATTGCTCTAAGGCCAGTGAATGGAAACAGAATCTGCAGTGACTTTGATGGTATTTCTACTGACTGGCTGCCATTCTCCTGCCCCAACTTCCTTCACCAAAATTTTGTATGCTTCAAAGTAATGGAGAGGCTTCTGAGCCAATCAGGGGTGGAGGTACAGGAGAGGCCAGCTGTGGTGTCCCACCCACCCCAGCAGGGGCAATCTCTAGTCTGAATGAATAGGAACTGCCAGTACTACAAGCAAGATGGTAGGTAGAGGTTTGCCTTTGTTCAACTTCCTGTAGGGTTACCTTATCCTTCTCAAGTTCATCACTGACCCTTTTCACTTTAGTGAAGACAATCCCTTGGGGACCAAAGTCACCTGAACCGCATCTTTATTTATTCACCGCTCTTAATTCAACTTTTCAATAATTATCTTAAGGACCAACAGCAACGCCATTCGAAATATTCTGAAATTGGTTGGAGATTAAGAATGAACATTTTGAAACAGCTCAACATTCGGCAGAAATACTGGATGAATTGAGCAGGGAATAAATGAACCAGAACTTCGAGGGAGAAATAATCTGATGGAGATCCTAGCCAGGCTTTTAAGTGGCTTGCAGCAAATTGTCAAACCCCTCTATACGTTGGTCTATCTATGTAGAAAACAAAACAACAACAACAAAAACCCCACCAGGGGTTGTAGTAGCGATCTTCTAAGGATGCCTGCAATGAATAAATATAACTTTGACTTTTAGTTCTCCATCACCAAGCACTATTGTTGAGTGAGGAAGGTGAACTGAGTAGGGATTGGATGGGAAATCTGCTTTTCATGTGATTTATTGGCTTTCGCCATTCTGTCCTGAGTCACCATCCCTAATTTCTCCTTCAGTATGGAGTTCTCATTGCTTCTCTTCTGCATGCGGTGCTACCTTCGCTCCCCCATTTAGTCTTGCCAAAGTGCCAAATTTCTAGGTCTCGACAACGCGCAGCTGGATAAAACAAATATTTCATTAACAATCTGTCCCCAGGTGCTACAAATGTTCCACCTGAAATGAAAGTAGAAATTCATATGGTCTCCCCCTCCAGCAGTCTCCTTCCCTGGCAAAAGAGAGGTTTAATTAAGGTCAAATCTCCCAAGCCATAGCAGAGGATGAATTTAGGTCAGTTGAAACAGGGATTCTAGTTAATTTGATCTAAATGGTTGTATTTATTTGGGGAAAGAAGGGAAAGGCCTTTAAAAACTAGAGGCTCTTGGCTAGTGGAAAATGGAGAAGTATAACTAAGAGGCAGGGTTCAAGCCATGTGGAACAACACATGAATGGGAAAAAGAAAGGAAAAATAAAAGTCTGCACAATGCAGGTGAAAGTGCAGATTAGACAGCAATAATAATAAAAATAAATGGTAAGCATATTACTTATAGGAAAGTCAAGCTTTGGTGGCTCATGCCTGCAATCCCAGCTATGGGGGAGATAAAAGTAGGAGGATTGTGGTCCAGGCTAGCTTGGGGAAAACGCACAAGACGCTCTCTGAAACAGTAATTCAAGCAAAAAGAGACATGGTTCACAGCAGTAAAGTGCTTGCATAGTCAGCACAAGTCCACAAGTTCAAAGCCTCCAAAACTGCCCGTGAGAGAGGGAGGAAGAGGGAAAGAGATGGAGAGGGGGAGAGAGTGTCCGATCAGTTATGATGACAAAGTAGCAGTGTACTTCAAACCAAGAAAGAGACCGGTCTGCTCGGAGACCCCAGACCTTCAATTAAAAATGAACCAAACTCCCTGTCCTATCACATCAACAGATGCAGGTGCAGGCCCCTTTCAGGTCTACAGGAGCAGAGCAAGGATGGTACCTCATCCCTCCCTGATGCTTCAAACTCCTGCTCACTGCTCTTCCTTTTCCCTGTGTTTCAGTCTCAAGCTTTCTTCCACCTCTGCTTCATACCCTTACAACCTATCACTTTTCTTACATGGGACTCAGAGTTTACCACATAACTTTTATTCTCTGCCTCCTCCTCCTCCCTCCCCCACCAATGTGCTTTCTCTGCTTACCAGATGTATTTGTGTGTATGTGTGTGTGCACACACACATACTTACCCGTGCTATATATATACATATACATATGTGTACATATATGTATCCTGTGATATATAAGCACATATATATATATATATATATATATATATATATATATATATATATAGCACAGGTGACTTTATATACAGGCCTGTATTTAAAAAAAACATGCATGCACATCACAGTAATCCCATACTTTCCTTAAAATAAATGTGAGAAAAGTGAACCTCTACCCAGCCTCTCTTCTTCATTGTTAGTACTCTGTGGCTATGGTTTGCCCTTACAGATAATGAACCTGTTTCTTCTCCAGTATCTGTGGCAGCATTGTCTTATCTCTGTCCAAGAAAAGCCAGACATTGGATTCTAAAACAAGTAGCCTGATGGTTGCATTCAGGGGGCCCCTGCTCTGTTTTTTAAAGTACAACATTATTTTTTTTCCTTCCCCCATCGAATTCAGAAGTGTGAATGTTAAACTTAAAGACTGTTTCTACCTTCTGTTAGTGACAGACTGAACTCCCCAAGGGGTAGCTGCCTTCGAAGACAGGTAAATGAGGGCCCATATAAAACGGCCAAGTATTGATGTTGTAGTAAAATTCCAGAAAAATACATTGGCAGACAAGTAAATTTGTCACTAATAATTTAATGTAATTTCCCTAAAATGGAGGTAATAGGCACTCAGGGAATACACCTCTAGAGCTTACATCAAATGTGCGTGTGGAAAATCGTGAAATAATAATATATATATTTTAAAATGCAGATGCTTTGTCTGACATGTTGGTTTATGATGAAAATTACTCCTCCAAAATGGAGGTGGGGAGGGGAAAACATAATGTCCCCAATCTGCCGTGTCCTTAGCTCCCAAACGCTTCCTGGCGGTGCCAGGGTAGAGCAATGACTGACTGGGAGCCAGGAACATTTGTTTGCATTTTATTTCCCCCTTAAAATGATGTACTACAATTACCAAATATTAATGAACCAATCATGTTGCAAATAGTATTTCCCGTGTCACTCTGAGTTATAGAATCTAATATTGGGCTCATTTGAAACATTTCAAAGTTGCATATTTTTCCCCCTTTGCAAAGTGACAGCTCAAATTGTGTTTAGTTGCATTCGTCCAACCATGAGCAAATCAAGTATAAAAATTTCATTTTGTCTAAGTGTTAATGCAATTTTTTTAAGCTCATATCTTAGGGTGCTCGCTTGTGTACGAAGCCGGTGATATTAGACGCTGCTTAAGCACTCTTATCAATTATATTACATGGTGCCAGAAAACCTTAAAATAGCACTTGTTTGACACCCAAGTCATGAAGTTCCAAGAAAGGAAGGGGGCTGAGAGGGGAAAAAAAGATAGACACATATACAAAGCAGAAAAAGAAAAATTCCTTAGCAGTTTCTAATGCTTCAGTGTTTATATTACAAATGGGCTGATTTCTGGCTATAAATCTGAATTTCATTGCTGTTATCATGGGTTTAAAATGAAAAAGAAGACCAGCAGAAGGCAGAGGCAATAAGCAGAGATGTAGCTGTCATAAACTCAGCCTCTGGATGGAACAACCCGAGAGCTGGAATCCGGGAGGAGAAGGAAGGAAAGCTGTAGGAGAGATCGCAGCCTGAAGGTAGAACCATCAACATTACGAATTAATATCAAACTCAGAAATTATAGAATGTCCATCATTTTTCTATAGAATATTGACAGGGTAAAATGAATTCAGAAGATAATAAAGAATCTCCCCCCCCCGCCCCACCCCATATACACACCTCCATATACATACTGGAAAGAAAAAAATATATTGAAGGAAGAGAAAAAGCAGCCAACGATACCGACTTCATAAACACATTTCATCAAAAGTGTGAGTTCAATACGGCTGCCAGGGAAAAGCCTCATCCAATTTTATAGGAGGACATCTCCTGTAGGACATCCCTGGATCTTAATGGGCCTCAGCTTTCCTGGATTTCTTACTCTAGGTAGTGAATCAGCCAAACACAGCCTCATGCTCAAAAATTAAAAAAAAAAATCTCTTTTCCCCATATCCGACCTTACACACGCATCCATGTGCGGGACAGAGAGACTATAGTTGTGAATACGAATGGAAAAAGTTGGCAGCGAGGTTGGCTAGCGCTCTGCTACCCTGGGACCCAACTATGGGGAAAATTCATTTCCTATTTCTACATTGCTAGGTGCCATCGGAAACTCCTCTGGGTGGGAGGGGGTGGATGAAAAGATTTGTGTTTTGAAAAGGTTTTTCTTTTAGGTGTCTGAGGAAACTATCTGGATGCTGAAGCCTTTGAAATAAAGTGTAGTGGGGCAGCCATGAGGGGTGGGTGCAAGAGTTCTGATGGACTTAACTTGGCCTCAGGTAGAACAGGCCCCACTGGGGTTTGTAAATCAAGCACGCGAGGTGTGCTGAAGTTTTGGAATGCTGCTGGTTTGTACGAAGCTGACTATGTTTTCTGATCATTCAGAACAATATTTGTTAAAGTACTTCACCCATGGGAAGGCACACGGCTCACAGTAAGATCGCGGCTCACACCTGCTCACTCAGTGTCTTCATACCTAATGAAGTTTAAATATAATAAACATAACCTGAATGCTTCAAGTTCAGGATTCTGGGTTAGGATTCTAAGAGAGAATTGAGCTCTGAGCCTCTAAGTCATGTGTGGGGCGTGTGTGTATGTGTGTGTGTGTGTGTGTGTGTTGAATTTACTTTTTGCTTCTGATTCTAGAATGTACTATCTGGTCCAAATTTGGAGAAGATGGACGGAGCAAACAGCCCATTGCCATTTCCCGAGCGTCTGTGACTCCAATATGGAAAGGGCTGAGCGCCTGGATATCCACAGGACCAGGGGTCAGATCAATGGCATGTGGATCTCTGGAGGATTTGTTGAAAAGCAGATTCTGCCTGGGGAGAAGCAGGGTGGGGCCTGGGATTCTGCATTTCTCCCAGACTGTGAGTGATGCTTGTGCTCAATGCAGCAGCCAGACTCACACAGCTTCCCGGGCTCCATGTGCTAATGCTCCTAACGGAGCTCGAGAAACATTAGCATAGGGTTAAATAACCTATCTGACAGGTCGTATGACGAGATGATTGGTTTTCTTTCCATTTGGTGTCGAGTCAGGAGCAATAAGCCAAGGGAATCAATGTGCTCCAAACTGTCTACGATTGCCAGAATTTGGGACCGGCAGAGGCCAGAGAAGGCAAAGCTGAAGAGAGACACAGGGGCTATACCACAGAGGGACTACAGTGTTTACTAAGGTGACGCAAGATGCCATATTGGCCAGGATTCTGTTCCAGCTGGATCAATCTGTGCTGAAAAATAAAATGTTCCTGAGATCCCTTACAAGCTGGACAGGGTGAGCCGCAGAGAGAGGAAACAACCCAAAGCGACTGACCAACTTGTCAAGAAGAAGCCAGCTTTTCAATCCCTAGGACTTAAGCTCTTTTGATAGAAGACTCTCGAGTAAACCTGAGGTGGGAATCTTGCTAAAGCATTCGTCTGCTTTCAGAATTCGGCTCCTGCCACGCCCATGGGGGTTACAATGATACCCTAGTGCAATAAACTATGTCCCCAGATTTCATGTTTCTTTCCTCACCCCCCCCCCATTTGGTGGTGCTGGGGCTTAAACTCAAGGCCTTGCTTGACAAGAGCTGTACCACTTTAACCATACCTCCAATCCCCCTTGCTTTGCCTCTGACTCACAGACGGTACTGTGCTTCTGACTCGGCCAGTCCTGGACTGGGATTCTCCTAATTCAGCCTCCTGTGATGCTTCAGGGCGCTCACTTATGAGCCACTCCATCCAGCCCCATTCCAGAACAGCCACAGATTGTGTTGTGTATCTTGATATCCAGAACCTAGCACCGTGCTCAGGTGTTCTACTGTGATAACTATTCCAAATGTCTACCTCCGACTATCAACTCCTTTGCATCACCTATCTGGCACTAATGAAAGAAGTTTATAAAATTTCTTATATCCGAAGAGACCACTGGGACATTTTAGAATCTTTTAGAAATGGTGTTAATCTCTTTTTTTAAAGAACTTTTCTCCAACAGCTTTAAAATGATGATTTCTAGGATTAAAAATATATGGAACTAACTATTTAGCAGGGTTTGGGGGAAAGGGGAAGAAATACTCTATACATACAGTATTTCTGGAAGCTTGGGAAAATGATGTGCTGAAAAGGATTCTAGCTTCCCCCCACTCCTACCCCCCCCCAAAAAAAGTTACATTTGAAACGAAACAAAAATTTGTCACCAGAAAACACAGAAAAGGGAGATAAGGTGAACCATTCCACTCCTGAGCATCTGAGTTTCTTAATTATTTATTATCTCACATTATCATGCTCCAGACCTTCCTTGCCCATAGTAGACGCTTCATAAACTGGATTTCACTCCCATCACTCACTTCATTGTCTGGATTCATACGAGTAAGCCTCTCTAAATTTCTTGTTTTTGGGGGGGGGGCATCTCCTCTATTGCTTTCAATTGCATTTAGGTCCCTAAAGTTATCTAAAGATTTAAAACTAGAAGCAAAGTCCATTTAGAACTAAACCTTTTAAAAATGTGCTTCTAGCTCTGAGGTGGATAGAATCCGGCCCAGGGAATCCAAGAGGGTGGACATGGGGAGGGCTTAATTGAGTAACTATATGAATGGCCAGGCAGCAAGCAAGCTCCAGGAAAGAAGGAGGGTGTGGCTGTATAAACCCTGATACAGGAAAGACAATGAATCTGCAACGCTCACACAGCCTCACACCTGCTGTCACACACAGTAATAAACCCCCGCCGGTGTTCCCGTGACAGACTTGATCCCAGAGGATAGAAAGCAGTGATGGGAACTATAAATCTGCACCAATTCCTCCCACCTCCTGTGTGCCCTGTACGAGCGAGCACAAACAAGGCCTCGGATACGTAAATACTGGGAGCGGAGTAATCCATCTCCCGCCACACACTCTGTTTCTAACCCTGCTCCCATGTTGCCTGGAATTTCATACGGTATTCAGAAGGATTGAGATTGTCCAGCTCTTTGTTCCAAAGAAATAAGCTAGGGAAAGATGACTTCTAAGCAGAATTTGAGAATTTTTACTTCCTTCCCCCTTCCTTCTTTTTTTTTTTTTTTTTTTTGGTTTGGTGGGGAACCAAAATCAGCTTCTTAAAATTGCATCACTGGTGCTGATGCTTTGGGTTACATACAGGGCCATCCATACACCCAAATGGGAATCTCCTTAATGATACTGTGGACTTAGTATAAATAAGGGCTTAATGTTTCTATGATAGAGTACTAAACAAAGATGCACCCACCACCGGGCTGACTGTAGAAGGGAATGGGAGGCTAGGGGACTGGCAGGGGGGACAAAAAGCAGAACCAAATGCTGATCAAAGTAAACACAAAATCAATGAAAAGAAGAGGGAGGTGAGGTAAACCCATAGCATGTCCATAACTTCTGTTTGAGGGACAGACATAATGGATGAATCTCCAGCACACTTAAGTTCCTGCCGTTTTCCATCTCCCGCTTGGAAATCTTACTACTCAATGATGGGATTGGGCTAACTTGAAAGGCACGGGCGACAAGACAGGTTGCAGATGAAGTGTGAGGTGGTTTGGATAGATAGAGCTTCTTCCAACCACACAAGAAAGAGGTAATGGGGAGAGAATGGGGTGGGTTCAAGCCAGCTCTTGATGTAAATGAAAATAAAAACCACAGCTCTTCTATCTCCGTAGGTAGCATTTGGCTAATGAGTCACTAAAACCATCCTTAGCCCATCCATCAATTCTATTGCCGAGATTCTACTGTGCTGTCTCCCTAATTGGTCTAGACAGGTGTCATGATATTTCAGCACACTGAGAAACATTCCAAAGGTTTGCTTCAGAGAGACTGAAAAGGAGACGCTCCGGAAAATGGTAGCCTAATTTCAACCTTCTCCGAGGTAGTTTACAGTTCACAAGGGAAATCAAGACAAATGAAAATCTCCAAATTTAACCATCATCAAAAACAACAACAAAACCTACCTTAATAGGGTTAAAAGCAAAGTTGGAAATCAACTAGCCTGTTCAAAAGAAAATATCCTGTTGTCACAAGTAATAGACTTTTGTCTCAGAATCTCCTTTCTCCTACATTGTTTTTCTTTTTTAATCTATAGCAAGCAAAATTAAATACATAATCTCCCAACACCAGTTTCATCTGGCTGAAAGGAGATTAAAGACAAGCTCACATTATCAAGTCATCTGAGGGACTACTCTGTCTTTAAGAATATAGGAGTGTCACCAAATCTGTGTGTGTGTGTGTGCGTGTGTGTGTGTGCGTGTGTGTGCGTGTGCGCGTGCGCTTTGAACTCAGGACTGTGCACCCTGGTCTGCTTTTTTACTCAAGGTTGGTCTTTTTACCTTCTGCCACTTAACTCGCAGCTCCGCTTCCAGCTTTTTGCTGGTTAGATGAGGATTAAGAGCCTCATGGACTTTTCTGCCCAAGCTCATTTTGAAATTGTGATCCTCAGACCTCATACTCCTGAGTCACTCAGAGTGTAGCACTGGTGGGCAGCCTGTGAAACCACACCCCGTGCTTCTGAAAGGAAAAGGAAATGGACAAGAATGAAGGGATGTGCTAAGGAAGATGACTTCCACATCTTTAGCCTAGGAGGAGACTGAAAGTTCGCCATCCACCCATCAACTTACAGAGAAATAAACTCAGACCCTCCAAGTCAAGAACAAAGCACAATTTTTAATTTCCTCGTTGCTATCAGAGGAAATCATGGTCTGTCACCATTTAAATATATGTTTTTAGTGTAATTCCTTTGGCAGAAGGGGGTGACCGTGTAATAGAGAAGGGAAAGAGAGAGAGGATGCATGAGATTCAAACTCTGTTTTTCTTTGTTTTAACCCAGTATTAAAAGATCTCCCTCACTTAGAATTGAGGTTGCACAGTTTGTCATAAGGCTGTTTCTTTCCCCCTGAATATCATAGGTAAACATCTTTCAATGTGGGACAGTGGTTAAGAACCAACCGGGCAAAAATCTGAGATGCGTGAAATAAACCCTCACCATGCAGAGTTCTTGAGGATGCTATACAGCATCTTGGAATTGGGTCTTGAATCAAACACAAATCTTAGGAGTAAACTTCACTCCCTCTACCTCTGCTGAGAATCAAAACACAAGAGGCTAGAAACTAGCATGGCCAAGGATTATCTGTGAATATTTCCTGCTCTGAATATCTTGAAAATGTGCTTTAAGAAATAATTGCCCCCACCTCCTGAAAAGAGGTCAGGGCTAGAGGAAAGGGATAAGGAGAAAGTAGGGTTTTGTGGCTATCATGTTTTATTTCTTTTACTAGGTAGTAGATGATCTTATTTGTAATGATCTTATTCCCATGACTTCCCCTCCTCCCCATAATTGAAGGAGTTCATTTGAAAATGAAAACAAAAAGGAAAATAAAAAGTAGCAGATTGTTGCTTGGTACTGGTAGTGATGATCATGACATGGAGAAATAAGGCTTTTCCTCAAAAAATAGGAAGGAGGCTGAGAAGATCTGGAGGATTTTGATGTCCAGGCAGCAAAGTCTGGGAGATTCCATCTCTAAAAATAACCCATACAAAGTATCTAAGGCTTTAGGGAAAACAGTTTTGGAGGCCAAGCATAGTGGTTCACAAGTGGAATCGCAGCTACTTGGGAGCCAGAGAGATTGGGAGGATTGTAGGGATTTGCCATGTAGGGCAAAAAAGTTAGCAAGGCTTTCCTCTCAATGAACAGCTGACTGTGATGATACACACCTGTCACTCCAACTATATGGGAGGCCTAAGTAGGAGGATCACAGTCCAAGATAGCCAGGGAATAATTGTAACTCTGTTCCCAAAATAACCAGAGAAAGAAGGGCTGAGGTGTAGCTCATGTGGAAGAGCTTCTAAGAAGGGTAAAGCCCTGAGTGTAAACCTACCACGCACACACACACACAAAGTTTTTAATGACTTCAACTCAACAATTCCCTGCCAAAAATATATCTACTCTTGGAAAAGAGCTAAGACAAACAAGGACTTAAAGATAGTGATGGTTTATGAAGCACCATTTCTAATGGTAAAATATTTATCATAGCCTAAATGCAAAGAAGAAGAAGAAAATGATTATAGTATGTATAGAGGAGAGATTATTATGAGGTGATTAAAATGATATTGCTGACATTTTTATACACAGAAATGATCAAGTATACTTGATCATTTTGTGATCAAAGGACAAGGAGATCTAAATCTACCCACATATATATGAGTGTCTACATACTCATACAGATACATATTTACATATATGTACACACATACACTATAGAATATTTATTTTCTTCTCTGCTAGAAAGGGCCCAATGTTGTTCTTTTCCTTCAGAGGCATTTTTTACTTCAAAGCAGTGGCTGTGAAGAATTGGCTGAGACTTAAGATACGAATCTACAAGCCAGGTGCCAGCAGTTCACAGCTGTAATTCTAGCTTCTCGGGAGACTTTGATCTGAGGATCCTAGTTCGAAACCAGTTCAGGCTGAAAAGTCTTTGAGACTTTTACTTCCAGTTAACCACCAAAACTCCAGAACAGGAAGTGGTAGCCTGCAATCTTTGGGGTGTGTGATGGAGGAAAGGGGTGGGGATGGGGGGATTTAAGATACAGTAAGTATCCAGACCCTGAGTTTAAGCTCCAGTACCAGCACAGACAAACCAAAGGGGGGAAAATCTATAATCTCTAAAAAAAAAAAAAAAAGAAAAAAAATATCATGGGAAAGGTGGTTCAATTTCAACCACATGTGTAAATGTATCTATCTATCTATCTATCTATCTATCTATCTATCTATCTATCTATCTATCTATCTATCTATGTAGAGAGTCCATTACCAACACCATTAACACTCATCGCCTATTTTTCTCTCTCTTTTTAAATTATTTTCGTTTTACTTTGTATTATCTTGAATTTGCCATTCAACTAAGCAGCTCATGAACACACCAGGCACAGCTTTTGCCAAATAAGATTGTGCTCTCTGCGCATTGTTTCACAGGCTGTTCAACCCACTTGGCATGTACGGGCCCTGCGAGCGAGAATGGTGCACAGAGCGTGTCTTTCACAGTGTCTCCTGGGGACAGCCCACAGAAGGGCCTGTCGCGGAGGCCACGTGTTCTTTCTTTGCCAATGGCCGGCCTTCCCAGAGGATACACACCTTCCTGTCATAGATGCCAACGTTTGGACGCAGGGAAGTGAGTGTGCGGGTGGACCAAAACTTTAGGAAGGCGACAAGCTATTTTTAGCATGCTGAGTGACAGTGGAGAGGGAAGGAGTTAGCAAGTCAGTGGTGGTTTTTGTCCCATGTCAGCGCCTGTCAACGTTGCCTCACGAAGAAAGAAATTCAGGCAAAGGGCTGCAGGTGGCAGAGTCATAAAGAGAAGGAAGAAAGAGAGTTCCCTCTGACTGGTGGAAATAGGCCTGTGTCAGACACTCTAGCAAAGTATCCCATAATGCAATAGTAGTCTTCCCTCCTCTCTTGCAAAAGAGCCAGCTGTCTTTCTGGTCAGCCATTCTCCAATTTTCTGCCAGAGGGACAAGCAGAGGTACTCAAGTTCTCAGTGTGGGAAGTGATGCTCTCTCTCTCTTCTCCTTTTGTCTCTCATTCACTCACTCTGCCTTCCTCCTTCTCCTTCTTTCTTTTTACACACACACACACACACACACACACACACACACACAACACATACATGTATGCAGACCCACACCCTAGTAACTGATATCTGAGACTTCTTGTAACTTAGCAATGGTAGATCTGAAGGGAGAAGGTTTTTCTTTTTCTCTTGTCTCAGAGTCATTGCACTTTTGTCTGCTTTCCTGTTCAGCGCTCACCTCTCTGTGAGCTGCTTTTCTGTTTTGCTTTGTTGGTTTCGTTTTACTGTCGGCTGGAAATTGAACTCAGTGTCTGACGCTTTGGCGCTCATTGGCTCCTGCTCTACCACCTGAGCCATACCCCCAATTCTTCACTCTGTGGTCTGGACAGTCCCTACTCGCCTCTTGATCATCCATCTCCATAAGCATCTCTCCTATCCCCCGCCACCAATCTCTGCTTTTCCCTTCATCCATAAGGATGGTCAAAGGGCAAGAAGGGAGTCACCAACTAGGAGGCACAAAGAGTTCTTACTTAGCAAGAAGGTGGTTTTCTTGTGACTTTTCAATATCTAGACACCTGGCATGAGACTTTCAGTGGCCTTGCTGTCATAGGTCCTTAAAAGACTTCACATGTCTAGCAGTCTTACGAAGGGGTCTATTTTGCATCCAGTAGACAAACTACCTCTAACAAATGGTTGTTTCATAAATCAACAAACCTCTGATGGTACCTGTTAGGTTCTATTATATCCCCCCACACACATGCTGTTTAAATCTCTGTGTTTCTCCCTAAGACATCATTCTCCCGCAGAGGCCCATCACCCACACCCCTCTGTGCCCCATCATGGAACACCGTGTGAGCTATATAACAAGTATTCATTCAGCAGTTACATTCATTGTTGAATGAATGCATGAAGTACGCATCCAATTTCTTTCTCCTAAAATGGGCTAGTTATATTTTATTTTAAAAAGGGTAGGCTAAAAATAAAGGCAACTGAAAGCAGATCTTAAGAATGGGCCTCACCTTGCATGAGAGGGCCTGAGGCTTCCAAAAGGAAATGAAGCAAGTGTTGACTAGTAGCAATTTGTTGGACTTCTAGGCATTGAGGCAAGTTAGCTTGTGGTCCGGCTACCTGAGGCCATGCCAGACAGCACATAAATCCCATGCAATGGTCTCTCACAGGCAAATGGACAGGAAACTCTCCACCTTCTTCACACCTAAGAAACTGCTAGAGACCAGGGTGTCAGTGGTTCACGCCTATAATCCTAGCTCCTCAGGAGGCTGAGATCTGAGGACTGGGGTTCAAAGCCAGCATAGGCAGGAAGGTCGGTGAGACCCTTACCTCCAATTAACTACAAAAAGCTGGAAGTGGAGCGGTGGCTCAAACGGTAGAGCACTAGGCTTGAGCGAAAGAGCTCAGAGATTGTGCCCAGGCCCTGAGATGAAGCCCCAGGACTGTTACACACACTCACAAAAGGAACCTGCTGTAGGATGTCTTTGAATTTTCGAATTGCCAACAGCTTAATCACTTCACAGTACTATTTTTCCACCTCGATCCAGGCTGAATCCACCAATATCAGACACATTGCACTGGAGTATATTTTCTCTTCTTTTTTTTCATTATTGCTTATGCAAGAAAATCCACTAATACGTTTTGGAGAAGATAAACTCATTTGTCTACAAACCGAAAACCCCACAGAATCTCAAAACACTGGATTTGCCAAAGCCCCACGAGTTCTCTGCTCCCTAAGTCACTGAAAATTTTTGAGAGTAGAGTGGTTTCAATCATATCCTTTCTGGAAAGTTAATATTAAAAGAAAGGAAACGTATTTCCTTACTGGGTTGTGTTTAGAATCAGTAGCAAGGATGGAATGAGAAAAGAGGATTTGTTTTTTTTTCTGTCATCTGAAGGTACGAGATGCCCTATACAAATCCAGAGGCATTAAACGCAGGTGTAAAAGCAAAGCCCCGTGGACTTCCGGTTAAACACGGTAGACTGAGCCTGTGTTTATCTCTGCTTCCTCTCTCAATGCCAGCAAAGTACAGAGAGCAAAGCAGAATGAAAAAGGAATAACAATCATGATGAAAGAATAAGAAAGGTATAAACTCCCATGGAAAAGGGAAATGGGAGAGAAGACAACAGATGAGAAACCAAACAACAAAAGTTGGGGAGAAAGAAAAGCATGGTGGGGAGCCAAGTGGAGAAAGCTGAATAGTGTCTGTGGAGGAATGAGGAGAAAGTGGATTACTCATACAGAGGACCCTAAAAAAGGCTAAAGGGGGTCGAGTGACTGGACACATGCAGAAGGAATAGCTGGAGTCCTACGATTCCTCCCTCATCTCTCAAAACCAGGAGACGCCTCCTGCTTCACTTATTTCTTGGGACAACAGGAATATGTCCGTGGAAGGTAGAGGTAGGGGGTAGATTTAGAGGCCCTGAGCCCTGGAAGGAAGGAAGCATGGAGTGAAAAGTTTACAAGCCTGAAGCATAGATTTCTATGCAAGAAGTTAGATCGTGAACATCACACATGAAGAGAATTAACATTTTGGTGGGGGGGGTCCCCATGAGAAACTCCCTTTATCTGCCCCACCCTATCAGTAAGCAAAGCCAGTCAATCAACTTTCCAATGACTCGTTCTTAAACAGAAGAAATCAAAGAACACAAGACATTTGGAAGAAATGAAATAAACCGCAAGAATAGAACCAAGGGGACAAAGGAAAATCCCTAAGAAGAAGTAGCATCGTAAGGCTGGGTGTGGTGGTGCACACCTGTAACTTTCAGCTATGTGGGAGAGGATCATTGTTGAAAGCCAGCCTGGGGGAAAAAAAAGCAGAAGACACTGTCTCATCAAACAAGCCAGGATGGTAGTACCTGTAATTCCAGCTCTGTGGGCAGCAGAGATAATCTGAAATAACCCCTGGGAGTGGCAGGTGGTGGGGGTGGGTGACAATCTAATCAATAAGTAAAACCCAAAGGGCTGGGTATATGTGACTCAAGTAGTAGAGTGGCTACTGAGCAAGTGCAAAGCTGCGAGTTCAAATCCCCCCAACAGAGAAGGATCATCAGAAGAAAAGATGTGGACTTCATGCAATAAGAAGAGAACTCTATAGACATATAGAAAATCAAAAGTTCAAATTTGGTGGTATCAGAGAGGAAGACCTCAACTGAATGGCAGAATAATGTAACTCTCATAAAATGAGTATAGTCAGCATAAAGTTATTAAACCTTAGTTGAGCACCAGAGGCTTGTGGCTATTATCCAAGCTACTCAGGAGACTGAGACCTAAAGACTCCTGGATAGAAAAGCCCACAAAACTTCATCTCCAACTAACCAGCAAAATGCCAGACTGGAGGCTTAGCTCAAGTGAGAGAGCACCAGCCATGATCAAGAAAGTCCAGCAAGAGCATGAGACTGAGTTCAAATCGCAGTAGCAGCACATATACATACAGAGAGAGAGAAAGAGAGAGAGAGAGAGAGAGAGAGAGAGAGATCTTTATGTTGATTTAGGGAAGATGGGTGAGGAGGGGGGTATGCACAAGGGAACTGGATTCCTCATAAAGAAGTCTAGTGGTTATGTCTTAAGTGGATAAATTGAGGAACAGGAACATTATCTAGAAATCCAGGAACAAGAGAAGAAACAGATAAATGAATGGGAACAAACCTCCATCAGGGAGCAGGATTAGGGAGGGGATGGGATTTGCATTCATAAGCATTTTAGTGTTACTTGATTTTTTTAAAAAATGTCCATTGCACTTTACAAAGATTTAAAAAAAATCACTAAATGAACAAAGTCCATTTCTGTAAATTGGTCTGTATGCAAAATCCCAGCTGTGGAGATGAAGCTGGACCACATTCTCCTCCATTCCTGCTCTACAGAGACCGCTACATCCAAGCCAGGTCGGAGAGCCCTCCTATCTAATTTTTTCCTCCTCTTCAAGGCAGCTGCGGAAGTAGGAAAGGTGCACTGTGGGCCTGGGAAGCCTCAGGTCAGTGATTTTTGAACTCAGAGTTATTTCAAGTATCGCATGAAAGCAGCTCTGATTAGCATTAGATCCAAGGTCCCACCAGATGCTCTCTGCCCTATGCCCTCACCTGCAGCCCTGGGTGTAGTCTTTGCCACAGGGTCAGCGGCTCTGCTCTGTAACGTTTCCCACTTCCCACATCCTTCCCTTCCTGCTTCTCACCTCAGGATGGATATATCTGGCTACCCAAGGAAAGACATGCCAGGATATGAGCAATGGCTGTCACCCACTATTCTAAGAGCACCTGTGTGCTACATGTGTTTTGAGATGAACACCACTGTGAACATCTACACAAAATTATTTCTATACAACCAAAATATAAAACCAGAGTGCACATGCCACTCAAGACACGCCTCTCCGTGGGTGTCAGTGTGTCATACCAATGCCATATCCATTCTGCCCCCATAAGCTATATGGAGTTGAGGCCACGGTAGACACACGTCCACACGAGTCAACCCAGAATAGAACTGCCTGAGCCAACCGGCGCTGGCTTTCCTTCCTGACAAACGGGCATGAAATAACAGGCTGACATCTGCCTGAACAGGTCATCAAGTCAGCCCGCTATATGTCAGAATTCAAACTGCCCCATCCATCAACGGCAGACCCAAAATTAACGTAGCCTGCAAACTCCGCAGCGAGACAGTAACAGCCCAATTCGAAGTCTGACCTTCGAGGAACGGTGGGGTACAATGGAAAATTATTTCGTGCCCCGCACCAAAGCCAACAATACAATTTGAAGGGGATTTTTTTTCTCGGTTAAATTAATTTTAAAGAAAAATACCCCTGTGTAGCAGATTAACTCTTAGGGTCACATGAAAGGAATGGGAAACACAGCAGTTTTGGCTGTGTGGAGGTGTCATTTGTACCTTTCGCTGACAATCGTATCTTAGGCAAAACAGTTTTAAGCCATTTTCGTTGTAATGCATGTAACACATCGTTATCAGTAAGTGAAGAAATCAAGAGATTTAGTTCATCAAATAATTGGGATTTTTTTTTGAAACGATGGTTAGTTAGAAATAGTAATCCAGGGCTGGTGGCTCATACCTGGAATCCTAGCTACATGGTAGGGTGAAATCAGAAAGATTAGGGTTCTAGACCAGCATGGATAGAAAACCCTTTAAGACTCCATCTTAATGGAAGGAGCTGGGTTCCGTGGTGCGTGGATCTTATCTCATCTACAGTGAAAAAAAAAATAGGCGGATCACAGTTCAGGTGTGTGCCTGGATAGACCTTACTTCAAAAACAATCCATATAGGAAAAGGGCTAGAACCCTTGGAGGTAGAGTCCCTTCCCAACAAGGGTAAGGCTCTGAGTTCAAACCCTAGTACTACCATAAAATCTTTTAAAAAATAAAATTGTAAATGAGATAAGCTCTTCAAGATTACAAGCACAAATGAATCCTTTCCTGGAGATGATTTTAAGGGTAGTAATTTTCCTCTGTTCAACCATAACAAAATTTATGAGATTTGACAACCAGTACCCAAAGATGACTACCATCTTAAGAAATGAACCAGACCTTGATGCAAAAAATTATTGTATCTACTGCTCTGGCTAGGTGTGATTCAAAGCCTAACAAATAGATTTTGTTAAACTTGTTATTTCTTAGTAGCCAGTAACACCTAGAACTGTATTTTAAATTCATGCTTCATTAAGGGAAGGTTAGATTTCTTCCCTGCTGCATTCCCACACTGCATTTCTCCTCCATTTCCCTCTCCCCTAGCTTCCTGCCAAGACACCTTTGTATATTTCTGCGGCACGGTTCACGGTTCCTTCTGATCAAGTATACTCAGCTCCTCCGGGCGAGCAGAGTCTGCCCTTCTCTGTGTGTCATGTGACATCCCACAAGTCACATGTCACTGGAAATAGGGGTCACATGTGTGTGACTTCTTCCTCAAAGTCACAATACAGTTAATGCTGGTCTTCAAAGAAGCCAGGGCAGAACCTGGCACAAAGAGCACGAGCATCTATAGGATGATGTGAATATTCTCAAGTTATGGAGATGAAGAAAAGCCTGGAAGGTTTTTTTTTCCTAGTTTACAGTCTGGAAAAGCAAGGGAGGAAAAAAATGAGAAAAGAAATAAGACACTTCACCCAATGACATATGCACCTAAGTAAAAAGCAAGTATGTAATAAACACACTTCTAAATGCCACTGTAATGATGAACAAACAGCCCAACTGAAGAATGCTCAGGGGCTGGGAAGGTGGCTCAGTGGTAGAGTGCTTTCCTTGCATGCATGAGGCCCTGGGTTTGATTCCTCAGCACCACATAAACAGAAAAAGCTGGAAGTGGTGCTGTGGCTCAAGTAGCAGAACGCTAGCCTTGAGCTGAAGAGCTGAGGGACAGTGCCCAGGCCCAGAGTTCAAGCCCCCCCCCCACACACAAAGAATGCTCAAAAGAAACAAGATCAGTTCACAGAAAATAAATACAAAGAACCACAAATGCAAACCTACTAGTGATACCAAAAAGTAAAAAAAAAAAAGAAAAAGAAAGAAAAGAAAAAAATAAGGTACTATTTTAACCTATTTGATTTTAATAAATGTTCATAGTAATATCAAATACCAAAAGTATGACCTTTCATATCTGCTTGGTAAAAATAGTAATGGTGGCTACTTAGAATAGGCAATTCTTTATAAAAAAATTTCAATGTAATTTGACATAATACTTCCCTACTTGGCAATCTAGACTACAGAAACACTTGGTCAAGTGCACAAAGATGGACGAGGGTTCAGTGCTACACTGTTTTAATCATCACAAATAACCAGAAACAAAACACTAACTCTTCAGGTGTTGAAAGAAGACCAGAGTCATGAAATGCTCTGTTCAATTTCAGACCTTAGTCATTGGACGCCAGAACTGTGAAAGGTTTTTAATAAGCCAGGACTCATGCAACAGAATGACCAACACCAAGAGAAAATATTATAGCTCCACTTGCTCATTGTTGGACAATTTCCATTTGAAGCTTTCTGGTGGTTTGTAAATCCCTTGGTGAGTAACTCTCTGCACCTGTGGGTTTCATAGCTGTGGATTCAGTCAATGTGCATGGGGGGGGCGGATATCTGTTCTGAACGTGGAATTATTTTTCTTGTCTCACTCCCTGAACAATAGTGTAGCTATCTATAGCACGTTTATACATTGTATTTGGTATTGTAAGTCCTCTGGGGATGACATAAAGCTTGTGAGAGGATATATGGAAGTTATATGCAAATATGAAGGAGTCTAACAACCAGACTTTGGAGTGGCAGCATTCTGGGTACCAGTGCCCTGTAAATACACAGGGACAGCTATATTCCCTTCTTCATGTCAGTCCTGTTTTTTACTTCCAACATCACTTTCGCCTTTGAGATGAGTAACTTTGTTCTTCAATATTTTCTTCTCCTTCCTTCCCACCCTCCCTCTTTCCCTCCTTCCTTCCTTTCTTCCTCCCTCCCTCCCTCCTTTCCTTCCTTCCCTCCTTCCTTTCTTTTCTCCTCTTCTCCCCTCCTTTCCTCCCTTCCTTCTCTCTCTCCATTGTTCTTTCCTTTCAGCATTTTCTGATTAGCAAATATTGTTGAGTGGAAATAGACTATTTCAGTGGGCTTTTAAGCGATATGTTAAAAAATGTACCATAGATGGCAAATATCTTTTTGTTCAGATATTATGATGATCATTTTTGATGTTACATGCTTTGAAATAACTGCTATACGTATATGTAGAAATGCTCAACAGGAACAATATATCATGATAGCCCTAACCACATGGGATGACCACGGTAACTATCTCGGAACAGGTGGAACATGGTATCAGTGTTCCAAAGGCAAAGAAGTGATTGGTGCATAGCAATAGAGTCTAGTTAGGAAAATAAATACTATTCTTCCCCCCCCCACACACACACTAACATCCTGTCTCTGTCTCTTTTCAAAGTGAAGAAGGTGCAGGATCCTAGGAAAGACTTCTGGTCTGGCTTCCTGTTGGTTTCCAGGTTGGTCCCCATCCTTAAGGCTTCCCATTCAACATCTAATCACCACCAAGGTATGGGATTCAACGCAGCTAAAGTCTACCTGCAAAATAGCATGTGTGGCGTGATTCCCTTTTAGAACATCAATGTATACACAGAATTTGTGTGTGTGCACACACATGTGTGTGCATGTGTATGGGTATATGTGTGCATGCACAGTTCAGAATGATCTCCACGTGCTTGTCTTTGGGTATGATCATGTTTCTTGGTTTGGCTTGCTTACAGCCTTTGATCTTCTACAGTGAGTATATATAAGTTTTATATGCCAAAAATTCTTAACAATGTTGAACACAAAGAAACATGCAACAAAGACTATAGATACTGAATTGTTCTAGTTATATGATGTTCAGAACCTAGCAAAATCAACCTATGATGTTTAGGAAAGTGTGTGTGTGTGTGTGTGTGTGTATGTGTGTGTGTGTGTGCGCACGTGTGTGTGTGTGTGTGTATCAGAGACAGAAAAGACAGAGAGACCATCTCTATGGTTTTCTGAATTTACACTAAGTTTTACACTCAAAACAAGTCAGCAAACATTTCCTTATTTATAATCTTTAAAGCAAACTTTCAGGTAAAATGTTCTAACCCTATTCAAACAGGATTGTGAAATACTTGGAGCTGTATATGTTTTCAGACATAACAATAGAATCTGAAGCTCTGATGACTCTTTTCTTGCTCTTCCTAAATTTCAAAAATGACTTGAATCAAAATGTTAAATCTACCAACATCAAAATGCCATTTTCAGAGTTTCAGTCACACAATAAATGATTATTTCTTTTCTAATAGAAATGCAAGTCCTGGGTTAGAACACCACAAAGCCTAATGCTAGCTAGAGCAGTGACCTAGAATTTTACTCTGGGCAAAAATCTCTCACAGTAAGCGATAGTTTCCGCCTTCAAAAAGAATCAGATGATTCATTGTGCTCATTAGCACTTAGCATATAAACATCTAAAAATCTTAATATAGTGGCATATAATGCAGATATCATACTGCACCCACTTAAAATGTACAATTCAGTGGATTTAAGTGTATTTACAGTGGACTTGTAAAACCCTTGCTACAATTAATTTTAGCACATTTTATTAGCACCTTGGACACTGTTACCTTGATCTTTCATTCTCCATACATCCTATCTTTCCTCCCCCAGGCCCCAGGTAACCATTAACCTGTCTGTCTATATTATATTGATTTACCTATTGTGAATGTTTAATAGAAATAGAATATATTTTCTTTCAGGTCTGGTTTCTTTATTGAGGGGGTACTGGGGATTGAACTCAAGGCTTCTACTTGTTGAGCATGTACTCTACCACTTGAGCCATGCATGCCCTCAGCTCTTTTGTTTTAGTTATTTTTTAAGGCAAGGTCTCAAATTTTCCCTGGGATTAGCTAGGATGATTATCTTTAAATTTAGCTGTACAGAGCTAATTACCACATTGACTGAGAAGTGCATATAACTTTTATTATGAGAATATAATATTACAATTAACACAGTATTTAGGCTAGCCAGGTGTGATGGTACACACCTGTAATCCCAGCACTTGGGAAGCTGAAGCAAGAAGATTGCAAACTAGAGACCAGCCTGGGCTACATAGTTAGACCTTCTCCTAAACAAATAAGCAGCAGCAATGAAACAAACATTAGTGCAAAATAAAAACCATTGTCTCTATCCTTCTAACCAATATAATTAATATGTCTCAGGACATATTTGCTCTTTAAATTCATGGGATAGTCTTTTTTTTCAAATGTTTCCCATACTTGGAAAATTTCTGGGCTAGAACAAAATCCTTCTATATGGCCAGCCAGCTATAAGAATCCAAATAAATAAATCCACATGTTACCTCTCTTTGGTGGTCCCAAAGTTAATGTAATCCTCAAAGATTTTTTTAAGTAGGCTAAAACAAAAAAACAATTCACCCATGTCAGTAAGAATAAAAATGTATTTGGTTAAACTCTAGCTGCCGGTCTATGTGAGAAGCAAAATGTTGGACTCCAATATTATCATTATGATCTAAAAATTAAAAAACTAAAAACCCCCAAAACTCAACAGAGAATTCAATTTTTACCATAAATCTTAAGGTGAGTTCAGTTAAGTAGCACTAATCACCCCTACTAAACCTACAAAAATAAATCTAAGAAATGCAATGAGAAATAGAATCTCTGGCAACTCTTTTCAAAAAGAGTTCAGAATTGTAGAATTAGCAGCTTTCTCTTTAATACTCAGTGAAAAAGAAAGCAATGGCCACAAAGAAGAGACTTGAATTACAGAGGGAGGGAGAGAGAGAAAAGAGAATCAGAAGAGAAAAACAGATGAAGAATTAAAGGAATTTAGGGAAGGAGAGGGGAGACAAGACAGACAGACAGACAGACAGATGGACAGAAGAGACATCGTGGCTGGCTTTCACTGAAGAAGAGGAAGTCTGCCTAAATAATACATTGTTCCCATAGGGGATGAAGGGGAATCCAAATCCAGGAGTGATGACCACAAAGGAACAGAAACATTAAGGTAATTCCTCTTCAGCCATGGGCACGGATGCCCGGCAGGACCTCATTCCCACCAGAGCAACACCTGGACCCCCTGAACACATCTGCAGGTGCATACCACCCCCTCTGCCTGGCACCTCTGGGATGAGAAGGAAGGGTCGTCGAGTGTCTGCCAAGGCCATCCTCTTCCGGTCTAAGGAAAAGTCGCTCCCGTTTTCATTTGTTTAAAGGCATCAGGGTTGGCTAGAAGCCATCTACGAAGGGAAGAATGGAGGCTTCCCTTTCAAAAAGCAAAATGGGGTGACAGGAGCTATTCCTAGATGCCATCACCTGGGCTTCCCAGGCCTGCGTGACTCCTCCCAAGCTTTCTATGTCCCTGGGCAGGGGGCTTAGGGTGAACCACACATGGGGACACTTCAGACTACCCTGAAATAGAATTGGGGTATTCATAGTCAACCGGACACACCAATCCAGAAAGCAAGGGAAGAATAGTACATTGGGCCCTCCTTCGCATTCTCTGTCTCCCAGGGAGAAGCGTCAAGTGCTCTCTGGCTTTTAGCTGATGTTTCCCTGTGCATGTGTTTCCAGGTAGATACATGTAACATGCCTTCTTACCAGTTGCCCTGCCAAAACACTTAAAGAGCAACTTTCTCATTAGCAGGAAGTGGGAGTCTGCAGCTTAAGAAGGCCATTTAATGGAGGGGGATACAATAGAGCCACCCAAATGAACAGATTGAAAAAAAATCAGATGGATAGATCTAGGTGGGTCACTGCAATTATAGAAGGTGGAGACTTTTCTAAGCCATCTTGGCATTAAGTGTATGCCATACATTTATCAGACATAATTAGCACTTTAGGTGACAATGATTTGATTTCTTATCCAGTAACAGGAGCCCTCTGTGTTGGCATATCTATTCAAAATTGGAAATTGAAGACTGTTACTGTTTATTCCTCTTAAGGCAACATTTAGGGCAAATATGGGGAGAGGAGAGGAAGCGGGGAGGGGGGGGGAGGAGAAGGAAGAGGGCTTACAAAACAGCTCTTTGTAAATTTCACAAACAGCCAAAGAAAAATAGTTCAATAAAACCTTTTAAGTATCACAGTCCAATGTGTGCTTTTTTTTTTTTGAAGCAAAAGATAGCTCCAAAATGTTCCTCTACTTTTCAGAGTCGGTATTTAACTTTCTTTTAGATGTGAGCAAACGCACACTAAATTGATTTGTAGGCACAACTGAAGACTGGACACATTTAAATGACTGTGTATGAGCCAGAAAAGTATTCATGCTGCTTTCTCTGAGGGGACAGAAGAAAGCTGGTTTTCAGAATTATTCCAAATAAATACTGATCCTTCTCCTTCCTTCCCTGTCACAATTAAGAATCACTTCAATCCATTTCCTGGTGGATTAAATATTTATATAATGTTAAGGGGATTTTTTTAGATAAGGAGAAGAAAAAGCTGATGTACAAGTTGCTGATCTATTGTATATAGCTCATAAAGGCAGTACATTCTTTTGAAATATTCAGCCCCATGAGAAATACTGTGAAAACTTACACTTCAGCATGCAAATCTTCTTGAAAAGTCAATTTTCTTCTTCTTCTTCCTCTCTCTCTCTCTCTCTCTCTCTTCCACATGGAAATCAAAATGTGACTGGTAGTGGAGTTAATTCCTTTGATTCATCAATTAATTAGAATTTAAATCACAATGATGCTTAAAGAGTTCTCAAGTTAAATATAAGGCAATTAGTTAATGGCATACAACCCTTCCCATTTTTACAGAACTTGTTGCCTTTGTTCATAATCCTAAAATTTGTTCTACGAAATGCTAAATGTGCTACTAAATGTTCTACTGAAAATGCTGATGCACAGAAAGACGTTAGCCCGATAGGGAAGACTGGCGCATAGGATGCTCCTCCAATCATTCTCAACTAATCAGAGAGGCACAGAAGTAAAGAGTCTCTGAGAAATCATCAAACCGCATGTATCACCTCTTTCCCCTAAGGATCTGCATGTTGTATTATGTTAAACCTGTTTAGACTCCTTACTGATCTAAAGGAGAATATCTTAAGTTTTGCTTTTTATATGAATTCCTATCTAAAAAATATTGTGAGTAATAAGCCAGAAACACACCATGCAAGCCTCTGAAAAATTAGGATATAGGGAAAATGATAGCATAAACATATTTTGCCTCTAATTCTTTAGAGCTTGTCAGAGTAAACTTAGCGTAACTCAGGAATCTAGACGCAGGAACAGAGTCCAGCAGCAGACCCTATCACGCACTCTCCTACACAAAGACTAAAAGAAAGACTGCAGAGGTCATGGCTTCAAAACATGATTTCCTCATCCTGCTTTTTAATTTGAGCTAGATGGACGCTTAGAACACACACACACACAGCTATGGACGCTTAACACACACACACACACACACACACACACACACACACACACACACACACACACACACACACACACACACACACACACACACACACACACACACACACACACACACACACACACACACACACACACACACACAGCTACCTATGCATTTACCCTGTTGTTTGTAAATGATTTTGTTTTCTCCCAATTTAAAATAAAAAGAAATTCAAATCTGAATCCTGTTGGTTTGTCCCTATACCTAATTGTGTGTGTGGGGGGGCTTTTGTCTCTACATCTTTTTGACCAGCCACAAGGCAGAATCACATTCCACAAGGACTCAGGGCTCCCAGGCAAGGCTGAGCGTGAATTCTCGTGTGAGAGAGACCTAGGAAAGCCACACAGTACAAGGTGACGTGGGAGCCTGCTACTCAGGGAAATGGCATGTGTTAAAGTTAGATGGTTACTAAGCAGGTTTAGAATCAATTATTAGTATTTCTGTGTGCCTTTGCATTACAATGTCTTTTTCTTTTTTTTTCACATATAAGTGGCATTCAATTTTTTTCCCCTCTGTCCTCCTAGGAAGATATTAAACATAAACAACCTTGACCTGTGATCATAAAGTCCTTCCTTTTGTTTCTTATTGGATGGATACCTTTTTCTTCTGAAAAGAAGAAAATATACATATACATATACACGTGTGTATACCTACAGATATGTATATATATATTTATATTTATAAATACACACACACACGGGATGTCAAAAAGCACTTTGTTTTTCTCCTCTAACCCCCTAGGATGCTGCACAACCCTTATGTCAAAAACCTTCACTTTAGAACAATAAATAAATAAACCAGCCACAGCCTTCCTGAGGCTGGCCAACTCTAGCATAAGTAATTCAAGAGGCTGAGAGATGCCAGATAAATTTGATTACTATAAAAGATGGGAATATGTTTCTTTCCTTTGAGAATTCACAAAAAGGGGTCAAAAACAAAGCAATGCTGAAAGCGAACAATTTCATTTCGCCTGCAATTCAAGGCGAAAATTCAAAGGCAATCTTGCAGGAACATTTTATCACAATTTTATAGACCCTCATTTCCTGCACACATCACAATCTTTAATTTCTGAAAGAAAAAGCAAGGAAAGGGGCAGTGGGCGGGGGAGAGAGGGTGAGGGGGCTGAGTGAAACTGTCAGGGCTTTTTCTTCTTCTTAAGATATAAATGCAGATATTTATAAAGCAGTGAGAGATTTGTAAATCTTTCTTCAAAGCTGAACCTACCGCTGGGATTGTGATTTGCTAAAAGCTGCTGTAGGCATACTCCAAAACTCAGCGGGGTCATCCCTCCCCTCCAAAAAAATAAAATAAAAAATAAAGAGAGGGAGGGAAATGGGGGGGGGGAAGCCACTCTGATTAGTAACCACTCAATAGACATAGGAGTTTGTGAAAAACTGTTTGCCTTTTATACCTTCTTCTTGAGTCACAGATATTTGGTTTGGAGTTTGGGATTTGTGTGTGTGTGTGTGGTTTTTTTTTTTTTGTCCCCCTTTCCAAATACACACACAAGAAAAAGAAAATTTAAAACTCAATAGCTTGCCTCGCATTTTTTTTTGTTTTTTTTTTTTGGTCTAATGGACTCTCCTTGAAGCTGTGTGTAAAATGGCTGGTCATTTCTTGAGGATAAAAGCTGTCAGGGGGGCCTTGCAGAAGGTCACAATTGGGAGGCAAATGCAACAGGCACCAGTCCAAGGGGACCGTGACCACAGGCCACGTCCACCACCCCTGTGGCCTCCGTGGATGGAATGAAAGGCATGGCTGACGGAGAAGGCAGGGCTAGGGTTTGCAGTCCCAACCTCCCTCGTAACTCCACACATGCGCTCTTCCCTCTCATTTCCCCGTGGCCACAATAAATACAAGTTCTACCAGTTTCCCCGGGCTGTCTGAATTAAGGGGGAAGCGCCAAGCGTGTGGACGTGTTTTGTTCATTTTTGTAGAGAAATGCATCCCCAGCATCTCGGGTGTGCCTGGGACCCAGGGGCTGCTGAATAAACATGTGTTTACCAACGAACCGAGGGCACTGGGAGACCATGGAAGCCATGAAAACCAGACTACAATTCCAGCAGCAGTGCTGTGGGGGTCTGGTTTCAAACACAACAAAACAACCACCACCACCCTTTCTAATTCCCTGTACCCCAACTTTCATGTGTCTATGCTCTTAGGGCTCACCGGCAACAAACCAGAAGGCTTTCCAGCTGTGTGGGACTTCAGTGAAAGTATTTTTATGCAGACACGTGGCAATGAGACTCCCCTATTAGAGGTGAGGGACTTTTTTTTTTCTTCTGTCCCAGGCCATTTAATATTTATAACATCATTCTCCAGCCATACAGAGTTATCAATCTAGGCAGACAACTGCAGGCACCCGATGAGAAGCGGCAAGGAGCATCTCTGTAAATCCTGGGTCTGTCCTGTCAACCCCTACGGAGGGCTCGCCCCTGCAAGAGCTGAGTTGTTTTGAGAAACCACTGGATGGACAAGAATCTCACTTTGAGAAGGGCAAGTGGTTTACGGAAAATGCAAAGAGGGAGTATTTGGAAAAGAGAAAAACCTGTTGCAAGTCACTGTTTTCCAAAAAGATCCAAGCACTGTAGCAAACCAGGTAGTCAAAGAAGCAACTTGTGGTGCCTGAGTTGCTGTCGGAGGGAAATCTTAGGAACATCGGGACAGGTCACTGCTAAATGCATTCCCAGGGAGAATGAAGAACCACCATTCATGAAGTTCCCAAATGGGCTTTGACAACGACATCGATGCCTAATATAAAAATCTAAGCAGGCTTAATTTTAAAGTTCAGGCTCTATGTGCAACATAATTCTCTACAGAGTGTATTACTTCTGTATAGTGCACATATTTCTAACCTATAAAAAATCTACTTTTAAAAATGCTAGTCCCTGAAAAAATGGTTTAAAAAAAATCAATTGGTAGCCAGGAGCCAGTGTCTCACGCCTGTAATCCTAGCTACTCCGGAGGCTGAGATCTGAGGATCATGGTTGAAGCCAGCCTGGGCAGGAAAGTCCATGAGACTTTTATCTCCAACTAGCCACCAAAAAACCAGAAGTAGTGCTTTGGTTCAAAGTGGTAGAGCATTGGCCTTGAACAAAAAGCTCAGGGACAGCATCAAAGCCTGAGTTCAGGCCCCACAACTCACAAAAAATAATCAAATCAGTTGGTATCTACAAATAGCTATACATCAATACTGAAATTTGAAATCTCTTAAAATTTGCCATCATAAACTTCCAACCTAAGAAGTAACCACATGCATTCACCTATCAAGAGATCAGCCAAGTGGTTCAAACCTGCAATCCCAGCTAATTGGGTGGTGGAAATAGGAGGATCACTGTTCAAGGCCAGCCTGGGTAAAAAGTCATTCAGACTTATCTCAATGAATAATCTGGGTCTGGCAGACCCACAGTCAGAGGCTGGACAGAAACCTGAACAAAAGCATGAAATCCTATCTGAAAAAATTATCTCAAGCAGAAAGGGCTGGAGTGTCACTCAAGTGGTAGAACATCCACTTAGCCAGTATGAGGCATTGAGTTCAAATACCAGGACTGCCCCCAAATAGGAAAGATCATCACCAATACACTGGGTACCATATGGAAATTCATTCAGATGAGAGCCAGCACACACAACACACACACTTGTGTGAAAAAGACAAACACACAAACAGGTACCAAAGTGGAAACATTTAACCAGATACAACACAAATAAAAATAACAGTGAATAGTAATTTATTTTGCCTTTCTTCACAATTATTATTTTTCTTTTGCAAAGAGCTGGTATAGCTCATCTGCTTCCATTGTTTCCATCTGTTTCATTTAAAATATAGAATTATATCTGGGAAGGTGGCTCAGTGGTAGAGTGCTTGCCTTCCATGCATGAGGCCCTGGGTTCAATTTCTCAATACCACATAAGCAGAAAAAGCCAGAAGTAGTGTTGTGGCTCAAGTGGTAGAGCGCTAGCCTTGAGCTGAAGAGCTGGGGGACAGCGACCAGGCCCAGAGTTCAGGCCCCGTGACCAGCAAAAAAAGTAATAATAGAATTATATAAGCACATAGTCAGGATTACATTAACACAGCAGTGATGGGGGTTATTTCTCATCCATATGTTTATCTAGCTATGATGATGCTAGCACCTCTCAAGGCTAAAGAACCCACAGAGAGCAAGATCCCCATGGTTCCTGGCTTCACCGTCTAACATGGGAGATTATTAAGAACTTTAAAGAGGGTATAATGAAAGAGGACATAATATGGGTTTGGGTGCTGGTGAGTATACAATCATTGTTGTATTTTTTGGTAAGAAAGAGCTGAGATGCAGAAAGTGAACAGTGATTTCTTTAGAGAAGAGCAATGCTTCTAGCAAAGTGTAGGAGGTGGAGAAGGGACCGGGGTCCCTAGATAACGGATAGCTCTCACTTATATCTGCTTTCCTCAGAACAGTTAGCTTAGAAGCAGAGGAGATGCACATCACCTTTTAAACCATAGCCAGAGAGGGCCTGCTACCCCCAAAGACCAGATGACTTTTTAATTGGACTTGCAGCCAGTTTTCTGACTTTCCTTCAAGAGACTTCAAGCAGCCTGAGTAGAAGTCTGGAAACAGCTGACAGGAGAGTGTGTCCTGACCTGGAGAAACGGATGTGCAGATGGATGGAAAAGAGTCAGAGGTCCCCATCCTGTCAGGCCCAGAGCAGAAAAGCGATGGCGTGGGATTTCATCAGGTTGCATCGGAATCTAAACACACACAAGACAAAATGGACCCATTCATTCACACACAGAATAGTCGATCTTTTCTAAAGCTGTGCTTCTTTACACCCACAATCGTAGTGCTTCAAAGGGGAGCCCTTACCACCAAATACGTGATCTTTAAGCCCCTCTCCAAAGCTCTGAAGGTGGGTTAAGATTCCTTGGAGGAATGATGGATGGTGATGAGCAAAGCCTCCTATGACAGAAGAGGTGCACCAGCATGGGTCGCACAGGACAGACCATCACAGGGCATAAAGTCAGGTCTGTGGACATCAGCCCGCTGCCCCCCGACTTTCACAGTCTCATACAAATATATTTTACATAAAAAATATTTTACCCTCTTTAGTGTACAGTTGGGTGAATTTCATCAAGTGCACAATCATGGAGCATCGCTGCCACCACCATGACCAACACCAAGCTACCAGAAAGTTCCACCAGGCCTCCAGAACTTCCTGATGCCTTTCATCAAGGCCTCTGCCCTATCCCAGAAGTGTTTTACTGTGCTCACTGTTCTTGTGTTTTCTGGAGTGCAATGTAAACGGAATCTACAGCGTGGATATGTCAGAGTCTGGCTTTTTATTTGGTAGGCATGTCTGAGATTCATCCATACCATCGCATGTTCCAGTAGTGCGAACTCCTTTTTTATTGCTGAGTAGTATTCCACTCTATGGACCGACCGTTATCCATCCGTTTGGTCTCATGAAAGTTTGCGTGCGAACAAAAGTTATTATTTCTCTTGGTAGAATGCCTTGGGACTGTCTTTGCTGAACCAGATGGTACACTTATGTTGAGCTTTTATCTTTTATTTTGATGGGACATGCATGTTGAGCTTTTATCTTTTTTTTTGTTAAACTGTTTTCTAAATTAGCTATGCCATCTCTACTTTGCTAGTATGTTGACAGCTTGGTGACTTAATATAAGAAGTTACAGAACTACTGAGCAAGAATGAAAGGTTACTGGGCCCTAACACTCAGAGACATAAGAGAGTGTTCAGAAGAATTATAGGGGGCGGGGGGAAGTAGAAGTTCCAAAGGTATGGACTAAGCAATTCATAAACCTACTACTGATTCTTCAGGTAGAATCTATTTAAGGAGTCACCAAACCTGTAGCTGTTATGGAATGTTACCCAGCCTTGGCCTTCGTTAGCTCCTCTTCACCTCATTCTCATTCTCCATATCCCAATTTCTGATTTATTAAAAAATTTGATTTGCGCATCATAGTCTCTTGAAACACTGTGGCCAACAATATCCAGTTGCTTCTCTGAATTCTCCCAGCCCTTATACCCAATGCTTCCTATTGTAAAACTTTATTTTAGCCTGGTTTGAGCTTTAATTTATCATCATACGCTTTCTCTGGTAGGTGTGCCAGTAGACAATGACTCATCCATGTCCCTCTCTGAGGTCGTGTGGGTTTAAGGGTACCAGACTGCATTGTGGCTTATGTGTCAAATTCAAAGGTAGAAGCCTTAGCTACTACATTATCCAGGAAGACAAACGTCCTTCTCTGGAGTTCGTTTGTGCCTACCTAGATAATAAGTTCCCATAAGGCAAGCTTTGTGTCTTTACATTTTGTAAGATGTATCTGGCTGAGCTGAATTCGACAGGAGAGGTCTGCTGTTGATTTCTAGTCTCCTCTCAAGGGTTGAAGGAACACACCCATTTGGCTGACTAGAGTATCCATTTCAAACAGTCAACTACTCAAAGAGGGGAGAAATATTTCCAGGGATTAAATGCCATAGGAAATCCCTTAACATGGACGGACTGGATGCTATAAAACAAACAAAAAAAAGTAGAAAACATTATTCACATGTTTTATCTTCTTTTCTTCTCCACTCAACCTGGAGAAAGCAAGATACTAACAACGTTCGCTTCAGTGCCCATGTGGTGCTCGAAAGAGGGCGACAGCCTGCCAAAGCCCCACACGGCTTTGTTGGGGTGGATTTGTAACTCTCAGAAAAATCACCTTGTATACATTTACTTAAGACTGTGATCTCCAGCCAAGCGGTGGTACTTCACTGTGTCCCTTTAACCTAGGGAACGGGCTGCCAAAAATAATATTATGGAGGCCAACAGCTTAATAAGTTTTATAGAAGATTAAATATTTATATGAATAAAAATAGCACCTGCAGCGACACAAGGAAGGATAAAATTACAAGGGCTATGAAATCTTCATGCTTCAGGGCATAAATTGCCTACCAGCTGGATAAAGCGGTTTCTCTCACGAAACAACTCCACACCACTATATATGTCTTCCTGGGAAATGTCTGTCCACTGACCATTTTCAGGACCCCAACTACAGCATGAAGGCCATTAAGCTGTTGGTTTGCATCCAGCTCAGGTTTGAGCGGAATTTAAGAAGTGGCAATGACGCTACACCAATCTCACATAGGAACATAACTATGTGAGACAGAGGCTAACAACTCCATTCAAACTAAATGAGAATAAAATTACCAAAAAAAAGTGCAAAGCCTCCAAGAGGGCAGAGTTCCTAACTTTGATGGTCACTCTGTGCTCTTCACTGTAAAGAAGTGAAGTTCCCAATCTTCCTACCATTTAGGACAAATGGAAAGAAGGCAATCAGTGAACTACTTAGGTGAAATCTTTTTTCCCTCCCTTTAACTTTCTCCCCAGAAGTAGAAGTGGAGCATGCAGATCCTCCACAAGACTTTGTTCTTCTTGCCTTGCTAAAGCAAAGAGCATCACTTCGCCTGCAGAGACAAACAATAGTGAATCATCACGAAAGGAAGGGACAAAGCAGGAGGAATGAAAATCACGTAGGCTCCAATTTTTAGGTCTAAGTTCTCCTCCCACCAAACCATACAGTGACATTTGCAAAGGATTTCTTTATTTTTTTTTTCCTTAAGGATTCTAGGAATCAGGGTCAATATTGATCCACTCGTTTTATGAATAAAATATTCGACAAAAAAATAAAGACTAACATCCAGCTAGGCAAAATCCGCTAATGAGGTTGATAACCATTAGCTTTTATGGAAACTTCACTTGGCTTTTTGCAAGTGTAGATAACCCAACGTGCACAAACATTGCTCGGTTGCTAATATGAGGCCTGGTGCTCTGCTGGATAATTAGTTGCTTTCTACTGGAGGATTATTTAAGAAACAGCTCTGGGCTCCAGGAGTATAGGCTTGTTTGAAATAGCGTATGGGAAGAGCATGATAGGTGGGCCTCGGAATGAGGTCCAGAACAAAGGATCCCTGTGGATTTTAATAACACTGATCCACTTAAGAATCATAACTCAAATGGGAACCCTCTTGCCGTTCTGGAAAAAAAAAATTCCCCCCCAAGATTTCTAGGGCGAAGTCTCCAACACCAGGAGCATGTTAGCAGCGAGGGCGAAGTCTGCAACACCAGGAGCGTGTTAGCAGTGAGGATGAACCGAATTTGCTCACTTCTTTTTATTTTATTTTTCTTCTTTTTCAAAAATAGCTTTTTGTATCCTCTGGTGGATGTTGTCAGGGAGGAGCAAAAAGTACAACAGGAACTGGGGGGAAGAAGGGAGGAGAGCCAATGAAGGAGCCTGTGACAGGTGACATTTAAAATCAAAGCTTTCCACAGAGAGCGTGGGAGGGTCACGTGAGCAGGAAGAGCAGGCCTGGAAACAGGAGCCGCCATTGTCACCACGATCAGAGAGACAACTCCAGGCTTCTCCTCACCTGGAGTCATTTCTTCATACTTTTATTTTTTCCTTTAGAAAAGCCTTTAATTTAATGCATATTTTCTTTGCTGAAAAGAAAATGGTGATATTAACAAATTGGTTTTATTTCTAACCTGGCAGGCTGCCTGCGGTGAAATGTAAACACTTGTACGTGGGAGCTGGGATTAGCATTCGCCAAAGAAAAAGAGTAGTCAATATTTTAATGAGGAAGGCTAAGAAAGCAATGGTATGAAACACACTCCAATATCACAGGGGAGCTTTTTAAGTTAAGCCAACTAGTTCCAAATTGCTACTTTCCTCAGCGTTCTTTTAAGGGAAGTTTAGACCCACTTAGAGGGGAAAAATATATATATATACAACTGCAGCATTTAGTTTTGAATATCATTATGTAGGTGTAAGAGTCCCCTCAACAAATACATACGGGGTCCTATGTACACCTGTCTCATTATGCACATACCAAGAAGGAATGCCTGCCACACCAATCTTCCAGTCAATGGCCCACGCGTAACAGTGTCATCGCTCTGAATGTTGGGAAGACTTATCAGAAAGTGAGGGATAGTGTTGAAGAAACAAACTATATACTAAGGAAGCAGATGGAAATCAGTGAGAGTTTAGGGACAGAACAGGGCATGTGAGAGAGAGTGATGGAGATGAAAGATGACATCAGTTGAGAAACCTCACCTCTCATAGAATCTCTACCCATCCCAGGACCTTTATTTCCACAGTAAACATGGATTTCTTCAAGAGGAGAGAAGAAAGAACCAGAAAGGGGAGTGTGGTGAGTTTGGAGACCTAAAATGGTGTTATTTTTTTTTCAATGAAATTAAATGACTTTAAGCTTTCTCTAAGAGTTCTACATTGGTGTTTCTGAATTTCAAGTAGCAGTAGAACTGTAGTAGTACCCAATAGTACTAACCTCTTCTGTGCATGGGGCCTCAAACTTGCCCAACTTGCTCACTCAGCTCTGACAATTAAGCCATGCCTCCAGCCCTGCTTTTTGCTGATTTTCTTGGAAATGGAGTCTAACAGCTATTTCTGCCCTTTCTCTTCAGCTTCATGAGTAGTTGGGGTTACAGGTGCAAAACACTGGCACATAGGAGTACTAATTACCTTTAACCCACTTCGAGACATTTCCTATGTTCAAAACCATGAATGTTATCAAGAACACTTCATGTATGGTAAGTATTGAAGCAACTGTATGTGCTTCAGATGCCCAAATTGCATCTACCCTTCCAAACTGAGAACTCACATCAAATAACAGGTGAGAGGAGAAAGAGAGGGAAATGAAGCACAACATATGCAGGGAGGGAAATCTAATCATGGAACACCCCTTTACAACAATAAATGTTGATTAAAATCTCAACAAAAGAGATTACTAAAATAGAACATAAAAAGCATGTGTGTCATCAACAAAACCCAAAGTTGATGATTTTCAGGAAAAGAATAAGATCAATAAACACTGGATGAAACAGCATCATAAGAAAAGAGAAGGCATTTATGGCCAATACTAAAGTTCTACATTACAAAGTTCGTAAGTAAGACCATATAATCTCTTGCACTTTATAGTTTTGTGCATTTATAATTACATTCTTTTGTAAATATAATAGCTACCAATATGGCTGAGAGAAATTCTTACACATGCATGCTGGGAAAGATACAACAAAATGTTCACAGAAGTATTATTTTCATAATAATTGTTAATAATTTCATTATATAGACTATAATTTCATGATAATTGTTCATAATTTAAGAGATTGAAGTGTTGAGCATGGTGGTTTCTACCTATAATCCTAGCTACTGAACAGCTGAAAATGTGGATGCTTGCATTTCAAGGCCAGCTTGGGGAAAAAGTTCATGAGATCCCATCTCAACTAATGGAAGCTAGGCAAGATGGTGTGACCTGTCATTCCAGTTATACAGGAAGTATAATTAAGAAGATCCAGGTCAGGTCAGTTGGGCATAAGCATTGAGAGTCTGTCCTCCAAAACAACTAAAGACAAAGTGACTGGGGGTGAGGCTTTCATGGTAAAGCTGTACAAGTTCCTGGTAAATGCAAAGCCTCGAGTTCAAGTCTCAGTATGCTATCAACAAAGTAATATAACAATAAAAAGACAGCCAGATTCAAAAACACCCGAATTGCATCCTAATTTTGTAATACAGTGATTCCCTCACCTCTCCTGGAAGTTACATTCCAGAGATACCCACAGTAGGTAAAAATCAGTGAAGTAGCAGCATTATACATATATATATATATGTATGTATAAACCCTTCTAACTCTCCTATAAACCTTTCCCACTCTCTTATTAACCTTTCCCACACTCATATAAACACTTCACGTGCTCTTAAACACTTTCTATACTCTTAAACTGATGTAATTTTAACAACATATAAAATTCTATATGGGTCCTCACCATAAAGTATACCACAACTTGAATTATGATGATCATGAATTATGTGCAGTACTGATGGCATTACAGCTCTTCTGAAGGTACCACGTCATCAGAGTGAGAAGATTTTGATAAACGGTCATGCCACTCTCGATTGTATTTACGAAGTACGATGAACAAAGCATCTGGGAGTCCCATACTTCAGAGTGTGGCTTTGGCCATTATGACCATGGTTGCAAGACCAACCTTCTCCACTTCTCCAACCCATAGCTTGTCTTGTTCCTCATTCTCTTCTTCATTTGCTGACGTTGTCTCATCCATGTTGAAAATTTATTCAGGTGCCTAGCTCCTTTCCTTGATGATGAATTTGACCATGCTGTTCATGAACTCCTCAGCTCTGGTTTTCTCCACAGAAGCAGCTTCTCCATGCAGAGAAACAGCCTTGAGTCCAAAGCATCTTTGAAATTTGTCAGACCAGCCCTTGCTGGCACTGACTGGGGTTCTTGTGGGAGAAGCACTCGATGGTCCTGCTTCTGTGTCATCCTCTTCCTCTTCATCCTCATCATCGTCAGTGTCCGTCCGTGCTTTCCACAAAACTATCATAAAGGTTCTTGGCCTTCCTCCGGATGGTGTTGGTATCCAGCGAGATATTCTTCTTCCTGCAGTCATGTACCCACAGGGCCAATGCAGACTCCAACCTCACAGCGGCCTTACTGCAGGAAGTGACCACCCACTTTGCAGTCTTGTTAAAAGTCATCGTTGCTGTAGACTTAATATATGTCTTCTCATATTTCTTTATGCAAACAGTAGATTCGTTGATCCTGTAACTGTGGCTTGCAGCCACGTAGCTTTTGCCTTCCCTTAATATGTCGAGAAGTTCACCTGTTCTTTGATGGTATGCATCTTCCGCTAGCGCTTGGATTCACTGCCAGAAGCCCTAGAAGGTGCAAAATGTTTGGGTGGCATCGTACAGCTTGAAATAAATGTAAACTTTTACAGAGCAACCACGCAGCTATCAGATGCCAATGTGAAGTGGACAAGGAGAGATGCTCAACACATGGGTACAATGCAGGAGAGCAAACAGACCAACGCTACAGTCACTGAGCCAATCAGAGCCCAGGATACAGAGCACGGTGCTATCATTGGTCGCCAACCACCATCAGCCAACAGTGTGCCTTGTACAATCTCATGTTGGCAAGCTCACATACAAACGGTAATGACACAAGGCATTTCCATTGTGCACAGTATGGTATTCAGCCGCTAATGAAATATATATTGTATTTTATTTCAATTTAATATTCTTTTAACATGTTTGAATGAACATTTTTATATTTTTATATTGTGTTACATTTTTGTACAAAAATAATTAAAATCATAAATATTATATAAATACCTATATACCTCAAAATCCTGCAATATAGTAAAAACTCCACAATACAGAATTAGATTTTTTTTTTAAACTCATGATACAGTGAAGCCACTATAAGTGAACTGGATTATAATGAGGGACAGCTCTAGTCAAGAATTTAAAATATCTAAACAACACATTGCTTAGTTCAACCTATATCTTAGTAAACTGTGTTTTGGAAGGCAAAGGAGTGTTGAACACAGTGTTAAGGGTGATAGTCACTCCCCGGCCGGGAAGAGAACATGAGGATGACAAGTACACATTAGATGTCCTGGTCCCATTGGGGCTCCAGTTCTATGCTGACCGCTACGACTATGAGTATTCACTTCATTATTATGCTTTGCCACTGACACAGCGAACACATATTTTATTTTGTATATATGAAATTAGTCTTAAAAATGGTTACTGGAAAGGTCATAAAAGTAGACATAGAAAAAAACAGGAAACAACCTCTTATTTCTCTCATGGTCAAACAACTCCCATTTCTACCTCCACCACTGACAAGCCAGAGATTTCAGGCTTCATGTCGGCCAGTCAAGGACATCAGAAGATTAAGAGCTGTCTCTAGATCCAGTAAGCACTGTGTTATGAGGAACTGGAACATTTCCTACAAAAGTTCTTCTATGACCTACTTGCTGTCCATTCAGAAACACTACAACAAACAACAAAAAAAAAAGAAGGGGTGGGGAAAAAGCATGACATCTCCCTGGGAAATATCCTCAACACTGAAGTACTGAACTGAACTTGGGAGAAGAAGAGAGAACAGGAGAGCATGCTGGGAAGGGGAGATTTTTTTTATATATCTATATATGCCCTCTGAACACAGACTTAGACTTCGGGAGTTATGATGTTGCCTGAAAACTAAGAATTGAACTAGAGGTATGTACATCAAGGCATTCCCCAGACAGAGATCCAAGAAGGGACTATGACAGACACACAGGAGGACAATGGTAATAGCAAGTCGCTAGGTCTGTGACAAACATCAAATAAAGCACTTGTGACAGAGTATGGCAGGAGAAGGGACAAATATCTCACAACCTTAGAGGAAGCTCGCCGCCTTTGAAAATACACCTAGGACTCCAAATTACTTCGGGGCTCAAGGCCCATATCTTGTTTACTGTTGCATGTTGAGTATGAAAGCAGTGGTTGGCACAAAGTTAAGAGTATGATGGCTATTTTTAAGAAAACAGTTTAACATCTATAGTAATATGATGTACAGTACTATAAAAGATGTGGAAACTTATGAGGGAAAATAGACTATGAAACGTATAAGCATATTGACGCTTAGAAAAGAAAAACAAGATGGTGGGTAAAAAAAAGTAATAGAATGAAAGCAGAAAGGTGAAGAGGGTAAGAAAGGACTTGGAAATTAAGCATGCCTTGGCAGAGTATGATTCCACATTGAAGGAAGTAAACGCAAAAAAATGATAATATACAAAAAATAAACCATAGTACAGTGTACCATTTTGGTAAGAAACCAGACATAACACTGTCAGGTTAAATCAGACTTCAATTTAATTGGCCAAGAGGGCAACATAGTCCAGAAAAGACATGGCTGAGCACGATTGCCTTGATTTCCTGAGTCCCTAATAGGGCTGCAGTGAATTGTGATGATGGTCTTGACCCCTCCTTCCGTTTATGTCCCTCCAATATGACATGACAACTTCTCCAATTAAAACCTAGGGTCTGCTTCTCTACCTCTTGAATCTGGCACAGACAAAGTGACTGTCTTTGGCCAGATAGAACCTTAGCAGAGATGCAGTTAAGCTTGAAAAGTGTCTGTCCATGAGACTATCCGGAAAAACCAGCTCCAGGCTCCTTTGCCAACTAATTTCCATCGAAGGGATGACTCATAAATTACACAGGAGCCTTCCAGAAGAACTGCCCCCATGGAGCCCAGTCCACAGAGGAAAACACATTAAAGGAAGAGAAATATCTTATTAAAGGCATTGACCATTAATAGACAATGTCTAACACATCAAATAATACTGCACGGATTCATGTAAAGCAAATATCTTTATAGATAAGTGTTAAAGAATAACTAGTACCATGGAATAAAGGTCTTTATCATGCCTTATAGTTGGTCAAAACAAGGAGGAAAGGAAACAAAACGTGGGTAATGATCTAGAGGAACTCTGTAATACCATTACTAAAGACAATAGCCTACATTTCCAGTGACCACTGACTGCTTCCCAATGATGATTATATACACCAGCTCCCCCAACTATGTACCCATGAAATGCCATCACAAGGGTAAACGGCATCACAAGGGTATTTTCCAAGGCAATTAAGTACAACCAGATAATAGCAAACCAAGTCCTAAAATGCAACATTTAAAAAGTCTAAACATTAGTCTTATTAGCAAAGTTAAACAAGAAAAAGATCATTCATTAAGAATGAAAAAAAAGGTGATTTTGCAGCAATGTCAACAGTTATTTTGTTAACGCTAACAGTAGTTTTATGTGCATGAGTTAACAAATTTAGCCTTCAGATGAACTGAACTCTCCACGTGAAAATATGAAGTTATTAAAACTGATCAGATGAGATAATAAAAATCTCAAACAGATAAATAATCTTGAAAAATACATAGAGGCATCAGAGATTCCTCCCTCCCCTCCCAAATGAGCTAGGCATGGACATTAATACTATCGCATCGAAAGAAGAGAGATCCACTCCATGTTATTAAAGCCTCAGTGGAGACTGGGGAAGAGGGATGACTTGTTAATTAATATTATGAAGCTACAATGATTCTTGTTCAAAAAAATTAACAGAAAGAGAGCTATACAGAGACAAGTATTACACACTGAATCCATAAATAAAATAGTCTCATGACTTAGGAAAGCTTATTTCTGGTAGATAAGAATGAATCTACCAGAAAACCTACCAGTAAATGGAAAGACACACTATGCTCTCTAATGGAATTACTTATTCTCACAGAGATGCCAAGCTGGCTCCTGTACTTTATAAATATAATTTAGCCATCATCAGAATTCGACACGCAAAACCACACGCAATGGTCAAGAAAATTTTGAAAGCAAAAGCTGAGGCAAGTATGACATTACACCAAGACTGTGAAATCAAGTAAACATTACAGAATTGACATAGGAAATTAGACTGGCAAAATTAGATGAAAAAAAATATCCACTGTTCAATTGAAGAATGGGAAAAAGTTTCTCTGTGTTTTAGTTATGTAATTGAAAAGTACACAGAGATGGAAAAGTTACACTGTAGAAAACCCAGGCAAGAAATTCAAGCTCTACTGGTAATGAAGAAGAAAAATCTACAAGTAAAACAATAGGATTTGTTTCTTAAAGAATGTTATCCAAGGGGACTGGGAAGATGCCTCAGTGGTAGAGCGCTTGCCTTGCATGCATGAGACCCTGGGTTCGATTCCTCAGCACCACATAAGCAAAAAAGAAAAAAGCCGGAAGTGGCACTGTGGCTCAAGTGGTAGAGCGCTAGCCTTGAGCTGAAGAGCTGAGGGACAGCGCCCTGGCCCAGAGTTCAGGCCCCAGGACTGGACCCCCCCCCAACCAAAAAAAAGAATGTTATCCAATGAACATATAGAACTTTAGCAAATCGAAAAATACTTCAAAGGGCATATACTGAATGTTAACAATGGATGTGTATCCATAGTGGAATTAAATAATTTCTCATTTTCCTCTTTGGATCTTCTGTCTTTCAAATCTTTATCAAAACAAAAACATTGACATTATCTTCAAGATATAACCTTTTTTGTAATTTTTATGAGCGTATCTTAGACATACAAGGAAGAATTTTACTGTGGCATTTCCATGCATGGACATGGTCGATGCTGGTTCATCTCTTCCACCGCCCCAGCTCCAGTACTCTCCCCTACCCTCTTCACCCTCTTCCCAACACAGTTTCAACAAGTGTCCTTGTTTTATTTTCATATATGCTGATGATCTGTCTTGACCATAATCACCCTCTTTTGCCCTCATGAGCCCAACCCCCCCTGCATGGCACCTGCTTCAACAGAGTCTGTTTCTCTTTCCTCTTCCTCTACCCCCTATTGACCAATAGCTTTCACTGAAGCTCTTTACCACCATTTTTATAGACAGTTGCAGTGTATCTATTATTCCCCCTCTATCCTTCTCTCCCTTCTTTAAAGGTTAAATCCTCTGGAGACAGAGTTTATTAATTTAAGCACATGTACACAATACTGAAACTCACTTTCAGCATCCACAAAAGGAATGAGTCTGAGTGATGTGTCAAGGACAAGTGTCTGGATGGGACACACCAAAGACCTTACTGTAGGTCTGAAGGAAATATGAAACCAAATACCCCAGTAGCGAGACGATTATACAGAACTGTCTCTGTTCGTTCTGTGCACTGGGTGGGAATTTTTTCCTTTCATACATCATTCACAGCTTGCTGCCATGTTCCTGAGAAAGCAGTGACCGCCGTCAGTACACACAGAGAAGAGAAACACCAGTGTTCTCATGGGGAGGAAATCCAACCATGTGGGACTTCCTTGTGCACAAACATCGATGTGCCCTCTCAGCTGAGGTTTCTCTTCTAAACAGGATGAGGCATAACCAAGATTACCATAGAGAGGGACCAAATACTTAGGGTCCAATCTATTGACTTCTATAATGCATAGGCCAACCTTGGCTCGTGCTTATAAATATACTTAATTTTTACATATATCTTAAAGGTATAAGCTGGGGATATGGGCTTTTTTTAAACTGTTGCTAATGGAAACTAGCTCTGGTTTCTAAAATATTTTAGGAAAGCATTTGATACAGAGAAATTATTCTACTCAACTGCTCAGGCATTCACCAAGGTCTCTGAGTTTCTGGGATTTTTTTTTCTCTTAACAGAATCACCATTTTCAAATCAGAGCATGGACAAGTACATTTCCAAGGCAATATATAATTTTGCCTTGTCTATATCAGGCAAGCAAGAAAGACGCTTTTCTGGGAGATGAATGATCTGGAGGTGCGGGAAGATGTAGAAGTATGATGTGAACACATTTTTCCTTTGGGGTAGCCAGGAGGTTCAAGAACAACAAACATCAACTTGGTTTTGCCTCCAACAAGACAACACTCTACCTCTCTTCTTTTTCTTCCTTATAGAGGAAAACTTACTTGCACACTGGTTTTCTGGGGAGCAGATTTGCCACCAACTCATCTAGCCACAGTCACAGAAATGAATTCCACCCAACAGAATCCAAACTCTTCCCTCTTTTAGGTTTTGCCTTACCATTGTGCTTCATTCATCTCTAAGAAAGTGCCCAGAGCTATGCTGTGTCAACAAGAAATGCAACCTCTGAGCCTACACAGGGCATTTATGGAGTCTAGCACCAAAAGCATCCAAACTCACTTCTGAGAGTGACAGCCCCCTTCTTAGACATTGCTGAGTTTTCTTTCTAATGTACTGATAGCATCCTTGACAATCAGGTTCATTTCCCCAGGACTAGATACAAAGTAGTTGGCAAGTTCCACATCTTGGTATGCAGAGAATAGCAGAGCCCAGAGGTCCCAAGTCAAATCAATGCCAGAATAGCAAGATACTGAAATATTTGGAAAACACAGCCACTAAAGTTTAAGTTGTTCATTTTGATGTCACACCTCTTCCAACGCATCATGTCTGAGAAAGCAAAGAGGTGAACACTTTCCTGCGGAAATCAACCTCCAACTACTTTGAGTAAGACAAAGCGTGCTAAAGGAGATTCCCTGGATAATTCTGGAATATCCCAACTGGGATGTAGCTACATACCGAGTTCAGAGTTCTTCGATTTATTCTTCTTTTGGTCTCAGAAGAGTCCAAGAAAAGAAAAACCCCAGAGTCCTGTAAATATGAAAAAAAATTGGTTGGTTTCAGGATAATATGTGGAAAATGTCAACCAAAATTATCAGAGGGATCAAGAACTGTAATCTGCATACTTGGCTGAAATGAGGTTTATTCTGAGTGGAAATTGATTTTTAACAACAAATCTTCAAAACCGTGGAGGTTAAGGAGATATTGAACATGGAAGACTTCACCAACCGTCCAGAATGAATGTTCTGTTTCGAATTGTAAAGCAAGCCCGTGCCTTTCCCCTTCCAAAAAAGAGGCAAGAGATGGTAACCGAAATCCACTCCACATTCAATAATAAATTACTAACAACTCATACATCTTAACTTACCTTTAAACCGGATTTTATAAAAAGACTGAAGGACATATATGATTATTTTTTCCTCATTGGTCTCTACCTAAGAAAAATGGTCAAGAAAGTGAGAAGTTTCTTCTCCAAAATATAGAGAATAGATCTTAAGTTCAGAATGGAGCTCCAAGAGAGGGATATATGTAGAATTGGTTTCATTTAAAAATTTTTATGTAAAAGAGACAAATCTTGAACTGTATCTTTTGGCAAAAAAAAAAAGATGAGGGATTAAGCTAATCAGTGTCTTGTATGTGTACCACAGACACGTGTAACACTCATGATTCACATTTGCATGGGGATAAGTGTCTTCAATATCATGTAGAAACAAGAATCACCCATCTTTCAGAAGTGGCAGTAGGCTAGCTGAACATTGGTAAGGAAACTTTTCATCAAAGATGGAATCTTAATGAAGAAAGTGAAACTCCAGAAACACAGTACAAATAGCACAGGCCTAGAATAATTACGAGTTCTAGGTCAACTTGGACTTTATGATGACATCCTGTCTCAAAAAAAAAAAATCCCAGAAACTCCCAGAGAGCTATCTTGCCCCTTCAATCTGGTAAGGACACAGCAAGAATGAAAAAGCAGAAGTCCGGACACATGCCAGACACGGTCCTGCCCGGGCTTTCCAGCTTGCAGAACGATAAGAAGCAAACTTCTGATGTCTCTACATGACCCAGTCTGCGGTTTGTTTATTTCATTTTTCTCCTTTTCAAAGCCTGAAAGGACTAAGATAATGGGCAGACAAACCGTTACGTGATTTATTCTGATGCAAACCAACCCATTCAAAATGATGCCAGAAATATCTATCAAATGATGGATGGTAGTTGTTCCAAGGCATAATAAATTAAGCTTAAGAGGTGCAAGCTTCAGAGACATCTTTGTGATACAGTATTCTTTTCTCTACAAAAATACCAGAGTGAGTTCTAGTTATTTGAAACTCCTGGGGTTTGAGGTCATTATCACACACGGCGGTATGATTTCACTTTACCTGAGGGGAATGGGAGGGGTTTTAGCAAGTCCTTGACTGGGCTCAAGTTATTTCAGAAAGGTAGCCACGAGGTTCCACAGCTAGACATGTCTGTCATACTTGTCAGAGCTATTTGGCCAAGTTATGACCACAGGGTCATTTTCTTGTCCAACAAGGAAAGGAGCAAGCCAAGCTTCATTCAAATACTTCCTTGGCCCTTCCCCTACTTGCTCAGCATCTAAATAGCTGCTTGACTTGGATGAAGAGTTAAGAGGGAGGTAAAGATGGGGAAGGCAAGCCATCTAAGGAGCTCTGTGTTTGACAGTCAGATGGAATAAATGAAATCTCTGAGCATTTCCTGAGGTTTATAATTTTCATTAAGAAAACATGGAAAACATGACCCTTGGATTGCATTGGCAAAGCTCTACCCAAGCCCTGCAGACACATGGTCATTACAATGAGAGATGAGGTTTTGCATCTACTCTGGGGCCTTTGGTTGGGTTTGCTGACTTTTGAAATTTGGTTGTGTCTTAGCCTCTGCAGACAGGGACATGTCCATTGCAGTTTCTATGGTCCCGACTCAATTGTACAGTCCCCTGATAACCTGCTTGAAGTGACGATGCAAAAAAGCAGATTTCAAGTTAATTTTGGAGCTTCCACAACCATTCCGCACATACTTTGCAACATCACTTAGTCAAGACAGGGAATTTCTTTCTTTGCCTTCTGAATCTGATGATATCCCTGTGGCTTTCTTTGGCCATGGGACACTAGGTAACGTGATGTAAGCCAAGGGTGGAGAAGTGCTCATAGACTGTGACTTTGCCTTTTCAAGCTGCCCATGGCTTCCTGAGTTCACGATCAGAGTTCTGCTGTAGACTAGAGATGAGGAGCCCAGTCACCTACCACCCCTCATTTAGTCCCAGATGAGACCGGCATCGCGGCTAAGATAGTCCCAGCTTAGCTATGAGACAGGTAAATAAGTTAGTAGTTTCCATAAGCCTCCAGGGTCTGGGTGCTTTTACTCACTAAGGAATAGAGAACACATAGACCCACTATGACCCTGTACCAGACTGGACATTGTAAAAGAAGGACAAAAGAAACTGTAATGAGAGTTGGGTTTAAAAAAAAAAGTACTATAGTCCTTCTGTCAAAATATTGACTGAAGCTATTCAAAGAGCAGAAATTGAACCATCCACAAGACAGTCATACCACTTTCAGTCTTGCAAGGAGACCTTTGGCAGGGAGCATATGGTAGGGGAGAGGCACAGAATAAGACAAATGCAGATTCTAACTCCAGTTCTGCCATTCAGTTGGTAGAGACCTTGTACAATGCATCAAGTGTTTATTATACATCGGATAAGGTATCTCATCATCAGCCTTATGGAATCTTCATAGTAGCCCCACAGGGTTGGTTCTATGAAGATTCCCATTTTATACAAGGATCAGAGAGATTCATTTCTTAAGAAAGTTGCTATAGAAGGTCTGGATTTGACCCAAGTAGTGTGATTCTGGAAACCATCTTCACTCTGTTGGCCTACTGTCTCTCATTTAAGGGTACCCACTGTGTGCAAGGGATTTGAAGAGCTGGGAATCAATGGTGATAAGGCCTAATAGAGCTTGAGATTTAGTCAGTGAAGAAGAATATCACCAAAGAGTATCACCAAAGTCTCTTCCTAGGTTGGCATTCCATTCCCTACTATCTATCTAATTTTTTCCTGGGGAAATCTGAGGCATCCCTGTACCTGAAGTTTTTTTTTTCTGAGATTCTACTGGCTTCACAATATACCTCAAAGTATGTGATACTCCTTTCTTCAAGAGATAGGAACTTAATTCCCCTCTCTTGATTTGGCCTGGACTGTGGAGGGAAGCCACAGGTTAAACTTTAGATGTAGCATTCTCCCAGCATACTGAAGAACTGCTTCTTTCCTTTTTTAAAATTGTAGATCAGTGTCAACTTCAAATGGGAACTCAAAGAGAGAACTCACTCATCAGAGAGGGAATTGTCTTATAGCCTGTTTCAAAAAATTAGAAAGGTTTTATTATCTCGAAGTAGTTGTGCAAAGAGGTGTCAATTCCACGCACCTGTTTATGAGTGTGATCTTGTATGAATGAATCCAAATGGATGGATGGCCAGTTTCCCAACTAGACTTCTATTTCTCTCTTCATTGTAACATTTTTGGGGGAGAATTCAAGCGAGAATTTTAAAGGGCCAGGGGTTTTTGCATCTCAGTAATGAAGGTCACTTCTCTATTTTTTTTAATTGCAAGTAATTACTGCTGTTTCTCATTGGAATTATGATGGTAGCTTAAGTCCAAGTACATGTGCTTTGGACTGATGCACATGTGTGCTCACAATGGAACAGTTTACTCATCCAGTTTTAAGAGAGAATGCAAATCAAAATAGGTATCCTTGTTACGAAAAATTTCCAAAAAGAAATATGCCATTTCATCTCTAGAGCATTAGCACTTAATTGTCTAATTATTCCTGCCATGAAAGAAACAAAGTTAACCTAAGACAGAATCTGAAAAGCAAGCCCAGCTGAGCTCCAAATAAGAGGGGAAATGTTTTGAGTTGTATAAATAGTTTTGAACTATGCCATTTTATTTTTTTGGCTGACAAACAATAAGATTCTTAACGTGTGAAATTACACCCATTGAGGGAACTAAAGAGGATTGCGGATGACTGCCAAGCTGTTCAGCAAGAAATCACCCCCCCTCACCCCCACACCCCCGACACGGCAGCATGCCCCAGTCCTCGAAGAGACTCCACAGGTCTTAGAAAACTAAAGTTAACAGGAACAGCTCTTCAATCATCAGGAAAAATAAAGATTTCCAGGAGGACAAAGAGCCCTTGAGCTCTATCAGCTTATTATAAATAGCATTTCAAAAGTAGCGCTTTTGAGAGATAATATATAAATATTTTAAGTAGTGAAGTATAGGTACGGGTTATTTTTTTTCCTATGCTGTGTCCAGAAAATCTGCACATACACATCAAACTCTGCATCTAGGGAATCTGTTTTATTGTGATGTTTGCATTTTTAAACAGCGTGCCTGACCTATTTGGGGGGGTTAATACAACTAAATGGAGCCTATTTGCTGTTTATTATTTATAGAAGATTCACTTTGCATTAGGGATTCTCAAGGTATTTGTGTTTGAGCTGCACCAAGAAGTGTTGCTAGGTAGCTTCCAGCACCATAGCAAGCAAGAAAAATGACAAGTGGGACAGAGCTCAAACTACCTCCCACACTCTGGAGGACACGATGAAAGTCAAGTTCTTCTCTCCACAAAGGCCATGTTCTGGGAAAGGTGGAGACGCTCGGCACGAGCCTCTGCCTAATAAACACAAACGTGGGTTCTGAAGGGTCCCCAAAGGGAAATCTCTGCAGGTGACAGCAAAATTTCCCCATCTTCTGCCCAGATCCTAATTACAACATACAAAATAAAACATCCATCTTCCAGCTACAAGATGAGAAATAACCAGAAACCCATTCATTGCTTGCCAGGATCAGTAGGACCAGAGGCTCAAAGATCAGCATAAACAAGAGCGAGGAGAAGAGAGGAGGGAGTGGGGTTGTAGGCTTGCCCCAGGTATTGGTTTGGGTTCCCCAAAACGCAGACCTGGGTTCCTCCAAGAGCAGATGAAGACCGGAGCACAAGCAATTCATTTAGGAAGTGATCCTAAGCGGGAAAATCCAGCAGAGGGGCTAGAAAATGAGACACAGCAGGGGAAGGGAAACTGGATCTTGGCCTTGGTAGGGGCTTGTGAAGCGCCTCACCTGTGGAAGTTCTGACTCCATACTCACGCTGGCCAAGATGAGGAAAATACCTCAGAGCATTAGTTGTTCATAGCAAGCAGCCTTCAGCACACAGAGGTGAGTGACTTCTGGACACAGGTAAGGTACCCCCAGGGGACTGCCACAGGGACCAGTGTAGCGGTCAATTGATAAAGGGATGGGTTTAGGAACTAGCACCTTGGCTGGCCATTGGTAGCTCACGCCTGCAATCCTAGCTACTCAGGAGGCTGAAATTTAAGGATTGTGGTTTGAAGCCATCCTGGGCAGGAAAAATCCCTAAGACTCTTATCTCCAATTAGCTACCAATAAGAGCCTAATGTGGCTCAAATGGTAGAATGCAAAAGCTCAGGGACAGCTCCCAGGCCCTGAGTTCAAGCCCCAGGACCTTCCCCTTTGACTATCCCCCCCCCAAATAAAAAGTCCTTCCATCATTTACATGGATCTATTTCACTGTGACCTTTATAACAGTCTTTCCAGAGACTTCCATAAAGTGAGATGACTATTTAAATATCGTTATTAAAGTCAAAAGAAAGTGCTGACAGACTTCAAACTTAAACTATTCAGTAATCAGTAGTGAACATTACATTTAATATGTAAGCAATTAATTCTAATAACACCTATTTGCTTACAGACTATCAAAAAAGGAAATAACAAGACCATACTAGAGCTACCAGCACAACTATGTTTATTGCAGCATTATTTACCATAGCTAAGATCTAGAACCTACCCAGATGCCCCTCAGTAGATGAATGGATCAAGAAAATGTGGTATGTATACACAATGGAATTCTATGCCTCCATCAGAAGGAATGACATTGTCCCATTTGTTAGGAAATGTTAAGACTTGGAAAAAATTATACTATGTGAAGTATGCCAGGCCCAAAGAAACATAGGTCCCATGGTTTCCCTTATTTGTAATAACTAGTATACGTCTGAGACAAGCAGAAAAGGTCAGATATGTTGATGTTAGGTAAAATGAACCCCAAGATAAGTATTCAAATGTTTTTTACTTTCATACGATTGTTTCTAACATATTTATAAGATGATTTCTTCGTTATTTTGTATGTCCCTCCCCCATGGTATGACCCCTGCTTTCACTGTACTTGATGTTGGTATAATTTGTGGAGGGGAAGGGAAAAAACAAATCATCTAAATAGGGATAGAGGTGGACATATTGCAACAATGAGATGTGTAAGTCGTTATGTCGAAAAACGAAGTTTAAAACTTTGGCTGGGGGAGGAGGTGGGGAAGAGATAAGGGTGGTGGAGGCAGGATATGGGAAGGGATAGGAAGGGAAAACAAAGGAGGAGGCAACAATGCTTGATAAGAAATGTACTCATTATCTTGCCCATGTAATTGTAACTCCTCTGTACGGTATTTTCATAATAAAATTTTTTTTAAAAAAGGAAACAAAACTTAATGTGGAAAAAGGAGAAAAGAAAGCCATATGGAATGATGGAAAGGGAAAGAAAGAAGGAAAGAAAGAAAGGGAGGAAGGAAGGGAAGAAAGAGAATAGGAAGAGGGTGAAGGAGTTTAATTATTTTTAAATTGGTTGTTGGAAAAGTCAATTAAGATACCATTTCCCATTGCATATTTCTTCAGCTAACTCGTGGAAATAGAATTGACTTTTGAAAATGAACAATTCTGATACTACTAATTTCTTATTTATTTCACCATTGAATTACTCTGTGGGTTCGATTATGGAAAAATAAATATTTCTGAATTTTAAATACTAAACAACAATCAATAAAGGCCATTGGAACGTCCCATGGCACACAAGACGTTTTAAGTGTTTATGGAACAAAGAAAGTTTTGGAAATCATCCATTTTTGTCACAAATTCATGCATATTTGAAGAGAAATATCACTGTTGCAAAAGACAGATGCAAGCTACTTTGTTCAGCACAAATAAACCATTGCAGTTAGCTCTCCGAATCTACAGCTCTGGAGCCCACTAAGGGCAGATCAAACATGACTATACGAAACATGTACAGGCATTTTGCTTGTTACTGTTCTCTAAGCAAGACATTGAAACAACTGTTTGTACTGTATCGGGCACTATAAATACTCTAGAGATTATTTCAAGCTATAAGAAGATGCATATATTTATAAGCAAATACTATATTTTGGTATGCTTAGAGGTGGAGAGGCATCCTGAAATCAACTCCCTGAAAATATGGAAGGATGACCATATTAACACATTATCCCAATTAGTTGTTACACTTTATTAAATAAATCACTGACTGGGCAATGTTTCCAGATTGCCAAATATTTTTAAATGGAACTCAAGGTGATTCATCACTGGTGCACAAAGACAATGGAAAAGGTGCTTGTTTTAGTATCATTGACTAATGAATCAAAAATTTCCCCCAAATCATAAGCCATGCTCTCAGTCTGCCTCTTTAGCCTGAAGTTCCAATGGGCTAAACTCCCATTTTAAAATTCTCTTTCTTTATTGTGCGACCTACTAATCATCCTCTTCAGAAACATCCAGCATTTTTCTTCTGGGATCATAAAGAAAATAAGGAACTAGAGACAAATTCTAAGTCATTGATTGGTAAGCCCTCAAACAGGTCCAGATGTGGATGCATGCATGGCTCAGCGTATCTGTATTTCTAAGCTGTGGGTGTTGAGGTAGCCAAGAAACAATGGCATCCTCATAGTGAATATACATAGAATCCAGCTCCTAATTTCTTTTATCCTATGAAAAGAATTCTGGCTCTTTACAGCCAAGGTAAGTGTTAACGGTGTCAGAAAGTTAAGTAAATCTCCACGGAAAGGAAGTAGGGCATGTTGAAAGAACACAGAAACCAACCTGAAAGAGTTCCTGTTGGCCAGTCCCGGGAGAATTTGTGCAAAAGCAAATAAACTACATTCCGAAATGAAAATAAAATCTGTGAATTAATATTGGTATAAAAGCATAACTGGATAATCAGAAATGGAGCAGAAGGGACAACTGTAGCTTACAATTACTTGGTGTGGGGGGAAAAAATAAAGGAATCAGAAAACTACCCATTAGGTGATGAACATTAGATCTGCTGATGGGTGAGAAAATTGAGAAGAAACAGGAGAACTAGCAGGATCTCAAGAAAGCTCCATAAAAATACTGATTTTGATGTTACTAAGTGAAAAATAATAGCCATTTAGACAAATAACCTGCTGTCACCATCCTTACCAAGTAAATAAGGTTAACACCTCCAGTGGCTCACACCTATAATCCTAGTTACACCAGAGGTTGAGATCTGAAGATCTTGGTTCAAAACCAGCCGTAGCAGAAAAGTCTAATACACAGCTTATCTCCTATTAACTAGCCAAAAGCCAAAAGTGGAACTGTGACTCAGGTGGTAGAGTGCCAGCCTTCCGCACAAAAGCTAACAAATGGTGCCCAGGTCCTGTGTTCAATCTCCAGTACCATCTTATACATACACACACACACACACACACACACACACACACACACACACAGAGCATGCATATGACTTCATTGTAAACTTGAAGAACACATCAGGAAAAAAATTGAAAGGCATTCTAGAGACCAACTGATAGGTAGCCTTCAAAAATCTTAAGTCACAGAAGTCAAACAAAGAACAACGTTTCTCCGCAGAGCAATGATAACTGCATGCTATGTGAGAGCAAGGATCTCAGAGTAGCCCAGATAAACTACACACAACATTTACTCAATCCTCCATCAATGTTGGTTTCTAAGTTTTGGTGTTTTAGTCATGTGGTGGGGGTTACCACGGAGGAGAAAGACAAAAATCTCTGTGTTATTTTCCAATTTTTCCTCGAACTCTAAAATTATTTGAAAATAGAAAGTTATTTGAAACTAAAAAGTAAGGAACAGAGAGGATAGGCAAATGGAATATAAAATGGCGGGAGGGGATGCTTCTCATGCGTGAAAGAGCCCGGTATCCTGGCTTGCCTTCAGCAGCCAGCAGATCCCCTGTGGCTTTTGTCCCTTTGCAGGGTTCACTCTCAAAAGCTTTCATCTAGGGCAAGATTTAGATTGCCAAGGGTTTTTTTTTTTTATTAAAAGCTTTTAATAAAAAAAAAATTCTGTCAACATCTGTCTAGTGAAGACAGCCATGCTCTGTAACGACAAGGAAACAAGAGCCAGCATTTATTAAATACTCACGGCATGCCAAACACTGTTAAAAGTATTTTAGGTGTGCTAACTCCTTGCCTGCCCTCAACAACCCTGCAGGGTACATATTATTAATATCCCAGTTTTCACTAATAAGAACTAGTGATGACCTTGCTTGGCCAAGGTCATGTGGTTAGAGTTGACCTAGCCTATAGGACAAAGCCAGGGCCACCATTCCCAGACCCATCCTCCCTCAGATTGGCAGACAGAGGAAACAGAATAAGAAAAGTTGGTACCATAGCAATATGATCTTCAGAAGGACACTGTTAAATCGCATGGATTAAACATTAAAAGGCACTGTCTCTGCTGCAAAGTTGACGTTATTAATGATTCTATTCTGCTCTAAAGTTTTTATCCCCAAATCCACCAGATGTGTGTTGAGAAGTTAAAAAAATAAATAAATAAACGACCAAAATGACTAAGTGATCAGAGATTTAGAAAGTTTAATAGGCCCTTGGAAGACATGAGGGACTTTTATATAATGGTATATTTAGATAATTCCTCACATTTGTGTTGTTTATTCAATGAACGATACTGATTTCTGCTATTAAAGAAAACATACTTAAAGAGAGAGGAAAATACATGTTGATTTCTTAATACACCTAAAGTGTGTTAAGTCTATTATGTAAATACACGGTGCATTTTTGGAAACATACATTATTTACTCCACAGATGAGGTGTTTAGTGAAGAGGCTATTACAGACCCTTGGATAAACAGATATTTACACCATTTTCAATCAATTATTTAAAACACATGCCATTAAAAGTTTATTAGCTTGATTGTTTTTAAAGAACCACCACAAAGATCATTAAAGCAATCAAGGTTCCAGGGATTCAATTAAAATATAAACAATAAGTGAACAATTTGAATTACAATAAACATAAGAGTCACATCACAAGTACAAGATGAACTCTTACTTTTTTTTCCCTAAATAACTCAACTATTGAATCTCTTCCTTCAAAACACTGATTCAATTGGCCTTATCGTGAAACAAAAATCTTTGATCAAAATACTTTGAAAATCGCTGAGTTGAGTTCATATTGAAAACTTATGAGAGGTCTGTTTTTGTTTTTTGTTTTTGTTTTTATGTTTTAAATTAAGCCAAAGACTTCATTCCTTCTCTTTTCATCTTGCCCTCACTTTTTTTTTAATGTCATAGAAGCTGACCAACTCCTCTGCTGCCCTGTCTCTTCCGGTTTATGTAGTCATTTCCGTATCTTGTGCATGTACACTGAGCCAAGAGAGATCCAGGGTTTGGGATAGGAAGAAAAACCAAAACCACATATACACCAGAGAGCCACCTGCATAGATGAAATCTCAACAATGAACAAAAGCAAAGCAAACCACCTATGGTTTTAAAACAAATCATTGGTTTTCTTGTTCTTGTAACCCACACAGCCTTTCTTTTGAGTAGCTTTTAAGCAAATTGGCAAATGTTTCTGAATGTCTTTTGTGAACATTAAAACCACAAGCCTAAGATTCTAATTACACACACACACACACACACACACACACACACACACAAACACACACACAGTCTTCAAAAATGTTTTTGATTTCCAACTCAAAATGTCTCTGCCCTGCCTTATTCTCAAAAGAAAATTATAGTTAAATTAGAAACGCAGGCAACGTAGGATTGATAATGGAAATGCCCGCAGAAGTCAGGCTGCAATTGTTCTATTGCTGTAATACAATCTATTCCAGAATAATTTTTCTTTTTATTATTTCATTAAGTTGTATCTCACTAAAGTTCCTCTTAGGAGCTCTCGGCAGCACCAAATTTTTCATTGTGAAAACGATAAATCACTGGCCTAAATTACAATTTAATTATAAACGCCTTTGCCTTCTAATGCTGCTGGGGACCTTTTACCCTGCTACATAATTCTAAAAAATGACCCCTGTCATAATTTCCTTCACTCGAATAATATGGAGAGATCTAATCCTGAATCCTGCTGTCTTATAATTTAATATAAGAGGTAATTATTATTCAAAAGATAATGTTGCAGATATTGAAAATATTCTAAAGTTGAAGTCTAAAAAAAAAGCAGAAGAAGAAATCTTAGGTATGTGAGAGCTTTCTATCACCACACCTATCCAAAGAAGCAAGGCAAAAAAAAAATGCAAGAAAGTATTTAATGAAAAAAAAACACATTAGAATCGATGGGTATATAGCTGGTGTTCTGTATGATGTGGAATGCATTTATATTGGCTTCAAACCATAGTTAGGAATGAAATACTTCGTTCCAAAAATCAAGTGAGATGGAAGAGTCATGTTAGGGAACAACGGTTTTGTTAAGTTCAGAGTCTGCACTAGCATTGGCGATTAAAACAAACAGAAAAAAAAAAACAATAAAATATACCCCTCTGTTCATGTGAGTGAAGGATAGACTAGCAGTGCAAAGGGCTACAAAACCAAGGGGGGACAATGGACCAGAGTGGCTAAGCAGGGAATGCTGGAGCAGATACATTAGGATGTAGCAAAGACAATGGGAGTCCTGGGTGTTGGGGACATTTTGCTGTTAGCACTAGTTCAGCCTAAATGATGCCTCTCCAAAGACATCTTTTTTCTCCCCAGCAACATATCTACACTGGGGTGAAGGGTAGAGTTGTTTCTTTCTTTCCGTGATTCACAAAGAGGCAAACCGAGATCAAAGCACAATAGCTGTAGGTCTGTGGAAGCTAGCTCAGACCTGACTTGCTCTTTCACTTCACAATGATTAGGAATCTAAGGCACAAGAGGATGGGGCCTCTAACACACTGCTGGTCCACCTGCACAGGTAGCTCAATCTATAGAGAGCTGGGTTGTGGGTGGCTCACACCTCTAATCCTAGCTACTCAGGAGGCTGAGATCTGAGGATCGCAATTCAAAGCTAGCCCAGGCAGGAAAGTCCATGAGACTCATCTCCAATGACCCAGCAAAAGAACCCAGAAGTAGAAGTGTGGCTCAAGTGGTAGAGTGTTAGTCTTGAGCACAGGGACAGTGCTCAGGCCCCAAGTTCAAGTCCTAGGACCAGCACAATGAATATTAAAAAAATGATTCACATGAAATTATAACTCCTGTCATTAAATCTTAGACTAGTCAGCGAACCTCTGCTCATCTTAATAAACAGATTGAACAGTACACAGACACTGCTTCACAGCTTCTTGTGTGTTGTTTTGTTTTAGCTTTGAGAGCAGGTCATTTCAGAGGCAATACATTGGAAGGGTGCTTTCTTCCCTCCCTCCTTCCTCTCCCCCCCCCCGCCCCACTCTCGATCCCGCCATAAATCTCTGGATAGTACAAATGAAGTATGTCTCATTATGAACAGAAAGAAAAGGCCTCCCTAAGCAGGGATACCCCAGAATACCATTAAAGCAATCATTAAAAAATAACAACCTACCTAAGGAAAAAAATAAGACTCGTCCTTTTTAGAGATATAGATTAATTAGCCAAGAATATTAAAAACAGAGTTTCTGGATTCAAATAGGAATTGAAATCCAAGGGGAATGAAAATGATTTGAGGTGGGAAGGGACTAGTTTATAGAGAACAGGGCTATAATTTTCTCAAACTCTAACAGAGAACCGCAAAGCGGTATCCATAACGAACTAGCAATAAAGAAGTGTGCAGAGGTTGGTAGATTGTGCCTATCCTGAATCATTTTGTGAGGAAGGAAGATTTAAGAGTCCTGAGAGGTTCAAGGCAGACACTGGACTAGACTCTAATAACTAAACAAAAGTACATTAAAGTGGACACACAGACAGATGGATCGGAGCACAGACCAGGAAACCTACAGATTTAAGATGCACTAATTTTTTTTTCTGCTTCATTGTGTTCCATTTTGGAGGATCTCAGTTGTAATGAGGCAGGGTGTGTTCAAAGTAGGAAAAATAAAAAGCCAGGTGAAAAGAGAGAAGTCCTGGCCCCCACAACAAAGCCAAACCTTACCCGCAGGGTAGAAATCTCTCCAGGGTCCCCTATTTTTAGAATTTCTGTGTGGAATTAAGAACTGACTCCAAAGTAGAATTACCCACCAATGTGAATGGAGTGGAAATCTGTCTCCTTGTCGCAGTCACAAAGAAATGGAAATTACACACACAGAAAAAATAATTATACAACTCTCATTTGAAAAAGTCAGAGCTCCATGAGCTCAATATTTACAAACAAATACACAAATAAACATATGCATCTCTTCTTATTTTTCTTACTTTCTTATCTTTAAGGAGTTGTACAAAGGAGTAATTCTTTTTTTTAAATCTCTGCAGTGGTCATGTTGGAAGAAGTGAAACTCAGGGCTCTTGAGGGTTGAACCATCATTGGGTTACTATACCAATGCTCTTCAAGGAACAAATAATCACACTCCAAGGAGAGAAATTTCTTTTTACTCTCAAAAAAGAAGAAAGAAAATGTGAGATTTACAACAATAACAACAACAACAAAAAGAAAGGAAATAAGTGGAGCCAGGCACCAGTGGTTCATACCTAGTCATTCAGGTTAATGAAATCTGAGGATCAAGGTGTACAGCCAGCCCCAGCAGGAAAATCTGTAAGATTCTTATCTCCAAATTAAACTAAAAAAGCAGAAATGAAGCTATGGCTCAAATGGTAGAGCACCAATCTGGAGCAAAAAGCTAAGGGATAGTACCCAGGTTCTAAGTTCAAAACCCAATATGAGCACAAAAGAAACACATTCAAAATAAGGTTGGAAGGCAATTGTTCTATAGCGACTGTGACTGCCTTTCCTAGAGAGAACCAACCGGTTGGCCAATCCCTAGCATGCCACCCACAGAATCCATCAAGATCACCAACTGGGTCTCACATCTCTGTTGCCTTTCCTTGTCATTCTTGGTGTCTGCCTACACTTGGGATGTCCTAAGTACAGAATTGAAAACAAAGATTTCATTGGAAGTGAATCATTTTATTTTTCTATTTTATTGTTGGTCATGGGGCTTGAACTCTGGGCCTGGGTGCTGTCCTTCAGCTTTTCAGCTCAAGGCTAGTGCTCTACCACTTGAGCTACAGTGCCACTTCCAGTTTTCTGGTGGTTTATTGGAGATCAGAGTCTTATGGACTTTCCTTTCCAGGCTAGCTTTGAACTACGATCTTCAAATCTCAGCCTCCTGAGTAGCTAGGATTACAGGCGTGAGCCACAGGTACCTAGCAAGTGAATCATTTTAGAACAAGACAAGAATTACTGCAAGAGGAGTGGAAGGGAGGGTCACAAAGACAGAGTGGCAGCCACAGATGAGTTGTCACCAAATAGGATAGCATGGTTAGAAATCTAACTTTCGCCCTCTGGACACCTCTAAGAACTAGTGTGAAATTGCACCTGAGAGATGTCCAACCTGAGTTGAAGGAGCAGGGATCTTTGTCTACCAACTCATGTAGGATATGGACCTATCTTTAATAATGAGCTCTCCCCCAAGGAAATGAGGGCCGTTGGCAGAGCCCTGATTAGCTGCCTTTGCCAGTTCCCATGGTATAAACAGGACAGACTTAGAACTACCCACATAACATGACTGGACACCGGGTCAGGATGCGAATTCCAGTAGCCACCATTAAACAGGACTGCTGTCTTAGAGAGACGAATGATACGATCTCAAGACAAGAGCGCAGAGAACAGTAAAATGTAAAATAATTAGGACGTGACGCTCTATTACCTTTGCTTTTCATATAATTTATTTAATTGTAAGTGTGTGTAATTTAATTTTTCATAATGGCTGTGTTTAACAACCGACACACAAAAATTCCTGCAAATTTAACCAGTAAATCTTTTTGCGCCAGCATGAGCAAGCTCCAGACTAGCATCACACGAAATCTCCTCGGTTTTTGGCTTTAAGGAGGCTCCCAGGAAGGGTTTCATGGGGTGCCTTGGTCTGGGATGCAGACAGCAAAGTAAATGCAGAAGAACTTAATGAAGCAGACCAGCAGTTGGACATTGAACCAACATAGACTGAAGCTGTCAAGGGGGAAGGCTCTGGGTGGGTCCCATAGAATTCCCACCTTCGACTCAAGTTCTTGGAACACTTCTTATCTGGTTTTCTGTGGTGTTGCTTCTCTTTACCTGGAGCAGGTGAATTCCTCGTTAGACACGTTCCTCCTCCTTGCGGAGTAAGTTCTAAACCCATATTCACTGAGCTGGGCTGCTTCATCCTTTTAAGAATTTGTGTCTGTGTCCAAATCATTCTCTCCCCTCTCCCCTCTCCTCTCATCCATACTCTTCCCATCTTCCCTTGCTTTTGTTTGTTGAACAACAACTCCTCTACAGACTCTGCCTCAAAATTCCTGACTGCCCATGCCCTTGAACCCCCAGGTAGTCAGCTTGTCCTACACATCCATCCCCCCAGACGGCCTTTCTCCGCTGCCTGCCATGTTCCCTTCACCATGGCCTGTACCAGAGTCTTGTAGTAGTAACTCAGATGGTTTTGTTTTTTTCCAAATGCTTCCAAAGTAGATTCTCAGCTTCTAATCACCTCCGGTTCCAAGCCATCCTGAACCACTTTTGTAGTCATCCGCCACCATGTTCTGAAGGGCATCACAGTGACTATCAAAGAGAGACTTCAGCCAGGCACCCGTGGCTCATGCCTAGAATACTAACCACTCAGGAGACTGAGATCTGAGGATTGCAGTTCAAAGCCAGCCTGGGGAAGGAAAGTCTATGAGACTCTTACCTCCAATAAACCACCAGAAAATCAGAAGTGGTGCTGTGGCTCAAAGTGGTGAAGTGCTAGCATTGGAAAAGCTCAGGGACAGAGCCTAGGCCCTGAGTTCAAGCCCCACAACCAACTGGGGGGGAGACTTAATGGGACTTTGCCAGGCTTGCTGTGGATTAACCAAACCTCCCCCTGGAGTGCCACCACTAAGTCTCATGTAGGCTCTGGAAGATCTAACAAACTCAGGCAACTTGCTGCCCCTTAAACACTGGCTCTTATTTATTGCTCTGTGCTTTTGCCTAAGATGTTTTCCTTAAAAGTTCTCCATCCTTCAAAAGCTATCTCTCCTGCCACCTGGTCGGTGCTGCCCCTGCCACCCCCAATCTGGAATCTCACCACGTCCCACCTTCCAAGCCTCTGACATGCTGATATATGGTGTTTATGCCAACTGGGGCTTTAGTTACTTGTCTTCTGGGCCTCTCACTTAACTCATCACTTTCTCCCTCAGGGCCCCTGACAGTAGACTACACAGAGTGGGAGTTGAATCATTACCCAATTCATGTTTTGACCATTTCTATCCAAGTTAGCTAGAGAAAAGACTAAATTGGGAGGAAAACCCCTAATTATATAGCCAACGTATTTTATTTTGAAGCACACTATGTATTGAAAGTAGTCAAAGTTGTTTTTTTAAAGAAGATTCCGCTTATATGAAGCTGCCAACTGATTTGTTTCAAAAACCACGTTCCATCCAACTTTCTGGATATTTGCCTCTCCCTCGGGATTTAAGCTGACATCAGTCCTCCCCCAGCTTCCCCAGTGAAAACGTACCTGCCCCAAAGTCTGGAGAGCCTGACAGTGATTGTGCAGAACAGATTTCAGAGTGCTCTGGCCTCCTTGCCTCAGTGGTATTCAGAGTCCTAAACGTATCAGAGGGGGGCTACTTTTAAAGTACGAGGAGGATTTTCTTTAAAGCAAGTAGTTGATAGATGAGTATATGTTATGGTCATGTGTGCCGTGTGTGCCGTGTGTGCCGTGTGTGTGTGTGTGTGTGTGTGTGTGTGTGTGTGTGTGTGTGTGTGTGTGTGTGTGTGTGTGATATCAGGGATTGAACTCAAGGCCTCACATTTGGAAGGCAAAGCACTTGAGCCACATCCTCAGTCTTAGTTTTTGCTTTAGTTTGTTTTAGGTAAGAGTCTTGTGTTTTTGTCACAGCTGACCTCAAACCATGATCCTCCTACTTGTGTCTCCTGAGTAGCTAGAATTATGGGTATATGGCGCTATACTTGACATGATCACTTTTATGTAAAGCTTTATATAAAAACATGTTCATATAAACTTTTATATAAAGGCAAAGCAAAACTACATGTCTTTTATGGCCTTGGTGAGCCCGAGAAAAAGAAAAATATGTGAGTAACAATGGATACCAAATTCAAGAGAATGATTGATTTGTGCAGGAGGCAAAAATGGGAGGAAATAAAAAGAAATAAAACCAAGGACAGGTACATACAGAAAGCTTTGAATGGACTTGGTACTTTTCATATTTTGGAAACAGGATTCTGAAATCAACATAGTAAGATGCTCTGATTTGACAGAACTGGGTGGTTTTATTTTTGTTTTTCTTTTTCTATTTTGAATGCACTTGAAGTACTTCCCAATTTGAATTTTTTTTTTACTCGAGATAGAAGAGTCCCCAAATGGTTACGTGTAAGGCTTATTGCTTAATAAAGAACAATTCAGCATCATCAAACAAAGAAGTCAAATTACAACAGGAATGATTGAAGTCACCATATTATCTATATGTTTTGATCTTGTAATTTAACTAAGTTGATTATAATCATCTGCTTGGGGTTGATTAGTCAATGTTCACTTTTACTGAATCAATCACTCTGCAATTAAATAATGTGTCGCTAGTTTAAAAACAACAAAATCCTCAGTGATCAGAAGAGTAATAACACATCTTCCAAACGAGGGCAATACAAAAATAGATTCATTAAAGGATATGTCTCCTACCCCAGAGAGGAAGAAAGATTTCACACACCTCCCCTGACCCTCCATCCATAGTCCCATGGGGATAAAGGCTGCCTGAGCGCCCCAGGAGAATCACAGCCAACAGGCCATGCTGAAGCAACTCCTAGTTCATTACCATAAAGGCCATGACCCCGCCCCCTCCTTTTGTGTGTGTGTCCAATCATGTTTATCCACAACTAACTCTTCTTTCATCTAAATTAGCATAAAAATTCACTTTCCCCTAGATCTTTGGGTCTTCATTTCTGGATGCTGTCATTTCACATAAAACAATTAAATACATTTGTTGGGGGCCTTTTCTCTTTATTCAACTGGCTTTTGTGAGGGAATGGCAGCCCCAGGAATCTTATGGCAGGTGAAGAAGAGATCAGACTTTTTCTCCCCTACTCCAATGGCACCTAAATCAAGGCACAGGGTCCCTGTTGTATTCATCCTTGCTCTTGTTGTTGTTTGTGAAATGGAAAGGACACCATGCCCTTCCTAAAGTAAGACTTAGTAAGGGTCTTAGGAAACAGCCATTGCCTTTCCTCTCACTTCTCAACTCCACCCAAAGCCTGCAACAGTTCATTTTTCATTCCCAAATGAACATGAACCTTCTATTCTTTCTCACAGGCAATTACCATGATTGTCAAAACCACCCTGCAATCATCAACTGTTGTTATCCTGCTGAGAGGTCCAGGAAGACTACAAACAGGCTGAGTCTGCACCCTCTCCTAAAATGAAAGAATGTACAACCCCAGAACAGAGGACCTTTGAGGCCCAGAAAGAGTCCCCAGGCCTCTCTCGTCCTGGGCTGACACCGGCTTTCCGGAGAGATCCGGCCTGGTGCCTGCCTCCTGCTGCCTCCTTCCTCGGGCTCACAGTCTGCTCTGTCCTGTTGAGTAACTGGGTATCAAACAAGAGTAATTGACAGCTTCTCCCCCCAGCCTCCCTCTCGGAGCAGCAGTTTCCCAGGAGCCGCCTTGTACAACCTCAAACACTTTATTACTGGTCAATTTGGGTTTCCTGCCCACTTTAAGTGGCCGTGCGGAGGGTCTCCAACTCTCTCTAGCCTTCACTGATCAATATTAACAGTCACTTCCACGGCATTTCCCTGCTACTCAGCAAGGCCGGGGGAACTGGCTGTAAATTACCGCGTGGCCTGGTCATTGGAGAAAGAGAGAGAGAGAGAAAGAGAGAGAGAGAGAGAAGCACCCATAATTCAAAAGTTAGTGCTAATTGTGAGAGGCATTTATTTTGTCCTTGCTTTTCAAAACTAACATCAAAGAAGGAGAGAAAGAGAGAGAGAACAGAATGCAGGATTTGTTCGTTTGGGGTTTGTTTAACCACGGGATTTGGCTCAACCTGTCTCCCTACCCCCAAGATGCTTTCTCTATCTGGGATTTATTTACATCGGTCCACATATGATTTCTAGTTCTCACACACGGACCAAACTTTAGGTCTCTACACTTGAAGAAGTCAAAGTCCAATAAAGTTAAACTCGTGGGTTTCTAGTCAATGCATTATAGGTATATTTAAAAAAAAAGAAGAAGAAGTTAGGATTAAACAATTATTGGCTGGAGTTCCCATAGTAATCTTAGTTTATGAGGTAAAATTTAACAAGAAACAAACAGTGAGTGTTGTTTATAAGCAAATAAGGCCGACAGAAGCTTTGTGAATGGAAATTTCTGAGCCTGGCAAAATAAAATAAAATGAAATTGCATGGAAATACCCTGCTTCAGGGTAGCTGACTGCCCATGTCAAAGGTGACAGAGCAGAAAAGTCACAAGAACAGTTTTTTTTCCTGAAGTAAGGGGTGCAGGTGTACCAGAGGGGAACCCTGCTACATCGCTGAACCTGAACCAGAAAAACACACCGCTAAAATACACGCCATGACTCCCAGTTTGCAAGGAAGACACACATGCATGGATAGCAGAAGGGGAGAAAAAGAAAGGGGAAAAAAACAATAATTACTCCCAGACCCAAGATGGCCCTCTTCCCACAGAGATGGATGAGGTGTGTCACCCAGAACCACTTTGGCTGGGTGGTTTTCCTGCTGCTCCAATGCACGACCCCAGAAAGCAGGGGAAGAAGCCCATACTTGACCAGAAGAAACAATGACGCAGGTACATGAGGACTCTGAAGCCCCTTGGATCTATGGGATCCTGGCCTGGGTCAGACCTGGAAACACCTGAGCTCACACAGTGTGTAAGGGAAGAGAAGGCAGTAACTTATCAGGAACTTAAAATCAACTCTTTTGAAAAATAACCCTCTCTTTCTTCTCTGTTTCTCTGTCTCTGTCTCTCTTTCCTCTTTTCTCTCTGTTTTTGTCTTTCCCTCTGTTTCTTTTCTCTCTCCTGATTCTTTCTCTTCCGTCTTTTTTCTCTTCTCCCTCTGTCTTCCTCTCTCTGTCAGTCTGTCTTTCTGTCTCTCTTCTTCCCTCTTCTCCTTGTCTCTCCCTGCCTATGTCTCTGTCTCTGTCTTTCTCTTTTTTTCTCTCTCTGTCTCCAACTTAGAGGTACAGATCAGCGGTGGAAAGTGAGGTGCTAGGGACTTATGCGGAGGCTTAGAACACCCCTAAGGACCATCGGGGCCTCATATGCCCCCTGCTAAGGAGCTCTGATGGCATCCTCAGGCTTCAAGGTAGAGCTCATCTAAGGTGTCATGGTTTTAAAACTAAATGTCTTCATGTGAGCCGAGCTATTCCATAGGCCTTGAGTAGTCCTGCTTAGTTGTCTCATGGTAGAACAGTCAAGCTACCATGTCTTTGGAGAGGAAAGGTCACACACACACTCTTTTGGGCCTTTCCCTCCACAGTTCACTGGGAAATGTCACGGTTCAAACCCAGGCTCTGTCATCTCCTCACCTCCCCCCAGCGTTCCACCCAGGTATCTGTGTTGTCATCTTGGAGGAATTAGTCCGTCTACCTGTGAACACAAGCTGGGTCTGACTCTTGATTTAAGAAAGCTGCCCTTCTCAATCTCATGGAGCCCACTGTCCTTTTTGAGTTTGGGCCTGGGGTGGCCAGAGAGGAGGGGACAGCTGGGTCAGTTGGACAGCTGCCTCTCCTCCCCCTGCCCGGCCCTCCGGGCACATTGTTCTCATCATATAGAAGAAGATCAAGCCAGAGCTGACAAGCAGGGCTCTCCCATGCAACCTCTATCTTTCCTGGGCTCTGGGTTTGTTGTTGTTGTTTTCTGCTTTGTTTTCATCTCTAATCAGACAGGATCAGTCATCTCAGCTTTTCTGGAAGCCAACTTCGAGGACACCCACATTCACAGCCCTGCACGAGGTCGTAGGAAGCAACAGAGTGCCTTCCATGTCAACTTCCATGTCTTATGGCCCAGCAGTGGGTGGCTGCCTGCAGACCAGGGCTCCAGGATGGTCCAGCACCCAGCATCGTGCCCATGTGCAGACACTGGCCCACCAGCCTGGCGAGGCTGATCTACAGACTCTGGACCTCAAAGGGGTATTAGACACCAAGCCACCCCATGCTCTCTTTTGTTTAGTGGCGGGGGGCGGGGGGGAGGAGAGAAAGAGAGAGACAGAGAGAGGGGAAAAAAATAAAAATAAAATCCTCAATCGTTTAGTACAAGTCATTTGACATGCTGGGATAATGAAGTCGAAAAATGCCTTCAAAGACCGGATTCTCTACATGAACGCGCTGCCAGCCATGTTCTTTGTGGGGCTGCTCGGGAACACGCATTCCCCATCCCACTCAAACAAAAGAGCTGTGAATTCATTAAACTATTTAATTATGCCTTCTTATTTTTTTTTCTCCATTAGCAAATCCTACCAGCACAAAGTAAATAAAGCCACCAATGGACTTGCCCTGCAGATACACTGGCTGTTTTTATTCCGTTTACAATATAAAAGGGCTATCCACACCCCCCCCCCGTCCCCTCTTCTTGGCGAGTTTCCTAGCACAAACCCTGCAAATAGAAGCGCCCAACAGCAAAGGCGATGTACCAGGCCAGCTCGGTAGCATTGCGAATTGCAAGCACATACCACAGGCCCGAGACTGCTTTCAAAGTACCGGCAGCCACATAGCACTTTACAGCCAGGCGCGGAAAAGATATTAGCTTCCTTTTTTTTTTTTTATACTCTAGTAAATTTGCTTTTTACATCTATTTCTTTTCAGAAGGGCTTGTTATTGAGCTCACTGTCCACAAATTCCATTGATCTCAGGCTGTGACTCAATCCATACGCTCACGCTTTGACACCAGCACAGCAAGCGAGCGATACAAATCCTGTTCAGGCTACAAACTTATTGATTTTATAGATTTCCCCCAAAGTTGTGATAATGATATATCATTGTTAAATTTGGTAGAACAAACTGCTTTCCCAATCTGTCAATGCGAGCATGAAAAACAATTCACAGCCTTGTTTAGAAGGTTTTCGCATCAGAAAGAATAAGTACAGCCAGAGGAAACGGATCGCCAATACCCAGTGGCTGGCACCAGCATGATGCATGATGCTTTCCGCTCTGCCCTTCTCGACCCACCGCATGCTTGGCCTTCCAGATTCGTATTTCCTGGCTACAATTATCCACAGTCATTCCTTCCCCGGGCTGCTCAGTTATTAATTATTAACAACTGGGAAACATGCTGCTTGGATGACCCACATCAGTAGGTTTTAAAAGACAATTTGGGTCATTTTCATATGGTATTCACATGCAGCGGGATGCATTAAGATCCTGGGAATATTGACTTTAATAGGTCAATTTTTTTTGTTGGTGTTGTTTGTTTCTTAACCAATGCTCCTTTTCCCTGGTCTTCAGGAAACAAGGCAGCTGCATCCAGCAGGGGGAAGCCTTCAGACAACCTTCCATTATGAAAGAATAGTGCTATCCCCCCCCTTACCCTCCCCCTCCCACCCCCGCACCTCAACTTTGCTTCTGGCCTTTTCCTGGATTTGAGGGTGTCATGTGTTCCAATACTAGGTTCGTTTCCAGCAGAGAATGGCTAGATCTTGGAATCCTCGTGTCCTGGAAGGGTTCCAATGGCTTTACTCCTTTCTGTGACTCTTGTCTTTGTGATCTCTTCTACCATTATGTCCCCATGTGTCCCACCCATCCGTGTCCTCTGCAAGGGCACCCCCAACCTCTCACTCATCTTTTGTGTTTCATTCATATTCTCAGTGCAGGAAAAAGAACTTGCTAATTTGTTTCGAAATGTGTGCTAACATTCATTCCCAACTTCCAGTCAACCAGAACACATGCTCAGCCATTACTCTGTGAGTTCCTTGGGTCGTATGATGATGTGATTATGTTTTGGCGGCTTCCAAAGCGTCCCTATCACCTTCTTGCTAAGACTTGAATCTGTGTCGTCTCCTTTTTTTCCCCCTCTTGTGTCTTATCATCTGTCTTTGGTAGCTTTTCACTTTTTTACTCAGGGATTCATACTGACTCCTTCCAGTCTCCTCCGTAACTCCTCCTGCTCATTTCAACTACACAATTGGAAATCAAGCTAGAATCTCCTCTCTTCTGATAAAATCTGGGTCTCTCACAGAGACTTTTCTACTGCCTTCTAAAAGAATGCTTTCTGTTTCTCTGCCTTCTACCATCTCTGAAAGTAAAAAATTACAAAGGTGGCTACAAAATGTCAGCCATCTTTCCACTAAGGACACAATGTAACCCCCCCCCCCCACCTCCAGTCTACATGTTGGATCTAAGCTACATACCATGGGAAATACATTTTGATCGTGGTTCTCAGCTACACAAAATTCCCACTACATATACCCACACAACCACTTTCTCCCTGACTCTAATCTGCGTGTCTCATTCTAACATGGATTGGTACCTAGATTTCAGCTCTGTTCAGTGTCTCATAAGACACTGACCTTAATAAACAATTCACCCGAGGATCATTGGTGTGACCATGGAGAGTTGGCCTCTATATTCAAGTAACTCTGAGCCTAACGCTGCACCGATTGTCATCAATAGTATTAGTGGTTTACATCTATATAGCATTATCATGTTGGCCATGAGTTTTCATATAACTCACTCACAACCTATGAGAGAGCTGTGTCACCATCCATTTTATAGATCAGGATACTGAGGATGAAACATACTATGAGAAATAGTATAACTGGTTCTTTTTTTTTTTGGTCGGCCGTGGGGCTTGAACTCTGGGCCTGGGCACTGTCCCTCAGCTCTTCAGCTCAAGACGAGCGCTCTACCACTTGAGCTACAGTGCCACTTCCGGTTTTCTGGTGGTTCCTTGGAGATAGGAGTCTCACGGTCTCTCCTGCCCGGGCTGGCTTTGAACCACGATCCTCAGATCTCAGCCTCCTGAGTAGCTAGGATTACAGGCGTGAGCCACCAGCGCCCGGCAGCATAACTGGTTCTTAAACCTACCTCTTCTGGGCTCTCCATCCAATGATTTCCCCACAGTAGAGTACTTATTTCCTCTGTATCTTAGTTATGTATACAAAATCTGCATAAAACATTGGAATTCCATACATTCTACTTCGTTTCTCTGCCATGTTGGTTGAAAAGAAGTCACTGAAAGTGATAGCGTTTTCCTATTATCTGTGTGTCTTGGCAGTCATTAATTTTGAGGCCTCACCTGCTTGGAAAAAAAAAAAAAGCAGCGGTCCATGACATTCACCATTACAGGAATGACTCCAAGTCCCTTTTGCAACTTGGACACAAGAAAGAATAGGAAAGGCTGGGAGGTGACCACTCCTAAAGCATCTCATGATAGAATTTGGAATCTCTTCCCAAAGATCACTTAAATGAGAGATCTGGAATGTACTGAAAAGTCCAACTCAGCTCAACCTCCATGGCTGTGTGCAGACACAGATCACCCCTCCCACCACCCTTGTTGAGAGTTTGCACAAAAGCACCAGAACAATGAAGTCCCCAGACAGGAACTCAACCGTTGAATAGGTGAGGCTGTTCATTCGCCTTCCCCCTTTACAACTTCCAAAGGATTTACTTTCCTCCTCCAAGACACAGATGGAGGGATCCGATGCTTCTCTGAGAGAAGCAGCAGACAATGAAAATTTTATGATGATAAAGTACCCCCTCCAAATTCTTAATCACACACACACACACACACACACACACACACACACACACAGGAGAGAGAGCATGTCTAACCATCCTCCCGTTCATAATTGCACTGGTCCGAGTGTGCAGAGCCTTCACACAGAATGATGGCTTCCCCTGTCTCCTGCATTTGTTCAGCTCCTTTGGGAGGAGCAATTTACAGAAAGCATTATCGATTTTTGCCATAATAGGTAGAGAGATGCCTCACCATCCCCACTCAGCCAGCTCGCTCTCCACATCACAACTGTCAGGCCAGTTTGTGAAGCCCCGTCATTATTATTATTTTTTTTTTCAAGTAAATCCATCACAAGGTTCGGGTATAGAATGGAGCGGGGAAGGGGGAGGGAGAGAAGGGAGGTGATAAAAAAAATTATTTTCACCTTGCCACATTGGAAAAAAAATGTTCATGTCCTTTGTTGGAAATGAATGCAAGCACCACGAAGCCACAGAAAAATTTAAAAAAATAAATTTAAAAAGAAGGGGAAGAGATGTTTACAGAAGCTCAGAGAGACACTCAGATGAAAGAGAAGGATTGCTGGTTGGGACCTATTTGAAATATTGTCAGTGCTGTTATTCCTCAGCTCCCGCTCAGTCATCCTTCCCCAGGGAGAAAAGCACCTGCAGACATTGTCTTGCTGAAAAATAAAGGGACAATAGACTCACGTGTGTTTGGTTGTTGTTTGTGTTCATTTGTACGCGTGCACCCCATGGAATGTCTTGAAACTCTTTTCTCGACGGGTCAGGCCACCCTTCAGAAAATACCAGTTCCCATTCCATTTCACTCCTTGGTGCCAGAAGTTTCCCCTAGCTCCCAACCCCAGCCCACTCATGACTGTGGTCACATGACTGATTATTTAGGCACTGAATGGCATGAACATGTAAAATTCCAGAAGTGGCGCTGTGGCTCAAGTGGTAGAGCGCTAGCCTTGAGCTGAAGAGCTGAGGGACAGCGCCCAGGCCCAGAGTTCAGGCCCCATGACTGACCAAAAAAAAAAAAGTAAAATTCCTTCCCTCAATTATCCTTAAACTAAAAAGGAGCCTCTTCGAGATCATGGCAGTGGTGGTGGGGGGTGGAAAGAGGAGGAAACAACATACAAAGCATTAGGATGCTCAAAGGAGCCTTCTGATACCCCTATTCTATCTACTTGGACCTTAGTAGTCCCCTCCCCCACCAGGTTGCCAGGTTCCTGGAGAAAGGTCCACACACAGTACCTCACATCCACAGTTCGCACCTCTCTCAATACCTAAACACAGTCTTGTCCTCGTTGGAGGCTCAGGAGATATAATCCACCAATTGGCTCTGGATCTCATTCCCGGCTCCCCAGTTCATTAGCCATGAAAAGTGATAGCCGCTTAGGATTTTTATGAGACGTTGCCCCAGACGCGGACCACAGAGAGCAATGCAATTACACAGCGCTCTGCCTACAGCCGCCAGCCAGCCGCTCAGTCATCAAAATGCAGGATGATGAAAATGGCCAGTTTGCTCTTGGGTAAAGGCAAGGACCTGGGGGTGTGTTGTTCCAAGAGGTGTTTTCTTGAACGGACATTGATTCAAATCTACTTTCCACACCTAACGTGAGACCCTTTCTCTACTCTCCTGCTCTGCCTCCATCCATCTATCGTCCATCTTCAAGAACCTGCTTTGAAAAGAACACAGTCTCTCTCCTTTCTCCCTGCCACCACTCCACCCCCACTGCTGTTTGGCAAGAATCTCTTTGCACAGAGGCAGGTTGAAGGTAAGTGAGGTTCAGATGAACTAGGTCCACTTGAAATCCACTTAATCACTGGCCTCTGGTGGCTAGACTACATGCTGCACCCTGTTGAAAAATAGAAGCCAGGCCTCTAGAATCAGGCCCTACAGAAAACACACTGAAATGAGGGAAGGGAATAGGATCGGTCCCTCAAAACCTGCCCTGGGATCTTTTCCACCCTGGTGGCCCAGGCTCAGCTCCAACATGGAGAGGTTCACCAGACTCAGAACTCATGAGTATCAGGAGAAGGCTCTCGACCCTTTGGGACAGTTGCTTTTCAACTGTGTTTGAATGATTCCATCAGAGTGTAGAGTGCCAGTGCTGCCACTGGAGTTCTAGAGGTCTGGTTTTACCACCGGAGAGATTCGCTGTGAGGCCCTGGGAGGAAAGGACCATGGGGAGAAACTATTGTGTGTGCTTTGCAAAATTTGCACATGTAAGGTAGGTGGCAGCTGTCCGTTTGGGCTGCTGTCACACACTCTGTGTGTTGGGTCTGTTGTATTGCCTCTCACTTCAGGGCACTGGCAGTTTGAGATCTGACTATATTCTTTTTTTTCTTTTTTCTTCTTCTTCTTCTTTTTTTTTTTTTGCTTTAGAGAGTTTATATGAGGTTCCTAGTGATACCTAGGAATAGCTACATATTGCTAGCCAATACTTAAATTGGCTAGAAATACCCCAGTCACCTCATAGTTGATGCTATGTGATGAGTTTTACAAACACACCAACAATGGTGGATAATAACTTACTCAGATCTCCCATGAGCCAGACGTCCCTACAATAAGGATCCTACAAGCATTATTCTATCTAATTCTGATAACTGCAAGTGTTGGCTGTTTCTTTCACAGCTGTCATCCCAGTGCATCTGAAACCTAGGGATAAATAAATACCTGCAAGATTGATAAGCTTGACTCAAGAGAATAATGGAATCAACTAGATGTTCACAACGAAATAGGATGGACTTACAAGCACCAATGAACAATGCTATGAAAAATAAGACAAACAGGTTAAGAATTCTGTCTAATCTCCTGACATCATTTCACCACTCCCTCATCCACCTCTGTGGCCCCTGTGACCCGGTGGTACCCGGGACCAGCTCCAGGGCCTCTGCCTCCTAGCAAGTGCTCTACCACTGAGCCACATCCCCAGCTCTGACAACTTCCATAGAAGAGACTTGTAGACATGGGCTATGTTTCTCACCTTTGTGAGAAACAGTCTGGTAATCTCTATCCACACTCTGAAGATTGTCCATACCCTTTGGTCATGAATTTGACCCTAAACATCAAAGGCTCACACAAAGACATACACCTGAAGATTTTTATCACAATATTATTTAAAAGAGAGCAAATTTTCAAAACATAATATTGAGAAAAACAGCATCCAGAGTTGAACCAACTTAACAGACCCAAATCAAGCATCAAAATACAAATAGCAATAAGAGACCTCCCACCCAAGAAAAACCCAGGACCAGATGGGCTCACTGCTGAATTCTATAAGACCTTCACAGCAGAACTCATACCAATACGCCTCCAAGTCTTCAATAAAGCTATCATAACCCTTATCCCGAAACCAGACAGGTACTCATCAAAGAAAGAGAACTATAGCCCCATTTCTTTGATGAACATCGATGCAAAACTTCTCAACAAAATTCTGGCCAATGGACTTCAACAACTCAGCAAAAAAGCATCATACACCATGATCAAACAGGATTTATTTCAGGGATGCAAAGCTGGTTCAATATACGCAAATCAATTAATATAATTCATCACATCAACAAGAGCAAGGATAAGAAACACATGATTATCTCAATAGATGGAGAAAAAGCATTTGACAAGATCCAACATCTCTTTATGATGAATGCTCTGGAGAAGCTAGGAATCAGGGAACATTTCTCAATACAATAAAGGCCATGTATGACAAATCTACAGTGAGCATTATACTTAATGGTGAAAAGGTAAAGCCGTTTCCTCTAAACTCAGGAATAAGACAAGGATATCCACTCTCTCCATTCCTCTTCAATTTAGTATTAGAATGCCTAGTTAGAGCAATAAGACAAGCTGTAAACATAAAGGAGATCCAAATAGGGATAGATGAAGTAAAACTCTCCCTCTTTGCAGATGACATGATCTTGTATTTAAAGCACCCCATGGACTCCACTCCCAAGTTACTCAAGCTGATTTGAAACTTTGGCAAAGTAGCAGGGTATAAAATTAATTCTGAAAAACTGATGGCTTTCCTGTATGCCCATAAGGAGAAGAGCACAGCTGAAATCAGGAAAGCAACTCCTTTTGTAATAGCCCCACAAAAATAAAACACGTAGGAAATTAACTTAACCAAAGAAGTGAAGGACATCTATGATGAAAATTTTAAAAACCTGAAAAAGGAAATTAAAGCAGAACTAAGGAAATGGAAAAACCTCCCATGCTCCTGGATTGGGAGGATTAAGATTGTAAAAATGGCAATACTTCCAAAGGTTATCTACAAATTCAATGCAATACCTATCAATATCCCAACCTCATTCTTCAATGAAATAGAAGAAGCAATCCAAAAATTCATATGGAACAATAAAAGACCCCGAATAGCAAAAACAATCATTAGCATAAAGAACAGTGCTAGAGGAAGAACAATACCAGACTTCAAACTCTACTACAAGGCTATGGTAATCAAAATAGCTTGGTACTGGCACAAAGACAGATGTGAAGACGAATGGAATAGAACCAAAGTCTCAGAAATGAACTGGAAGACCCACAGCCACCTAATCTTCGATAAAGAAGACCCCCCAAAAAAAAACAGAATGGAAGAAAGGCAGCCTCTTCAGTAAGTGGTGCTGACAAAATGGGTTAAACACCTGTGGAAAACTAAAGCTAGATCCTTATATATCATCCTGTACCAGAATCAACTCCAAATGGATCAAAGACCTTGAAGCAAAAGCAGACACCCTGAAAATATTACAAAAAGGAATAGGAGAAACTCTAAGGCTCCTTGGCACAGGCCAAGATTTTCTTAATAAAGACCCAGAAACACAACAAATCAAAGAAAGCTTGAACAAATGGGATTGCATGAAACTGCAGAGCTTCTGCATGGCCAAGGACATAGCTAGTAAGATCAATCGAAAGCCCACAGATTGGGAGAAGATCTTCACTAGCCATACGACAGACAAAGGTCTAAAATCTAAAATATACCTGGAACTCAAAAAATTAAATCCCCCAACAACAAATCCTCAAAGAAACAATTGCCCAATAAATAAGTGGGCTAAAGACTTAAAGAGAGACTTCTCTGAAGAGGAAATAAGAATGGCCAATAGACATATGAAGAAATGCTCAACTTCTCTGGCCATAAAAGAAATGCAAATCAAAACAACATTGAGATTCCACCTCACTCCAGTTAGAAGGGCTATAATCAAGAGATCCAATGACAACAGATGCTGGAGGGGATGTGGCCAAAAGGGAACCCTACTGCATTGTTGGTGGGAGTGTAAACTTGTTCAAGCACTCTGGAAAACAGTATGGAGGTTCCCCCAAAGACTACCCATAGAGCTCCTCTATGACCCAGCAATTCCACTTTTGGGTGTTTACACAAATGAAAACAAACAAGGCCATATTAAAACTGCCAGCATGTTTATTGCAGCATTATTCACTATAGTTAAGATATGGAATCAACCCAGATGCCCCTCAGTAGATGAGTGGACCAAGAAAATGTGATATATATGTATGTATGTATGTGTATGTGTGTATGTATATATATATATATATATATATATATATATGATGGGATTCTATGCTTCCATCAGAAAGAATGACACCACCCCATTTGTTAGGAAATGGAAAGACTTGGAAAAAATCATATTAAGTGAAGTAAGCCAGACCCAAAGAAATTTAGGTCCCATGGTTTCCCTTATTTGCATATAGGATAATCTTATCAGATGAGCTAAAAAGCTCAAAAGCTATGTACATATGTCCATATAAGATGATGCTAAGTGAAATGAACCCCAAGATATGGACACAAGAGGTCTGTCTTTATTGTTATTGTTTCAAATGTACTACGTGATTTCTTTTTTGTTTCCTTTGTATATTCTTCCCTCTATGGCAGATCCCCTGTTGTCACTCTACTTGATTTTGGTGTCCTGCATCTTATATATGCATTTGTCTAATTTGGGGGGGGGGAAGGGGAATCACAAAACACTGAAATAAGGACACAGGATGACCCGTTACAACAATGATACCCATAGGACGGTATATTGGAAACAAACTTTACAACTTCGGGCTGGTGGCGGGGGGGGGGGGGAAGAAGGGATAGTGGGAGAATAACAAGGGAAAGGGTAACAATGATTGACAAGTAATGTACTCATTGCCTTACTCATGTAACTGTAACCCCTCCATACAGCATCTTTACAATAAAATAAAATTACAAAAAAATGAAAAATAGCATCTAAACATCCACTTCTATAGTAAACTGTTAAATGGTGACATAAAACTTGACCCATTCACCAGATAAAATGTCACACAGCTCTTTGAAAGCATGCTTTTTTAAAAAAAAACATTTAATAGCACAGGAAAATACACTATAATGCTAAGTTAAATGAAACAAATTGTATGGCGTGGGCTTGATTTCATACAATTCTGTGATGCCTACACAACTAGATCTGTGTCGAAAAACTCCAGGAGAAACTTGCTATTAAACAAGGGGGGGATCATAGCTATGTGGTATTTATTTTCTCAGATTATTTTCTCAAATGCTTTTCCTCTTCCACCCCCTTTCCCCGATTTTCTGAATCATTTCTTTCCACAAACACTGATTGATCGTTATTAGCACAGGATTCAAAAAAAACCCATGAAAACAGGCATAAAGTCTGAGGTACTAGGTTCATTTTCATTCTGATCAGAGAACAGATCATGTATCGGCTGTCCTTCTGAGTTAATATCCTTTTCTTTTTCATCAGGAGAATAGGGTAACAGGATCTATTCCTCAATAGCAGAGTGACAGCCTATGAGCCACCTACGTGTTTTGTTTTGCCACTTGATAGTCTTCAAAGTGGGACTGGAATGCGTCTGGGCAGGATATGCTCTTCTCAATTCACCTTGGTTCTCACTCTACCATGTTGTCCTCATCCTCCCCCCCCCTCCACCTTCCCCCCCATCCAATTGGGCTCTAATCCTGCCTGGCTCCTGTGTCCGCTGCTCTTCATTTCCTAATCCTTGGCTTTGCTGGCCATTTCTCTATGTGAGTAAGCCAGGATCTCATCCTGGGGTAGGCAGAAACCTTCACCGGAATGTGAAGGTCTAAGATATGTTCCTTCTCTCCAATAGAGCCATCTGTGCGGTAGCCATACATCACCCGGACCACCCTTTATAAAATGGCTTTTAAAAAAAAATCCAGGACTTACAGAAATTTGAGAAAGGCTTCATGAGGAGCATGGGGAACATAGTGTGTGGTTGTTGAATATCTATAGAGTATGCCAGAACATAGGCTAAGTATTTATAAACATGTGTAATCCTCTTAACACTACTTAGAAGTTAGTGCTTCCACTGTATAGATGGTTGAACAAGCACCTAAGGATTAAGTCATTTAAAGTGAAGGAATGGTACTGAGACCCTCCTATTGTCATCCTTTGGGATCCATGGGGGACTGATTCTAGGATTTTCCCCCTTCCTTCCCCCCCCCATCATACCAACATCCCCAAGAGGTTCAAGACTTCCATGAAATGTCATATGACCTATGCATATACTCCCATATATTTTAAGTTGCCTCCCGATGACTTATAACACCTAACATAAATACATTGTAAACAGTTGTTATCGTCCATTGCTTAGAGATAATGACAAGATTAAAAAGTCTGTATATGGTCAGTTCAGTTTTGCTTCTTTTCCAGATATTTTCAAACTGCCGTTGCTTTGACTCTGTTATTCAACCCGAAGAAGCTACAGATACATAGGCTAACTTGATTTTGTCATTCAGAAAGCCCTTCGCTCCAGCACCAAGGCTCAGTCCTTTCCTGTAAAGGGTCCTCTCTTTTCAGTCTCTCCAATCTCTTCTCATAAAGGTATCTCTGTTCCTAAGTTGGCTTAACAAACTCTTCCTTAGACTTACTTTACATATTAATGAATCATATGTTTAAATACATCTGGAGCGCTATCACAAAGAAAGACAGGATACTCATCTCTCCAGGTTTCTTGAATAAATGTTCATGGGTACATCGGTGCATGCAGGGCAAGTGTCCCCTAGGCAGAATTTCTAACAGGGACCCTTGCATATATAGCTCCCTCAGAAGCCCCATGAGGGCAAGTTGTTCCCCTGGCTCCTACTACAGTATCTTCCTTCTCTGGTTCTAAAGATATCTACAAGGCAGTACAATTTGTTTTGCCTGCTAAGAAACCAGTGCTGGGGAGGATAGCACATTATGTCTGGAAACTGTTTTGTAATTAAAGGAAATTATTGTCAGCAATGTAACTAATGCCAAAAGGTTTCCAGTCTGGGTGGTTCATTCATTCCCTCAGGCAATATCTACTGAACGCTCCCTTTGGACATAGGGCTGTGGCAGCTTCTGGTCTTGTTTCCTGCTCTCATCATTCTTAGGTGGAGCCAGAAGCAACAGATGGGTATTTACATCATTATCCAAGAAGGATGTGATAGGCAATCAGCTAATTTTACCTTGGGATACCAAGCATATGGACTTATGCAAAATGTGAAGAGAATTCAACTCCAGTGGTTGGAATTCAAGGTATCTAAGACACCAATACCATTTTCCTCAAATTAACCTTGACTTTATGAACCCCAAATCTTCTTGCACTTGGCTCTGATTCTTAGGCAGCAAAATTAAACCTCTTCCAAATGGAGACTTTTTTTTTCTTCTCTCAACTCTCATTCAGGGAAGATAGTTCAAAATACAGGACACACAGTACTCTATCAATACAATGGCCTGAAAATTAGATATGCCCAAATCTCCAGAAAAGTATACCTATTTTTTTCTTTTAAGAAAGGACTAAATTTTAACAGCAAGAAGATTCTGAATAGGGTTATAAACCATGATACCTTTAAGGAAATTGCCTTTGACAATCTGGGTCAAAAGGGCTCACAAGGAAGATTTTCTACATTTCCATGCATACTGGATTTCATACAAAGAGATCTTGAAATCTCTGCAGAAAGCGTATTTTTCCCCCCGGGGCTGGGAACCGAACCCAGGGCCTTGCGCGCGCCAAGCGGGCGCCCTTCCGCTGGGCTAAACCCCCAGCCCCAGAAAGCGTATTTTTTTAAGCTGGGTGCTAGTGGTTCACACTAGTAATCCTAGCTACTCAGGAGGCTGAGATCTGAGGATCACAGTTCAAAGTCAGCCTGTGCAGAAAAGTCCAGGAGACTTTCATCTCCAATTAACCACCCCAAAACCAGAAGTAGAGCTGTGGCTCAAAATGGTAACACTCTAGCTTTGAGCAAAAAAAAAAAAAACAACACCTTAAGAGACAGTACCCAAGCCCTGAGTTCAAGCCCCATGACCAACAATAACAAAAAGGATACTTTTATAGGTATATTTTAGAATCCATTAAATAATACTGAAAGATGTAACCACGTATTAAGAGAGCTAGGCTTTGCCCGTCTCTTTTCAAGCAGAATAGTGTAATTGGATGGTCAACTCCAAACTCTGTTCTTATTTTTCCAATAATTTATCCATCAAGGCTTAACATGGTTTCTTGACAAATGTATAATCTTAAAGCTGAACGCTGAGACCTGATCTGGCTTCCTTTCTATCAGTGGAACTAGGCTTTTCCATTCTTTTACCAAAGTCACTCAGTCGGTGCTGCTTTATTACCTGGTAGCACTCACTAGGAGACACACATTCATTTGGTCTCAGGATTATCTTTCAGTGCTGATACCTTGAACACTTTGGAAATGATTTAGGCTGGGAATATGGATGAAGAACTGAACTTGTGTCTATAGAAGAAAGTTAGTAGAGATGAAGGGAAGAATTTGTAAAAGCATGCACAAAAATTGTGGTCATGAAGTGGGTTCTCTAGCTGTGATGATATTGATTCTAACGTTCAGAAACTTCAGGATGGGAACTAGTATAACTATGCAACCATAATTATTAAACTATGCCATAGGATGGAAAGTCAGCTATTTCAAAATGTTGTGGAAGACGAGTGAGTAAAGAAAAACGTCCATAATGCATTGTTGGAGTAAAAACAGATTATGAAATGGCACAGATAATAGGATCTCAAACAAATATACAGCTAAAAGAAAAGATGAGGATACACACCGAAATGTTTATAGTTGTCATTCCTATAGCACATGAATACAGGAACAATCTTTTCTTTTTTGCTTCTATTGTTTTTTGTAATTGGAAAAATCGTATTTCTTCCATACCCACTTAAGTAGTTATAGAAAGTAGTTATTGAGCCAATGAGTTCCATGACCCATAAAATAATTTCTTCAAATGCAGAAAAAGCTAGCTGAACTCCCTAGTCTTTGAGGTTCTTCCAATTCTAATGAACCCTTCTATGGGCCAGACAGCAGAGGCAGCAGCAAAGGCAAGGAAAATCATGAAAACCAAGGACACCTTGATTATCTCAGTGTTGTTAAGAAAACAACCTAAGCTGGGCACTGGTGGCTCATTCCTGTAATCCTAAATCCTAGCTTCTCAAGAGACTGAGATCTGACGTGAGGATCACAGTTCAAAGCCAGTCAGGACAGGAAAAGTCTGTGAGACTCTTACCTCCAGTTAACCATCAGAAAATCAGAAGTGGTGTTGTGGCTCAAAGTGGTAGAGTGCTTGCCTTGAACAACAGGGCTAAGAGACAGTGCCCAGGCCCTGAGTGCAAGCCTCATGATTGATAAAAGATAATCTTAAAAAGATAATTTGATGATATTTGCATTAAAAAAAACAAAGAGGAAAAAGTATTGCTCTACAGTCTGAAATAATGGTTTCCCCAATTTTGAGGGAAAGGAGCGTGATCAGGAGTGGTTAAGGACTGTCTAAAAGTCCTTTCATTCTGAAAGAAGTTAGGCATGGTAAATAATTTATTTCACCTCTTTAATACTTAGCTTTCAACCTTTAAAACCATCTTTAATTCAAATTTGGAGAGTCATCCATACATGATGTCTATTTACACATATTCTACTTTAACAAGATTTGCAAACCTGAGTTCCTCAGGTAGAATATACCCTATAGAGAAATTCTAGCTGCTAAGGATTGGGAGATTTCTCTTAACTGGGCTCACATGCTACAGGACAAAAGGGCACTGTATTTGAAGTCCTTCATGTCTCTTTGGTGGAGGCTGGCGGACCTCACTTTGCCACGATGAGATGCAGTCAGTTTTGCTATTTGCCCAGTCCCTGTGGGCCCTTGGTTCTGCCATCTTGTAAAAACACAAACACACAACTCATTTTCCAGAGAGAACCTCAGGGGTAACAGAAAAGGCATATTCTGTTTACCAGGGTAGGGGAGATACTAGTCCCAAATTTCTCTGCATAGTAGTTTCCTGGGGTTTGTTGCAAGAGCTGGGCATCACTGAACCAAGTTCCAACAGTAGTCTCTCAGCCTTAGTCAGTAGCCAAGGCTGGAAGGCAAACCAAACACACAGACCCCTAAAATCATACCCCAAAGAGGGCTCGACAACCCCCCACGAACACCCCCCGCCCCGCCACCACCTCCACAGATCCCTCTCCCTGTTCTACCTGCGCTGGCCTGTCCCTCTTGAGAAATGCTTCATTTAAACTATTTTCTTGTTTGAGCTTTCTCCTTTCTCCTTCTAAAAGGCGCTCACCATAAAAACGAAATGAGAAAACACCAAGAATTTTAAACACCTCAGCCTGTAATAGGATTAGAGCATCTGTAAGGTGTAAAAAATGATTTCATTGTTTCCTATAAAACTGGCTCCTTCCTCACCAGAACGGGTCTCAGTCGGGATGTAGAAAGCAACTTTTTAAACAGCGTGTATTAAATCTGACAAACATCTGGTCAATCAAATTTACAGCAATACATAGGGTCTAATAAAGGTTTATTTCTTCTTGAAGAACAAATTTAAAGTTTTTTTTTCTAAAAAGGCTTTTCTATATATAAAAAATGAAAACTATGCTTGTATTTCTTGGCCCAGCTTGATTTCAAATGTTCTGTGCCTTGCCAAGAACTGGCCACAAAGGATTCTGTTTCCTCAAGCAAGGCAACAGCACAAGAGATGTGTGCCCAAACTCAGAGAGCAGCAGCTCTCCTCATCCATGCTGCCAAAGGAAAGCCATGTGAGATGGCACAGGTCCTGCTAAGCATGAGTGGACGTGGTCCTCAGTGAGACAGGCCAAGACGGTCCCAAGGAGCCCCAGGGAGACAAGAGTCTCACCCCTGCTAACCCTGCATCCTGCATCCTGTTATTTCTGCCTTCCGCATGGCACGAGAGCAGAACTTCCCCTTTACAGCATGAGTGGGATTCAAGTCACAGAACCAGACATCTACCCAGTACCCTCCCTTTAGGTCAGCCTGACCCACTGTGACGCCAGCTTCTTACCAGCCAGCTCTGCAGTGACCCATTAGTTAGAGCATAATAATGGAAATATTTTATATACATATATATATAACCATTTAATCCCCCCCTTCCAGGGATTCACCTTATGATCCATTAAATAAACGGGCATTCCTTTCAGGGAAGGGCAGACAGTCAAAAGTTCCCCCTGGGAAGAAGGAAACTTAAGGTGCTGACTGACTTTATGATGTTCTTGGTTGGGTACCTTCCCCTTCCTGACCCCTACAGCACACCTGAGGTCATTCCTCAGATGCACTGTGTGCATCAAATTCCTGCCCTGGGCTCTGGCCTTGGGGAGGGAACCCAAAAGATGATATTGTGACAGAGTCTGCAGTCTTGATACATACACATAATAAAAATTATAACCTTTTCTTTACCACTTTTTTTCTGGTTTCTGGTACTTTTTAGACCTAAATATCCAGGAGGTGTTGTTGCCTCTATGATACTGGATACTGGAGCCCATAGAAACACTACTGGGTCCTCAAGAGAGAAGAACTGTAGAATTGCTTCTCTGTATGAGCCAGAAGCACTGCCATTCACATGTGCCACCCAGCCCCTCTCAGGATAAACAGGAAAACACAAGTCAGATAATTGCTGGACTCAAACCAAGTGGGTCCAGACTGACACACAGAAAATGGATCCTTCTAAAATGGTTCCTAAAGAAGATTGCTATATTGTGGCTTCTTCACAATAGAAGTGATGTCCATTTAGGATCCTGAGTTGGTGATAAATGCAAAGAAGAGAATGTTCCGTATGCAAATGAGAATAAGAGGTAACTGGACCCCCCCTCCGTCCCAAACAAACAATCCCCCGCCCCCTGTGGTTATACTCCATCATTAATCCCTACATATTACCTCCTGTCTACTCTATCTCCCTCCCTCCCTTCCTCACCCCCCTCTTTCTCTCCCCCCTCCATCTCAGTAGCCACATAAAAAGCCAGCACATTATACATTAGGAATCAGTTCTTTTTAAGTGGTTTGAACTCTTGGAAGCTGAAGAGAGGGGCCAATACCAGGGCCATCTAAATTCCATATGGTTCCCATCTATCTGTGAACGTTAACATCAGGTTTCTAACTGTGCTCTTCTTAAAGACCCACTCCAACTATCAGTGAAAGGAGCTCCCGACTCCTTCACGCTAATGAGGCTCTTTATTGCCCAACAAGACAGAAAGAACTTGAAGCTTGATATTTCCCACGGCCATTTTTTTTTTCCAGACAAAGAGACAAAGTATCAGTTAGCATACAGCTTGGGTACAACTGACATGGACGCCATATCTGTCCAGACAGTACAAATAAGAGGGAAATTTGGAGGGGCAATGGCTCCACTACCATCTCCGTAGGGGTCGCTGTGGTCCTGCCCATGGAAAATTCCGTATCTTTGAGAGTAAAGGCAGTGCATGAAGAAGAGTGAGTACTTGAAAATTAATAATGTCAAGTCTGTCTTCATACATCAAGCTAATTTGAAAGGGCTTTAATTTTCTTAAAGGATAAAAAAAGGTTTCTTTGCTAGATTAAATTTGTGATTGTCATTCATATATTGTTTATAAGGTAGTCATCTCTTCACTCTGTATTTTTTTGTTTTTGATTTTGTATACTAGTTAGCAGTGAACAGTTGTCTGCGTGTATCAGAAAGAATAAAGAGAGAAACGTCCTTAACTGTCAGTTTTAATAAGAGGAGTCAACATGCCTCTATTCAGGTTAAATATTGTCCTGTCACATTTCAATAGAGTCAACAGATTTTTTTTTTAAAGAAAAGTCAAAAGCACTGTGTATGCAAAAAAAAAGATCCTTCCCTTGTCAGAGAGTGTCAAAGCCCTTCTTCATCTGGGGGAGGGGCGTGGAGGTAGGACAGAAAAATCTTTTGTAAAATGTGAAAAATTACCACTCATAATTGGCGCTGACATAAAAAGGGCTCTTTTTTTGTTAGAAAAACAAAGAAAATCTCTAATTTAATAATCACCTGCAAAGTGTTATTGTGATGGAAACAAAAAAACACACAATCAAAGTCATCTTTTTAAAGTAACTGTAGTATTCTCTAAGTAACCGCTTCACTTTGTGGCAGCTTATACACACAAACCAATAATGCGCCGCCTGAGGGGCGGGGTGGGGGGAGAGAGCGAACTCTTCCAGCAAAGTTTCTGAAAGAACCAAGTGACAGGCTACAATAAGAATATGCAAATGGGACATTATGTTCAAAATAAAATCAAACAAGATTTTATTGGTGTTTTTTTAATCTCTCCCCCTTGTCACTTCCTCCCTCCAAAGTTGGCATTTTTAATTTTAAATTTAAAAAGAGCCTTCCTTCACAGAAAGACGAAAGGGTTAAAGATAGACACTGTGGAAAGAAAGATGAGAGAGAACTAGGTGTTTCAAATGCAGAAGAAAGTCATCATTCTCTCACATTTGTTAAAAAAAAAAAAGAAAAAAAACACACCTGGAACCCTCATTGCATTTTCAGGGTCTGATATGTTTTTATTTGCAGCCAACACTGTAATTTCAGAAATGATTCTAAGTCTGAATAGAACTGTTTCCGATCAGTAATCATCTCGACCAATTAGGTCAGTGTAGAAAGATATGTTAACAGTTTTCTAAACTCAGTCAAATTTAATCTTATCAAACCGAATGGGATCAACACTCCCAAGAATGGCAAGGGACGCTGATGGAAAACACTTACTCAGAATTAACATTCAGGCTTTGTTAGACAGAAAGGAATATTCGAAAGAATGCTACCCTCTGAGGGTGCCACCCTCTAATGGGGTGCCAAAAAGGGAAACATCAGAATGGGGCAAACCTGCATCAAGTACTTTTTTTAAATGAGCAATGAAATAAAGATGCAAACACAAACAAATAAACAAACAAAATTGCCTTTGAGTAGGGTGAGCGGATGTTCCGATTCATCCAAGAAAATGGCAAGCTATCTCTTGTAGTCCTAGTGTTTACATTATTTTGGAGGAATTGTACTGGGCTTTTCTCTTACTTATGAAGGCGTACTGTGTCCTTGTTACATGAAAAACCAACCAAGTTAGATCCTAGGAGACCTGTACAGGGTGCCTCACACTTCCGCTGTGGGGGCTCCGCTGTGCATGAGGTGTTTGTGTGCGATGGAGTTGCCCAGCTGAAATATAACCAGTGTTTGCCCCTATCTTTTTTCCAGACCTTTCTCGGGGGCAAATTCTTACTTCTCCTGCAAGGACAGGTTCCAGGCCACTTACAGATCAAATGAGCACTTTGCAGGAGCAAGCTTCTCTTGCTTATGGTGATGAGAGACGTATCTGTCACTGGTGCCTTTGCTGACTTCCAGTGCCACCTTTTAGGCCTATGAGCTGCACAAAGGCAAGTGTTTGTGGTCAGCAGGAAACACAGGGACTGACAACGTCCTCTCATGGACTATACTGAACGCGCCATCTGTGCACTCTTCTACTGAGTTTTGGCCCCGAGGTGCAATAAGAATCTCTTACTTACCGTATCACTAACAAGAACCAAAAAGATGCGCATCTACTAAAAATGTGTTGTCCTGAAGTAGTTCTTCTAACACTAGGCCAACAATGATGACTTTCATTTCAAAAGCTGCAGAAGTACAAATCTTAACACCTGTCAATCACAGCTTTTTGCTTAGATCAAATGACTGCCTAAAAAAAAATTCTACTCATTTTAAATTTCCATGCGCATAGATGTTAAAATGTAAATCTTTCTATACCCCTACATTAAATGAATTGAAGTACAAAGAAGTTGTGACTTGGTAAATGCAAAATTCTTTAAAAAAAAAAAAAAGAAAAGAAAAGAAAAGGAAGACTTCATCATGGCTGGGTATTTGCTTTCTTTCTCTGAAGATTATTATTTTTTATCAGTTAGGTTTTACATTTGAAACTGTGAAAAATCTACTTTATAAACAATTTCAAGTGTCCTACAATAGTATTCATTTTTTAAATAAACTAGCACTCTAAATTTGGGATTTCTTCAAAACCAGAAATCTTTAAGGAAGTAGTCAAGAAATGAACACCAAAAATCTACAGCTTGAGAAACTCAGTAAGTGGTAATTATTGAAAAAAAAATTGTACAGAAGAGCATACAGTGATTTACCCCCACCAAACACAAGAAAGTAATCTGAACATTTTGAATAAGAGCTCAAATGATGTGTAGTATTTTGTGTGGAAATTCTTTAACTACTCTTTAGAGTACCTTAAATTGTGCGAAGACGATTTTGATGGAGCTGCTCTTTTAAAATCATATAAATTCATGTTTTTACTGAGACAAATTAAAACTGAGAACACTCTATGATTTTACTTCATTTTAATTCAGCAAAACACCCAAAAGAATTATGAAGAGACAGAGAATTTGATGCATTTTTGTCTTACAAATGTTTATAGGTTCCCCTGAATGAAAGCAATATTACCTGTGAAAATATTTTGGCTTAAGTAGTTCTGTACTTCAATACAAAAGAGAAAAATAGAATGAAAAAACCACACACATATAGGTATATTTATATTTTAACCTTCTGGTTTAGAAGACATAGTATATATGGTCACTGGAGAGAAGAATCTCTCTTCTCACCCACATCACCCTGTAGCTTTAAGGAAGCAAGAACTGTGCTTCTCAGCTCTCTTTTCCCAGCATGGTTTTGAGTTAATGTTACCACAAATGATGTCTGGTGCAAGATGTGGAAGGCAGAAATGAAAACAGCAGTCACTCTTTTATGAATGCTGCCATTGTTGGTGCACCTGGCAGGGACCCGGCCCGAACGGTAGCTCTGTGCATCACTAGGGATCCGCTGGCTCATGCTGGGGATGCATAGCATTCCCCTGGGCCCACAGCTGCTCTGGCTCCTGCTAAATCATCTTTCTCCATCCTTGGCTAGATGCACCTGCATCTCTCTGATGAAAGGGTTCCAACTTCTTTTGCTAGTCATCCATGACATTGAGATCAGAAGTGGTCAGAGACAGATCAGCTCATGGATTCAGTTTCCATGTTGGGTTTCCAGCCCATCTCCACTCTTGCCCAGTACTACCATTTCTTTCTACCTGGCCTAATGGACCCATGAAAATTTCAGATTCAACGCCAGATGGGGAATCAGCAGTCCACATGGACCGGCTTCTACAGCCGAGCAAGGTCCAAGCCCTGTAACAAATCCCTGACTCTCATCACTCACAAGGGTTCTGCTTCTGTGCTTGAACCTCAAAACATCTGACTGCCTCAGATCCAGGTGGCCCCTGAGTTCAATTTTATTAGCCACCTGGCAGAAACTGACTATGGATTTCATAGCCACTTTGATGTTTATGAAATTACTTTCAAGTGATCGCTGGCAAACTGAAAGGAAAACAAGTGAAGGAAATACAAAAAGGAAAAATCAGCAAATGTTCCCTTTTTCCCCCTCCCACAGGCAAGATGCTCCATTTCTCCATACAGAGTAAAGACCAAACAGAGGGGTAGACTGACATCCTCACAGAGACCAGAGTATATGCTAAGGCCATTCTCTCCCTGCCCCCCATCCCCTTTTATTTTCTTCCATCTTACTCTACCTTCACCAATCCTTTTATGGAGAGAAGCATTCTGGAGCTGTGGGAAGACAGGTAGCCATGTTTAGCAGGCACTGGACCCATCTAGAGATAAGATATTCTTACAGGTCTTGAAGAAAGACACAGGGGAGGACTTGGAAGCAATCTCTCTTATGTGCACCAACGTGTGTTTCGCTCATTGTCCAATCTGCCAGATCCTTAAGCACTAAGATTATGGAGGAGGCTGCAGGTGCCACACATAGATACTGTCAGCTATTTTCTGGTCTCGCTCTTATTTTTTTTAATATCTGCAACTCCATTTTTGATGGTGATAAGTAGAGTTCACAAACCCAAAAGAGAAGCAGGCAAGCCAGCTGAACCCACTGGCCAAGACGCCACTTTCATTTGAGAAGACAATGGCTCCGCCATGCCACCACTCAGTTCTTGGAAGGTGATGAAGAAAATGCCAGGGAATTTTTTTTTTTTTACCAGCATGAAGAATAATATTGAGGTCATTTATTCAGAGTAACAATTAAACATCTTTTCCCTCGTTCACAAATACCAGAGAGAAGCGTCGCGATTCAAAACTTCAAAGCAAGGGTTTGGAAAGACCTCATACAACTTGTCCCATTTTCGTTATTTCAATTTACTTCAGTTAAAAAAATAATAATAATAAAATAAATCCTACAAAGCAGACATGATCACGTTTCAGGAATGCAAGAACTATTTAATCATTTTGTGTGCTCCCCTGGCTTGTCTGCTGTGCCTCTATTTCCTGTGGTTTTGTTCTTTGCCTACTCATTAGCACCTACCCCAGAGAGTGGGCAAGAGAAGACAGAAAGAGATAAAACTCAAATCAGACCATTTTACCAGTCCGCCTGTCAACAAGTTGAATATATTGAAAAACCCAGTGGGTGCAGACTTTTTAGCAACTCTCTCAATAAAAGGTTTGGTGGGGGTCCAGGTCAACTCTAATGGCACACTGAGATTTTTTTTTTGGGGGGGGAGGTGATTATCAAGGGATTTTATTGATTTGTTCCCTCCACATCTCCATCAGTGCAGATGACCAGAAGTGGGGCAAAAATAATTAAGCCTCTCTAGAACTTTCTTTAAGAAGACACTCTTTAAAAAGCATAATCCATCACACTTATCCCCGGGAGTTTGAGGACCTGCTCAACAGTGCAGGTGGAAAACAAAGGGATTAATTGCATTGACTTTGTCTAGATTCTTAAACTTGCACTGTTCAGGAAAACGAAAACTCCATCACAGCAGGCTCTCCAGCAACCTTGTTCTTTCTGCTTGACTCCAGTTGAGAGAGGGGCGGGACTCGAGGAGAAGAGAGATCTCCTTGAAACCAGAAGCAAGATCACCACTACTGAAATGAGCCAAAGGTTGGCTGGAGGATTAGCGTTGGATGCAGACAAATTAACAGCGTGTGCTCTGCATGTTAGCATGGGTTTGCACAGAACCTTGCTGCCTGTACTGAGACCCCAGGCTATGAGACTGCGCAGCAAGAGATGTTTACTATAGCTAGGGCTTGCGTGCTCTCTCTCTCTCTCTCTCTACTCTGAAACTAGCATATTATTTTAGGCTTAGCATTTAGGACGTTAGAAAAGGTGAGCTTCGGTAGCAAAATGGTATCAGATATAAAAACAGAACTCTTGGGGAGGTTGCCATTGTTCAAAGATTCATTGTTGTCTCGCATCTGGCACTCTGAAGGGTTCGTGAGATGCTGGGTTTCATAGACCCATTTTCACGTGTCGCCCATATCTTCTCCCTTCCTCCCCCTTTTTTCTACATCCTCCTGCTCTTCTTCCTCCTCTTCCTCTTCTTCCTCAAATTATCATTCTGGAAGCTTCTTTTCTTCTATAACCTTCTAAGGCCCACCAGCCTGTGCTCTAGTTCTAAGCTGCCATGTCTTTCAGTTCTACAAGCAGCCCCCTTCCCTCTCTGTCCCTTGGCCAAGCAGTGATAGTGGCTTCTGGCTGCTGAGAATCTTAGACTCCACCTGCCATGATCCAGGCATCTCAGCCTCCAACAACTGCAGGAAGAATAACCGCATCGCGTATGCTGCCCTTCCAATCCCACAGGGACGCCTGCTTCCCTGGCGAGGCTCTGGGTGCACACAGGGGCATGTGCTTCACACACTGACTTCTCTCTTGATCACTCCACTCCTTCGTGGTCTCCATTTTCCTTGGGGAGCGTGGGCAGGGCAGGCAGTGAAGTATCTCAATTACAGCCCTTGACACCTTGAGCTGGATAATTCTTTGCCAAGGGGCAAGGCCTGTCTTAGGCATTGTGGGTTCTTTAGAAGAACACAGCATGGCCCCCAAAATATCTCCAAGCACGGCACCTTGTCCTCTAAGGCGGGGAACACCTCCACAGGTTGAAAGCTAACTCTGTAGAAGGCTGGTTGTTTCTGCCTCTGTGACTGGTTGGAGGTGCAGAGCTTGGAGATGTACCTGGCAGAGACTAGACTCAGGAGACTTTTGGCTACTGACTAGCAGTGATTCCCCAAGAGGGGAAGAGAAAGAACCCACCGCAGTTGACTCTGAGCATGTGGACTCTGAACACTCCTTTCCTATGGGAGACCACGCTGGCCCAGGCTGGGCCTTGGCGGTATAAAGGCCCAGACATCCACACCCACCATTCGCCTCTCTTTGGGGATGTTTGTTGAAAAACATGGCGACTGGAACCTCAGGATAGGAAAGGAAACAGGGTCTTCTCCACGATCCATACAGCATAGATTTTGTTCCTGCCAATGTTTTTTCAATTGTAGACCAGCCCACTGTGTGCACCAGCGTTTCCTCCACCCTGTTCCTGGACAGAACTCCGCCATCCGGTCATCATGGCCTTCGGGAAAGGCACAGCGGCACCGCTGTCACAGAACAGCATGCCCTCCTGGTCCCCTGCAGCCTGGAGGTAGCCCTGTAATTTAATTAAATGTCACCCCACACACACACACACCCTCCAGGTATTATATTTCAAATGCAAATAACTTTGGTAATGTAATATTGTGGCCAAGACTTTAAATTCAAGGAAATCGAGAAAATCAAGTTACGGTTGCTCCTAGAATTAACATTCCACCACACATTCCTTGGGCTCCAGGCTTGTTTGTGCTGCTAACTACCATCTATACACACACACACACCACACACACACACACACACACACACACACACACACACGGACTTAGTATTCCCTGGGAATTCTGGGGAAGGCTAGCTTCCTAAAGGCCAACCTTCTCCCTGTTAAAATGAAGTCCGTTAAATTGGACTCCTGAATGTAGTTCAGGACTGGGACTAGCAGGTGGAGGACATTTATTCTTGCTGAGAAGAACAGATAGCTCATCATCCCAGGTTTCTCTTTGGCTCTTAGCTTCTAAAACTTTTTTTTTTAATTCTAGTCACTTCATTCAGCAAAGTCATCTGGCGTGGCAGACACTTTACCATGCTTTGAATATCTTTTAAAAAGAAAGAAAGAAAAAGAAAAATACAAGTGTAAAAATACTTAAAGAGATTTAACAATGTATTCCTATTGTTCTTTCTTTGGGTCCAGGAGAACATACTTGAATGACAAAAGGACTTCTATGGCCCCGTTTCTCAGCTCACAGTAAATAACTGAAGCAAGCAGCCCCCTCCCCTTGCCATGTCCCTCATTATGTTGAAAACATCAACCAAGAGGAAACAGAAGATTTCACTTGAAGGATATTGTGAGGTGAACTTCTCTGGCCAACTCCTTATCAGATTATTTAGGAAATGGCCAGATAGAGAAAACTCAGCCTTAGAAAAATGATTCACTATGTGAGTCAAGTTGAGAATAGTGGTCAGTGAGTAGCAATCAGGAAAATTCCAGCATCCAAATTCTCTTGAATCTGTGCATTGTGGAAGCCTATGTTCTCCTGGGTGTGTCCTTCTCCTATACCCCAATGCAGTGTTCCAGTTTCTCTCACAGGCAGAGTTTATGAAGTTTAAGATATAAGTGGAAGGAAGAGGAGGCGGGAGGAAGTACTCAGACATTCCTGTGCACAGCTCAGCCCGCTGAGCCGCCCAGGCAGTGCTGGGAAGTCAGTGGCTTTGCCGTCAGGTGGTCCAAAGGCCTCAAGTTGCCAAGCAGCCTTCCGGAGCTGGACCCCAAGCCTCACGAGGTGACTAAGTGGAAGATGAAATACTATCATTTCCCTCATTACCCAGACTAACTTGTCTCTACTTTTTAAAAAAAATATTTGTCCTATCCTTTTTGTTTTGTTTTGTTGGTTGTGGGGCCTGAACTGGGCCTGGGCGCTGTCTCTCAGCTCTTCAGCTCAAGGGTAGTGCTCTACCACTTGAGCCACAGGGACACTCCCGGCTTTTTCTGCTTCTGTGGTGCTGAGGAATCGAACCCAGGACCTCATGCATGCCAGACAAGCGCTCTACCACTGAACCACTTGCCAGCCCTATTTTTCCTATTCTTAAGAAAGGGTCACAGCTACTTCACCATTAGACTAATAACCTAAGATTGAAATTAGGAGAGCTTACACTGCATAGCAACAGTGAGACCCTAAGTTCAAATCCCGGTACTGCATACAGGAATGTAGATAGGGAAGTAGGGAGGTAGACAGACGGACAGACAGACAGATAGGTAGATACAGAGACACAAGAACACAAAGTGAGAAGTGAAACTCAGCTTCCTGGCTTACCTTTATTGGCAGACTTCAGACTTTCCAGCAGTAAAGTCCAGGAGTACCTTAATTGTTTACATAGTCCCAAGTGTCCACAAAATGAAAGCAAACTGAGAGAAACCCAGCTACACCTGACACTGAGCATAAGCAGAAATTTCTCTTCAGATGCACCTTTTTCATTGCTTATCACCAATCCACTGGTTACAGTCAATCCCTTAACCACCTGAAATTTGCAATGTTTCATTATTCAGATCTTTGTAGCAGAAGGCTACCTTGCTAGGTCCATCCACCCACTAAAGTTACAGCCCTCTTTAAATGCACCTGTGAACACTAACACGTATTCCTTCCCATCACACTCTACAGCTCCACGTGGCCCATCACAAATATCTGCCACAAATAGTGTCTTCACAGAATCCCTCTAAAAGGACAACTAGATGGGAAACTACATGCAAAATGATGTTTGCACAAGATGTATAGATAGGTAGGCTGGTTGTTGCTGTATCTGCTACTAGGTTAGCGTAAATGTTGGCCAGTCAAAATGGCTAAGAATTCTCCACGATCCCCAGCATTCAGAGAATGATCAGATGGCCCCAGTGCATGTTCCATGTTGCAAATTTTGATCTTGAGCAGCACAGAAATTACAGACTTCTGGCATGAATGAGAGTGGATGTGGTCAGCCTGGTGTGTAACTATTTATTTGAAATGTCAATCCAAGGGAAGGCATTTATATAGCAGTGCCATTAGTATGGATTCAAACCTACAGAACAAGAAAGCACTGCAGAAAATGGTGCTGACCAACCATGGAGAAGAAGCAAGTTGCCTTTCTAAGAATCAGGAAGTAGCTCAGAATTATCCCCTGGTTTCAGCCCAGGGCGTAGAGAGAGACATTAGCATGAGAACTTGTGATTCATTCTGAACAAGATCAAGTAAATCTTCCAAATATACTTTCAATGAGGAAGTGAACAATTACATTTTTTCGGAGGTATATATTTTTTCAAGTTAGTTATTTTTATTGTCATTTTCTTCAACTATTGAAAAATCTGACATGGGAGATAGGGGTCCTTTATAATTTCTTCATCCAGAGATAAATAATGACAGATAAAGATTCAGTGTCTGCTCATGCCTGTAATCCTAGCAGCTCGGGAGGCTGAGATATGAGAATCATGGTTCAAAGCCAGCCCGGGCAGGAAAGTCATGAGGGTCCCACCTCCAATGAATCACAGAAAAAACTGGAAGTGGAGCAGTGGTACAAGTAGCAGAGTGCTATCCTTGAGCACAAAAGTTCAGGGACGGTGCCCAAGTCCAGAATTCAAGCGCCAGGACTGGCAAAAAGAAAAAAGAAAAACAATTCAGTGTCTATTCCTATAGAGTCGTTTCCATGTGTATGGATGTTTATATAAATAGGATCAGATTCTGCATACTAGACTACACTTTCATTTTTTTCCACTTGACGACATCTCTGAGGTCAGTTCTCACAGACAGGGTGACCGCATGCACGTTAGAGATGCCACCCTGGACATGAGCCGAGCCAGCCGCAATGCTCTCTGCCTTTCCGTCCCGCAGCATCCCACTGCACAATCCTAATTCCACAATTGATATAATCAAATTCCGACGCTGCTTGATGTCTCTACACGGGACTGTCATTTCTAACAACCGTGGCCCATATTAATGCACAGGCGTGGATCCTTACAGAGGCATTTTTGTAATGGTCTTAAAAGGGCCTCATTTGGGGAAAGAGTTTGACAAGCACGTTTCATGTAATAGCTATCACCAAATTCCCCTAAAAAATCAAAATGCTCTATCAAGTTATGTTACCAAAGAAGAATTTAGGAGAATGCCTGTATCCCTTTCTCCTAACTACCGTGAACAATTGTCTCTATATTTTTTTTCTGTTTGAGCCAGTCTGATAGCTAAATTATACCTGATTATTAGAAAACACGAACAATGCTCATATACCACAATAAAACCCACGATTGAATTCCTAATTGGAATAGCTATAAATCCTTGATGATAATCAGATTCTTGTTACCCGGATGGATATGACACTTACCATTAGGTTTACCCACAGGCACTCAGGAATAAATGATGGACAGTCTTGGGAAGGTCAGAGAGTGGCTACAAACAGCCACACTCACTGAACAAAGCCTGTACAAAGCAGGATAGTCTACTCCATGCAAACCTGCCTCAAGAATGATCCAGAATGACATCCTCAAGAAAAATCCAGAATAACATGCTCTTCAAATAACAGGTCAACTCCCTTTTCTCTTAGTTCCACAGAGCCAACCTGCCCCCTCCCCCCAACCCCCATCTCACAACAGGACCCAGCCAAACAAGCCCTGTTGCTTGTGGTGTCAACCAACCCAGCAAAACATTGGAGCAGATTAATCTTTGTAAGACACTACTCATTAGTATCTGAGAGATCTTTGTCCCATTTGTTCACCCAAAGGGCATAACATTAAAATAGCATGATCTCTTGTGACGTACAAAAGCAGTTATTAATTTGCACTCATTAGACAAAGATGTTTCCAAGTAGCCTTTGGACATGGCTCTGGTGTGCACATATGGCCCCTGACAGAGACGAGGCGGGGAGGTGTCTGTGGCTGCGGGTGACACCATTTAATCGGAGTAACTCATCTCTACGTCAGGTTTACTCATTGCTTTGCATGCAATTATTCCGCAGGCACAAGCTGACAGGCTAGAAGTGGAGCTTCCAATTATCTATCTCAGTAAACATTCTCTTTTTGCCTCACTGTGATATTTCTCCAATGTTTTTCTTGGGGCCAGAGCATATAGAAGCACTAACCAAAGAGTGAGCACACATTCATTTACCTCCTTGGTCTTGACTGTCTCTGACTGGCATCTCCACCATCCCTGATACCTGGAGTCTTAGCTGGTGTCGTGCATCAGCTTGGATCATGACCATCTTGCTTCACAAAGCAAAATCTATTTGCTTCAAGCCCAGTCTCGATTTCTGACAGCTTTTGCATTCCGAGTATTACCATTTTCTCTCTCTTTTAAAAATGTCCTTCCATTATTTCTTCTTTGTGACAGAAGAGTTCGTATTGACCCATAAAATCATCTAGCAGGAACCCAATTTTTCAAGAACTGCCCCAAACAGATTGGATTAAATCTTGCAATTAGCCCACCATTTGCATTTCACAACAGGGAATTCATTACTGTAACCACAACTTCAGTGGCCCCGGTAGCATAAGCTATTGTTGCAGTAATTCCTGTAAAAGGTCATATATTTAAACCCTTCAATTTTTTTGACAACCTCTCAGAAATGAGTGATACAGTTGCTCCAGTGTCCAAAAAAGCAATAATGTCCATAGCACTTTTTGTTATAGGCAGGGTAGAATATTATTACCCCATTCATCACAGCCTATTCTGGTTATAAAGTATGTTTCTTGATATTTGAGAGACCTTTTCCTTTCACTGTCTTGAAAAGGCTGAAGGTCTCTTGTGCTGGGTGTCAGCTGAGTAGTTTTCTTGTAATATGTTAACTTCTTCAGTGTCTCTGGAACAATGGTGACATTTAGCCATTTCTACTGAGTTCCATTTCCTTAGGAGGAGAGGAGGAAGTGACTAGTTTAAGATTTTCTACTTCTTTTCATCAGAGAGTCACACTATGGCCTTACTAGAAGCAGGGAATGAACTTTGGGGTCAAACATCAAGACCTTCACAGACACCAAGTTAAAGAGGCTATAAGCATAGAAATACTGAAGGCTTTAGGGCAAGGGAAAACTCCCAGACTGAGCTATGAAAGTCTTCATGAAGACAATAAAAGTCAACTTTGCAAACTAGTGCCATCCAAATCAAAATATATAGATAGCCTTCTGACTTCCACATAAGGGCCTTTAAAACAAACAATGATTTTAAAAAGCCCTTTGCGTTCACAAGGAACACATCTCATGGATTCCAATTTTTCAAATGCAGCTACTGATGGCTCATGTCTATAATCCTAGCTACTGAGGAAGCTGAGAGCTGAAGATCACGGTTCAAAGTCAGCCCAAGTAGGGAAGTTCATAAGACTCTGGTCTCCAATTAACCACCAAAAAGCTGCAAGTAGAGCTTTGGCTCAAGTGGATAGAGTGCTTGAGTGACAACAAGTTAACAAAGAGTGCCCAGGCCTGGAGTCTGCTTGAGTGACAACAAGTTAACAAAGAGTGCCCAGGCCTGGAGTCTCAGGCCTAGTCCTCTAATAGCAAAGGGAAAACAAGTGTAGACTTTGTTTCCAGTCAAAGTCTCTGTATTTTTCCGTCTTTCTAACAACTGTGACGTGTTAGTGTTGATTTCACTGAAGTTATGGATAGCCTTTGATGAGGTCTCTGGTGTCCCAATGGTTTGGGGCTGGTCTAAGAGTGAGGCAGTTGGAATAATCTTCTCTTCCTACATTTTAGGTTACTAGATCTGAACCCAAAATGTGGTCAAAACGTGTTTACAACCTTGTTCCTTCTTTCCGTTTATTTTCCTCTTGGCACAGATTTCTCCTATTTTCTGAGTGAATGCTGCTTGTAGAAATTGGAAGTCTACACTTGCCAACCTATTCAATTTCAAATTCCCTCTATTAACTTTTTTTAAGATATGAGCAAGAGTAAAGGAAGGAAATGGGAGGGGAACTGGAAAGGAAGGGGGACAGGGAGAACCCAAATCAAGCATGGCATCTGATGATTACGTCAATCCTGCTGCTGTTCCTCCACACTCTAATAAACTTTAGTGGCCTGGAGTTACTCAGCTGAGCGCTGTGTTACTCTTACCATTATCCAGGGAAGATCTGTCAGATTCATAAATTGTTCTATCACCGAACAGGGAAAAGGCAGGCAGATGGGGGGAAAAAAAAGAAACTTCAGAGTTACTTGGTCTCTTATTTATGGTTTTTATTATAAATCACTTTCTTATGGATGGAACACAAGAAGGTTTGATGGCATTTAGTTTTAAGCCACTTTGGTAGGATACATAAATACAGCAACTTCAGAGTCCCTTGACGAAACACTAAATATGGAGTCAGCTTCTAGGACCAATAGATTAAGGAAGTCCTTCTTGTAACTCTTAGGGTTATTTCCCCTTCTGAATGGCTTACTTCCAGACCCTTGGGACTTGTGTCCTATGCTGGATGGGATTTCATCGATGACACTATTTTTCTTGTATGGAGAACCAATAGTTCTTCAACCATTAACATGACAGAGGGGCAGGCATCTAGATAATGGCATGATTCTGTTATGGCTTCTCCAACATTAAAGTTGAATTAGCCAATTAATCCAACCCTCTGAGTCATCCCTTAGGCAAGACAAATAACAAATGCCCTGAAATGATCACTTATGGAAACACCAAACAGACCCCCTCATCTCCCATCTATGTAATTAGCCAGAGTCTAAACTTTCACACTATTAACCAGCAAAGCTTTTTCTTCTTTTAGTGCCACACTCTCTAATTTTCAAAGCAAAGGCTACATTTTGACATTATTAATGCTTGATAAATTCTAAAACTGAATTTAAAAAAATTGTTAGTCTTTTAAAGAGCACAAAAATAGAAAGACTAATAGAAAACAAATGGCTCATACTTGTTTAACAAGTAGGCTGACTTGGGTAGATGCTGGCACTGCTGGAGGCTGGGCACCACAGCCAAAGCTGTCAAGATTCCTGACATCTTTGCTTACTACAAATCCAGAAACATGTGTGTCTAACTCAATAAACAAGAAGTAAACCTGCTATGTGATTTCAATGTGTGCTTGTTTCTGCAGCAGAGCCCAACACACCCTGACTTATACACTAGATGACTTAGTTGCTCCTGTGAGTTTAACAACAAATCTCTGTTCATCTCCCAAATGAACAGTCTTGTGTCCAGATCCTCCCACATAAATATAGGGGTGTGTGTTTGTGGGTGTGTTATGTGTGTGTCCATTCAACTTAATGTCTCCAGTTAGATGGTTAACAGACATCTCAAATTTAATGTGGCTAAAGGGAACATCTTTTCTTTGAGCGCGCACACACACACACACACACTCCTCTCTCTCTCTCTCTCTTTACTAAATAGACCCAACACAGTTGCTTATACTCCAAAACTGGTATGCATCCTTAGTCTCTCAGAGGATGATGAGGAATATAGGATCTAAGTTGCACCCAGCTGTTCATGCTATTATTGTGAAGCTGAGTGAAATAATTGGCTTTCTCTTGGGGGAAGTTCTACTCCTTTGTTTTCAAATGTGTGCAATGTGAACAAACCAATGGTATAATGCTCTACAAGCTAGGTTGTAGGAAACACTTTGAGCCATTGTCTCTGAATCTTCTTTGGACATTTTAGTATTTTGAAATTTCATGGAGACTTTTCCATAAATGAAATGGAAATAACCAAAGACACTTTAAACAAAAAAGGAGATGAATTGACAATTTCATTAAGAAGCTGAAAATATCAATTACAAAAACAAACAAATTGAGTCAAACTTCCTAATATTTTACTTCATGATATTCCTTCTAAACAGCCTAAAAGAGAGCCAGATGAGCTCATGCCTATAATCCTATTAAGGAGGTTAATATTTGGAGGATCTTAGTTCAAGATTCATGTAGGCAGAGAAACCCAAAATAACTTCACCTCTGAAATAACCAGCAAAAAGCTGGGCTAGAAGCATGGTTCAAGTGGTAGAGCACCAACTGAGTAATCAGGCCCTGAGTTCAAACTCCAATACTGGTTTTAAAAAATGGAACTATTTCCTCAGAATCATATAGAATTTTGATTTTTCTGGTCTGACATTTAAGATCCTTGCCAACTTTGTTTACCCTTTTAATTCACCAAATAATTTTGAAGATTAGACTCTACTTCCTTCATATAGATCTATACCTTACCATCCTCCATGGTTCATTTTGTTCTCTCTGCTCAGCATGCTCTTCCCAACATCACTACCTCTACCTCTCTCAAGACCAGTCATGGCTGCCTCCAAACTCACCTGACTTTGACACTGCTTCTTCCCAGTTAGCCACTGCTGAAACACAAATCTGGTTATATCACTCTCTAGTTTAAAAGCACTTAGATCTATAGCATAAAATTCAACTTTCTTTGCCTAGTGGAAATATTATGCATAATCTTTCCCATTCTTACCTTTCTAAGTATTCTCAAGCACAATCTCTCCACCATATTGGGCCAGGTGGCACTCTCCACGGGCAGTGTATTTTTCTTAACCTGGATGCATCCTATTGCATGGTCTGTCTGGTGAACTTCACTCGTCAAGGCTCAGCCTAAGGATAATTTGGTGCCATCTGTATCACTCTATATCACTCTGTATCATCTATATCACTCCCTGGCCATCCCCTCCCCCCAGTGACGTGAATGGTACCACCACCGCGAAAGAGAAGTGACTCCCTCATCCGGAGCTACTGGATTATAAGCCACACCACAGCTACAGGACTTTCTCAGGATTTATTAAAGCTATTTACTGTGTAAGACTTCCTAGATAACAGGAAATCTGTGGAAGGCAGAGCCCATTTTATTAATATTTCTACAAATTACAGACTATTCGAAACATACAGAAAGAAATATAGAGAATGACACCACAAACACAAACTAGTGGAAAAGTAAAGCGTTAGTAATGTGGTTGAAATAAACTTGGTTATGCTGCCCCATACCAAGCTATCTGTGAGCATTAGAAGAGTTTTCAGGAAGAAATAAAGATCTGAAGATCTTGACCATGGGCATGGAAATGTGTAGCAAGGTGCCATATTGGATTTTTTTTCATGCAGTAGGTAAAGCAAGGGTTGATTTAAAAGCAGAAATGCAAGGTTTGGTTTGAAAGATGGTAACCATCCCTACTTGAAAGGCAGCAATCATGGAAGGAAACTAAATTTCCCCCATACCACAGAGTCTTCCATGAAACCAATGGGAAGTAACCCATTCCTAAGCTTTCCCAACTATACCTACTCACCTCAGGGCAGTGGTTAGGCTAGTACCTGAGTATCTTATGCATTCATGCATGCATGCATTCATGTGTCTATTCAATAACAATCGACCATTTCCTCTGGGAGGTCAGGGGTGTTCCTTACCTCTGAGGTGAAACTGGAGAGGAAGGAACTCAACAGGAAGAAAGAACCCCAGGCCGTCAGCTTCCTTTGGGTTTGGTAAGTTGCTTCAGAAGAGTCTTTTTTATCTATGGGGGAAATCTGGCTAGATCTGTATGGCCATCACCTGAAGTAAACCCAGTGAAACCATGAAAAGAAGTGGACAAAGTTTGTGGCAAGGGAATCTGGAGTGTGCCATGTGCAAAATATACAGCTCTAGTCTAACAACTTTATTAAGAATCCGAGACAGAGAAGGGAAGATCTTCTGACTGGTATCATAATGGCATTGACAGGAAAGCAGAAGGTGGGCTTAACAGCTGCAGAAGACTGGCACACCGTGCCAAGCTGTGCATGGATCTTCATAATCGGGGTCAAAAAGAACACAATGAGGCACTGGTAGAAAAACTGCCGCTGATCCCGCTGAGGATGAATAAGCTTGAGAGATGAAATTTCACTTGAATCGGGGATTCCCAGAAGGTGGTCATGGAGAAAACAAGAGAATGGTGAGTGGAGGGGAGCAAGCAGTCAGGAGGTAAGGCATGCACTCACTCTAGAAATTTCTGAGCTCATGACACATCTTCAGGCACGCACCCAGGAGCATCCCAAGCTGTGGCTCAGAGAGTCTGTCTCTCAGAGTCAGCACCGAGACCAGCCCTGGACCATGGCAGGCAATTAGGGGTAATCAGATGCCTCCAGAGGGGTTAGAAAAGAAAAGGAATCAAAGGGAATGGACTATGAAGAGAGACACAGGTGATAAAATTGAATATAATTTGACTAAGTAACAATGGGGAGGGGGTGGAGGGGCTGTTAAGCATGATAACCATGCACAGGATATACAAAAACTCCAAAACGGGGCTTGGAGGTCTACCTGCCCCGGCATTGTAACTGAAAAAGATCTTTGAAAACTCAAGAGAAAGACAGTGATTTTTGCATCCACTTCACCAAAGCGTGGCGACTCTTTTGTGGGGAATAAAGAGGCCCGAGTTCCCAGAAAGTACATGTGCTTCAAACTCATTTTTCAAAATGTGTAGACAGAGAAGCTTTGGGGAAAAAAAAAAAACCAAGAGTCACTGCAAGAAGGTCCTTGAGTTACAGGCACAAAGACACTCATTCACGTGTCTGACAAATGTTTATTGAACAAGTACTCCGTGCCCATGCTCTACTTGACCCTGAGTACACATGTTTTTAATAAAGAATACACAAATATCCGGCTGTAAACTAGATTAAGAGAGCTGTGAGTGGAAAAAGCAGTTTAATAGAAAACCATTGAAGGGTTTTAAGTTAGAGTGTCACGAAGGGTTGTCATTGTAAAAATACATACTTGTACTCTCAGCCAATGGATACCATTGTCTGCTTCCTGTGACTGCAAAGATTTCACGTGGATGCCTAACTAGGTATGTGGTAACATAGGTGGATGTACAATGTGTATGTGGATATATCTGTATACACGTCCGTGCTTAAGCATTATGGATTGTTATGAAATTAAGAAAAATAGCAAGATGCCAGTAACTCACACCTGTAATTTCTAACTACCTTGGAGGCTGAGATTAGGAGGATCATGGTTCCAGAGCCAGCCTAAGAAGAAGACTACACAAGCGTCTATCCCAAGGGAAGAAACTGGGTATGGTGGTGTGTGCTTGTGATCTCCGCTAAGACAAGCATTCTACAACAGTCTAGGTGCACACCTGGGCAGGAAGTGAGACTATCTCAAAAATAACCAGCTTAAAACAGGGCTGGGGGCATGACTCGGGTGGTAGAACGCCTGTCTAGCAAGTGTGAAGCCATGAGTTCAAACTCTGCAGACTCCCCCCAAAAATAAACGAGGAGAATTAAGACAAAACAATTTTCCCCAAAAAAATAAATGAGTAGAATTAAGACAAAACAATTTTCCTTAGCGTCAACACATGTTTTTGCAGTCTCCTCTTTTTCTGTTTCAAAGCAGAAGTTAGGATTTCAGAGTAAGACAAAGAGCATGCTATCCTCTGGCTTTTTCCTGCTGCAGCCTCAAATGTAGACATTCTCATCTGCCCCGGGAGCCTCAGTACCAGCATTCTCCCAGTCTGAGGCCCCGAGTTCGAGTCACGGCTGCACCCGCAGGAGGTGAGTGGAAGCAGCTTATTGAATAAGAAATGGTTTTCTCTATCTGGCTTAGCAAAAGCAGCTACTTGAGAGCTCTGCTTCTGCACAGCTTTGGCTTTGGGACTCTGACTGTGGGACTTGGCTCTTATACGCTGGCTATGTTTCAGTGGAAGGAAGAAACAAACACAATATCAAGGAGAAAAGAGGGAAGAGAAGGTTTCTAAAACTACACAATACCTGTCATTTGAGGCAGGAAAGGTTCTCCTAGAATGATGCATGGCCATTCCAATCTAGCAGGTTTCCCAGATTCCCAGTTTCTTTTCTTGCTTTCTTGCTCCTACTACCACCACCAAAACCCATAAGTGTGATGAGCTGAAGATGAAGAAGATGATGACAATGACAATGGCGATGATGATGATGATGATGAAGATGATGATGGTGGTGATGAGTGTGATGATGATGATGATAAGAGTAATTTATGATGTATAACTCTTCTCAGATGCTTAGTGTGTGGACCCTTTTGTACGTACATTTCATTTAACCTTCCAAGTATCCTTACACAGGAGGCAAGTGGCTACAAATGAATTAATTGATAGACGCTGTGGAGAGCTTAAGTAGTATAATGTTTTAGAAGGACTAGAGCAAAGTCCAACAAAATCAACACCAGGAAATGGGTGCGTGCAAGAGGAAGGGCTGGAGCCAACAGAAGAGGAGAAAATGCAGTCAAGAGGATATATCACCAAAAAAAAAAAGAAAAGAAACGTAAAGGCTGGGCACTGGTAGCTCATGCCTGTAATCCTAGCTACTCAGGAGGCTGAGATCTGAGGATTGTGGCTCAAAGCCAGCCCAGGCAGGAAAGCCCGTGAGACTTTTATCCCAATAAACCACTAGAAAACTGGAAGTGGCGCCGTGGCTCAAATGGTAGAGCGCTCACCTTGAGTTGAACAGTTCAGGGACAGCGCCCAGATCCAGGGTCCAAGACCCATGACTGACCAAAAAAAAAAAAAAAAAGTAAAGAAGGTGTGGGTTGAAGGGGGTTGGCACTGATCAAAATGTACTATGTCCTTAAACTGCTTTGTTATAGGGCACCTCCTTTGTACAACTAAAGATAATTTTTTTTAAATTAAGGTTTCTCTTCAGATTAAATAAAAAGTCCCCTTACAGACTAGACACATATGAGGAGACAGATCCTTGAAGAGTCACAACGTGCATGAATGGATGATGAACACCCCCACGGCCACCCCATTACTCCAGCATGTTTTAGCTCCACCGCCCGCTTCCTGCCCACACATGTACACAGCCTGATCAACGTCTCAGGTCTCTTTCTATTTCATCAGTTTATAAAATGACTTTCCCAGCGTTTCTCATCTTTGTCGCCTAAGGTCTCATGTCTAGGACTCCGGCCTGGGCCAGTTGGATATAATGACATAAATACATTTAAACTGGAGGAAGAGGACTAGAAAAGAGGAGGGGAAAGAGGGAGGGCAGGAAAGTTCTGGAGCTCAGTCTCCCTAATGGCTTAAGAAACTCTAGGATCTATCTTAGAGATCTAGCCACAATTTTTGTTATATCAATAGAGAGATGGGATCCAGACTGTCTTTCCAAGATAATGCCTAATGCGTCACTCTTCATATTACCGCTTTCTTTTAGAAAAAAATCTGCAAGAAACTCTGTAATTTAACACAAATAAATCCAACAAGGAAATTAAAAACGAAGTAGTATCCTTAGAAGGAGAGGTAGAGGGACGGTTTGTGAAGGCCGAAGATGCCAAAGTCACATTTTGGGAATTGTTCTGATGGCTTATAGTCAGTCCAAGCTGCTGATTTCAGGAACAGGCAAGAACTGAACCTTCTATGGGGGGAAAACCAGAGTTTGGGGCACAGTGGCTTATCAAACTGAGACACAGCCCTGTACCCCATACACGTAGGCATACCCAGGATGACCGCAAGAGATTGGGCCATAAACTAGAAGCAATTTTAGTTTTTTTTTTCTTCCTTTTATTTTGTATTTGGTGCAGCTCCTGGGGCTTGAACTCAGGCCCTGGGCACCGTCCCTAAGTTTTTGTGCTCAAAGCTATCATGTTGAGCCACAAAAGGCCATTTCTGGCTTTTTGGTAGTTAGTTGGAGATAAGAGTCTCACAGACTTTCTTGCCCAGGCTGGCTTCAAACTTGGATCCTCAGATCTCAGCCTCCTGAAGAGCTAGGAATATAGGTGTGAGTCACTAGTACGGTGCAATGATGATGATGAAGATGATGATTTTTTTTTTGTAATGAAAGACCTTTCATAAGCAGACAAATCACCTCATCATTCTCAGAATTCTGGTGGAATTATCATAGGCAACGCTCCTCTCCTCCAACCGTCCTCCACCCCATGGCAGTGGTCAGTCCTGTTGGATATCCCCCCCAGATGAATTCCTGACCACTCTTCCTCTTCTTAGAGAGGCTGGCCAGCAGCTAAAATTAGATCGCCTTCTATTCCAAGCCCAGAGCTCCTTCATGGCTGACTTTTCTTTTGTAAGTGCCTGTGATGGTGGCTTGTTTGATTTAAAGAAAATCAATGATGAGTCACATGAGAAGGAAGAAAAGAGGCGACCGGGCATTCCCAGGTTAAGATAAAAGTCCAAATAAAGGGCACCACGCGCACACATGCTCTCACCCACTCTCTCCCTTCAAAGCACAGGGAAGCAGCGGCCTCCGAGCTAAAGTGGAAAGCATTTTGTCAGAGCGGTCGCATTTTCTTCATCTTTAGAGTTATGATCTGTGAGGCCTAATCTGGTCAAAATTGCAGCTACTCCAAGCGGATGACTGACAAGGAAGAGAATGGCTGGAATGAATGACTGGTCACAAAAGGTGGCTCTGGGTTCTCCATTCCCATACATTCACTTCCCTCTTCTCCCCTTCTCCTGGAGGCAGATGCAGGCTGAGAACTCACGGGAGCTGGTGGCTCATGCCTGTCATCCTAGCCACTCAGGAGGCTGAGAGCTGAGGATCGCATTTCAAAGCCAGCCAAAGCAGGAAAGGCCTGTCAGACTCTGTTATCTCCAATTAGTCACCAGAAAACCGGAAGTGGAGCAGTAGCTCCAAGTGGTAGAGTGCTAGCCTTGAGCAAAATAGCTCAGGGACAGTGCCCAGACCATGGGCACCCAGTTCAGGTCCCACAACTGACAAAAAAAAAAAATAAGAACCCACAGGAAGATAATTCTCTTGCTATCTTTCACCCAGAAGGGAAACTGAGCCAACCCGGGCCTCTGCCCACGTGTGGCCTTTGACTGCACAGTGATGGTTAATTCAATCAGAAAAGGGGTTCATTTCTCTCAGCCCAGCCTCTGTCCTGCATTGTTGACCCCCACCCCCACTTCCCTTGCTTTCTCGGGGAGCATTTTCCTGAGTCTCATCCAGCCCCTGTTGTGAGTATTATTTATGATCTTGGTGCCTTTTCTTTGCAGGGTATTGGTCCATAATAGCGCCGTCTATGTTATTTATGACGCAAGGAATAACTTAAACCACATTAGGAATCTCAACATTATAGGGACTTTAGAGAGCTACATTTTTCTAGTTATGGTTAAACTACAGCAGTGATAAATCCAATCTTAAGAGTACAAGAGGGAGCGCACGGGACAGGTGGTGCCCATTAGTCACCGTAAGGAAGTACTAGGAACAAATGCCGGCTTGCAGATGCTCCGGTGTCTCTTCCCTCGGAACAGCTGTGGGAATCCGAAATGCGGAGAGGCAGGGGGCTCTGAAAGCCAGTAATGAGAAAAGATGGGCAAGGCTGAGGAGGGAGGGGCGGTGGGGGACGGGGGGAGGTACAATGCTCAGAAGGCAGAGAAACGACCTGCAGAAGTGTGTCCACTCACACACCCATGGGACACACATTCCACGGTGGTCCTCAGGAGTCTGGAGACAAGATTTCACTGTGGACTGGAAAGCAGGGCTATGAAATGGCTGTGGACCCACTCAACCACTGTGAGAAAGTCACGCCAGAAGGAAAATCCTCAGCACACCAGCTCCAGGCGTCAGAACTAAAGCAATTCACTCTTCTTCTTTTTTTTCTTTTTTCTGTTGTGTTGATACTAGGGCTTCAACTCAGGGCCTGGGTGCTGTTCCTGCGTGTTTTCACTCAAGGCTACTGCTCTACCACTTGAGCCATGGCTCCATTTTCAGCTTTTTGGTGTTTAATTGGAGATAAGAGACTTGCAGACTTTCCTGCCCAGGCTGGCTTTGAACCATGGTCCTCAGATCTCAGCCTTCTGAGTAGCTAGGATTACAGGCGTGAGCCACCTGTGCCCCACTCCATTGACATTTTCCTATGACTTAGAAAATCAGAGGACCATTTTCCTGTCTCTCTCCTAATGAAGACAGTAAAGAGTAGCTTTTTAATTCACTAAGTGTCCCTCAAGTGCCCATCAAGGCTGGGTGTGCTACTGAGTTAAAATATGAATATGGGTATCCAAAGATAGTCAGTGAAGAGCCCCAGAGAGATCGCTGTTCTATAATATGGCAACTCTGAAGATGGACATATGTAAATGGTATTGTTATTGGACTTATTGCGGGGGAGGAAGTCCTGTAGGATGTATTGGTATACAAGATAGAATCTGTACCAAGATCTTTCTCTCTGGTCTCCACACAACTCCCTATGTCCAAGAAGCACAAGAAAACTTGAGGCTATTCTTCAGAACTGATGACTCACTTGGATAGAGGTTAGGTCCAAATTTACCCTGAGCCAGTCACCAGTGGCTCACACCTATAATCCTAACTACTCAGAAGGTTGGGATCTGAGGATCATGGTTCGAAGGCAGCCTGGGCAGGAAAGTCTGCAAGTCTCTTATCTCCAATTAAACACCAAAAAGCTGAAAATGGAGCCGTGGCTCAAGTGGTAGAGCAGGAAAGTCCCTGAGATTCTTATTCCCAATAAACTACTCCAAAGAAGCCAGAAGTAGCACTGTGGCTCAAATAGTAGAGCACAAGTAGTCTTGAGCACGAAGAAGCTCAGGAACAGTGCCTAGGCCCAGACTTCAAGCCCCAGGACCGGCAAAATAATTAATTAATTAGTTAATTAATAATTGCAATAATTTCCATGACACTTTATGTAAATGAGATCAGGAGCACAGTGATTATTCCAATTAAAAATATTTAAAACACCTCAATAATCAGTTTCAAATATGCCAGGCACAAACAACACATACGCTGTCAGGGTTCAGAGGCCTTTGGAAGACATGGCTCTTGATTCAGAGCACATCTTCCCCTCAAAGCATGGATAAATCTCTGAACTTCTCCAATAGCTTGGCACTCCATGTCCCCCAAAGGGACTTACTCTCTTTTTACACCCTTTGCCTCTTAGAATGCTCATCACATTAAGATTTCTAACCACAGAGATGAAATGTTACCAGAGACTCATTCGTTCATTCACTACATATTTATTAAACACCTGTCCGATGGCAGGCGCTGCGCAAGGTAGTATGGATTCCCTAGTAAATATGAATTATATCAAGCAACTTCACCACAGAGTTCTCAAAGATTGCATTTTCCTCGCTTAACTTCAATCCAATATTCTTGGAAGATAATATGACTATAATCTCTTTTTAGGGGATGTTCAACCCAGGCTTTGATCGTTTAGTCATTTTTCACTCCGCGAGTAACAGAATGACTTATAGCAATGAATAAAAGGAACATGAACTATATGTGTCCTTGTGGAGAATGTGGTCTAGATGGTAGGGTCAGACCAATGGAAAATTCAAGTACAGTTTGAACATTTCTAATCCCAAAATCCTAAATCTGAAACGTTCTTACCATTGGCATGATGCCACAAGCAGAAAACTCCCCACCTGCTCCAATGAGATGGATTGCACTCAAAACACAGATACCAGAATAACACCGTCAGGCCTTGTGCATAAGGTGTACAAGCAACATGAGTAAATTATGTGTCCACTTGAATCCCATCCCAAGCTATCTCTTTATGCACAAGCAAATCTTCCAAGATTAGAAAAATCCAAAATCTGGAAGACTTCTGGTTGCAAGCATTTCAAATAAAGGATACTCGGATGATACTTGACTTGCAACTTCGTTAAAGGAAAGGACAAGAGATCTCCTACTGGTCTGGAAATGTACACATATGCAGAAGGGTCACAGGGACGCACAGCTATTTCCCCTTCACTGCAGATGGACCCCCCCCCCTCCAAAGAGTCTTCCTCTCATTATCCCCCTCTGGTTATTCACGGTACTGCTTTCAGGTTGGCCTTGGTTATGCACTGGCTTACGTCTTCGCTTTGCCCTCTGCACCTTGAGTTCTGTAAGCACACAGACTGCATGTAGTTAGTACATCATTGAGTCTTCAGCCCCTGGCTGTGAGGCAGCCACTGTTCTTCCTATTAGCAGTGGAGGAACCAGATGGAGCCAGAGAGGAGGGTTGCAGAGTGGGCATTTAAAGTTCATTTAAGTCTGCTTGATACCACAGCATATGGTCAACCACTGCGTTCCATCCTCCCGACATCTTTGATAATTCAAATGATCTAAACCAGTGCATCGGTTACATTAGCGGGGCTGATTCAACCAAGATACCCAAACGAATAGTGGATTATATAAGCGGAAGTCTATTTCTTTCTCATGTAAAAGTCGAGGAGGCTTCACTTTCATTAGCATCTAGGCTCCTGTTCAATGTATTGTCACCCTTGAAACAAGACTTCTAGCCCAAGTGCAAAAATGACTTCCCCTAATGCCATCTCTACCTTCATATTTATAGCCAGTAGAAAAGGAGCAAAGGAAAGGAGAAGGCCATATATGACCCATAAGTTGCACACATTATTTCTAGTCACCTGGCAGAGGGAACCCATTCTGAGAAACCTTGTATGCAGGTAAACATTCTTTACAGATAGCAAGGGCAGAGTGGCTATTTCCAAGATCTAGTGGGAGAAGGGCTTGTTTCCACTATAAGGCAGCGGAAGGAGTAACAGAGAAGTAAAGGAGAGGAAAGATGGAAAGCTGTTAAAAGATAGGAGGTAGAACTATGACCTAGCAAAACTTAACTAAATCCACTAGGTAACTGGAAATTAAATTCCTTCTCCTGCAGTTTTATTTCTGGGATTGATACCTTGACTAATCTTTCAAATGCAGGATAATGTATTTTCTTATATTATGGGCCTAATTCGAGCTTTGGGAAGGAAGGAAGGAGGGGGAAAGGGAGGAAGGGAGGGAGGGAGAGAAAGAAGGACAGAGAAGCAGAATCTGCTTTCTGAATGTAGAATAATATTAAAGACTGACTACCAAGAACATATTTGATATTTGGGACACTCTCAATCTTACAGGGGGGAAAATGTAAAAAGTGGGATTCCTTCCCTTAAATGTCTCTCTGCAAATGTATGAGAACTGCAACACCCATTCTTTCTTTCTTATTATTATTTGTTGGCCTTGTTTGGGGTTCTCACATATTGTCTTTGAAAAATTAAGATTTTTGTTTTTACAAAAACAAACCAGGAATCTTCAATGTACAGAGGATAATATCATAAAATATAATTTACTAATTACAAAAATTATCCCCTTTTGAAATTGATTTCTCATGTGCTAAAGCCTTTCTTATAGTCTGATATCAAATCTTATCAAGTGTTTTAAAGTCTAAGGCACTGATAAAAATGAAGGCAATTAAAATTTAAAAAAAAAACAGAGTGAAACTAATGGGCTTTGAGTGAGGTATGTAATTATAAATAAACTCTAATTAATTCCTTCACATTTCTTGGTTATTATCCACATGAACCCATTTACATAAGCTCACAAATGACTGCTAAGCAGGAAGGAAATGCAGCTTACTCCAAAGGCCCTTCTTTTCCCTACTCTTTTGACCACATTTTGTTGCTTAAAATGGGAGGGCAGAGTTGAGGATTAAATGGGGACCCTGGACATCATAGAAAATTAACGAGGTATAGAGGACATACCCTGGAATGACACCCAATAAGCCACATCTTCAACTAATCCCCCTCTCTTCAAGCAGGGATGGAACCTGTTCCTTGCATCTTACTAATAGACTATGGCAACAGTGAAGGCATTCAGCAAATATAATTAAACATCTCTCAACAGCTGACTTCAGATCAAAAAGATTACCAGCTGAGCACTGGGGGCTCCTGCCTGTAATCCTAGCTACTCAGGAGGCTGAGATCTTAGGATCACAGAAGCCAGCCTGAGCAAGAAAGTCTGTGAGACTCTTATCTCCAATTAACCACCAAAAAAGCCGAATATGGCTCAAGTGGTAGAGTGTTAGCCTTGAGCCAAAAAACAAAAAGACAAAAAAGCTCAGGAACAGTGCCCAGGCCCTGAGTTTAAGCCCTAGGACTGGGAAAGAAAGAAAGAAAGAAAGAAAGAAAGAAAGAAAGAAAGAAAGAAAGAAGAAAGAAAGAAAGAAAGAAAGAAAGAAAGAAAGAAAGAAAGAAAGAAAGAAAGAAAGAAAGAAAGAAAGAAAGAAAGAAAGAAAGAAAGAAAGATCAATGGTAGACCCAACCTCTTAAAGGTCTTGAGGTCAAGAACTCTTAAACAGCAAAGTCAGTCAGTATATCTGTCTTTTCTCCCTCTCTTTCTAGCCTTCTCTCTCTTTCTCTTTCCCTTCCTCCCTCCAATTTCTTACCCCTTTTTAGCTCTGAAGTAGCAAGAGTTTTACAGCCCAAGGGGAATAAATACTATAGACAATTTGGAAGTGCTCGAAGTGGATTAGTTGACTCTCCAAATGAGAATACAGCCGAACACACATGTAAATCATAGCCTTTGTGGGTCCCTGAGCTGAGAAGCCAGCTAGATAGAATCCAGCACTCCTGACCTACAGGGATGAGGAGGTAAGGGAAGAGATGGGTGTTGTTTCCAGTCACTACAGTCGTGATGATTTCTCACATAACAACAGAAAACAAACAGATAATCTGTGCACGCAACATGTGCCAGTAGACCTGGGAAAGAAGAGAGACAGAAACAGACAGAGGAGAGAGGAGAGAGGAGAAAGGGGAGAAAAAGGGAAAGAGGGGAGAGGGGAGAAAGGGGAGCAGGGGAGCGAGAGGGGAGGGGTGGGGAGAGAAGCTCTGAGCTCTCAGGAAGAAAATGCCAGGCCCCGTTCCCTTCCCACCCTCTAAGCATTTGCTCTTTGACATTGCTCGCTGCTATCCTGCCTTCCACCGTAAATCAGGTTTCTGCCTGTGATTCAATCTCTGGCTCCCTATGAGAAATCTTTTTTTATATAAAATTAATATATAAATAAATTTGCTCTTGGAGCGGTGCAGTTTGGAACAGAAGCTGCTGTGCTCTCTAACACCCGTCACAAAGAAACAAACGCAGAAGGGAGGGGGGAGAGGCGTTGGGTTTATCCTCCATGGGAAAGCTGAGAATTCATAGTGATCTTATTGCAGATGTAAAATTAGGTCAGGGGCTCTATAAACTGATTAAAACTAATGCTTCACGCTTCCAAGGAAAACAACAGATACAAAAGGAAATGCTAGCTGGGCTCAAGATAAGAGGGAAAGAGCACACTGTGTCCATAGACCATCGAACCGTGCAGGGTGCTTGGCCCAAGTGAGGAAATTGAAGGACCAACCAAAAAGCACTGGGAAAATTCCCCAAATCAAACGCTAGACAAGATGTTGTACAGGCCACTGTCAACCACGCACAAACGGGGGACTTGAAGGTCCCCAGGTATAGGAACTCTGAGCTCTCTCTCCAAATATACCTCTATCTGTAGTTTGTAGCCCCCAACAGAGAGGTTTTAAACATTCTGGTTTGTATTTGACAGAAATCAACCCAGTTGCTGGTTCAGGAAGCCCAGCCTGCAAATTTCAATCCTCAAAGTTCTTCAGTCTCCATTCTCCAGGGCATTACCCAAATTTGTCCCTGACTATCTTTAGAAACCTGTTGTCTCGTATTGTAATTTTTAAAATATATATATATTTTTTTTCTGAAACAAATGGCTCAGCACCAAATCAGGGTGGCTGTGTATTGATCACAATCTTTTCAAGATGTGCTGGATCTTTGGGGACCATCAACCCCTTCATTCTCCATCCAGGAGTAATTGGGAATAATTGGGAATCATCCCACTTGGCATTCTTTCCACACTTCTGCTTTCTCAATGTTTTACGTGTGCCTTTGTTACCACCTGTAGATCATGACCTAGCATCACAAGGGATAAAGGAAAAAACTGAGAGGTTGACGTTAAGTCGAGAAGACCTTGCGCATGAGGCAACCTGAGGCTTTGAAGTGATGTGTTTGATGGAGAAGGAGGAGAAAGTGGGATGAGTCTGGGATGCATTAAAAAAAAAAGATGAGAGGAAGTGGAGTGGCCAGTCAGGCTTCCCCAGCACTGGTCACTCAAGGGAAGACTCAAGTTTACCTGTAACAGGGCTTCCCAGAATTTCCTCACACTCTCCCTGCCAAGGTAAATTGGCAGCAAAGGAAGCTTGTGGTCAATAGTCTGATTCAAGAAAAGGGATCCAATTCCAAGCCATCCCTAACCATTATCTCAGACAGAGAAAGAGCATGGTATTAAGCATCTCTCTCTCCCAATCCATTGTAATAGGTGTTATACCAAAAATGCCTTCATTTTACAAGCTTAAAATTACCCGAACTGAAAAATAAAAGTGATACAAATAGACAGACCATACCAAAAGTAGCAGGTTATTGTAGAGAAACAGAGGAAAAAAGAAAGAGTACCAGATGAGAATCAAATTTGAGGATTATTCCTATTCCTACTTCCTCAAAATGGAAAAAGAGAATAGATGGTGATATAGGCTTATTTCCAAAGAATATTTTCCAAGGCAACTAAGAAATTGATATTACATATTTTCAAATGCATCATCACATTCCCTAAGGCTCTACCTGCATACATTTCCTTCTCTGCTATTTCTTTCCTATTCATGAACAGATACTAGGCTTCAGTTGCAGTTCTACCCAGATCTAACTCATCGGGCTCTTTATGAGTTACGTGAACTTGGAGGACAGATTTTAGCCTCCCTGAGTCCCAGAGTCTCACACAACCGGCTAAGAGTACTACCCACACGTACTGTCAGAATCTTGGCAGGAAGCAGATGGCACACTCAGAAGGAGTCATGGAAGACGCTGTAATCAAGACACTAATGATAAAGATGAGAGAGAGAGTTGAGGAATCCAAGAGAAGATGGAGGGCTTTATGAGGAGGAACAGAGGGGAGCCATTAACACCCCTCTACCTGAAAGCTACCCAGAGCAGGAATCATTCCTGGAGCGTGGGAAGGGAAACAGGAAGGATCCAGATTCTTCTGTAAAATGGATGCAGCCAACCATACGCTATTTACTGTGGCCCAGCCTTACCCTTCAGTTCCTTCATGGTGACCCTCTCCCATTTTCCAAAAACCGTTGGAAACTAGAAAGCAAGAAGTCCATGGATGTAGTCCACACCACTTGGCCTCCTGGGGCACAAAGCAGGGTGAAGAAGGTAGAAGGGGGAATTAGAAATAGTGGCACAAATGAAGAGTCCTGCTGAATACCTCCTAAATACAACTTCTATTACCCAATGCTCTACTATTACTGTGTATTTACTAAACACAACCCTTCGGATGGCGATGCTTCTCAAATGCAATCCACATCTGGAATCCTGCCTTCTGTTTCAAGCTATTACTTTTCAGCTGAAAGAGAGGAATTGGCTGTCACCTTAATTCTTCCTTGAGCTTGTCGGTATTAATACACACACATTTCTATGAACGTATAATTATGCATGTGAACGTACATGCATAATTGAAGTACACACATACATAAAGTTCAAAGATTACAGGCTGATTGAACTTTAAAACGGAATGACAAGAACGGATTTGAGATGCCAGCAAAATCCACAAATATTCGCGGGGCCTGGAATTTCTTGTGTAGGCCAATTCTATGTGTTTGGCAGTGGCTTGCTGGAGCAGTGGTAGGGAAGAAATCGAATGCCAAACTCCTTCACACAAGGAAACAGGCCTCCTATAGTGGAAGGAAGAAGAGAGAGAGACCACATATTCCAGAAATTATTCTATTTGCCAAATACAAATATGCGTTGCCTAGTAAAACTTGAGGTCTAGATGAATGATAAATAATTGTTCACTTCAGATATGCCCCATACCATATTTGTGGCACAGTCTAAAAAAAGAAAGTACTCATTATTATCTGAAATTCAGATTGAACAGGCATCCTATATTTTTATTGGGCAAATCAGGCAACCTTGACTTTGACCCTGGGTGGAGAGTCTTAGCTAACTTTTCCACTTGGTAGTTTGGGAATCTAAAGGCAGGATTTCAATCCCCCCTCCCCTCCCCACCCCCAGTGTTCCATGGATACTTAAAACAGAATCAGTGCTAGAAGCCGTTTCTCCAGTCACATGCTGGGTCCCATCTGTCTTAGATCATAAACTTCATGAGAATTTAAGCAAATCTGTGAGCCACCTAGCAGACCATCTCAAGCTGCTGGGCCCCTAATGAGCTCTTTTTAGATTGATTGAAAATATGACCTAGAAAATGTCATAATGACACTTCCTAATAGCGTTCTGTTGGTTTATAATGTACAGTATATTACACAAATTCATCAAATGCTTACAGGATTAATAGCACCATGGTACCACTCTTATTCAAATTTTAATGGGTGTACACATCTATATTTATACTCAGGAGTTCCAGATTAGGCAGTTACTTGGTTTTCTATAAATACTGAAAACTAGTGACAATCCAGAAACCCATTATGGATTTTTTTTTAAATGTCACTTTTTTTTTTTTAAAGAAAAGGTGACTTAAAATGCAAAAGAGAATTTCTCCCTTTTTTCCTACCTAAACTACTTTTTTACCTAAAAGATAGGGAAGAGGGAAAAGCATCTCTGCTGCAGATTTTCTGATATGCCCACAAATCAGTTATCTTATAAATACATGCAGAGTTTTAGGATGTGGCAGAACACTAAGGCTGTCGCTCATGACCTCAACCCTTTGAATCACGCTTTCTTGAACCATTTATTTGGCTCCGGGTGGTCCCAATGCTCCAGAGATAAGATATGGCTTCGGTATTTGATCAGAGGAGTTATCTGGTATGTGATAGCAAAGCCACCATTTATCTGAGAAGTTATGATTTATGGCTACCTGTGGTAGGCAGAACAGTGGTCCCCCAAACACGTCCATACTCTCATCCCTGAGACAGTAACTATTTTATGCCATGTGGCAAAGAAGAATGAAACTTGAAGAAGGAAGCTGCTCATCAGATAACCTATTGATGTGGAGATTTGCTTGTGATTAATAGACAAGACCTAATACAATCACAAGCATCCTTTTAAAGTAGAAGACGATGGCTGAAGAATCGGGGTTCAAAGGACAGAATGTTAGAAATAATTGACAAGCCATTTCAGACTTTGAAGATGGAAAGAGCCATGAGCCAAGAAATAACTGTGGCCCCTAGAAGATGAGACCAAAATTGGACTTCTGACCATCACAACTATAGGATTATGCCACCATGCTTGTGGACAGAGACAGAAGAGCCAGCAGCACTCCACTCTTCTTGAAAAAAAACAATACTTAGGTAGTAATGAACTAGTATCTATCAATATCAAATGGGACCTTTAGATAATAATGGCCCTCTCTAACATAAAAATTATAAAAGTCACTAAGATATAAGGCTGATCAGTTAAAAGCAAACTATAATACTACTGCTGGAACCAATGCAGTTAAAAAAAAGGAGATAAAGATGTGCAATTAAGAAGCAGTTCATTTCAATAAATATTATTTTATGTGATCATATGCACATAGCTATAGAGCCTTTGTGATCCTCTTCCAAGAATATCCTTCCCTGGTCTCACCATGTGAATGTCTAGAGGCCTGTATAATTTATCATGTCCCACTGTACTTTTTGTCTTTTACCATCCAGTGTGTTTACTTGTAGATGGACACATTCTAGTTACCACAAATGAGAGAAATCATGCACCCTATGTTTCTTTGAGTCCAGCTTATTTCACTTACGATAATTTTTTCTAAGTCTTTCATTTCCTTAGGAATGATACAATACCATTCTTTCTGTTGGAGGAGTAGAATTCCATTGTGTAAATATATGACTTTTTTTTTATCCATTCATCCACTGAGGAGCATCTGGGTTGATTCCATATATTGTGCATATGGTCATACAAGATAATATCTATTGAAATGAACTCCAAGAAATGGAAACAAGAGTTGCTTTTTCTCATTGTTGCTCTTTTTATTTTCTTTTGTCTTTTTATTATCTTTTGTCTTGTATGCTAAGTTTATCTGTTTGCAGGTAGCTAAGGGTGAGGCACAGAAATAGTGGGACAAGGGGTAAACAAATACAGCAATGATGTTCTCTAGATACTAGGTTGAAAATGAACTATACAACTTGTGGTGTAGCAGGAGGGAAAACCGGTAGAGATAAGGGTACTGTGATGCCAGTATATCTGGCAGACTAAAGCGGGGACAGATTCATAAAGTCCTCAGAAGATAGGTAAGCAGAAGAAAAAAAATATTGGGGGGAAATACAAGCATTTGAAGATCACTATTAAAGTCGCCACAGCTCTGCTTTGTCTATGTAGATGAAGCAAGGCCAGAATTGACTCTGGAAGGTTCCAGTTGGAACCAAAAGCAAGAGACCTTGGAGACTGTGCCCTGCATGCAGGGCTCCCTGGCCCCTCAGCCCAGGCCCCTCAGCGGAACTGTTCAGATAAACCAAGAATGGGGATGAGGAGCTGGTGGAGTGGACACATGAGGTAGGAACGGCAGGAAACTTCCAACTCCAACCTATTTAAAGCAACTGTCAGGGGGACTTTTCCTCGTTTGCCTGGCTTTGGCATGTCTGGAGAAATGCTGAGCAGTCGATTTACCTTCCTCTGAGGCTTCCTGCATGGGCCACAGCCAAAGGCAGATTTCCGGCCCAATCAGACCAATTACTTCACAGGACATAGTAAGTCCCTAGCCTGATGCGCCTTTTATTTCCATTACCATCTCATTCGATCCGTTTCTAAGGGCAGTGACAGGACTTGGCTTCCTTCCTCTGAGAGCTTTGTCCGCTGTCCAGTCCTGATTGCTTCAAAGAAATTTTTACTAATGGCTACCATTCCTTTTTTTCCTTTCTTAGCTTTAGGCCACAGTTGCTTGTCCTACCATTCTGGAAGTGACTAATCCCATAGTCTTATTTCTGGGGTTACCTTGAAGGTATTTATAGATTGTGGTCACTTCCCCTCTGTCTTCTGGGTGGATAGAAATTATTTCTTCAGTCAGTCCACTCCAAGAGCGACCTTCCCAACAGTAGTATCATTTTTGTGGCCATTCTTTTATTTCCTCTACATTTTATTTCCCTTTTAAACTGGACAGGGAAGGGACGTGAACCACAGCTAGCTTTCCAGATGTGGCATTTTGGGTAAGGCAACATGAAACAATTCTCTGCTCACCACCCTCTAGCTACACACCCTCCACTGGGGTGCAAGTGTTGCTTTGTTGGTCATCAGTTCTTTGTCCTGGGCCTTGCCATGCTCTGTGCCTAGCTGGTCCAGTTCTTGTGTAGATCCAATCCTGGATGAGTGCGGAACTTTGTGTTTATCACAGTAGCAGCTCATTCTGACCCCACAGCTCCTATTTTTCATGGATGAAAGTCAACTAGCCATTGGGTTCAAACTCTCTGTGTGTATATACACGTGCATGTGCACACATGCACGTGTGGCAGTCCTGGGGCTTGAACTTAGAGCCTGGGTGATGTCCCTAAGTGTTTGTGCTCAAGGCTAGTACTCTACCACTTGAGCCATAGCTCTACTACTGGTTTTTGAGTGGTTAATTGGATAAAAGAGTGTTACAACCCAAGCTGGCTTCAAACTGTAAACCTCAAATCTCAACATCCTGAGTAGCTAGGACTACAGGTATGTACACACACACATATTTATACATATACACATGCATATAACATGTATAATTTTATATACACACCTATATATACCCATACGTGTATGTGTATATATAAAATTATACATGTTTTCCTATGTACAATGGGGTTGCTATGTTTGAAAAAGTTAAAGATGGCTAAAGTTACTCGAGAGAGAAGACAGATAGGACAAAACCAGGTTTCATGAGGCCTGAAGATCTCTTGCCCTCTCTGGAGTATTACTTACTCCTCGTCATTTTCCATACAAAGTATATTTATGTGCCACCTCCCAAACCCACCCCGCATCCCTTTCCCTCTCCCCTCTCCTTGTCAGTGCCCAGGCTACACATAGGTGTGATCTCACTGGACTCCTTTCTGCTTTAAATGACCCTTCCTTTCCCCATAGCCTCCTCCCATTCCACTCCAGCTTGGGGCACAAACATGACTTAAAATATGAGATTTGCAAAGCTTCATTTGAAAGGGATTAGATGGGCCAGGGCAGCAGAGAATATTCTTCTCAAGGTTAGTACGGCCCCTTAAGTTAAATGCCCATTCCACCCTACTTGGGCTCCAGAGTTCTGTCAGGAAGAATAACTGAGACGTCTCTGCCTCCCCTTCGTCCTATTAAAGATGGCCCTCGGATGCTTTTCTTCTCAGTGATGCCAATTCCATTGTTATAGAATACGTTATAGAAACGTGTTTCATGCTCTATTCACCTCCTGAATCTTTTAACCCGACCTCTCTCAGCTGGAAAAAAAAAGAAGGAAAGAAAGAAAGAAAGAAATACTATGGGCTTAAATCTATCTGCTATCAACGGCAGCAGGGTAATTCTTACCCCAGGGCCCCAGCCCTCATTTCAGATGGGCTAATCTGAACCGCTTTCGAAGGCGATGCTATTTTCTTCACTACCTGGTTTGACTGTGTGCTGATCTCCGTTATATTTAGGCAGTGGAGGGGAAAAATAGGGATATTAACCTCTAACACTGATGAAAATAATAGCCACAATAAAATCGGGATGAAAAACGCAGGGGTAGTAATTATTTGGCTCTACCTTACCCCAGAGGAAATAGTTTTTGAGATAGAGCCTTAGAATATTTGTATAAAAAAAGGTGGAGGGGTCCTTCCATTTGGGGTTTTATTAGGCAGGTGTAGGAGCTTTCTAGAGGCAAGAGGAATTTACTGGAGTCCCAGACAACGTGTCACGAAGGGATGGGGGTCCCCAACAGATTCCTACTCCTCTCCTTCAGTTCTGCAGAGATTGAAAAATAAAAATATATCTGAGGATGCAGGCTGTTGGAATCACTTCCGTTCTCTGATCTGTCTGGCAGCAGCCTAGTGTGGAAAATATACTAGGCTGTATTTCAAATAACCCAAACCAACTGGCAAAAAAAAAAAAAAGTACTAAATTCTTGCTTTTGTGTCTGGCTCTTAAATTCCTGCAGACTTGACTTAACAGACAAGAGAGGGTCATAAAACTGAACCTGTGAAACAAAAATAGACCTTTGGGGACTGTGCATACACACGCAGCAGGGGTGCCAAAATCGCTTCCATTTTTTTTTTCATGTTTCAAGTCAGTGCCGTGCTTTTCTCGTGGGTGCTCATGTGGGTGTGGGAGAGCAGGGTGTCACTTGGTACAGTGTGTCTGTCATAGACATGTGCAGGGTCCCAAGGCTTAAACTCTGATGGCTCTATCTTCATGGAAAACAAGCCTGCCATCACCAGCCTCTTCTTTGTCGTAATTAATTTCAGACACCTTAAGACAGCACGTCTCGGATGCGCGCACGACTCTGACGGTTGTGGTTTTAAAAGGCTTTTCTTGCTTTGAGGTTTCCTCTTTCTGAAATCAAATAATTTGGATCATATATATATATATATATATATATATATATATATGATACACAAGTGCCTTCCAGCTATCAATGACAGGGAGTAGCAATAAGAGAAAAATAATACTAGTAAAAATATGCAACTGCGCTAATGCCAGGGACCTGGGGATGCACTAGACAGAAATGAAATTCGAGGGGAGTCGTGATATTGCCGGAGCGCTCCAAAACTGTTCTCACACTAAGACCAGGGGGATTGGGATAAGGTAAAGTTAATTGCATTTCCAGATGACAAACCTCTCACCTCTGAACTGAATGGCTCTTTATAAAAGCTATCAGTAATAAACTGTAAATCTCAGCCATGATTGCAAATAAAGGTCATCCCTTTCATGCTGCCTGGCTCTCCCCCAGCCTTATTACATTCCCGTCTGAGCCGTTCTCACGTCTTGAGGTGTGCTAGCTGTCCGTACAGGCAATCAGCGGGGCGGGCGGGCTGACTGGCTGGCTACCTTGCTTTTTCTTTTCTTTTCTTTCTTTTTTTTTTTTAAGGCCCAACATGATCAGACACTGCGGCTCTCCCTTCCTGGAACAGAGAGCAGCCTCCAGAGGCATGATTTCACTTCCTCTTCTGCCTGCATTCCTGGGCTCTGCAGTCCAGTAAGCAGGATGGATCCCTCCCCCCCCCCCTATTCCTCCCCCTCCCCGGGGCTGTGACACTGACGCAAATTTCCTAACCATTACATACACACGGGACAAGAATGTCCCTGCCACTCTCTGCCACCAACAAAATGTGGTTTAGAAAACTGTGTTCCACTTCAAGCGGATGAAGTTCAGGAAATACCTGCGCATTCCCATTCTCTGTGTGAGCGTCTCACCGATGATGATGTCACAGTTACTCTGCTCATACCTCTCAGGCCATTTCATCCCCTTTTTCAGGTAAGGAAACTGAGGCTCAGAGAGGTTAGGGCCTTGCGTTTTCAATGAGCACAAATGGCAGCAGGCAGATTATTTATTTATTTCTGTCTAGCTGGAGGAACTCCAATACATCCTGAATGGGACTGAAAGAGATGGGGTGGTACAAAATGGCAAAGCTAATTTCGGGGTGCTGAGGGAACTCTTGGAGCTCACATCCAGACAATAGAGGAGAGGACAGACAGTGGATACACCAACCACCAAGTAGCAAGTCTGGGCTGAGAGACACTGTTCTAACCACTACCCTGTACTGCTGAGGGCATGTTTGAAAACCATCAGCCTTCAACACAAAGTAGAGCAATCCTAGCTGGGTGTGGTGGCGCATGCCTATAATCCTAACATTCAGAAGGCAGAGGCAGGAAGGTCATGAATTCAAGATGAGCCTGGATACATAGCGAGCAAGACCCTGTCTCAGAAACAATCAAAACTTTAAAAAAAAAAAAAAAAGAAAAGAAAAAGGAGCTGCCTTTCTTTCTGATTCTAGCTTGGTCATTCCTCCATCTGCACACGTACTCATTCAGATACCACCTGGCAGGTCAGGCCCCTGCTCTGTTTAATTTCCCATTTCTATCTGTTAATCATCTTCCTTTGGCTACAGGAGTTGTTTTGAGTGTTAAATGAATGGTGAAAATACCCTGCAAAAACATATTCTCCAGATGCGGTCTTCAGGATCACAATGATCGCGTAAATTAGGGAGCAGCAATGTGTCTCCTCCAGTCTTCAGCTTGACTTAACCATTTCCAAAACTCAGACTTAGGGAAGGAAGCACTGAGCAACTGCGGCCACCAGGCTGGTCACTTGATTTCCTACCCAATGTGATGACGGCCCCCTGTGTATCTGCCTGTATGCTGTGCTGAAGACGAAAGGATTTAGAAAGACCTCAAACCTCTTGTGCTTGCCTTCTACAAACTAACTTTCATCTAATCCAGGAGAAGACGACAGTAAAATGGCAACGCCATTTTTTTAACTGTTTTTTTTTTTTTTAACTAATACTAGACATCATGTCTCTACAAAAATACGCGCCAACAGTTCAAACGTGAGCTCTGGGAAAGACAAGGCCCCTTCCAGATGTGAGGGAGCGTTGAGGTTCTTCGGTGGAATATTCTCTGCAAAGCTTCTGAGTGGAGATTTCCCTGGGGGTGGGGGAGGGGGAAGAAGAAAAGGTACCAGCAAGTTCTGGGGAGGAAACATAGGGCTGTTTGTCATGAACACGTTCTATAAAACAAGCCCTGCGCATCTCCAGCCCTGGTCCAGTGCGAGGTCCTTCTGGAATCTCCACAAGATAGCCATGCAGAGAAAGACATGACAAGCCCAATCATAGTGGCTGGTACATGACCACAATGTTTTCACATCTGGAAAATTACATCTTAAGAACACCAGGGGTGGGGTTGTTTTCTTTTCCATTTTTTTTTTTGAAGTACTGAGGTTTGAACTCAGGGCCTTGAACTTGCTAGACAGGTACTCTCTTGCTTGAGCAATTACCCCCCTTCCCTCCCTTCCTCCCCCCCAACCCCCCCCCCGGCCTTTAGTTATTTCTTGGATAGGAACTTAATTCTCCTACTTTTAGCACCCAACATGGCTGGAATGACAGGCAGGAACAACCACACAGAACTGTTTTTGTTGGTGGTGGTTTCTGTTGGTATTGATATAAAGTGGCACTAACTTTTCCCTAGGCTGACTTCAAACTGCAGTCCTCACGTCTCTGTCTCTTGAGTAGTTGGGATTACAAGTATGAGCCATCACACCTAGATATGGTCTTTTAAGTTTCTTCCTTCCAGTACTGGGGCTTGAACTCAGGGCCAGGGCATTCTCCCTTAGCTTTTTAAACTTAAGACTGACACTTTACCACTTGAGGTGACAATTTCACTTCCAGCTTTTTGCTGGTTCATTGGAAATAAGAGTTGCACAAACTTTACTGTCCTGCCTGGCTTTGCCTGGTCCATCCTCAGATCTCCACCTCCTGAGTAGTTAGAATCACAGGCATGAGCCTCCAGTGTCCAGCCATGGCTTTTTTCTTAATTGGCTAACTTCAGGCTATCTTCAGAGACCACCAGAGTAAAAATCAGTGCCTACGATCAAAAAGCTTTATTGGAATGAAACATGATCCAATTATAATAATCATCCACAAGTTAATTTTTAAGTTAGTGGTGAGCATTATTCATCTGGGAAAAAGATGATGGCCGTGACAGTGATGAAGGAGGAGGGGAGGGAAGAGAAGGAAGAAAGAGAAGGCAGTACTATTTCAATCCAGCATATGTCTAAAAAGAGAACCTCAAAAATGAGACTACCAATCTTGGGTCCTAAAATCCTATACAATGTTCACTCCTTTCTGTCCCATCTACCATGTAGAAATGGAAATTTTATATCCTACAAAGACAAATAAAGCCTTGATATATAAGTACCTCATAGTCATGTGCCACATTAACAATAATGCTCTGATCAATAGGGAACCATATATATGGTGAGAATTCCCAAATGAATTTAAAAAACATAATTATCCCTATTTCCCAGTGGCATTGTAGTTATTGTGCTATCTGCTGCAACATGTTATTATCCATACATGCTGGTGGGGATGAGGTAAACAAGCCAACACTCATATAAAAGTATAGGTCTTAGCCAGTGGCTGGTGCCTATAATCTTAGCTACTCAGGAGGCTGAGATCTGAGGCTTATGGTTCAAAGCCAGCTAGGGCAGGAAGGTCTGTGAGACTTTTAACTCCAATAAACTCCAAAAAGAAAGCATGAAGGACTGGAAGTAGAGCTGTGGTTCAAGTGGTAGAGCATTAGCCTTAAGTAAAACAAGCTCAGGGACAGTGTCCAGGCCCTGAGTTCAAGCCCCAGATGATGATGATGATGATGATGATGTGTGGTACATAATACTTGGTAGTGATTATAATGAATGACATGCTATTGGCATATGCATCTACTGCCATTATTTTAGAGCATACTTCCACTGACACAAACAGCCAAGTGCACAGCAGTGTGCCATGAGCTTTGTTACATTAGCCACAGCCTCATACACCCACTCACTGTGTCTGCACCCAGGGGCTGCTCTCCTGTGTGACCTAGGTAAATTACCTCAACAACCCATTTTTCTGAATGTATCCCTGTTGTCAAGCAATGCCTGATGATAGCTCCAAAAATGAACAGCTAAGGCAGAGCAGCACGGGGCAGCAGTGAAATCAGAACCAGTCAGTCTTGTTGTTCAAAGACAAAGATAAAAGTCTGGTGAAGCAATGACCCCAAGACTTTCTGAAGACTCCTTCTCTCTCTTGGTTTGACCCAGGCCTCCAGGTCCTCACCAGACTCCTCATTCCACTGGAACTCACGCGTGGGTTCGGTTTTCTCTGTTCATTCCTTCTAATTAGTGAATCGCTTTATATTAGAAAAATGGATGTATGTGCAGACTTCCTGTCTTGAAAATACAACTTAGCTGGGTAAGTGTTATTATAAGACAAGGATTGCTTTCCTAGATGTCTGTTTGCTATTTACAGGGAAGTCCCTAGGCACCCATGAAAAGTAATATCAGTTACTCAATAACAATAATAATAATAATAAAAGATTTGCCTGTAAAAGCTACAGCCTTTTGTTTATTCCATATTAAAAGTGTTAGCAGTGATTATGATGAACCAAAGGGAAAGGGATCATTTACTTGGAAAGACAAAGAGATTAATATAATTTGGGGATTTTCAAGGAAGCAGGGGCATTAAAGCTAGTTATTTTATTTAATGTTCCCTGCCTCATTACCTGAGCAAGAGAGCACATTGTCTAGCTTTTGTTTTGGGGAATTTTTCTGACAGAAAACTGTGCTTATAGAACGCCACCACTCACCAGAATTCTACCTCAAGGCCCTTGTAGGGCCCTATCCTGAAAGACTGAACGGTCCTTGAGCAGAACTGTGAACATGCGAAGAATAGTCATCTGTCAAAGCTGGAATGCAGTTAGGGATCAAGGAGAGGGAGCTAATGGGAACATCTGGAAACATCTGGAGAGGTTGTCTTCCAGGTGGGGGAGATTGGCATGATCAGAGTCAGGGACAGAGTGATGGGAGAAACTCACAAGAAGTAGGCACGAGACAGCAGGAAGAGGGAAGGAGATAGGTAAGCACTGGGGCTCTGCAAGCATACAGAACTATCGAGAGAAGGGGAACTGTTAGGCAGGGAAGGATAAAACATGGCGAACCTAACACGTGGCCAATAAGGTGTCTCAACATGGCGTTTCGTGTTCCCATAGTGCCTCAGGCTCCTCCTGCTCAAATGCTGCTTCTTCCCAGAATGCCCTGGGTGCCTGCTCAACCAATGGCAAGAGTCGGTACAGCACATACATTAGCCATCAAGCAATCAAAGCAAAGCCCTGGAGAAGCCCATCCTATAACTAATCCTCTGAGAAGACGCCATTCAACTCCTCTTTGAGAAACCTCTCAGATGGAGAATTAGTTCCTTTTCCAGCTTTCTTTTCACTTTCAAATAAACACACTCTGTTTACTGTAAACACTTTCTGCAATTTAATCCTCTAAAAGGTAGAGAAAACAAACCTATTTCCCTATCATAGGCATCATAGGACTTGAACAAAATGACTCGACCTCTCTGAACTTCAATGCCTTCCTCTAACAACGGAAAAAAGGAAGCAACACTTCAGGATGAAATGAGGGAAAGCACATGAAGTGCTTAACACGGTACCTGGAACCCAGACAGCAGTACCAATGCACAATGATGATGTCTTTTAAAACACATCACATAAAGCCATGTTATCCATCCCACCGGAGACACACCACGCCCACTGTGTTGCTCCAAAGTTGGATTCGTTTGGATTTCTATTTTGAGTCCTCTGTCCAGAATACACCTGAAGTAATTCCTCCATCCTCATTCCAAGACTTCCATTTACTTCCTTCTGGTGTTGAGCCATTTATTTCTTGGGTTTTTAAGTCTCTTTGTTTAGATTATTCCATGGTTTTTTCAGAAAAGAAACAGGAAAGGCAAATTATACTGTCATGTTTAGGCTATACTGGGACATTAAATTCTGCCTGCAAATAATCCTTATTCCACATTTACTGTTTCCAGGTCTTCTTTTTGTTTTATTTATTGTTCTGTGCCAGTCCCGGGGCTTGAACTCACCACCTGAGCACTGTCTCTTAGCTTTTGTGCTCAAGGCTAGCGCTCCACCACTTTGCACCACAGGGGGCCATTTCTGGCTTTTTGGCAGTTAATTGGAGATAAGAGTCTCACAGACTTTCCTGTCCAGGCTGGCTTTGAACTGGGATCCTCCAATCTCAGCCTCCTGAGTAGCTAGGATTACAGGCGTGAGCCACCAGCAACTTCTTTGGGGGAAGGCCAGTGCTGTTCAGGTTGGCACTACTTTCCTCTCTGGAATGTTTAATCCTATTATACGAAATGCCTGCCCTATTCCAGTGTTGCCTGGGTACTTAGAGGCCACTCTTCATCCGAACAATCTTTTAAGCAACATCCTATTCTTAGGTCACAGACATGGTATCAATTTTAGCGAAGTACCTTAATTTGGTTTGGTTTTTTTTTTCTTTCATGTTTTCTGTTACATTCTATACTGTGTCTGTTCCTTTGCTCTGAGTTCATTTGTCTTGTGTTTGTTTTTTGTTTTTTTCCCCCCTGCTATCATCATGGTAATGCTTCCTCACATGGAGAAATTTTTGTCTGTTCATTCATGTTTAAAATACAACGAAATAAACAAGCTGTTGGAAGCTCTGTGAGGTGGTGGTAGTCTCTGTGTTCAGAAAGGGACCTGGTTGTTTCTCTGAGATCCAGCCAACGGTATCTGTAGATCTTCTCTCCGGAGATGGCCAGCCTCATCAGAAAGACATCCTCTGGTCTGTAGGGTAGAGGTGATCATTCTACCACCAATGTTCTCTGAGTTCCAGGGAGGGAGGGCTGCGTTCTCACCATTCGGTGTACAAACATCACTACATCCCACCTGCATGGAAAAGCTTTCTTCAAAGAGCAATGACCCATGACTCAAGTCAGAGTCTGTTGAACCTCTCCAGAGCTCCAGGATTTTGATGGGTGTAGGGGCCAGGGGTCTTCACTTGGAAGAACAGGGTTGAAGAATCTAGAGAGCCAAGTATCTTTTACATTATTGCTAAGTTCTCCCTGTGCCCATCCCTACACTCACACCCAAGGATCAGCCAAGGCTGCCAACAGCCAAGCTTTGCTGGCTCCATCACCTTGGATTTGCTTGACACTTGACGTTCATTTGCCTTTTCTGCCATGCAGGTCTGTCTTCCCAAACATCTATTGTATCTGTAACCAACAATCCAGGGGCTTCTCAGCTTCCAAAATTCTGTGGAGATTTCTTCTCAGCCATTCCTTTCTTACCTAGACTTATTTTGTTGTTCTTATGATTTTATGCCTTCTTCTATCTTCACTGTCATTTCAGCAAGTCACAGAGACAGAGGGAGGGAGGGAGAAAGGGGGAGAGGGAGAAAGAGAGAGAAGGAAAAAGAGAGAGAGAGCGCACAGAGATAAACCCATGTGTTCCCACTGTCATGTTTCTGAATTACATCTTCTTAGGAGATGGCTTTCTGGTGAACCCTTTCCATTCTATCATCAGTGTATTTCCTCCCTGGAATGGTGTAACAAATGATCACCACTGATTTATCCAGCGCAATATGAGAGGGAAAAGCAACCGAACGGTGTAAACTCTTCCATAAAGCACAAAGGCACGTTATGATTAAAATGCACTCAGGAATCTGTCTGGTGGGTGTAAACACAGACCAGCCTCAGCAAGCGGCCTCCGGTGCCCCATTTGGAGATGACTGAAGAAAATTGATGGGAACAATATCAGTTCTGTGAAGCTACTCGGGGTGTTCCCTGGCCTGGCACGTTCTGTGGCTCCTGGCTTCATCCTTTTGTGTAAAGTCTTCAGGCCAGCATTACCAGTTTGGGTAAGACCTGGATTCATTCATTTAGTCTAACCCTGGGACTGTTTCATGTGGCTTTGTCTTAACAAAAGTTGAGTACGTTGAAAATCTGATGTAATTTTCGGGGGCTGGCCGCCTCACATGATAGATGCGTTATCTGGCTTAGCAATTATAAGAAGTGACTTCGTAATGCACTCACTACAAATCCCAGCACTGCGTAGGCAAACTGTACATTTCCTGCCCAAATACAGTCGTGATTTTTTAAGTATACACACACATACACACACAACACCCACGCATTCTGCACAGTTGTTGTACCAGCCAAGGTCCAGCAGGAAACAAATCACACACATGTAAACGGCCAAATGAAAAGAATTGAATGAAGGGACAATTTGTACAGACATGAGCTAGCTTTAAGGAAAGCAAGAAAGAGACAGGACCAGTAGTGTAGGAGCTGTTAGCACCCTAGCCTGAAGGTGTCAAGGGAGGACTAGTCACCACGAACCTCTTTGCCACGAGGGAAGGCTCCGGACCAAAGCCTTGGTCTTTAGCAGAGCAACGCAGCCATGTCTGATTCCACAAGATGGGCAGCCAGTTTCTCCTCTCCTGCCACTTTCCATTCTATTGGACAAACCAAACTAGAAGCTACAGGGCAAAGAAAGGAGGTGTTGATGAACCTAATAGTCACCCTTGTGGGCAGAGAGAGAATGGCAAAGTGTAAAACTCCCAGGGCTGGCATACATAAGTGATTTTCTAACCTTGGGCCTTTCAGGGAGAAAGATATATATATATATATATATATATATATATATACACACACACACACACATATTCATGAAGGAGGCAGGAGCTCCTCACACTGCAAAGTGACTTTACCTTGGGTTTTGGTGTCACAAGGCTTTTTACCACATGGCTTTGGTTTCTTTTTGTTTTGTCCCTAGGCTATAAGTTCCTGGACAGTAGAGGCTCTGCACACAGAGGTCTAATAAGGATTGAACAGAAATCACGCCAGCAATCAATCACCTCAGTGTCTCTAGCTATAAAATGGGAACATGAGTAGTGTTTCCTGATGGACTTGCTTGCAATATACTGTTACCAACCAACCAGCCAGCCAACACACACACACACACACACACACACACACACACGCACACGCACACGCACACGCACACACACACAAAGACATTTCAAATACTATATATATACTGCTGCTATGATAGTCATGTCAAAATAAGACTAACAGATGGGGTGTGGGGTATCTTTGGATCACAACACAACAGAGGACCTGACTCCTTCCCAGGGAGTTGCTAAGCAGCAACTATGCAGTGGAAACAGTCAGTCTAGACACCATTTTGTTTGGGCCTCAACATTTTTCTCCCTCTTTCTCTTTCTTCCCTTTCTAAAATGGACACTCAAAACCCCGGGCTACATAACCACTGAAGTTTTACTTATTCTAGAACACATTTCCAAATGATAGTTGCAACTCTTAGGAGCAGAGAGGAAGATGAAAAAGGGAGAAGTAAACAAGGCCCTTTTCTCCTACTCAATGAGAAATTAAAAACAGCACTTCACCCTTCTGCTTCATTGATGCCTGCATTGCACCCTTGCCGTCAGAATGGTGGTATATCAACGCGTCCATTATAAACCCCTATTTTCCAGGGTTTAAAATATAGCCATAAATAACTATATATATATATATATATATATGTGCTCCAAGCTCAAACTTGCCACGCAAAAAGGTCTCATTGTAGGACCCAACTTCAGGGACAAATTCAGAGGAAGGAGAATTACCTTGGCTGTGTTGAGTTCAAAAGGAAAACCAAAAGCAATGATCCTAATTAGTGTCTCTTCTCTCAAATTCCCAATGGGCCCTGGGTCTTATAGAGATCTGAAACACACAAAGAGGATGAGAATGGGAGTATCACGGCCTCCTCATCCTCCTCGTCCATCATCATCATCATCATCATCTGTGGCATATAATAAAAGCTCCTATTGCTAGTGGTTTACAAAAGCAGACTATGTGTGCGTTCATCCTGCGGTCCTTTTTAATTTCCTGGCCACTCATCAAACCGGAAGAGATATGGGTGGAGGTAATTCAGCCACAGGCAGATCAGCATCTTTAACCTTAAATAATTATTCTCTGTGATTCTTCCTCTTTTTGGACCTCTAAATATACCATCTTTCCTCATTCGGGTGCACGGGCTCCGGGGATAGGCTAGCTGCCCTCGGTGACTTCACTCCACCCCTCTGGTGATGGCATTAGTCTAGTGGCAACTGTCCATCTTCAGTGAACCATGTGGCTCAAGCCGTGGTTCAACAGACACTGGCCCTGCAGAGTGCTGCAGGGTTAGCAGAAACTGTGGAACTCATCTGGCAAACCAGGAAACCAATATTGTGCCAGCATCTTCCACAAGTCAAAATTGAAGGGGGACTCAGATGCCTACGGGAAGAGCATGGCTCTCAGGGAATGTCTCATGTGAAGCGAAACTTTTCACTGGGACACCTGTTCTACCAGATGGAATCTGGAAGCCTAATGTATTCATTGGCGGTGTTCAACATTGAGTCTGCCTCCTAATGACGCCGCCGCTGCCATTGTTTCTGATTCAGCGAGTCTGAGACAGGCAGTGAATTTGCATTTCTAACAAGATCCCAGGTGAAGTGGTGGCGGGTGGTTTGTGGGGACCATGCCTGCAAACTACTCATTTAGATCTTTCAAATCCATATTAATGAAAATAAATGTGCGCTGCAGTGCTCTTGGCTGGCAGGGAATGTTACGAGACCGTCTTCTCAGGGCTTTTCAAAGCGTCTAAAGATGAAGTCACTGAAACTCGCAGAACCATTGTAATGATATAATGATCCATAGTTTACAGATGGGAGAATTAAGGGCAGGAGCTTTGTCTAATGCCAGGCAATAAATCAATGGCAGAACCCAGACAGAGAATCAAAATTCCAGGCTTCCTAATTCCACCATCCAGGTGTGTGCTGACCTATATTGGCCAATGGGCCATTCTTCATAATATTAAATAACAACATGTGCTGCCCAGAGATGATTTTTAAATAGAATCATGATGTATTCAACATGCTGTAGGAGAATGGATCTTTTTTTTTCTTTTAATAGCCACAGTATCAAGATCTACTTCCTGTATTGGCCTCCTTTCTCCTTTACCAGAAGAAAGGCATCATGAATTGGGGGGAAAAGGCTCTTATTTTCTATGAAGAGAAGTGGAGGGGGGGAGAGAAGGGGGGGGAATGGAAGGAGGTGATCATGTGAATCTAATGTCATCTCAATAAAGAATGCCAAGTTTAAAAAAAAATCCACAGAAGCATCTAGGCAGCTATAAACATGATCTTATCACACTCCAGCAATGGAGAAAGGAGCTGGCAATCCTAAATCACAGAAATAATGGGAGGTGGAAAAGAAAAAGACAACTGTGGACAAAATAAGAGAGGAAAGTTTTATTAATTCTAAATACACTCTCCCCGTTGGGTTTACACTAGCATTGGTTCTAATAGGTTCCAGATGTTCAGCCATCCTATAAGGAGCTACCTAAGAGAAAACAGTAGCTTGTCTCCTCCACGTTAAAAGGGTGAAATTGTGAACCTACAGGCTGATTTACAGTTTCGTTAAATCGGAGCCCAGAGCGTAAAGGAACAGGGAACAGTCGGCTCTAGGAGAAGGTGCAATTGCTTGTTGGGAAAAGACCGGTGGCTCAAGAGTTAATGCCAACCTTTTCTTTGAATGCAGCCTTCTATGTAGTAGCTAATGAAGGTAATGAAATATGACATGTAGTTTGGCCCTTGACCATGGAGTGCACCCCCGCCCCGCCTCTCTGCACTGCACACAAAGCCAAAACAGATGTAGCAACTTCTGTATGGTTTGGGGTTGCTGTCTGTTACACAGAGCAGGTCACCGCGCACAGTCCCAAAACGTTCGCTTTTGACACGAGCGGCACTAGCTGAGAAGATGCTGCCTTTGTTTTTTTTGTATTTTTTTTCTTTTGCATGATGGGGAGAAAAGGAAGGAAGGGAGCAAGCAGACAGAGGGACTTGAGCCTCCATGACTGCTAAGCCCCAACTCTGGTTCTCTACCACCCTGCAGAATTCCTCCTCTTGAGCCTCTGTCAACTAAGAAAATAAAACCAAAGCACTCTGTCCTTTGCATAAAGGAGCAACTTGGTGCCGCAAAGGAGCCTTCAACAAAGCTTGAATTTGGCAGAAAAAAAAATCTCCCTATGCATCTATTGCTGGTCCAGCTGTATGCCTCAAAGAAATGCAATGAAATTTCTGAGAGCCAACTAGCTCAGTCACTTTAGATCACGAGAAGGCAGCCTCCTCTTAGCAAGTCATATCAGTAGCTGAGGTTTTGCTGACTGAATCTCTGCCTTGTATGTCTCCACACAGGTGAGCATGGCTCAAATGAACATATGCTTCTTGCAATAAAAATCACTTTGCTCAGTGATGGAGTTATAGTGATTGTGGCTGCTCTGTATCTGGCTTCTAAGATCCTGAAGACCACTGGACTATTTGGGTGATTTCTTTCCTACTAGGAATCTCCCTCGAGTGAGTTTCTATAAAGAAAAATGTCATCCAGTCTTGACCTATGAGACTGTCTTCCCTGACCCGACCCTCCCCCTCCAAGGATCAGACCTTCAGCCAAGTTAAGATAAAAGAATAGAGGAAGAGGAGGAGAGAATGGAGCAGCCGTAACAATCCATGGCCTGTTTCCAATGTGATTTCTCATTCTCAGCCCAGACACGGACATGTGCCTTTTTGAAAGGGGATATTGTACCTTTAACCTTGACTCTGAGCGCATTCTTAATTTGGGATGCAGGCTGAGGTTCACAAATGGATAGCCTCTGGGTGGTTGGGGGGAGGGGCGTGGCTGGATTTATTTATGAGGCGTGTGGAAAGTTTTGACATCACTTGCTCCAGCCATTATTCCAATGTTACATGACACAAGACGGGCCCTTTGAATGCGGCAACATCACATGTTTAAAAAAAAGGAATTGCTTTTATCCTCTGACATCACGCTGGTCTCTACTGATCACCTCCCCGCCACCCCCCCCCCAAAAAAAGAAATGTAATCTTTTTAGGTTAAAGGCCACAAAAAGATTCAACTAGGCTACAGCCTTCAACGGGCCCCAGGAAACCAGGTTTTCATGAAGCTCACTTAGAGACACAAGCTGCAGGGAGGGGGATGTGGAGGGCTGGGTGGGTCAGAGAACCTTCTGGAACCCTGTTCCAGAAGTGGTGGCAACTCAAAGACACATATCAGTTTAATAAAACACTCCTTTTGCTTGGAAAAAATTATATTAAGTGAAGTAAGCCAGGCCCAAAGAAACATAGGTCCCATGGTTTCCCTTATTTGCAATATCTAGTATATGTCTGAGTCAAGCAGAAAAGGTCAGATAAGGTGATGTTAGGAAAATGAACCCTAAGATATGTATTCAAATGTTTTATTTCTTTCATGTGATTGTTTCTAACACATTTATAAGATTATTTCTTTGTTGCTTTGTATGTCCCTCCCCCACAGTATAACCCCTGCTTTCACTGTATTTGATGCCGCCATAATTTGTGGAGGGGAAGGGAAAAAACAAATCGTTTAAATAGGGATACAGGTGGACCCATTGCAAGAATGAGATGTACAAGTTGTTATGTTGAACTTTACAACTTTGGTGTGTGTGTGGGGGGGTGTAGCGGGGAGGATTGAGTGGGGGGATGGGAGGAGGATGGGAAGGGATGGGAAGGGGAAACAAAGGAGGAGGCTGCAATGCTTGATAAGAAATGTACTCATTATCTTGCCCATGTAATTGTAACCCCTCTGTACAGTATTTTTACAATTAAAAAAAACAAATAAATAAAAGTTAAAAGAAAACAAAAACGCTCCTTTCTAAAACACACTTTAGCTCGGCCCTCTAAGACAGATATTGTGCAAAGATATTTATAAGGCCAGGGATAGTAGCTCATACTTGCAATCCCTAGTACTCAGTAGTCAGAAGGGTTTGAATGATGATGTAAAGTTAACCTGGAAAAATGTAAGATTCTATCTCATCAGAAAAGCGGGGATGGTGGCTCATTCCTATAATATTGGAGGCAAACGTAGGAAAACCTCTACCTAAGGTTGGCCCTCACAAAAATGGAAAAAAATAAAATAAAAAAGAAGGAAAACTCGAACAAGAAGGGATGGAGCTGGGACTCCAGCAGTAGAGCACTTGCCTAGCAAATATGCGGCCCTGACACACACACACACACACACACACACACACACACACACAGGATCACTGGTTAGCAATCAGATCTACAGGGTAAAAGACATCCAGCAACTTTAGGTTGGATTCGTGTTCTCAAGATTGCCTTTTAAGGGCTGGGATGTGGCTTAGTAGTAGAGTGTTTGCCTAGCATGCATGAAGCCCTGGGTTCGATTCCTCAGTACCACATAAACAGAAAAAGCCAGAAGTAGTGCTGTGGTTCAAGTGGTAGCGTGTTAGCCTTGAGCAAAAAAAGGTTCAGGGACAGTGTCCAGGCCTTGAGTTTAAGCCCCAGGACTGGCAACAAAAAAAGATTGCATTTTATAACCGAAAGATAATCCTGGGAGGAGGTGTAGGGATCCATTTTGCAAGTGAGGCAAATAAGGTCCTGAAAGAATGGCTTGTTCAAGGTCAAACACACACCCTTATCACCCAAACCGAGGACACATCTTGCCTTCCTCATGTAGCTGATCCACCAGTCTCCCTGGACCAGGCTGAAGCCTGGGAAATCAATAGTTGGGTGTTTAGCTTACTTCACCACAGATTCCTTAGAAATCTCTGTGATCACATGTCCCACGTCCAAAGCTTGTACTTTCCACGCTGGGATTAACACTGGAGTGTGCGCAGAGTTCTCTACGCCACTGTCTAAGCAAGTGAAGGAAAAGGGTCCTGTGCTCTTCACCATAGAAACATATCCAGGATGTCAAACTCCTGCCTTCCCTCCCAGGCAACAAAACTGCTTTTGATGAGAGACTGGAACAGGTCCTGGCTCAATGGATCAAGGCTGAATGGTGTAAGCGCCCAGAGGGCAGGAAGAGTGGGGAGAGGTGGCCGGCTCTGACTTCAGGGGCAAGTCTGAGAGGAAGGTCGGAGAACCTGAGCATCTGGCTTTGATAGACCTGCCAAGAGAACTCTCTGCAGAATCCGAAAACAACTCACGCCCCTTGGCTTTATCTAAAAATTCCATCACTTGAATTGGGTTCAGTTCATTCTCTTCTTTCAGAGGCAACACCTGCTCATGCAGCCTGAACCAGGCTTGTCGCTCACCTGGCCATGCTCAGGGCAAAGATCTCAGACTGTCTCAAGCAAATTGCAAGCCGCTTTTTAAAAATTATTTTTTTAAATTAACATACATTAGTAGTAGGAATAGGATAATTCCATCGATGAGTGCATTATACTTTGAGCAAACTCATCCCTGAAGTTATCTTCTCCCCTCCTCTTTTCAAAAGATGTTTGGTGGGTTTCACTATGTCATCTATCTATCTATCTATCTATCTATCTATCTATCTATCTATCTATCTATCTATCTATCTATCTATCCATCTATCCATCTATCTATCCATTTATCTATCTACCTACCTATCTATCATGTAAAGGATGCTATATAAACATACAACATACTTCAATCCTCTTCACTCTTCAGTCTCTTCCTTCCCTCTCCCTTCTCCCACCAAGCCCCACTCAACAGATTCCCTTTTAAATTCAGGTCCCATTACCATTATTATGAGTGGTAGTAGCAGCAGTAGTAGTAGTACCATCATTCCTTTTATTACATGAAAATAGAGGCTTGGCTGGTGAGGAATGGCAGGATTAGAGAATCCATCTATGATCATTAAAAACCCAGTGTAGTTGTGGAGATGGGAGGGAAGGGATGGTAGGGGAAAACCAAAGGAGGAGACAACAATGCTTGAGAGGAAATGTACTCATTACCTTGCTCATGGAACTGTAACCGCTCTTCTGTACAGTATTCTCACAATAAAAACTTATTTTAAAAAAAAACACCTGGCGGGGGGCTCGGAAGGTGGCTCAGTGGTAGAGCGCTTGCCTTGCATGCATGAGGCCCTGGGTTCGATTCCTCAGTACCACAGAAGCAAAAAGAAAAATGCTGGAAATGGCGCTGTGGCTCAAGTGGTAGAGCGCTAGCCTTGAGCTGAAGAGCTGAGGGACAGCACCCAGGCCCAGAGTTCAGGCCCCAGGACCGGACCCAAAAAAAAAACAAAAACACCTGGCCACATCCACCAAGAATGGGTCGGCAAGTTCAGTATCCTAGAAGCTCTTAAGGAGCAGGGATCTCAGCCAGTTTGACCGGGTTTCTGGAACAATCCATTCCCTGCTTTGCTATCCATCACAAATCCCATAACTTAACTCAGAACTGCCTCAGGAATTTCATTCCCTGACAACAAATGTTACTGAGCAAAAGTTAGGAGGCATTTCTGCACACGACTGAAATATAGTTCTACCTAGAGACAGAGGTCCTGACTGGATGATCTCTTCTATGTTCTGGAAGGTTCTGCCTGATGCTGCCCATGCAGGTTAGGTTTTATGCTCTTGTGGACTAATTGGTCAAATTTCCGGGATTCAACCTATACAGCTTTTGAGTTTGGTATTTAGGGAATGTAACAGCATCTGCATGAATCACAGTGAAAGACCCAACAGCAAAGCTTGGGATATTATTTCTGGAACAATCATTGGTTATATAAAGTCTCAAGTAGGTATTATAACAACTACCTAATTTTCTTTTGCCTCCAAATTACAAAGCATTGTAATCTATTCTTATTTTTATCATTTTATGCTCAGTAAATATCTAATAAAGATAGTACAAAATATTATGCAGACTATTAAGTCTTTTGCATAACCATTGTCATTTTAAAGATTATAAAGATGCAGGTCTAAAAGATAGATACAGATGCAGAGATTCAAAGTAGAAAGTCAAAGAAGCTCCAAGATGCCTCAAAAAAAAATATGAGAAAATCACATCACTGGTAGCAAAGAAAGTAACTAATCTCATCATATGTTCAGGGTTCTTTCTTGCAGCTAGTCCACCATCCAAGGAAAACAACCCAGGAAGTGGAAAATTACAGTTTTCCAATAAGAGAGACCAACCACTGCTTTGTAGTTTCCATTTGAGAATGAGCACATATGTCACAAGAAAAGAGAAATGCTAGCAGGCTCCAGAACTCACCCAGTGCCATTGAAAGAAACAGAGGACCAGACAGAGGCTCAGAAAAGGCTGTGATGGCCGCCACACATCCTGGTAATTGGAGTGCAAGGCAGGGCATCCACAGGTCAAGGTCAGCCAGAGGTCGTGGCATCTCTGCTGATGGGTTCCATAATGGTTCCGATAATGCAAGCTTGGGAGAAAGGGGGGGGGTGAGAAACAACTACTTAGGGACCAAAAATGAGTCTGTGGAATCCTATGTATAAAATAATCTTAACTCCTGCCTTGCTGGGGCTGTCATGTGATCCTGTGCACTAAAGAGTTTCCATGTTGAAGAAAACCTGGGAAAAAAACTAAATGCACAGCCATGGATGCTGCTAACAAGTCCTAGTAACCAACCGGGAGAGAGAAAGAGGGACAGACAGACAGACAGACAGACAGACAGACAGACAGACAGACAGAGACAGGGATGTTTGGTCCAAATTTTTAAAGAACCAGATGACACATTTGCAGTAACCTTATGACCTGTTCACTGCAGGCCCTAGCCTTTGTGCTCAGTATTTCAGAGACCCCAGAAAGTAGCAAAATCCTAGGGACCCATGTGCCCCACCAAGCACTTCTGGATGGATGTGTAGTGTTGTCAAAAATTCTAAATTCAAGTAAGGATTACAAATCTCTGGCAGTCAGGGCGGCTGACATTTTTCAGGTCTCTTTCAGTGAATGACTGATTCTGGGACTGCTATCCAATTGTGTGTCAGGGACCTTACACTAGGTTCCTCATGCACACTTTCTTCATCTGAAAATTAGGCTAATGGAAATTCCTCTGTGGATACAATATGCTGATACATGGGGAAAACCTTCTGAAGACTAGGGAACTTTCATTAACTAGAAGGTATAATTGTCGATGTTGGTCAGGTATACAATCTTGCCATTTTGATATACCATGATCTTTAAAATCTTTAAGACTCTGTTCTTAAATGTGCTGTTTTCCACCTTATATGATAGGCTAGGGGAAAAAAATCTGTGCTGGAGTTAGAACTTTGCTTTGGATGGGAGTTCTTTCTTTCATTCGTTTGTTTGTTTGTTTTTTGGTGCTAATACTAAAGCATTGAACTCAGGATCACACATTCAAAGGTGGCACTCTACCACTTGAGCCATAGTCACATGCCCTGTGTTTTGTTGATTAATTGGAGATGAGTCTCTCACAGACTTTGCTGCCTAGGCTACCTTTGAACCTTGAAACCTTGATCCTCAGATCTCAGCCTCCTGAGTGGCTAGGAACACAGGTGTAAGCCATGAAGCTGGGACCCGGGCTCCTCCTCATGCATTCATTTTTCTTTTAGATTCCTTGGAAACCACAGCGAGAAAACAGTCATTCTTGCTTCCTCTCAAGGAGAAAGAGAGCAGGAACGCACCCGAATTCGAGCTCCTGGGGGGGGGGAGAAGGAGACTCACATGATAAACCCCAAGGGTGAGCTTGGTTTGGAAACTGGATCCCTGACACCAAGCTATGTAGGATGTGGAAGATGAAAAGAGGTTCATTCTCCCCATTAAGAGAATCAAGTCTCAGTATTGATTTTTGCCCATCATTACCAAATGCACGCATACGTGTACACACACACACACACACACACACACACACACACACACACAACTTAGTTTCATTGTCATTCTGGGAGGCACAGTAGCCACACAAGCCACGTGGATGTATTTATGAAGGGCTACAGTTGTGGTGCCAGTGTGCCTTTCCTTGGCCCATCAGTCATTATTGTAATTCATGATCCGCTTTGTTTTTCTTCTTCCTCTTCCCCTGTTCTCAAGTCCATCCACAAATTCTACTCATGCCAGTTTAAATCAAAATAATGAAAGCTCGGAGCCTCTCCCAGAGTGGTGCCCTGCTGCTTTCTCAGCTGGCTGTTCAGTAACAGGACTCCACCATGGTGTCCTCTGAGCCGCTCGGCCCCAGTTGCCCCCGGGTATCCGAGCAGGAGGCGGGCGGCATCTTCCAAGCTTCGAGTTCACGCTTCATCTACAGCCGGGAGGAGGAAGGGAAAAAAAAATTGTGCCTGTCTTCTTACATAAGAGCAGCGGATGGGGAAAGGACACCGCTCGCTGACAGTGATTTCTGACACGCCGACTCCATAAAATAGCGGATCAGCCAGTGGGCCTCTGGTCTCCGGCCACTAGCCAGCCCTGGTAGTTACAAACCCAGTGCATCTGTCTTCTGAGCGAGGCCGCTACGAGCTCCCATAATGAACAAAACCAACCAACAGCAGGGGCCCTGCTTGGAAATGAATGTCACCACTTAGAGTCTAATAAAGGAGAAGTTGGAACAAGCTGTATGTACCAGGTGCCTTTTATTTGTACTTATATCCAATTATATAGCATATGTTCTTTGTGGAATTGTTTAAAAGGGAGGGGAGGGGATTTGTTTATTTTTATCAGGCTGCATCTTTTGTCTTCACTGGGAAAACAAAATCGTGGTCACTGACAGCTCCTCTGACTTGGGCCTTCAAACCAGCTCAATTCAAGTCCACAATGCTTTATGGAGCCCCAAACATAGGTAATAACTAATGCATGTTTTCTGGATGAATAGACAAGAAAGTCTTCCTTAGGGAAGGGCAAGGAGGCAGGTGAAAAGAGTCCATGCAAGGGTGGCGGCAGATCTTGTCCCCGATATAGTGCCCCTCCCCCCCAAAAAAATTTTTGGCTTTCACCTAATTGTAACAGCCAGGAAGGACAAAACACAGGCATCCAAGGGAGGAGTAGCTCAAAATAATCAAGGTGCACCGATCTGAGCGGTGACACTGCTATTACTACGTTAAGTCTGAACAAAGCCTTTTGCTGCGTTTCTACCCCCATGACAACAAAGTAGTCGAATCCAGGTAACCACCTTGCTCAGAACGGCGTTGATGAGTTTCAGACCCCACTGAATATGGTGACATCATACAGCAGATTGGCCTATTTGGCCCTGTTTCTATTTCCCAGATGTGAATGTTGTTATGGTTGTAATTGTGGCTGCCATAAATCCACCAGAACTCTTAGTGTATACGCATACATTTTGAGACTTGATCTTACCAGGTTTTTTTTTTCCTTTTTATAATACTGATGATGGAACTTAAGAGTCTTGTACTTTACTAGAGGAGAGCTCCACCACTGGAACCACACCCCTAAGTCTTCCTACTGCTAGTTTTTCAGATAGGGTCTTGCGCTTTTGCCCAGCCGGAAGGCAAAAAGGACTGTGATCCTTCTATTTCTCCCTCCCACATCTTTAGGCTTATAGGTACATACCACCATACTCAGCAACATTGTGAATTTGACTTCCCTCTGTGTCTTGGTGTGTTTGCCTGAGGGTCTTGAGGCTCTAACGTTCTGACCCTGCTCTAACATGGTCAGGAAGAGCTGACCTCCACCTGTGTATCCACTCTTTCCATTAGAGAGACAGCTCACCAAAAAGCTTGGGCCCCTCTGAAGGGGTATCCTCTAAAGGATAGCGCATTAGACCTGTCAAATAAATCAATTACATGGTGGTACGCTGAAGTCCTCAAAGCCCAGGACTAGGGAAACTATGCCTTGACTATATGTCAAATGCAAAACACATGGCATATCTCAATTAAATAGATTCTTTATAAAAACCCAACTCGACCAGGTGACACAGTCAGAGGTACCAGGGCATTCTGCACTCCTCCCGGAAAGAGTGCCAAACAGAGGGCAACATGAACACACTCAGAGATGCAGCCCCATGGCGAAGAGGTGGGTGATGCTTGAGTCCCACACCAGCTATGGGCTGTGTCTATCTCCCCATGTGAGAAAGGGTCTGGAGGTTTGAGAGAATGCTAAGCCTCTCTTTGGTGACCAGTCAACAGCCTTCTTGCTTGGTGGAGGGAGCGTCAAATATGTTCTAGAAGCACCCCAGGCACAGATGCGCATACAGGTCTGTGGTTACAGATGAACCTACGCTTACATGTAGCAAACGGTGAGAAGAAAGAGACTGACTCCAGGAGTTTTTCTGTCTTAATGACACTGCAGTACTAGATCCTAAAATGGCTCCCACTGATTAAAAAAAAACAAAACACCACAAATGGGCATCGCTCTCTGCCCACAGAGGCTGTGGCTCACTGATCTCATTTGTGATGGGCACCACAATCAGAAGGTTGAAGGTATATTTCTAAATAAGACACTCCCTCTCAACCACAACTACAACAAAGAAACGGCAAAACAGGTAAATTTATATGACAACATATCTGGTATTCTTGCAATAAGTTATCAACAAAGTTATCTTGACAACAGGGAAAAAAAACTCCTGCAGATCAATAAGAAAAATTAAAAGATAGCTTAAGAGAAACAAAGACCAAAAGGATTGAGTATGAATTCACAGAACAGAAGTGCAAATAGCCAATGAATGTATGAAGATGCCCAAGCTCAGAGACACATGCAGTTAAAGTCACAAGGAAGAGTTAAAACTACCATTTTGGGTACAACTTGAAACACGTTGATAATGTCTGAGGCCAGGCAGGGAATTAGGAAATTTTTTTTAAAAATCCCACAGATTGCTGAAGGAATATGACTTGCTCTAAGATATAAGAAAGGTAATCAAGCTGTGCTTATTAATGATTAGTAATTCATTTACCCTTTGACCTAATCATCATGTTTGCCAGTACCTAATAAATAGAATTAAATAAGGGTAGAACAAGGCACCGGTGGCTCACACCTGTAATCCTAGCTACTGAGATCTGGGGGATGAGGGCTTGAAATCATCCAGGGAAGAATAGTCCATAACAATTCATCTTCAATTAACCATCAAAATGCCAGACTGGAAGCATGGCTTAAGCAGTGGAGCACTAGCCATGAACAAGCGAGCTGAGTGAGAGGCCCAGTTCAGGACCCAGTACCACCACCTAAAAAATAGATGAAATATTACATATATGTGTGTGCATATATATTATAGATATATATGTGTGTGTATATATGTTATATGATATTCATTTTAAACCTTGGACATTACATAAAAAGATCTTCATTTGCTTAAAGGCCTATGAATGGGAAATGGAGGACTATGTTTTGCTTTATGTGTTTATATTAAAACATTAATCAGAACAAGATGTAAATGTTCTTTAGATATTAGTAAGTTTTAAGAAGCATGTTTCAGAGTTTTAGGTGTACTATGATGTTAGTTTTATAAATTACGAAGAAACAAATTTTTAAAATTACAAAAAAACAATGTGTGTGTGTGTGTGTGTGCACATGTGACTGTGAGTTAAAATACTGTGTAGAAAAATTTTCAGCAAATTATTGGAAACATAGACACAGAAGAGGTGATAAAAATGAGGAAGAAGAGCGGAACATTAGCTACTTTTCCTTTGTGCATATTAAGGTACTCCAGGATCATTTGACTTGCGCCAATTAGGACCAAATAAAACAATAGCATAAAAGTGCAGAGATAAGCAAGCAGGAAGCAAGAACCCAGTTCTAGCCGCTTCTCAAGGCTCTGTGATGGTAAATCTACCCATGGGTGGCCCCCATACTGGATTCTCAGTAAGTGTTTGTTGAATGAATGAATAAGTGTACAAACAAACGTTAGGCATATAAAAGCTGTTATTCAACGTGCTTGAAATAAACTGTAATTTCGGGGTCCAAGGCAAGCTTTGTCCTCACACATCACTTCTCCATCTGTTAAAAAAAACAACGGCTTAGTATCTGGAATATTGTTTGATATAATTTACAACCCTCTGAGGCCCATTAGAAACTTCTAGCATCGCCGCAAATATGAGTCTCTTATTGAAAAATATGTGGGTCTTGTATAATGTCTGGTCTCACATGGGAAAAAATGCAGCTGCTTCTATTTCATCTGGAGTGAAAGACTGGGCACACTCCGGCATGGTGACATACCGTTACATTACTGCAGGGCCATTTATGTGGGCCTCTAAATTCTCTGAAACCTTATGTGATCAAAGCACTGAACACAGACGCACATAGCAAGACAGAAGGGGGAGGGAAAGAGGAAGGGAGGGAGGGAAGGCAGAGAGAGAGAGAGAGAGAGGAGATCTGTGCACTGTACAATCATTTGCAGCTTTAGTTTGAAAACAAATGAGTACAGTAACATTAGTTTATTGTCTGCTGCTTTTCTAGCATGTTGAACTAAAAGGTCCTCTCCATACCTCTATTGGTGCACTTGCAAATCAGTTCCTTAAATATCTTAATACAGCTGTTTTTTGAAGACCTTTCTCCCCATTAAAACTGCTATCTTCTGGAAACCAAGCACTGTAATGCCCACATCTTTGCTTACAGAAACACACACACACACACACACACACACACACACACACACACTCACACACACAGCCAGTATCACTCATTGAATTAATTATTGGGTAATGGAAATCACGCCTTACTCACTCCTTGCTGCAGGAAAGATATTGAGCATCTATGATGTGTGGCCACTGCTTCAACAGAAAGCAGAGCAGAGTCCCTGCCTTGGTAAAGAAGCTCATCTTCTAGTGGAGAGGCACAGAAGAAGACCCCTTTGTGGACGGTGAAGGAAAGTACAGCAGCAGATTCGGAGGAGAAGGGCAACAAGGGCACTTCTCTATGTGGGTAGTTAGAAGATGTGTCTCTAAGAAGGTGATAGTGATGGTGGTTGAGAGTCTTGTGTGTTGTTGTAAATTATTATCCCTGTTATTGATGCTAGATGGTTTTAAATGCAGAAAGAAGGGTCAGCTGTGGTCATGGGTTGTGATACATGTGTTGAGGTTTTTAAGTCTATAAGCTTCTGAAAGTAAGGATAACTTATGGATGGGTGGATGGAAGGATGGATAGGTATATGAATGGACAGATGGTTAGATATAAAAAGAGACCAATAGTACATATACAGAATCCAGTGTTTAACCCAGTGCTTTTTAGTCAGTGGTGATTTAATAAAGGTCAGTTGAATGAAACTGAATTGAATAGATCTAATGGTAGCAGACAGGATGGGAGGAGTCAGGTAAAAGACTCAAGAAGAGCTTGAAGGAGATGCTCTAGACTGCGACTGCGCAACACACACCACTGTGAGCCTATTCGTGTAGAGGACAGGGAGGATACACTGGGTTGAGTCTCCAGAGAAGCCAGGAATACAGTTGAGAAAAGACTGAATTAAGAGGTAGAAAGGAACATGGGGCATTCAGAGTATGTAGCTCACAAAGTTCATAGCTCAGCCTCCCTAGCTGCTTTAGACTAGAACTGGCTGGAAAAAGGTGTAGAGCCTGAGGAAAATCACAAGTCAAGAAGCCACAGCAAACTACCCTTGATAGAAGCAACATTTATACCACTACACTAATGACACAGGCCTGGGACAGATTTTGCTTTAGAGTGTGTGTGAGTGTGTGTGTGTGTGTGTGTGAGTGTGTGTGTGTGTGTGTGTGTGTGTCACAGGCCTGGGATAGATTTTGCTTTATCAAGCATGGGTGTGTGTGTGTGTGTGTGTGTGTGTGTGTGACACAGGCCTGGGATAGATTTTGCTTTATCAAGCATGTGTGTGTGTGTGTGTGTGTGTGTGTGTGACACAGGCCTGGGATAGATTTTGCTGTATCAAGCATGGGTGTGTGTGTGTGTGTGTGTGTTAGCTGAACAAAACCTTGGCAAGGTCCTTTACCCTCTCTGAACTTCTTTTATGACAAAAATGACAACAACATAATTCAAGGACCAAATAGGATAATGAAGATTGAAAATACTTTCTAAATATAAAAATATTCTAAAAACTTGGCTTATTAGCCCAAGTAACTCAGCAAGTTCATAAGGAATTGACAAATCCAGTAAATCATTGGATTGAAGGACGCTGAGCATTTATCTAGCTCAGTACCTCACTGAGTGGCTGCCTTCGTTGACTCTCGGTCATAAGCATGTTTGACACCCCTGCCTACTCACATACCAATACGACCTGCTGTGCCTCCAGTGGGCTTTAAAGCTTAATCTGAGCAAGAACTAGCCCTTTCCCAGCACAGACTACCCTTTGCTCATTCTAGAATCCTCCATGCAGCCTCGAGGTTTCCTGAACAAATTACTGTACCAACAGCTGAACACACGGAGATCCACTGGGCCCCAAAGTGGCAGATAAGGCAGCAGCTGGTTGGGCAAACTCCTGATATGGGAGCAGCCGTAATCTCTTTATGTGTAACTCGATTTATAAAGCAGATATGAAAATACTTACCTACTTCTCGCTAGGGTGCCACAAGAAATAATTAGCCAATGCCTGTAAGGCATTGTCTGTACTAAGTGGCAGATATTAGTCATACTGTGAATGTTCGCACGTGGCCACTTTAAGTAGAGCTGGTGAACTAAACACCAAAAGCGTCCAGGCTTTCTTTCTGCCTCTTCAAATACCCAGCCATCAAATTAGGACTCTAAATAACACACTTTTCTCGCTGGCTGTCCCTCTAACTCTCTCCTCTCTGTCCTCCCGCTCTTTCTCTAGTTTTTAGTTAACCTTTCAGTGGGAGGCAGGATGGCACTGGTCAGCCCAGGATTCTCAACTGAACGACGGTAAATGCAGAGTGGCTGGGTGGCCATTACCGGGACTTGAGCAAGAATAAATCTCTGCTCAGCAGTCATGGCTGCTTCTCTGCTTTGCGGTGCTCAGGGTAGAACTCGAATATGCTACCACTATGCTACACCCCTGGCCCATGATCTCTTCATTCATTTTTTTGGTGGTGGTATCTGAGGATTTGTGCTCATAACCTCACTATACCACTTGAACCAGGCTCTAGTCCTTTTGTTTTAAGTTTATTTTCAGATAGGGTCTCATGTTTTTGTCCTGGTTGGCCTGGAGCTGCTCCCTTTCTATCTCTGTCTCCTGAGTTGCTGGGATTACAGGTATACCACCCTGATCTCATATTTCTTTTGTGGGTCTGTGAGTTGATTGCGCAGGGAAAGATCAAGTCGTCTACACAGGCTATCCAGGTACTTTGGGCGTGTTACAATAAAACTAAAAGGAAGGATGAAGGAGGAGATCTAACGAGCAATGGTCATTGTGCTTCCCTTCCCTTCCTTTGTAAAGCCCAGAGACATCTTCTCGTTCATTTGAGGACTTTACCAACCAGGCCCTCCTCCCAATCACCTCTGGCAGCAGTCACTTATTAAACAGCCCCGGTTCCTGCACCAATTCCCAGCTCAGCCTTGATGGCCACGCCAGTAGCTCAGCATAATCCCTCTCTCTACCTGTACTCTGGGGCTAATAATTCCTCCGATAGTCTAGGGCTTCTTCTCCAAGCAAAGGCACAGATCATAGCGATCCGCTAGGTCCCTTGGCAGCCCCTCTCCAGGCAAGATTTGTTCCCTTGTTTGTCTGGAGCTTTGGTTTTAATTTGTAATGTTTGCTTAATCTACTATTAGTTGAGCTGAATTTAATTTAACTCATTGTAGCAATTCATTTCTTTCCATCGTCTGTTACTGAGTAACGCTCTTCAGCTGTAAGTGATTTCGCCTTCTCTGATCATCCTGTTGGCAGCTTCTGGCCCAGTCCTCTGACAGGCACCGTTAGAAGTACAGAGAATCGCAGGAAGTGCCCGAGGGGACCTGCACCCTCAAATTGTTTCACTGGCAAAGGTCAGAAGAAGATGGTGCCTCCTCCCCCGCCCATGCCGTGTCCAACTGCCATTTGGACAAACAGTAGTAGACAGACAGACCTTCTTTCTCAGTCGACATCCACAGAATCAAAACCAAAAACACAGCGATTCATTTTCTAGATGAAAATAATAGTCAGGCACTGGCGGCTCACACCTGTAATCCTAGCCACTCAGGAAGCTGAGATCTGAGAATCGAGGCTTGAAAACAGCCTGGGAAGGAAACATTGTGAGATTCTTATCTCCAAAAATTTTTACCCCCATACAAGGCCAGAAGTGAAGCTGTAGGTTAAGGAGAAGACTGTCAGGTTTAAGCAAAACAATGCTCCAGGACAGTGCTTAAGCCCTGAATTCAAGCCTCGGGAACTGCACAAAAGAAAGACCGGAGAGAGAGAGAGACAGACAGACAGACAGACAGACAGAAGATAGATCACCTCTCACTTGGACTACAGCCAATGCTATCACTTGGCTAGTCAGAATTGGATTCTTATGCCAAAGTACTCTTGGGTCCCTGGTAATTTAAGGGAAAAAAATGCTCAGCAGGTAGACTCATGATAAAGATGCCTTTCTATACAATGTTTAAGACTTAGATTGGGTACTTTTCATGCCAAGCTTAGTACTTTCTTTTTGTGTCACCTTACTTTGTGACCGTACCTACATTCCACACATATGGAAACTCTAAGGTTTATCGCATTAGGAACAATTTAGCTTACTCCAAAACTATTTCTAAATCCCTAAATGTAAAAGTAGGATTGTCATCTTTCATTTTAAGGAGCGTCTCTCTAGAAGAATGGGAGGATGCCAGACAGCATGGGACAGGTGGGTACAAATACATTGAAGCACCTAGCCAGAAGCCTAGCAAAGTCAGCACTACAGGATGGCCTGAATAATGACAACAATCCACACTAAAAAAGAAGTGACCATTAGCATGAAGCATGGAGCCTATCCACTTTTCCCATGCAAAATTGATGCTCTCTCAAAAAGAGAGTAAAAAGGGTTCAGAGGCAGAGTACTTGCCTATTGAGGAAGAAGCCCTAGGTTCAAACCCCATTTCTGAGAGAAAGTGAGAGAGAAACAGAGATATAGAAAGAGACAGAAAAAGAGAGATTGAAAGAATGAGTTGGCCAGGAAAGATTTATACTCTGGACTGATATATTTGTACACACACACACACACACACACACACACACACAACTAGACATGTCTCTGTTATCCTATACTTCAGTATCTGGCTGACACCCATTTGTGCTCATGCAGGAGATACTTCAAAGGTAACAGTGTCCACGAACATTATAGAATGTTTCCAGCATCATCTTAATGTGTAAACTATGGAAAGAAAGCAAATGAGAACGGGTTGATTCTCCACGGGCATCCATGGGAAGGCCAAGCCCACCTCCTGTGTCTATTAACAAAGTTTTACGGAAACACAGCCATTCATTTATGTCTTCCTAATAGTTGCCTTCATTCTACAGTGACAAATGTGAGATGTGACCAATTTTAAGCTCCGTGAGACAGAAAGTTTGCCAACCCCTGACTGGAAAGAGGCTTCACTTCAGGAGGGAAGGGATGCGGGGAGGGGAGGGGGGAGAAGAAGAAGAAAGAGAAGGAGGGAGGGATGGAAGGAGAAAGAGAAGCAGAAGAAGGAAAAGAAAGATAAGACCAAAGAGGAAGAGGAACAGAAGGAGATGGAGAAAGGAAGAGGAAGAAACAGCTGGTTCTTGAGGCATGGGTTGGGACCAAAGATGCAAAAAAGCCACTGCACCCCGGAATGGTTTGAGAGTGAGCATGGACAGACCAGAATGGATTCTTTGGAGTAGGAAAGATGAAAGTGATGGAGACAGGACAGGGACCTAAAAACCACGGACACCTAGACCAAGGAGAGTGGACTTGACTTCTACAGTCATCTGTGTTGGAAGGTTTGGGGAAAGAGGAAGGACGAAAATCAAAGTGACAAAAGAAACCCAATCAGGAAGTGATTCTGTAGATGTTGCTGGAGATTTCTAGTGTGACATGTCAAAGGCCCTCCAGGGAGACAGTAGAAGGACTCAACACCCCGGATTGTGTGCTCTGCCTGTGGGGACGGGGACTGGGGGGGACAGTGACTGGGAAAGGGTCCCCTAAGCTCCTCCAGAGATCCAGCCTAGCTCCTAGAGGTTGCTGATGGCTTTGCACACAGACACACAGACAGACAGACACACAGACAGACACACACACACATTAGTGCATGCCACTTCTTGAGCTGGACAGTTAAAGGCATGTCTGCAAGTTTCACAGTCTTCTGAATCCAGGGCCAATGGTTTCAACGCTGCCCCCCCCTGCCCTGAGACACAGACACACACAGACACACACACACACACACACACACACACACAATCAATGCCACGCATTGACTCCCAACACCTTTTTCCCAGAAAGTGGGGCAAGGCAGCCATTGGCTGTATCTCCAAGGGTGACAGGTCAATACTCTGTCATCACTAATCCTGCAAACCTCCACAGACTCCTTTTTTTTTTTTTCTTTTAAAGACTACAAGTAAATAGGTAGCTATTATCATCCTTTGGGGAGTTTCTCTACCTCTCCTCCTTTTCGTGTTACAGACACCCATTCAGGGCAAGCCTTCAACTCCCAGTTCTGACAGGCAGATTGTGAAGCTCAAGTCGATGATCTTCAATTTTCCTGCTCTGTCCGCCAAGGCATTCCAATAGCTTTCAAACGTCTCTTTGATTCCCTGGAAAACAGACAGGCTGGGGCCGCAGGCCTCCTATGGTACATGGCTCTCCCGTCCCCGGTGACATGCAGCATCTCGAACGCAGAGTACTGAAGGCCCCTCCGTGAGACCCTTTGTCCACCTGCTCATTAGTACCCCATTAGTCTGTAAACTCGGGGCGAGCTGCTGAGTTCACCTCGCTCTTACGTGATGGACTTGAAGGATCCGGCGAATTTATGGCAAGATAATGTGGGACCCAGCACCTATTTATGAGTTGATCATTTGTACCGAACCTCCCCCCACCTCAAGCTGCCAAAGGTTACCATTCAACCCGGGGCCGGCACTAATGCCACAGGAAGACCGACAAAGCCAAGTGAATCAAAGTTAAAAGCATTAATAAAAGTGTGACTTATAAATTACTTCATCTTTGTCACCCTTTTGGAAATGGGGTGAGAGAGGCCAGGGTAAATTTATTTTTTAAGTGCTTTCCGAGACCCGAACGGGTCAGGCTTGAAATGCTGTAGTCTATAAATCATTCTTTGCAGATCTGAGGGTGGGGTGGGTGGGGGTGTGGAAGATGCTGGTGCATTGGAACATTAACAAATATTGATTTATTTTATCATTTGCAACTGGTTATGGTACAACAGAACAACAGAGATCCTACTTACTACATGCAAAAGGAAAAAGAAACAGGAAAGAGCTATGTAGGGGCAAGGTGGTTAATTAACAACTCTTGTGGCCAGGAAATCAAAAGAAACATCACAATGAGCTCTGAGCTTCTACAGGAGTTCACGGCAACGTGGTTTCCATCAGGTTGGCTGGCATTAACTCAGTCTCCACCCCAGCAGTTCAGAGATGGATGGATTTCATGCTATGCAATTTCACATACAAATGACATGAGTGAGAGGTGCTCTTCTCAACACATCATTACCACATGATGCCAGCCAAAGTCCCCGTGAGACTCCAACCAAAGAGTGAGTCATGGGGCTTTCAGACCCCTGGAAACTGCTCAACTTTCTACCAAAGCATTAAATAAACAGACAACCATACTCAGCTTGATCACCACAGGTTCTGCAAAGATCCATTCGAGGTCCCCGCTGGTGCACAAAAAGACAAGGGACAACGGACACCTTCAAAGGAGTGGGGGAGGAAAATACAAGTTGTGTTGGGCAGTGTTCATGGTTCTCATTCTGGATTTGCTCTCCAGCTTTCATTGCTCACAAGTTGGGCCTTTTCCTGATAGGTAGAGAAAAGGGAGAGACCTCTTATTCAGAGAACTTCGGGAAGCGTGACGGTTTCCTGGAGATAAACAACGACAAAAACACAACAGCGGGGCCTGGGTATAGTACTGCATGCTTATAATCCCAGTTATGTATATGATGAAGTATATAGAAAAGAGGATCATCACCCAGACCAGCTTAAGCGAAAAATGCAACAATCTATCCCCAAAAAATAACTCAAGCAAAGAACAGGCTAGGGACATGACTCAAATGGGCAGAGCACTGCCTCACAAAAATAAAAATAGAAACAGTAACTAAGAAAACCTGATTTGAACTCTTGACCTACACAGGACAGAGCACATATGAGGAAGAATCACCATGCCATCCCCCGTGGCAGATCAGCGATTCTCCTAGAGGTAAGAACAGTTGAGGTTAGAACCAAGGTTTCACAACCAAAGCACTATGGACAACTGGTTTGGAAACGTCTTTGCCTGGGGGAGCAGTTTGCACCATTGTAGGGTACTTAGCAGCAAGCCCAAGCTAACCCCTTGAGACCCTAGCAGGAAGTTCCACCACCCTCTGTGATGACCTTAGAAACTACTGCTAACATGGCCAGATGTACCCAGGAGTGAAAATCTCCTTCCCTCTACTGACAATTACTGAGTTAGACAAAAAGGACTCTAGAATTTTCTTAGGCCAATCCTATCTTACCTGAAAAATCTCCCAAGTCCCAAACTCAAGACCTGGATTCTCCATGTACAACTAAAAGCCACTCTGTGCTCTAGGGCTGGAACAGAACTGTATGGCTGCCTATTATAGATGAAGAGCCTTCATGGAGAGCCTTCCAGGAACTGAAAGCTATTATAATGGTGGCAGAGGAAAGGGAAGAGAAAAGCCCTGCTGTAATGACATCCTCCATCCCATCGACTCTCCTGCAATGTGTTCATCTGGAGGTGACCTCTGTCTCTCCACCGACAGGAGAACATGGCGGAAGAGGCATGATACCACAGGTGGAAATGACACAGAACAATATCATTGCTTCTACGCCATTTCTTGGGATCTTCACTTGGGGGTGATTCCCTCCAGAATTCAGATGCCATATTGTGAGATTTGCTAGGTTCGTGGAGAGGCCCAGTGGCGATTCTCAAAGCCCACAAGGTCCCCAGCTTCCTCTTGAGTAAGACATCTTGGTCAGCTAGTCCAGTCAAATCTACAGACAAATTTAGCCCCAACCAACTCCAACAGTGACTGCCTGAGACTCCAAGCAAAAACCACTCTGCTGAACCCACTTATGAAAGTCAGACATAATAACAACCTTGTTTCAAGCCACCAAACCCTAGGGTACTTTATTCAACAAACTGCATTTCTCTAGTCACACTGATTATTTCTCAAATGTTATACCATCACACACATTGGGATTTCCATCGGTACATATTGGCAGCAGCACCCTATCCTTTGGGTGCTAAGTACCCCTAGTAACCAACCTGGGAGACAACCACGGTCAGGGATCCCATTTGACAAGTGAAGGAATGGAGTTCTGCAGAGGTGGTCAAGAGACATGATTGGCAATGGGAGGGATGGACTCCAATGCCAACAGTCTGCCTCCAACGTCTGCATCTCACCATTTAGCTGGGGAAAGTTTTGCTCCCCAGGAAGAAGAGATAGAAGCAGAGCCAGATCAAATGTTTCTCAGGAAAGCCTGTCCAAAGATCCTCAGCTTGGGGGGAAAAAAGATTTTCCATAAGGCCTACAGCATAGTCAAACATCATTGGTGGCATTTCCACAGGGGCTCGGGGGCAGAAAACACCAAATGATCACTTGAGGAATCGAAATCCTTTTCTTGTCCAATACCATTGCGGGGTGGCTATGCCCATTACTTGTTTAGTCGCTTTGGACAAATCACAACGCCCCCCCCCCGGCTTTTCGGGGCCTTCCCGGCAAGGGGGGCTTCTTCCTTCCCCCCCCCATCAGATAACGGGTGACGTCAACGCCTCCCTTGATCGTAGTGCTGACACTCAGGCTCTGTCTAAATAACTGCTTTAAAATAGAGTGTCATGTAGAGCCTGGACATCTGTCCTCCCTGCTGCCCATGACAAACATACGGCGGGGAGAAGACAGTCGTCGAGATGCTGGTCCCAGTGGGAAATCAAAGATATTCTGGTCAGAAACACACACAGACACGCACACACACACCCCTGAGCTTGGTCCCAACATGGGGCTCCTGATGCATACACAGAGACTCATTTTCTAGGATGTTAGCCTCTCTCTGTTTCTTAGAGCACAACTAAGGAACAGCCTTCTAAAGACTGCTGTTCACTTTTTAGGACAACACCTCCATGACATAGAGAGACATCTCAGTGGCCTGGGTATTGCCACCCACATGCTCACGCTGGGCCCAGCCTCTCTCAGGTGAGCTTATGTCTTTCAAGCCTCTGTCTCTTTCAAAGCATCTTTGAAGCCATCCTTTTCTTTCTGGCAATGAGAACCCAGAATTGGGGGTGCTAATCTTCACTCAATATCACCCTGGGATGGAGCTTTCTTCTCTTAAAAAAAAAAAAGCCCAGGGAATGCACGACAGTTATATTAAGATTCTGCCAGCCACAAAACCTGAGTTTCAAAGGAAAATCCACTCAGCATACCAAATTCACCATGTTATGACTTTTGTAAAAGGCCTTAAACACAATTAATAACACAATGGCTTCTTGACTCAGAATGTTCCACTTGGTGGCTTCTCTGGGGTCAGCTGTCACTGAAAAGGCACTTTGTTGCTATTGTTTTTCATTTTAAAAAGGAAGAAAGACACTAACTAAAGGAAGCCATAATGCTCTTTCTCTTGGGCGCTAATGTCCAGTTGGGTTCTGCTTCACACAGATACCATAGATTCCCCAAGAAGAAAAGAATTATTCCCGGTCCTTTACAGTCCAGTCCACGCCCAGCAATTACAGCTGAGTTCAATTTAGAAGGAAGTTGAATGTTTGGAGGAAAATGACACCATGAGGCGCAAGCCATCACCTGTACATTTCTAATGCACGCCGGAGAAGTCGCGGATGGACGTCCTGTCACTTGGAGACCATGACAGCAGCAGCAGCTATTAATATTCATTCCATAGATGTGGTATGAAACACACCTGATACATGCTGTGATACAAAACATGGGAGCCAGGGGTGAAGGAATGACGTAAGCGCATCTGTGCCACCATTCACTCAGGCATTCCTGAGCAAATGTTGACTGAGCCATCATCATAATGGGCTCGGCTAGGAATGTAACAGTAGGCAGAGCCAAGTCCCCCCTTCACCCTCCAGAGCACAATGCCCAGTGAAGGGGGCAGACATGAATCCTCCAATCACAAAAGCCAAAAGGAAATTGTAGCTGAGACAAGAGTCATGGGGTTCATCAACCTCTGAGTTCTTACATAAGGATATTTTCCCAATCCTAATAAAGTTAGGATTTCCAGATGCCAGAGGCTCACACCTAAAGTCCTAGCTACGCAGGAATCTGAGCTCTGAGGATCACAGTTCAAAGACAGTCCAGGTAGCAAAGGCAAGACTCTTATCTCCAATTCTTTTTAAAGGCTGGCTAGATGCTGGCAGCTCACACCTGTGATCCTAGCTACTCCGGAGACTAAGACCTGAGGATCGCAGTTCAAAGCCAGCCCTGGCAGGAAAGTCCATAGGACTCTTATCTCCAATTAACCAGAAGAAAACTGGAAGTAGAGCTGTGTCTCAAAATGGTAGGGCACTAGCCTTGAGCAAAAGGCAGCACGCAGGCCCCTGAGTTCAAACCCAGAACCAACAACAACAAAGAAATGCTAGAAGTAGAGCTGTGGCTCAAATGGTAAAGTACCAGTCTCGAGCAAAACAGGTAAGGGATAATGCCCAGGTCCTGAGTTCAAGCCCTAGTACCGCACACACTCAAAAAAAAAAAGTCAAGAATTTTACCAAAACTTGTGAAAGCTAAGACTGTATTAGGAGAGAGAAATAAGGAGAAGGAGGACCGCAGACAGATGAAGCAAAGAGCACCCAGAAAGGCCGCAGTGGGAGGAGGAGGAAGGTGAGGACACGGTGCAATCTTGGGTCGACCATCTCTCAGGACAACACAAATCGCAGAACTCTGCCTGTCAGAATGGAGTCAGTGCTTCACAAAGGCCCAGCTGGAAACAGCAGCTAGAACCCCAAGAAGTAGCTATAAAAACAGGAGCTGACCCTTCACCGATTCTAAAATAGAAGTCGACACACTCAGGTTCCCCCAGGGTAGATTCTGCTGCGGCTTGGCTTTCTACAGAAAGCTGGTTGGAACAAAACCAGGTGCACTGCATGCACAGTCTGTGGTAGAACAGCAGGACGGGGAGTGGCTAGTGTGACCATTAGAACCGCCTTGCGGGATCCGAAGCCCTGGTCTAAGACAATGTGCAGAATCTGAGGTGGGTGGGACAAGAAGAGGAGAAGAGATACACAGGCCTTTGAAAGGACATCTCAGCCATCCCAGGAGACCATTGCATGCACTTAGCTATATTGTATGACACCTAATAGTTATGCTCTGAGAAAGCTGATGAAGCACTGGCCTCTTTTTTCAGGCTCCTCCCCCTGCGAAGAAAGACACAGAGTTCTGATGCTTGAGGAAGTCTGAAAACAAAAAAAACTGCTGAATAAACAGAGTCAGCCTGGCCCATTCACTGCAGGACTTGTCAGAGCTTTTCACGTTCCCAATGACTTTGGAAATCTCCAGAAGAAATAAAGAACATGTTTGTTGTATAGCTCAAGTTTATTTGACCACCGTGTCCTTCTTTCCATGATGTTAGCTCCTCCAACCAGGGTACCTTGATACATACTTTGAGAAACACAGCTCTGAACTTTAGATACACAAATGGCTTCATATTTTCTTACTCTATTACCAAATGATGTCGGGAAGTTATTTCCTTTTGAAAACAACGCCGAAACATCCAGAGAGAAAAGAGCTGAGACATAATAATATTAATAATAATAATTTTAGTAGGATCATGATTCAAAGACAAAGTTTTCAGAAATGTGCTTGCCCCTCTAGCCCCTCTCCAAGCCTTCCCATACATATCCACATGCTTCGTTCCCATTTCTCATGAAGCATCTTCTTTCTAAGATCACCTGTATTTAAGACTTCTGGTTATTACCTGCCCTATCTTGTACAAATTGTCAACATCAACCGATTGCACTTGGCTCAAAACCTCCCAATTCAAAGCAACAGCTTAGGAGAAATCAATGCATGTTTAACTTCTTCAATTGACGGCCTGCCAGCATTCCAAATCCTCCATGCCAAATTTCTTTAAAATACTGCAGAAGACATCCTTCCCTACAATCATGCAGCAATGCGCAAGACATGAGCACCTCTGCATTCCCCTCCACACACACACACATCCATCCTACCTCTCAGCACCAAAGAAACAGAGGCTGGGCCTCTGCCAACTCACAAATGACTCAGAGATAACATCAAGCAGGCCCAGGACAGTTAGTTCTCTGTCCTTTTGGATACATCCCAAAGACCCAAGAGATGGCCACTACACAATGTTTTCTCTAAAGCAACTACAAAAGATGGACAAGTATTCCAGACCTGCTCTAGGCAGGCAACTCCTGAGGTATTCACAGTCCTGGAGAAATGGGCCAAATTTTCCCTTCTCAGGGCTAAATGGGATTTGAAAAGAACAAGGGGGAAAAAAAATCACACGACCGATGGCAAGCACCCCCAAAGGCAACGTCCTATTTCAGTCTGGTACCGATGTCCAGAAACAGCAGGCTGTGTGCCCACCCCGAAATCCTCACACTTGCGCAGAGGATCCCTGCAGGGTTGGAGCAGCGCCCCCCCCCCGGGAAGCTCTGATGAGAGGTGTTAAATAAATTAGTGTTATCGTTTATTAGAGCATAAGAAACAGATGGGGATGGGCGCAGTGACAGCTGGAAAAGGCTTCAGAAGATGAGGATGCGCAGCACAGGCAGACGCGCCACCGAGATGCCGGTTAGCCTGAACAGCCGCCGCTTCTTTGCGTCCTGTGCGGACCCCTGGCCGGCGCCTTGCAAATCCATTCCTCCACTTCCTTCTCCACGCACAGCCAGTCCACACGCTTAATTTTAAAAAAAAAAAAAAAGTTGCCAGCAACCTCACAACTTTCTCTTGTAAAACTCCTGCCAGGGAATGAGTGTATTTCAACTCCTTGTGTGCTGGATTCATGGTAGAAGGAAAAGAAAGGAAGGAAAAAGGGAAAGGGGGACACGTTTGCTTGGCACAGGCCTTTCTCAGGGGCAGGGGCAGGCTAGCCCGGTCATTTGGCTAACACTGACCCTCCCATGGCTGCCATTTTCTCTGCTTCTCTGGCTTTTTGTTGCCATTTCTTGTGTCATGGGTGGTGCTAATGGGTCAGGTCTCTAGTATAGGCTGAGATTGTCTAGCTTACCTCCAAGGCCTTTCCAAGTGCCAGTCCAGGCAGGAAAATCCATGAGACTTTATTGTTATTATAAGGGTGATGTACTGAGGGGTCACAGGGATAATCAGTCAGGTAAAGAATACATTGCATTTTAGAATTGTTTTTTTTTTTTTTTTTTTGCTGGTCCTGGAATTTGAACTCAGGCTCTAGGCCCTATAACTGGGCTCCTTTCTGCTGAAGGCTAGCACTCTGCCACTGGAGCCACAATGCTACATCTGGCTTTTTCTGAGCAGATGATTGGTGATAACAGTCTCACAGACTTTCCTGCCCAAGCTGGCTTCCAACTGCAATCCTCAGATCTCAGCCTTCTGGGTAGCTAGGATTACAGGTGTGAGCCACAGACACCTAGCTGCCTTTCTTTTTTGACAATGTCACCTCTTTTCTTGCTCTATGAGACACTTATTCCCAATTAACTAACCAAAAAAAAAAAAAAAACAGAATTGGAGCTGTGGCTTAAGTGGTACAGCAAAAAATCTCAAGAGTAATACCCAGGTCCTGAGTCCCAGCTCCAGTACTAACACACATAAAAAAAAGTCCTTTTTAAAAAATTCTATTTTTATTATCTTTAAGTAGTTTTACAAAGGGGTTACCAGCCAACAAACAAAAGGTCCCCTTTAAGCTTTTATCTAGCATGTTTCTCTTTGCTCTTTGACCAAATGCTGGTATTATACAGTCCATGTATAAAATATACAACTCAGAAACTGACCACATCTTTGAGGTCTGCTGAGAAGTCATTTGTCTAACAATTCCTCTCCATCACACGTCTGATCATATCGGGGATTTGGAGAGAGTTCTGCACTAAAGATATACGTTCTTCAATATTCAAATTTAATATTTCATTATCTCTGTGCACGTCTAATGCAGCCTCACACAAAGAATAAAAAAAAAAACAGGAAGTCCTTTCCAATAGAACTAGGCTTTCAGAAATTCTCAAAGGCAGCGAAAGATCTATCTTAGGATAGCTCCTAGCCATTTTTTCAAAAATTTTATTTAGAATCAGCTACCAATTTGCAGCAAGGCAGGAAAAAAAGTAACAAGAAAACAGAGTTCATGACCTGAAAAAGCTCAGGATCTTAGCCAAATGGGGCATAAAAACATGCAATAAATTCAAAGATGGTAAAAAGTACCAATTACATGTTCAGTCAATACCATATATATATCAGGAGCCATACTATATGATATATATGTATATATTGATATATAGATAGATAGATGGGACTGTGTATATACATGTGTGTTCTCAACTATTCCACCTCAAAATAACCCATGAAAGTGGTATTATAATCTAAAATGGGTGAAAAATACAACAGAATCAACTGGGCAGCATGATACCACATATAATCCAAGGATACCAGGAGGAAATCAAGAGGGATTGCTGTTAGATATAATCTTGGGCAAAACATTAGTGTGACTCCCCTCTTCACAAGTAGGCTGGGTGTGGTGGGCCACTCTGTCATCACAACTATGAGGGAAGCATAAACTGGAGAATCAAGGTCTAGGTCAACCCAATCCCAGAGCAATGAAAGCAAAAAGGTCTGGGGACCTGGCTCAAGTGATAAGAATAACTACCCTAGTAAGAGTGCAAAGCCATGAGTTCAAACTCCAGAATCTCTTAATTTAAAAACAAAAAAAACCAAACAACAACAACAAAAAAACACCTTGAAAATCAGAGAAACTGCACAAATAACCCTAGTAAGAGTGCAAAGCCATGAGTTCAAACTCTAGAATCTCTTAATTTAAAAAAAAAAACCAAACAACAACAAAAAAACACCTTGAAAATCAGAGAAACTGCACAAATAACACTGCACTGAAGGAAGGATGAGAGGCCCCTGGGGAAAGTCTTGGCCAAGCAAGCATCTAGTGGTTAAAGGAAGTCCAAGACTACCCGGGAAGCCTGGAATGACCTTCCCTCTGCCCATGGCCTTCAATCTCTGCTCCTCTGCCAGTAAACACAGTTCTTAATCTCCTGGTGTGATAAGGCTCAAAGAGTGGCAAGCTTCTGATTGAATAGAAAAATAGAGCAACTGAGGAAGGATCACACACCACTGTCATGAATGAAGCAGGCCGAGCTGGAGCCCACAGAGCCCACGGTCACATGACCGTGAACCCCAGGATGAGGTTTCAGAGCGTGTCAGGGGCTCTTGAAGGAGAGGCGGGTTCCAGGAGAAAGAAGCCCACAGCTCAGCCAATGCTTTGTTTCCTCTTCCCACATCTACGGGCTGAAGCCAGTAGCCATTTGTGACCTTCTATGCCCATGACCCATTCAGCTACTCAGAAAAAAACCTGGGACACACTAAACGTGAAATGCTAATATTGCTCTGCTTTTCAAACCCACTCAACTTTTCTCAGAGACACATGTCCAAAATCTACTCACTGAGCAGGTACACTCTGAGGGGTGATATTTCTATTTCCCCATGCCTGATAGCTCCAGAATAAACTCATCTCTCTTTTAGTCATGTCAGAGGGCTAGAAGACTGTTCACAGAGCCACGCTGCTCATGCACTTAGTCTTGACATGCTTGGCCCTTCAGTCTTTCCAGGTCTCCATTTCAACTTGACAATGAACTTCTTTTTACTATTAGAAATGTTTATCAGCTGCACTCAACATAGAAGAAAAAGACCTAAGCAATTCAAAGGCAGCAATGGGAAGGGAGGAATGAGAGGGAAAGAGGGAACAGCCTACACTAAGCAAAAGGAAAGAAATGTAATCATCACCTGATGGGGAAGAAATAATTTGTATTGTCAAAGCTCATAGAATTCACAAACTTTATAGACAATTTGCCTTGTGAAGGCTAAAATGTGTTTGTGACTAGAAGTATCACTATTCTGCAATACTGTGAAATATGTGAAATTTATGTAATCACCTAATCTCAATTTTTTAAAAAAGTGAAAGAAGGAGTGGACTAGAAGCAAAGGGTGACAATGTTGTCAGACACCTTGTACTCATACACTGCTTTGTAGAATGCTAACTTTTTGTACAACTACTTAAAGATATAATAAGAAAAAATGTAAAAAGGAAAGGAAGAGGCAGGCAAGTAATAAATTACAATCAATCAAAAAATGTTTGCATATTAACAAATTTTAAATGAATTTGGTGAGTTATTCACACGTCGACAATAATATGACCTGGTCTAAGATACAGCTTATCTTTCCTGTTTTGGGTGAAACTGTAGCCAATGTATGCTTTAACTTTGAAGTTTTACACAGTCAGATGAAAGTTCTGATAGGAGTATATCATCTGTAATTTTTTTATGGAGCCTCATAAAATTAGTTACATGACTATATCCTAAAGAAAATGACTCCTCAGCTAAAAGAAAGGAAGGAAGGAAGGAAGGAAGGAAGGAAGGAAGGAAGGAAGGAAGGAAGGAAGGAAGGAAGTAGAAAGAAAATGCCTATTGCCCATTTAATTTATACATGGTAAAAATCAGTTACATGAGGCTTGAAAGATGCCTTGCCCACTGAAAATCCCAACGAGTCCTAACCCCCCTTCCAGATAGCTAAAAGACAGAATGAGCCTGAAAGGTTTTATGGGCTGTGAGCCTGGCTCAAGTAGTAGAAAGCTTGACTAACCACTGTGAGGCCCTGAGTTGAAATCTCAGTATTGCCACCAAAAACTAAAAACAACAAGTTTTGCAATGTGTAAAGTGTTCCTTAAAAAAAAAAAAAAGTGAAGTTTTCACATTGAAGAAGCAGATGTTAATCTGAAGTGCCGGGCGGGGGAGGCGGGATGCAGAAGGGGGCAAGACTCTTTCCAAGGCTCCCTGGAAAGGAAGATGTGTTTGCAACTTCGAGCTGACACAGGTAAGCAGAAGTACAGTCTCCTGAGTCAGCTTCGACCATGCGAATGCGGTAAGCCCTGGAAACACAGGGAAAAAAACTGGGTGTTCTCGCCAGTCACAGGTGTACCAAGAAGCTTCGTAGGATGTTTTGCTGACCTGAAAGAGCATTTCAGACCCACGTCTCTAGGGCCAGAAGAGAGCATCTAGTACGTGTTTTGATTCCTAAAGAAAATGTCCCAAAGGCTCGTGTTTGGAAGACTTGTTCCTGAGCTGGTTGACATTATTGGATCATGAGGATACTAATACTCTCCTCAATAGAAATCATAGCTGAATGGGTTGTTAGAGGGCAAGCTTTGTTGGAGGAGGTAGGTTACTGAGCACATGATTTTGAAGGGTGTGTCTTGTGTGCACTGTCTCTTGCCCTCTCTCACTCTTATTCATTCTTTCCACTTCCTGGCTGCCATGGTGAGCAGATCTCCTCTCTTACACCCTTCCAACCAGGGTGCTTCTGCTGTGCCAGGAGGCCTAAAAGCAACGGAGCCAGTCAAGCAAGGACTGGAACGTCTGCAATGGAAAACCAAAAATAATTCTTTCCTCAATTGTTTTTCTCCAACATTGTGTCACGGTGATGAAAAGCTAACTCACACAGCCTCAGGGACTACTACAGAGGATGTTAGAGCAAAACCTGGCAGAAAACAGGCAAGCGGAAACAGCATGGACAATGGCTACTAATACCTCCACAAGCCCATGGGGATTCTTGAACACCCCGAGCTGTCTTGAGTTGTTCAGCATCCTGTTCACGGCCTTGTAGATTGAAGGGAAAACCAAGACCATCTTCTAATTAGGAGTACATGAGAATGAGTAGGGAAATGTGCCCCTTTATCCATGATTTTTAATAATTCTGTGAATGAAAAAAGTATGGATTTTTAAAATTTGTTGCATCATAAGGGCTCAAAAAATATCAGACCAGAAAAATGAACACATCTCAGCCAACAAGCCAGACATGGTAGTACACCTGTAACCCCAGCAAAGTTGGAGGAGATAAACTTGGGGAAAAAAGGAATGCAAGATTCTCTCTAAAACATAAATAAAGCAGGGAAAGGGCTGGGGACACAGCTCAAGTGGAAGAGCATCTGGCTAGCAAGAGTGAGGTCCTGAGTTCAAATTCCAATCATGCAAAAAAAAAAAACTGTTAACACTTTGAAGAATTTTGAAATTAGGGTTTTCAGATTGAGGATACTCTGTAGTAATATGGTGAGTTTGTTTTGTTTTGTTTTTTTTGCAGAATTGTTCTAGAATGGGTGTCAATTTACTTTGCAAACATGGTGCTTAATTCTGTAGCTGCAGTACCAACCACTGAGAGCCAAGTGAATTTCGACAAGAACAAACAACTTGAATATGGCAGTTAGCTCAGAAGTGACAATGAAGAATAGAGTTTTATTTAGAGAATAATAAGTCAATCACAACAAGAGAAAGATCATCACGTGCACAGGCTCCTTCTACCTGCAGAGTTGCAAGGCTTAAAAGGTGTGCTGTTGTTCAATGCAGGAAGATGTTCAGTACAAAAGGCCTGGTTTTAAATATCAATAAAAGAAATTGGGGGGGAGCCTAGTACAGTTCACAAACAAAGCCTTTGCTACCAAAGAGGAGGAATTAAGGCCTCAAAGATGACAGGGTCTGGTTTTACAGATAGGCAGAGAAGCAGGCAACTGACACACATTTTATGGAAATTGACTTAGTGCTCGCACGTGCACACATGCATGCTCATACATGCATGGACATGTGCACACGCACTCACTCGCACACACACACACACACACACACACACACTCACTCATACACCATCAAATGCACTGAAGGCATCAGACAAGGAACAGAAAATACCCAACACATCAGACCATTGCTCATCTCGCAACAGAGACGGCTGCCCTCAGGTAATCTGCCTGCCAGCCCCACCTCTCCTCCACAAACTTCACTTTTGCCTCTGTTGTTTATAGTGAGAGTCCAAGCCAGCGACTGGTACACATCTTCTGGAAAGAGCAGCCAGATGGCAAATACTTTAGGCTTCCCAAAGCCACATGGTGTAAGCCCCTGCCCTTGAACTTGGCTAGGGTCACTTGAGAAAACGGCTGAAGTGACACAGAATCAAAAAGGGGTAGGGCTTGGTGTTCTCATAAAAGTTTAGGAAGAACGAAGTGAATGTTATGTGATCTCTGTGTGTGATGGAATACTCTTTTGACTTTTTCCAACTATGGAAAGCGTAGATATTCTACTAGAACAGGCAATCGGAAATGAGGGGTCAGAAGACCAGATGCCCGCACAGAAACCACAAAGACGGGAGGGGAGAGACAGGGAGGGTAAAAGAGGGGAGGAGAAGGGAGGGGAACTTTAAAACGGGGTGAAGGCCAAGAGCCTCATCAGTCCCAGACAGGAAGGAGAGTAACAGAGTGTGCCAAGGGACAGGTGAACCAGCATAGCCGAGTTTCTATTGAACTTGACTGAAGGTGAGGTGTAAAAAAAGTTCCTAGTGAGAAGGAATTATTCTAAATGTTATTATATATATATGCATATATATGTGCACACACACACACACACACACACACACACACACACACGCACGCACACACACACACTCTTTATGTGGCTCAATCCTTACAGCAGCTCTCGGGGACATCCGTACCAACTCCCTTTTACCGATGAGGAAACCGAGATGCTGAGATCAATAATGTATTCAAGGTATGGATAGATGGATACACAGACTGACAAACAGATGATGAATAGGATAGGAAGAGGATAGAGATGACCGATACTGGGTTAGACCAGTAGTAGACAGATGATATGAATTGATGGAAGACATGCATCAGGTAGATGTGTTATAGATCAAATAGATGACAGGAAATATAGTTATGATGATAGATACAGAGTAAATTAGAGAACACTCAGCTCTAAACCTGGCCAACGGCCCCAGACCCTGCCACCTATCTGCAAGTGATTGGGAAGCCGGTAGCAAGTTGCTGTTCACACAAAATGAGATGTGAAGCAGTTGGAGGCAGTACAAGCCCCCCTTTTGGGCAGCAGCAATGCCAATACCCCCCACCTCTCCCACACACACTCTTCCAGTAGGTTCGTCTGGCTGGAGATTTCCTAAAGAGGGGAGCTGAAGCAGCTTAGAAACGAAGGAAGGAAGTAAATATTGAAATAGGCTCGTGACCACAGGAGCTTGATGGTGAAGGATCTGGGGCCGGCTGGGAAAAACAAAGATGCAGAGGGGTTTTGAAAGTCTGAAGATGATTTGAAGGGTGAGACATGTTTTCTCTCAGATCTAAGGTAGGAACAGATTTTCAAAAACACAGGTTCTACAAACTGCCGGGCTTTGATATCCTGGAGGAGCGCATTGGGGATGCAGCGCAGGTGTGCTTGCTCCTCGGGTCCACCCGCATGGCCGCAGGCTGAATCTCAGTGCCAAGAGGCTTGTGCCTGGTTATTCAGGGGGTGACTGGAAAGACAACACCCCATCAAACCACAGCAGCAGTGGGGAGAGGAAGCAGAAAGGAATAGGGATGGGGGGTAGAAAGGAGAGAAGGAGAAAGGGAGGGAAGGATGGAGGAGGGAGAATAAGAGAGGGAGGGAGGAAGGGACTAGGCCCAAATTGGTTCCAAGTCAGCAGAACTATTTCTTCCAACAGGACTCCTGGATCACTGTGGATCCAAAACCTTCTTGTAACTGCTCTTTCTCTCTCAATCTTTCACTATGCCCTAGTGGCTCACATCTGTAATCCTAGCTACTAGGAAGGCTGAGATCTGAGGATGATGGTTCAAAGCCAGCCTGGTCAGGAAAGTCTATGAGACTCTGATCTCCAATTAACCACCAAAAAAGTTGGAAATGGAGGCGTGGCTTGAGGGGTGGGGTGCCATTCTTGCTTGAGTGCAAAAGCTAAGTGTACAACCCCTAAGCCTTGAGTTCAAGCTCCAGTACCAGAACACCAAATACATACATACATGCATCTTTCCAACTTGGTGAAGACAGACACGTAACATTCTGATCTAGATGCTTGATATTCAAAAGGATAAGCTGTAAAGATAAAATCTCTTATTTTGAAAATATACTGAAATTGTCCCATCCTTTGTGGTGGTCGCGGCCATTTACTTCCATCAATCTGTCAACATTCATGGACTTGAACAGTGAAAAGCAAGTATATGTAGATTAAATTGGATCTTACTTTACCTAAAAGGTAAAGGAGGGGGTAAGTAAATATAAATAAATACTGAAAAATTCTGCCTGGATATAGAAGAAGAGATAATAAACAAAAATGTCTCTCATCCCTGAGTGTCTCAACCTTCGTTTGGGAGTTAACAACATGAATGGACCAATCATAGACCTCATTTCTAAGTGACTGACAGGTCCATGTGAGTTCCTAAATGCGATCTTCTTTGACGGCTGACTGGTGGGCTCCACAGCTCAAGCTGTGATTCTGTTTAACCCAAGTGCTCCCCGGAGACCCTCCTTGGCTGTCTCTCTTCTCCAAGCGGCAACTGGAGCTTTGTGAGTGCCCCTATAAACACGCTAATGAATGAATGGACAACTAATTACCTTGTAAATATGCATGAATAAGTACAGGCCTCTGATTTCTGAGCAGTAAGGCAAATGTCTGGGCGCCCTCTTGCTACCTAGTTGTGCATGAGAAAATGTGTGCCATCCTCACAGTAGAAGCTGGCACGCATCATCTTAACACAGAGACGAGACAAATACCACTTGTAGGACACTGACAAAAGACACCCCCCCTTTTAATAAAAATAGAAGACAAGTTCAGCCAGGAAAGATAAACAGTCTCTAAGTGTGTGCATTCCAGCCATCAGGAAGTTGTACCTCTTGATTAGAGCTTTTCAGCCAGGTGCTTTTTAAATTTTAAAATCACTTTTTTTTAGAGGATTTGGTCTGATTTGTTTCTCATCCATTTTTAAAACTACCAAATCTGTTTGTGGCAGCCATTTGGGGTGGGGGGGATTGGAAAGATTTTAGGGCTTTAAAAAAAGCTCTGAACCACTCCTTCCTTTCCCCCCCACAAGTTTTTTTTTTTTTTTGATCCGGTCGTGGGGCCTGAACTCTGGACCTGGACGCTGTCCCTCAGCTCTTCAGCTCAAGGCAAGCGCTCTACCACTTGAGCCACAGCACCACTTCCGGCTTTTTTCTTTTTGCTTATGTGGTGCTGAGGAATCAAACCCAGGGCCTCATGCATGCAAGGCAAGCGCTCTACCACTGAGCCACCTTCCCAGCCCCTTCTCCCCACAAGTTTAGCATCGCATTACAAAATTCTGTGTCAAGAAGTGGTTAGGAAAGGTTGGGCACAAGCTATAATCCCAGCTACATGGGAGGTAGAGTTTAGGAGGATCACAGTCCAAGGACAGCTAGGCATGAAGGAGACCTTACCTGAAAAACCAACTAAAGCAAAAGGGGCTGGGGATGTATCTCTAGTGGTAGATCCCTGCCTAGCAAGTGTGAGGCTCTGAGTTCAAACCCTGATACCTCAAAAAAAAAAAAAAAACAGGGTAAGGTTAGATTGTATTGGTTTCTGGATATGGCATTCCTATCAGAGACTTGGTGGAAAAAGAAGGCTCACTTAGCAGCATCTGCATTTTGGACCAAGTAGAATCATCTAGTAGACGAGTCAGAGAGTTGAATCTGTGCTAAAACTTCAGTCAGCCACACTTTGGAAACCAAGTAAACTTCAGCAACTTCATTTAGCCTCCAGAGGGTCAGGTTCACTCATCTGTCTGGTGGATTGTACCAAAGCTGCCTGGCCAGGCTTGATAAGAAGAATAAATTGGCTGGGCACCAGTGGCTCATACCTGTAATCCTAGCTTCTCAGGAGGCTGAGATCTGAGCTCTGAGGATTGCAGTTCAAAGCCAGAGCTCAGGCCTGCTGTTCAATGACCCGATTTAAAAAGGAAAAACAAAAAGATTACTTCATACAATGCATAGGAAGTACTTGAGTCCAGAGGTTGGCACTTCCTAGGTTTCTGTTAAGTAATATCTATCATTACTGGTATGATTAGTTATTACTTGTTATTACTATGAGTCCCCGAGCACTAGGGAAGTAATTTTGTTTTGGTAAACTTTAGAGTGTTTCTCCAGACATCTGCTGGTGATGGTTGTCATGTCAAACCTGAGCTGTCAGGGGCAGGGTCAAGATAAACTCAGGACCAAGGATGGCCAGCAGAAACAAGCCATCGTTAAGATCACCCAGTAGCTTTACATTTCCAATCTGCCTTCCTGGCTATCTGAGTTCAAGCCTGAACCTAAGGAAGCAGCTGTTGTGAAATTAGGGTGCTAGATCTTGATCTGCAATGGATTAAAAAAAAAAAAAACAAGAAAGAGCAGGTCCCTCGATAACACTTCCCTGACAACAGAAAACATATGCGATAACTCTCAACCACAGTATTCCCCTGTCAATAAAAGCAACACTCGATTTCAGACTCAAATGGCTTTCTTTAGTTCAGAACATCCAAAGGCTAGAATTCGTTGTGAAGTTGGTGTGAATGGAACACACATGAATATCACATCTATCAGGACTCTCTTTTAAGTCTGAGTTAAGGAGTCAATGTGTTAATTCCTTTGATCACATTCCAAAGATTAGTAATCAGTTTCAGAAAGGTTGACCCAGAACTCAATACAGGAGCCTCCCTAATTTGAACATCAAAATCCAAAAGGCTCAGAAATCTGAAATATTTTAGTGTTCACATGGAGCCACAAGTAGAAAATTCTATACCATGATATCTTGTTTCATATATAAAAATTGTAGAGTGCCAGGTGCTAGTGGCTCACACCTGTCATCCTAGCTACTCAGGAGGCTGAGAGCTGAGGATCCTGGTTCAAAACCAACCCAAGAAGGAAAGTTTGTGAGACTCTTATCTCCAATTAATCACCCAAAAATCAGAAGTGGCACTGCAGCACGCAGTGCTAACAGCACTAGCCTTGAGCAAAACTGCTTAGGGACAGTGCCCAGGCCTTGAGTTGAAGTCCCATAACCAACCAATTTTATATATATAAATATATATATATATACACACATAGATATTAGTATATATCATAGAAATGTTACATAGAATTGTGTTAAGACTACATGTATTTGAAATATCAATGTATAAATGGATTTTATATATAGACTTTGGCGGGTGTCATATTCAAGGTACCTCCTCAACATGTACACAAAAATCTAAGTCCAAAAAACATCTGATCCCAAACATTTGGGATAAGAGTTCAAACTGTACTTTATCAGGTAGTACATTTCATTTTCAATGGCAATAAAGATTATGTAGATGGTTTTAGAGTTTCTCCTCGTATTTTGCACCTGGATCTTTTGTTAAAACTCTACCCATATTTAGTTTTTGCCCTTCGAGAGCAACTCAGCTTGCAATTACTTCTACTTCCAAGTCACGTTCCTTCCAGGACTCAAAATTCCTAAGAGTTTTTCTCTTCTGAGATAAAAAGACATTTTATTCATCTGTTTACTTCAATCATTAATTCCTAGATATATCGCAGTTCTTGGCAACAACCATTAGATGCTGAGATTGTAGTTTCAGCCAAGTCCTTCTAAAACTTCATCGATGTGGCCTAAACTCATTGTGACATAATCCAGAGAGACTGTCACCTCCCTTGCTCCTTGTTAACCTGGTCTGCAGGTGACAGTCACTCTTAGAAGCCACCCAGCACCCTGGGACGTTCTCAGCTCCTGCTATCTTTATATGCACTGCTGCTCTGAACCCACACCGCTCCCCACGCTCAGCTGCTCAACCTGATATGCTTTGATGCCCAAGCTGCCTCTCACTCTGTGTTAAGTCAGCCTCTGCCTGTCAGACTTCTTTACAGCATCAGTTCTGAGAGCCAATGTATTCCTCGGTTCCCAGTTTGCATACTGAAAACTTACGGTTTTCTTGTTTTCATCAAAGTTACTAATTTAAAAATTAAAACATATCTGTGTGCATATGTCTGTGTTACAGGTATATATACATATTGTGTATATATATATATATGTGTGTGTGTGTGTGTGTATAGACACACACACACACACACACACACACACACACACAGATGATGGTCTGATTTGAAGTTTCTAACTTCACTCTCATGCCCTGGGGTATAAACTCTATACTGGCTTTTGTCCTACCCTAAGGAAAGGGGACAAGGTCTTTATGAGCTCCCCTCCCCCACTCCAATCACTTCTCACTATAGGACGCAGGGCTGGGGCCAGCACCTTCTAGCAAAGCAACCAACACCAGTCTTCTAGAAAAGATTCTAGATATAAGAATCTTGGAGATGGATGTCCAACCAGTAAAAGGGGACCTCATGTCTACCATGGAGAGATACCCATCACCCTATTGAAATCTGAGATCTACCCATTGAGCTGATATCTGGTGCAACACACACAAAGCCCCCCCTTTCCCCCTCCCTTCCTCAATCTGAACCTCCCCTCTCCTTTCCCCTCCCTCTTTCAAAACTTTCCCTTTATTGAAATATGTTGTGATTAAGCACAATTACAAAAGACCATGAAATCTCTACTTCCAAGTTACAGTCTGTCTTATTGCTGTCAAAACATAGTTACAAACTATTTTTTTTTTCTCTAAAGAGCTGCAACATGGATTTAAACAGAGAATTCCCTTATAGAGGGCGGGGGTGGAAGGGGGGGAGTCCACCAAGAACATGGTACAGAGGAAAGCCTTCAATGGGGCCCACTGAAAGAACCAAAGACCAAATGGTCCATCAGTGATGGAGCCACATATCGGAAGAAGCTACAAGGTTTGCCCAAGTCACAGGCTTTCAAATTGGTCACGTATCTCCATTCTCCACGCCATTATGGCTACAACCAAAGAATCTCTGACTTTGGCAGTGAAGATCACACTCTTACTGGGCCTTTCGGCAGAACACAACACAATTTGTTCTGCTGTGTGTGTGGATGAGCAGAGTCAAAGGAAGTATCTACTTAGATAAGCGAGGTATCTTCTTCACCAATACAGGTGGCTTCAAGGCCAACCCACTTAGAAACTTACTGGAAATAGTAAAGTCTCAGATTCCCCGTGGACTGGAAAGTTAAAGAGTATTATAAAAAGCCAAAATGTGTTCCTATTTTAAGATGGCTAATAGGAGTGAATATAAGTGTACGTGAATGAATGGATGAATAAATGAATATGAATGGATTTAGATGGATAACAGAATGAATATATGGAATTGAATTTGCTCCTGAGAACTTGTTTTGTTTTGTTTTGTTTTCTCTGATCTACCAGAAAGGAAATGGTCAAACCCTAAGTTTGCTGGATCTGATGCTTCTTTTTGGTGGTGCTGAGATTTGGATTTAGAGCTGGACTGGGGGTTGGACACCTAGTGCTTGGTTGGGAGGAGCGCTATCACTTGAGCTATGGCCCAGTCTTTTTCCTGCCATTTCCCTCAATTCCCATACGTTTGAGCACTTTTGCAGGAGCTGGCCTCGGGCTATGATCCACCTAACTTCACCTCCCAGGGCTGGCTTCAAGCCATGATCTTCCTCTACTCACCTCCCAAGTAACTGGTCTGAGAGGCGACCATACCCAGCTTTTACCCTTCCGTCTTCCTGTCTCACCTCAAAAAAAAAAAAGAAGAATTCTTATTTTTCTAGAAGGCAATCAACCCATGAGTTCTGGTTATTTGTCTAGGACATTAAAAAATGCTATCAGGTTATATCTATTACCTGGGTTTTCTGACTAGACTTACTGGGAGATTGACTACAAAGGAGCCATGGAGTATTACAGTGAAAGGCAGTAATCTAAGGCTGAGGGGTGTGGCTTAGTGACAGAGTGAGCACTTGAGAAATGCATAGAGCTCAGGAGTTGATTCCCAGTACCACACGTAAAAAAAGTAATGCACACACAGACCCCCGACATTGCTATATGCTTTAGGACACCAAGGCCCTTAGAGATCAGTAAGGTCCCCCAAATCTCAGATTCTAAAAGCTTCCAGATTTCCCATTCAAGGAAGGCTTCCAGTCTAGTCATGGAATACACTGGGAAACCTTACATTTCCATAACCTTACATCTTTCTGAGAAACTAACCCCAACAGAAGGAAAAAAAAAAAACCAGCAATTGCTTCCACGGAAATATGTACCCCTCCTTGCCCGCAGCCATCTGAATCAGAGACTGTTTGCATTAATAAGGTGTTAGCCATTTTTCCCCCCTCTTTGATTGTCAAATGCCAGCCGTTCAATGTCCCACATTTACCCGTGAAATTCAGGGCAATGAAGCTGACAAAATGTAATTTACTTGCATTGAAATGGGCCAGACCCACAATTTCCATCCCAGCCTTCCAGGCTAGGTTTCCCATTTCCAAGTCTTTCTGGGCTAGCAGAGAAGACATTGCTGGCCCTAAATCCAAACAGCAAGGGTGTGACAGGTGGGTGGCCTCCAAGATCCCAGGGGTATCCCTCAGGAAGAGGAAGACCCATCCTGCCAACTCTAAGCAAGTACTGGACGCTCCCTTTGAGCTGAGATTTGGTTCAACGTTAGTACACATCCTTTAAAATCAATGCAAATTTATAGATCAGAATGAAACATAGATTGAGGCATCACAGGGAAATGTCGACAAGCTCAGGAAATATTTATTAGAGCGTAGAACTTACCAGAACCTCATAAACAACCTAACTGGAGAAAACATTGCTTCATCATGAAGGGGAGTCTGTTTTGTACAGATCCTGGGCTCAAAGCTAGCACTCTACCACTTGAGCTGTAGCTCCATTTCTGGCTGTTTTTGATGGTTAATTGGAGATAAAGGTCTCATGGCCCAGGCTGACTTCAAGCCCAGAGCCTCAGATCTCATGCTCCTGAGTAGCTAGGATTACAAGCACTTAGCAATGAGGAGTTTTTGAAATGGAGACTAAAGGAGAAAATGAGTCAGAAACCAGCAAGGAAAGTATAAAAGTATACAGGCTAAGATTTTTACATACATCTAGAAACTAGGATCTAAAACTTTTATGAGATTTGGACTCAAGGCAATCTATTGTGGCATCACTGGTAGTCTCAAGAAATTTGGAAGAAAATAAATTCTCACTAACAAGAAAATCACTTAAATTTTTGTGAGTCCATTCTGTGGCACCACTAAGACAAAAATACCTTGTAAAATTGTATTTCGTGCCACGGGAAAATGTTTCCAATGTAATCTTAAATTTTAAAAAAGCAGTATATTTTGATCCTAACTTCATACACTATATAAGGACACACACACACACACACAAACACACACACACACACATGCACACACTCACACACGGGAGAAAGGAGAAGATATATTTATTGTTGGTGACTATATAGGTAGTAAAATTATAGTTTGTTTTTATTTTATTTTGTTATTCAATATTTTTTTCAGTTTATGCTAAACATCTTGTGATACACACAAAATTAAAAATTTTTAAACTGCTTTACTTCTGAAAAAAATGAGATTTGATACAGTAGCAGGTCCTACAAGTGATCTTTAAATCATACCCCTCTACTTGCTGGAAAGAAAAAACAAACAATTTTTCTTAGAAGATCTGGATCAAGGATGAGATCAATGGGTATTTTCCACTCCAAAAGAAAAATACTCATTTGCTTGTATTTTAAATTCACATTTAAACCCTATTTTGATACCCAAATAGGTAAGCCAGCATCTGATCTTTAATGGACTTGGAGAAGTCCATTTCCAAATGCGTGCAGCATCTGAGAAAATTTCATTGACCGATTAGCTGGATTTTCATTTCTAGCAAGTATTAGCCAATAATTTACAGTGTCAGATTCCTAATCAGGTATATTCCCACCCTTTAGAAGCTCCTGATCTTACCTGGACCAGCTTACCCCCTGCCCCACCAAATGAAAACAATGTCTGCCAGGAAGATTACATTTGTAGTCCTTGAAGAGCACTTAAATGAGCCCAGAAAGTCAGTAAAGCAGATCAGAGAAAAAGCATCTATGCTTCATCGTTTGAACAGAGACAAACCCAGCTGTGGTCAAGTGGTCAGGAAATAGGTCAACTCAACTCAAGCCCAGAGTTCCTTACTGTGGCCAATCAGAGCGAGGCACAAGCAACCCACAGGCAGAGGTAATTCCTTCAGCAGCAGATAGAAAACTCAGCAAGAGCCTTTCCTCCCAATTAAAGGTAGTCAATATTGATTATCTGAGGGATTTCCATGCTCAGGAAGCAAATTAGAAACTCAATACCTGAACTATTCCTAAATGCAGTTATCAACTTCAGAGTTTTATCTCATAAAACCAATTCAGCTTAGAGTTTAATTCTATTAAATTAGGGCTTAGAAATAAGATTTGCTCTAGAATGAATGCATCATTAGTTTTAAAATGCAATATACTGAAATCCAAAATGTGCTGTATTACAGTCTGAAGAATAAATGGGTAAAGATGGCATCTAAATGTTCTTCTCCCTAAATATATTTACCCATCCAAAAAAAAAGTGTTTGTTCCTAAAGATGCTAAGTTCTTTGGTGAAAGAGTTTCCCCCTCCTTCAAATAACTTGCACAGTGACTAGTTTGCCCTTAGACCTCCTTATTCCAACCATGAACAAGTTCTAAAAGATGGGTGTGGGGGAGCCTAGTGCTGGTGGCTCACACTATCACCTTAACTACTCAGGAAGTGGAGAACTGGGATCACAGTTCAAAGCCAACCCAGGCAGGAAGGTTTGTGAATTCTTATCTCTAATTAACCACCTAAAAACCAGAAGTAGAGCTGTGGCTCAAAGTAGTAGAGTGCTAACCTAGGGCAAAAAAAAAGCTTGAGGACAGTGCTCAGGCCCTGAGTTCAAGACCTATGAGGGGCAGAAAAAATAAAGAAGTCAGGTGGATGGTGGGGGTCTGAAAGGTTCCATGTTGGGGGGTACTGGAGGGAGGGGCTAGTCCAGAGACTGGGGAAGGAGCTGCCGCATATTCTGTACATTACAATGTGCTACCCCAGAGGTTTTCTTTGGTTGCTATTGTTTGTTTGGTATATGTGTGTGTGGGGGGGTGTTTGTGCGCGTGCACACACCATTTTGTTTTGCTGAGGATCAAATCTGGGGCCTCATATGTGATGGACAACTGCATTTTCTTTCTTTTTAAAGAAGAGAGACCCGGCTAGGAAGGTGGCTCAGTGATAGAATGCTTGCCTTGCATGCATGAGGCCCTAGGTTTGATTCCTCCGCACCACATAAGCAGAAAAAAGCCTGAAGTGGCACTGTGGCTCAAGTGGTAGAGCACTAGCCTTGAGCTGAAGAGCTGAGGACAGTGCCCAGGCCCAGAGTTCAAGCCCCAAAACTGACAAAAAAAAAAAGAAAGAAATAAAAAAGAACAGAGAGACCTTAAAGACCCTTCTACCTTGTGCTGTCAGGGACAGGATTCACTGGCCCAGTGTAACAGCAGATATTACTGGGTATCTTGTGGAAATGGAAAGTCGGTCTGATTAAAGCTAGCAAAAGAACCAATTCTGCAATGCCTTCCCCCCTACCTAGCCCCCCCCCACACACACAAGAGTGCTGGGGCAAGTGACACAGACAAGCTCAGTGAGTATATACATATCTGCTAAACAGAGATATTACAAGACCGAGATGATAAATAACGAATAACATAGTCTCAGGCCCTGGCAGGGAACTCCTGGTTCCGGGCTGCTATCCAGGCACTCCCACGACCACAGGTGATTTCCATCTTTAACAAAGGCCAGAGCTGGGTTCTTTAAGTGCTGAAACCCCGCTTGCCATTAAGAGAAGAAGCCATTCCGTTTACATGAATCCTACGGCATCACCCTCTATTTCCAGACCCCGCAGGGCATTCTTCTGTCCTCGGGAAGCTCTGACACACACTGTCTCACACTGTCACAGAAACCCAGGATCACAGGGTCTTCCTAAGCAGATGACATCCAGGTTCCTTGCCATTTGCGTGTGGGAAGAAGAATTTCTGCCTGACGCTTCTCCATCGGCAAAGACAGCAAAGCTCACACAAAGCATGTTCTGGAAAGCTCTGCCAATGGGCACTGAGCACAGCCTGGTGTGATTTTTTTATTTATTTATTTTGCTGGACCTGGGCCTTGAACTCAGGGCCTGGCTCTGTTCCTGAGCTGCTCAAGGCTAGCGCTCTAGTCCTTGAACCATAGCCCCACTTCCTGCCTTTTTCTGTTTATGTGGTACTGGGGAATCGAACCCAGGGCTTCATGCATACCAGGCAAGCACTCTACCACTAAGCCACATTCCCAGCCCTGGATGTTTTTTTAGTTTTTAACACAGCATTGTCACGTGATGGTGGGATCCTGAACACCATCATGATCCACTACTGTAAGAAAATTTGGAGGCACATTAGACGAAGAAGACAGAGAAAGGAGACAGGGTGCTCCACTCTGGTTAAAACTTGCAACCTTGCTCTCTTCTTTTTCAGTGCTTTTTCTGGTTGTCCTTACTTTGCACAAACTCAGCTGCTGAAAAGCAAAGCACCATAGGAATACAACAAGATAGGAGAAGAAAAAAGTAACACCTTTCTACTCTGGGGAAAGGTAGATGTACAGGTACCTATGAAGAAACTTTTCCCTAGAATGGGGAATTCCATTCACAGGTTCTCAAAGGACAATTTGCAAAATCCAAGTAAGGACTTGTGTCTCTAGTTGACTCAAGTAAATTTCCAGAATGTTCTCTAGCTCCTACTTCATTTTTTTAAAAAATCAATATTGCCAAGCATAATGGTAAAAGAACATCACTGGATTTAAATCCCCCTATTGGGGAAGTCAAAAATCAATTACATTTTGCAAATTAAGCTTTGGTGATCCAGTTAACACTTCCATTTTGCTCACTTGGAGACTAAGCAGCAGCCGGGTCCTTGATTCTCCATCTCTGTCTGTCACTGGCCACCGGAGACAGTCCACAGACCCTCCTTGGATAAGTCTTTTTATTTCTCCGGCATCCAGCTTTTCCCTCTCATAGGAGAGGGGTAGCACAGAACAGTTCTCAAATTTGGACTTTGCAATTCCCGTAGCCAATAACAAAGAATACCTAAGAATTAAAGAGGGCCAGGCATAGTGGCACAGGTGTATAATACCAGCGCTCAGGAGTCTAAGGCAGGAGGATTGAGAATTTGAGGCCAGCATGATCTACATAGTGAGATCCTCCCTCAAGATTTAAAAAAAAAACAAACAGATTGGAGGGGTATAATGCATTTACCTAGCAAGTACAAGGCCATGGACAGCATCACTGGCAGAGGGGAAGAGAAAAGAAAGGAGGGAAGAGAAGGGGAGGGAATTAAGAGAAAACCAATCACCACAAGAAAGCCAGATGTAACAAGATCCACCACAACCAGAAACCAAACAGAAGAGAGGGAGAAGTTAACAACAAAAAAAAATCACTAAGACAAAGATAACAGCACTTCACGTATTAACTTCCCTTCCCCTCCCCCATGCACTCATTTCTCCTGCAGCTGGAGGGTCCAGGAAGTCTGTGGACAAACACCAAAGAGACAGCAACAGCTAATTCAAAAAATAAAATGCAAAGTCCTACGGCCCAGTTCCAATTGAATTTGACAGTGAAGGTCACAACAACGTTTCACTTTTGTTTAAAGACACTGCCCTTGATCATTGCCGGATGCGGAGAGAGAAACACAGGATGGAAGACAGACCATCCTGAGCCCACATCTCCCCGAAAGTGCTCCCCCATCCTCCAGCCTGCCCGTAGCTTGCTTTCTTCTCTAGTTTTGTTTTGTGTTTTTTTTAAGAAAAATGGACAGATTTCTAACGTTTTGGAAAAAAAAAGATTATAAATAACGATTTTCTTTCAAATATATTGCAAGAGACAGTAACCCAAATATTCCGAGCAAAGGAATCAGCTGGCTTTTGAAGGCTGGCTGCGCTTGTTAATTTTTCTCAACTTCTCAAACATTTCTAGTTCATCCCTGCCTTCGCCTGTCTCCTTTTTCTCCCTTGCCTACTTTTGTCTCTTTTTCCAGTTGTTCTAGGCCCACTAATCATAGTGAGTGGTAAGGAATGGTAGGTTTGTCGTCAGGTGTTGTTTTAATTGTTCTAACTAGTTGTAAGATTCGGTGTCTGTAAAGAAAATTGCTTTGGCCTCCAACATGTGTTTCCAATACAAATGCATTGCATAAAAACTGAAAGACCTCTTGTCTACAATGATGAGTCTCCTGGAGCCATTTTGGACTTTATAGAACGATTTCACTTATATCTTAGTGGAGGGGGGGAAATATATATATATATATATATATATATGACAAAGCAGACTCAGCATCTTCAACCCCTTTTTAAATTTCTGTCATGCTGTCTCCTAAAGACACTAGCACTTGATAAATGTTCAGACCTGCTTGGTACTGAACTGAGTACCTGTCATCTCTTTGGAAGGGATTAAAGATATTAGCACAGGTACGCCATAAAAGCTGACCAACAGGGGTCAGCGACCCAGTCATTGCTCTCCCTGTCTTGTGTCTGCTGTGCCCATTCCCGAAGCTTTGCCGTGGGGAGGGTCGCGTGCCTTTTCTCCATTTCCCTCTTCAAGGTTCTGTGAAACACCGCTGCTCATGAGAGCCTCTTGCCAGTGTCACTAAGGAATTGGGACTCACCGCCTCAACATGGCATGCTTCACAAATGAGAGCTGTTTATTCCGGGTGATTGTGGCTTTTCAAGACAGACTTAGAAGCCAGGGAAGAAAAAAACAATTGCCATTCAGTGCAACCAAAAAGGGAAGCGCCAAGGAAATAAATGGGTTGTAGAGCCAGGCTCCTCTCGGATTCCCTGCCAGTTAACGTTTCTCACGGTGCACAAATTGCTTCTCTGCTTTCTCCTGAACCTAAAAGCCACCTGTGCTAGCTGCCACTAGAACCTAAGTTCTCCCTATGAGAAGCATCTTGACGATTGTGTGGAAACAAAGGTAAGGGCTAGCCACCCATTTTGTGGGCACACATCCCAAATCACTGGCCCCTGTGTGGTATACTGGTCCATTCTGTGGTACCTTTCTAGAAGCACTTCCTGTGAGCTCACCATGGCGTCGGTCATTCAAGTCTTCTCATTGCTTTGATGAGCCACTTTACCAAATGAGAGATGTTGTTGAGCTAAAGTACCAAGGGTGGATTCTGTTGCTCGGACTTGAGACCCACCAAATACATTATAAAAGTAATGTGTTCAATAAGTAGTTAACAATCTCAGCATGTTCACTTTCTATCACCCTCTGAGATCTCAGCATGTTCACTTTCTATCACCCTCTGAGACCCTGCAACTCTACATTCATAACTAAGACCATAGATACTCAGAAAGATGGGAAGAAGGCTGCCAACACCAAAACCTCTACCTGTTAGCCTCTCGTGATAAACCTTCCAAGCAAGCCTCCTCTTCAGATGCCCCTGGGTAGCACAACTGATTAGAATAACTAGGACTAAAGATCCTCAGGCCAACAGGACACTAAAAGTCTTATGTCAGGGCTGAAGGTGTGGTTCAGTAGCAGAGGACTTGCCTAGCAAGTGTGAGGCCTTCAAACCCCAGTACTACCAAAATAAACAACGACAACACTGTTACCTTGCCCATGTAATTGTAACTCCTCTGTACGGTATTTTCACAATTAAAAAAAAACCTGAAAGTTTTGTCATGCAGGTAGTGAACAGAAAGTAGAGGATCATGAACAAAATCATGAACAAGTCGACTCAGATGGAGAATGAGCCAGAAGAGATCAAGGACTGAAGAATGTCCATGGTCCTGGCTGTCTCGCTCTGCATGGACCTTTCTTCTATTATTACTTTTTCTTTTTTACACCTTGCCAAGGGTTCAGCTGAATATATTAAATGCAGGAAATACTCAATAGGTGTTTGGTGAAAGTATGAATGATAAATGAAATGAATGATGCATCTTCCAGCCAGCCTTCTTTGTTCCATGAATGCTTATTACTGAACTGATTGCCACACTTCTTTTTCCCGATTATCAAAATGATTTTGTAATATGTACTATCATAATTATATCTCAAATTATAAAGGGAAGGGTGATTTGTGGGGCAGATTTTTTTTCCTTTATCTAAGTGTTCCAAAAGCAATCCTTTTTGTTTTGTTATGTGTTTGATATACTCCTTGTGGAATACAGGCATTTTCTGCAACCCAGCACCAGAAACTACAACTTATGACTTTCCTTATAACTGGTCTCAGTGAGCACATGGTCAGGGGCTTCTTTTGACTTCCAAGACTGACCTCTGCAGCTTCCTCCCAAAGAGTCCTCAGTCAGAGGTCAATTTTACACTTGCACTCAAAGCTATCACTTAAAGAACACTGGTGGTGTACCTGCCACTTGTCCATGGGTCACTTGCCAAAGACATCAGGAGAGACACACAGGTCTGGGGGCCGTAGACACTAGCAGAATTCCTGCACAATGAACAGGACAGAATGCTGGGGATAGTAATAAAATGAGATTGCAAAGAGTGATAGGAGAAAATAACACAGGAGGCCTTGATATTGTCTAGCCTAAAAGTTCCTAAATAGGGGGTACCTGAACTAGCACATGCTCGGTACCACTCTCTCCTTCAATGAGTGACCCCTGTGTCCTCACCCTTCACATCTGGGCTCACCTTCTGGCTGGCTTTGGACCAATGAAATCTGGCAGAAGTGACATTACGCGAGTTCTGGAACCAGATCTTAAGAATTTTTGCATCTTCTTATATGCTGTGGCAGCAGCTCAGAAAACCCATCAACACACCCAGGTGAGGGGCCAGGGGACCAATCAGCAGTAGTCACATCAGCTGGCACCGCTGAGACTCCAGATTAATGAGTCATCGTGGTCAGCACCAGCAGTGAGCTGTCCCAAGTTGATCCAGCCCAACAGCCGACACACAGAAGTTGGGAACAATTAGAGGATTAGTATTTAGGGATGGTTTGTTATGCAGCAAACGCTAACTGATACAGCTGGGAGCTCAAAGGGACTCAGAGTTAAAACACATGCAAATCTAAGCAGGGCGAGCAGCCTGAGAAAGACCCTAAGGCAATAATATCTGAGACATCAAAAAGGGATATTCTTAGGAGAGGAACACAAAGGTGCAATTCCTGTGAGCACCTGATATTTATTAAAATGAATTCCAGGAAATGGAAACAAGAGGGTTTCCCCCCCCCCTTTGTTATTGTTTCTGTTTTCTTTTCGTTTTGTTTGTGTATTTGTCTTTGGTAGGCTAAGGGGGGGGGGGACATAGCAATGGTAGGACAAAGGATAAACAAATGCAACAGTGGTACTCGAGAGATACTATGTTGAAAATGAATTATACAACTTGAGTTGGGGATGGGTGGGGAAAACTGGGAAGAGCAGTGGGAAGGGGTGACATTGTTCAAAAGGAAATGTGCTCTTTACCTGACTTTTGTAACTGTAAGCCCTTTGTACATCACCTTTACAATAACAATTTTAAAAGGCATAAAAGGTGGGGGAAGCCCAGCTGTAGTCAAACTGGGCTCTGGTAGCTCCTAATTGTAATCCCAGGTACTCAGGAGGCTGAGATCTGAAGATCAGGGTTAGAAGTAAGCCCAGGAAGGAGGGCCCATGAGATTCTTATCTCCAATTAACCACCAAAGAGTCTGGAAGTGGCGCTGTGGTTCAAATGGTAGAGTGCTAGTCTGGATCAAAAGAGTTCAGGGACAGTGCCCAGGCCCTGAGTTCAAGCCCCAGGACACACACACACACACACACATACACACACGCCCCCCAGCCATCAATCTAATTTAAGTCCACATCATTTCAAGGCTATTGCAGTTCTACACTAATCCACACACTATTAGCAGTACCACTTGGTACACACACAGTACCTTTGGTAAGAAGGCAGAGTGGAGGTCCAGCATGGCCCCCTCTTGGCTCCCCCTGGTGGCTGCAGGGAGGCTATGAAGGGTTGTTGAGCAGGTGGGTCATCTTACCTATCACACAGGACATAGCCTATGGAGCCAGTGACAAGAACGTAGAGAAGGCGATAGAGCAGTGAGGGCGGCAGGGAAGCCCATTCTCTCTGGAGTTGGGTACCAGACATCCCTGTTTCATACTAAGGGCTTCCTGGTCCTGCCTTGGCCTAAACTTGGAACTTGCATTCCCTGGCGGTTGGTTTCTTGCACTCTCTCTTCCTCTTTTGAATTTCCCAGCTTGTTTCTGTGTGCCTCACCACGAGCCATGGGGATGGAGGAAAAGCGGGCAGTACGGTGTGGAAGGTGAGAGACTGATACATATGCAACCCTCCCAACAGCTCCCTCTGCCCGCCTCTGACAGCCTACCGGGGTCTGTCTTATCATGGGAACACAGAATCTACCTGGCAACATGGGGAACTACTCAGCCACCAGAACAAACAAACAAAGCATCTTTTCCACTGAAACACAGGGACTATGCCAGCGCACACTTACTCCGTACACGCTGAAGGTTTTCCTTACATTCTACTTCTTCTTCGTCTCGCATGAGATGGCTCCCTTCCCCGCGTCAGTCACGTGCTCAGGTTCCTGTTTTTATTTCAATCCTCTGCATTATCAGTTTATAATCTCAGGGCTTTAAGCCAGCTAGCTATTGATCTGCCTTTTTTATTATTTTTTTAAAACATGCTTTTATTATTCTTTCTCATGACTTCATAATCTTCTTTAGACCATTTTTCTACCTTGGGGAGGAGAAAAAAAACATCTCCCCTTTGAAAATGGTAAATGTTGCCGTATTAAATTGAAATTAGGCTGGCGGGGCCTCACGCTCAGCACGCATGTGCCCAGGCCAGTGTTCTGCAGAAGGCGGCACATTAACCTCCTCAGTCACCGGGTATGTTCACAACGCTCCTTAAAGAAAAAAAAACCTTCATCATGGTCAAGGTACATGTAAATCAGACAACCTCAGAAACACAGTCGGGAGCAGGGCTGCAAATTCACAGTGTAGCAACCTACAGGGTGTTTCAGAAGAGACAGCATTTTAAATATGATTCATGAATAAGCAAACAGCCCCGACCACCCAAATCAACTTGAAGAGTAAACACAGAGGGAATGTTTAGTCAAATTTTAGACACCATTTGACTAGGGAAAAGGGTTAAAACTTATCAGCAGAGAATGAATTATGTCAATACCACACACACACACTCACACACACACACAATCCTAAGCAACTGCAGAGAACTGTCTTCAAGTAAAAGTAACATAGGCAAAGGTCTATTTATGCTCCAGAGATAAAATGCACCCTGCTACAAAGGACTTGCCCATGCAAAAGATAACCAGAGAGATGTTTCAAATATATAGGATATTCATGCATAACTATTTATGTATTTGCAGGAGTGTATGTAAGGCTTATCATAGGAAATAAATAGGTGTTTATGGCTACACTGGGATCAGGATATAACAATAATAACAAATGCAGCTGTTAATTTCTATCTGTCAATATTGGCACGTGACCTACTGAAGTGGGTGACCCTGTGTGTAGCAAGCATCTGTAGAGGTAGCAGTATTCATTAAGAACAGGGCTCAAAGACAAGCAAAAGACCCCTCTTCATTTTTTAACCCCTTTTCCTGTGTGTGTGGAGGTTGGTCGTAGTTTCTTGTAGATAGGGCCTATGTCTTTCACAACTAGAATCATAGGGTACTAAGCAGATACTCAATGAATATCCAGTCAATTAACTCAATTCTCCAGTGTCTTCTTTCAGTGCCCAGCCTCCAATTGGACACGATCCCCCAATAAAGCTTCCTTATTCTCTGGAAATGAATGCTGACGTACTTTCAAAGTACTGAGTATACACAGCAAACTCACAATCTCCTCTTCCCTCCTCCATGACAAATCTATTTGTACAGCATAGTCCGAGATAAAGACAGATTCCCCAATAATGAGTTAATAGACAACTGGGGTTTGCTGCTCCCATTTCAGATCATTCAGGGACTTGGAGAGAATCTCTGCCGTACTGCTGCACTCGAGTGGCATAGTCCCTCTTAACTAGCAGGCTGGAGGCAATGTCACCAACAAAGCATAGCCCCCAGCCAATCCTTGGAGCCATGAAGTGTCGCCACCAGTATACTGGCCACTCATCCTAAGGAAAGAGCAGCCAGAACAAGAGCAGAGACAGACAGACAGACAGACAGACAGACAGACAGAGACAGAGAGAAAACACCAGAGTAAACAGCCAAAGCAAGCACCTATTGAATCCATCCCAAACTTCAGAACAGTTCATTTTCCTACAAAGAACATGGAATCTACAGACAAGGGTGCATTATCCTCTCTATGTTTCTTGGACAAAACTTAACTTGGCAAAAAGCCTTTCTAAAGCATTGGAGAGTACACACCTTTTTTCTTTGTTTTGCTCATAATATCACTTGGAAGACTGGGCGGGGGAGGGGGTGTAGATGAGCAAGTTTCAGGCTCTGAGTTTGATCCCCACTACTACAAAAGAAAGAGAAGGAGAAAGAGGAAAGGAAAGAGGAGAAAGAGAAAGGGAAAGAGAAGGAGAAAGAGAAAGAGAGAAGGGAGAGGGACAGGAAAGGTAAGAGGAAGGAAAGAAAGAACAAACAAACGAACTTGAAGGAAAGAAAATACATTCTAAGCTGTACTGCCCGACTCAAATTATGCTCCCCATTCAGTGCAGAACCATGGGAACACTGCTGGCTGATCTGAACAGGGCAGGAAATACCTGCCCTCCTGGTATTCGTGAGACCTGAACATGAATGTTCAGGCTCCTGAATCCAGGCAGTACCTGTGATGTGGGAGGGGAAAAGACATATAAATCACACTGTTTGCTTCTTGAAACTTTTTTTTTCTTTTTTACTGATTCTCAGCTTAACCATAGACCAACTAAAACTCACTGGCCAAAAAAAAAAAAAAAGACAGAAAGGAAAAGAAAGATCAAATTAAATGACCTCTTGGAATAATTTCGTGTATTGGCCCCTGCCAGGGGCCTCCATCACGGATGCGTATTTACCAGGGAGTTGGATGTTCAAGGAGCCCGTGCGACACATGGATAAGAGTGAAGCGTGTGCAAAGTCCTAATTGTTTACCTACTGATACAAATTTACAGAAAGCCACTGGTGAGTGAAGATTTGCCTGGCGCATGGCACGCTCTCACATCTGCGTTGAGCTGTTGTGTCAGAAGCTGGCTTGGATACTCCTTCTCCAGGAATGAACAGCCTATTAAGATCTGAAAAGCAACCCATCCATACTGCCACCAGGATATATTTTAAACCGCCTGTCCGCCAGAAAACTTTAATAATGCAGCCTTCCTCTAATGTCTTGTGAGAGGAGAGGCAATTTTACTTCTTCTATTAACCCAACGTGATTACAATGGCTTATTTCATGGAATATTAAGTTCAAATTCTGCTCCCTGGGAGGACAATAAAAAAAAATGTGCTTATGACTTTGCCCGAAATAGCCACAGGACCAGAGCTCTTTGGCGCTTTTAATGCATCCAATCAGTAATCTACCATAATTCGCTAATGGTGAAATAGATTAGTGACCAAAGAATAACCTGGAAAGATGACATCAAAATGGAGAGAAAATGTTTATCTTTTGCGAAGGACCTCGTCTCTCCCTAATCCCTCATGTTGGAAAAAAAATCAAGTCCTGATTAGAAATCTTTGACAGTGATAGTCTAGGAAAGAAATAGATTAACTAACAAAATAAATGATCACCTTGAAGAGCAACAAGCAACTTCAGAACCACCTGAACTAGAAAGATACTCAAGGAAACCAAATGGACCTTCTGCTAAGAATTCTGGGAGAGAGCTCCTCCTCAGAACTTACTTCAAAGAGTAATTGCACTGATGAAAAATGGAAGGCCCACCATAATGAGGGTCACGCAGGTTCTTCCACACATCCAACTACAAGATTTTTACAGCCAACTGTGTGACCTATATTCCCATCTTTAATTGTAAATGAATAATTGGTTGGAGTAAGAGGCACCATTTAGTTATCCAATAATCCTACAAGCCAAGAGACAGCCCTCGCTTGGCTCCCAAAAGCCATGACCAACACGTATTCTTAATGGCTTTCATTCCCCACTATGGCTCCTGTTCTCTAATTACTCACCAAGTAAATGGGAAGAGATCCTTTCTCAATAGTGGGACTCATGAAATTCATTTTCTTTGGCTCTGCAAGCCCCTTTCATAGTGCTTGAAGTGGCAGAGGTTGGATAGACGTCTCTGATAAATTTAATTCACACCATTCATGGTACTCAAGTGTTCACCCAGAGCTTCCATAAACAATACTTGCTTCATGGAATGGGACCCACAATTGATTAATTACTCTGGTAGGAATGGGAGGAGGTGGTAACTAGCCAGCACCCATGTATGTCATCTGGAAACAACTAAGTTTGTCAACTACAAAATGTTACCCTTACAAGGAAAGAAAATCCTCACCTTCGATTTCTAGGTTTCTTTATCATAAGTGGCAGATTAACATAAAACCAAGTAGAATGAACTCACACCAGCAACCCAGAAATGACATTATTTTATGGATGTGATTTATCCCTGTTGATACTTTATACAGCAGGAAGAAAGAAACTAAACACACACTCACACACACACACACACACACACTCACACACATTTACCTTTCACGTTTTTGTTTAAGAAATGCAAATGGTAGATGAAATTATAATCAAAAGCCAATGAACCGGAGGAATGTTCCAAGTTGGAGATGCACAGATATAGTGCTAGGAGTCTTTTCAAAGGAAAATAAAAGTAAAAATCGCACAGCAATACAATAATGCTTATTTTTTTGCTGTCTCCATCCACATTTTCACTGTTTGTGGCCCACGTGAGAAAATAATCTGATAAGAAGAGCAAAGCTAAATGGCAAATAACAAACACCCCAACCCGATGTGTTTCCTCAGCCCTGACCTTCAGATAAAAATCACGCAGAAATCTGAAGAAGAAGGGGAAAAAAAACACCTCCAAATATGCAGTACACCACAGGCTTCCCACATTTTCAGACACAGCAGCCAGGAGGGGGTAGGGAAAAGAAAAAGGAAAAAAAAAAAAAACAAAAACAAAACAGAAGAGAAACAAAGGTAATGCTCCTGGAAAGAGTTGGCTTTTTCCCTTGTAAGCCTCACTCAGCATGAGAGGTCAGCCGAATGTCATGGCCGCCTTGCCTCTCCCTTCCCGTGCAGACGTGTGTGAGAGCAGACACGTGTGTAACACACACGTGTGTGTCTATCATTTTTATGCATGTGTCTACCCAGTATCGAAGGCATGGGGCGCTCACATGAAATATATTATATACACACACTGTGTGCATATTTAAGAAGGAGGGGGAAAGAGACTTCAAACGGTCAAAATTTATTGCACTGTGAAATTAGCTAAAATTATGACAACTGTAAGAAAAAAAATTATACGGGCAAAATTTGGGTCTGGTGGAAGAATTCTTTGATGTCTGGATTCCAATTTAACCCCCGACTGAGTTCTAAGAATCAAATGAACAAAGTATATCATACACCCCAAGTCTGCCTGTCAGCGCTAGTCATCATTTTTTATTTTATTCTTTCCAGCTGCATGTATTTACAAGACTGCTCTGACATTTCCTCCTCTCCGTGTACACATTTATGCTACCGGCGGTTGCCAAGTACATTTGTAAAACAGTTCAGCCCTGCGTTTGTTTATTCATTATGCATCTCTATCAGTCTCAATAAATACGTATTGCTCTAATTTCTTACATGTGCTATTATGTCAGACCTTCGTCTATTTGACTTCTGTGTTTATGCTTGGGTATATATACAGCCTACATCTCTTAAATATCTGAAGCACACACTGAAAATCAAACGGAGTATTCGAATATGAAAATTCACACACATGCTGCCTTTCTGTCCTAGAGTAGAGGAAAAGAATTGTGGTGTGTTTTTTTTTTAAAAAAAAGGATTGTAATTACATGGATTTCAAAACATCCCCGAACATATAAATAATATAGTATTACTATCCTGATCTATCATGGTGCCGGGATGGGACTGAACGTATTCACAAAGGGGGGTTTGACACAGAAAAAGTCAGGAGGAGTGGACAGATTACACACATCCTAAACTGGACAACTAGAGGGATGAACTCTTCCTGCATAGTGCCCACAAACAAGACTCTGAGTAGACAGCAGTTATGTGAGCAAAGTCTCCGAATATTTTAAGGCAGTTATAAATGTTTAAAACATTAATAATAAATCTCGGTTGTTTAAAGAGTATTTCCAAATAACATAAAATATTTAGTTTCTCCCCCATCCCCCCACCCCACCCCCCGCACCCACCCACCCGTACACATACACACAACCCAATGCATGAAAAGATAAGATTTATCACAAAATGTCTGAGGAATAATCAGCCTTTTTTGGCCAATATATTTTAATATTTATACACATGCCATATGGTGAATATAAATGATACATGGTGATTTCCCATAGTGTATGGAATTTATACAATTACTGCAAGGTCCAATGGCTTCAAGGCACGTAAGGGGCAAACACAGTTACAAGGTTTTGCTGATTATTGTTATAAATCTTATAAAGCATTAAAGTACATTCTGTTTACACCATTCATTTCAAAATACAGCATATAAAATATTATTATTTCTTATTAAAAGATTTATATTTTTCTGGCTTTTTTTTCTTTTATGAGGTAAATTTATTTGCCACTATCCAAAAACAAAACAAAAAGAAATACTTTCTATTTTTCCACTTCCAAATATGTGTTTGAAATATACCCTGAGATTCAGTATCAATTTTCTAGTGATTTCTCAAGGGTTATATTTGTTCATAGTAATAGCTGCAAATATTCAAGCATTATTTGTTTGGTTTTCTCCAAAGTGTTTAAATTTAAAAAGAATCAAAGAAAAGAAGCATGATGAACCAAATTGCTTATTTTTGACACATCTGATAGCTGTATATATATTATGCACTTATGCGTGTATGTTTCTGGTGGGTCATTAATCATCAGTGACAAAATCATGATATCAGCCCACCTTTACTGAACATGATGTGTCACAATATTCATATAAATTGCATTAAAATATATATACTTGATTTTGTTGGGTCTTTTTTTTTTAATTCAGAGACTTTAGTCCTTCATAGGGATTTGTGCCCCCCCCAAACGGGGCCTGCCCATTCTTTCTTAGCTATATGTAATATTTAATATACTTGTACCTAAAACCTGTAATAATAGATAATAATTCAGATGCCTGCATGTATCTGATCATACAAAATAATATTTGTCAAAATGAACTCCAGGAAATGGAAACAAGAGGATTTTTCTTTTTTGCTATTTTTGTTTCCTTTTCTTTTTGTCTTGTTTGTTTATATGTCTTTGGGAGTCTAAGGGGAGGCACAGAAATGGAGGGACAAAGGGTAAACAAATTCAGCAGTGGTACTCACTAGATACTATGTTGAAAATGAACTATATGGTTTTTGGGTGGGATGAGAGGGGAAAACTGGGAGAGGGTGAGAGAAGGGGTTGGTATTGTCCAAAAGGAAATGTGCCCAACTTATATAACTGTTACCCCTCTGTTTTCAGCATTTTCAAATAAAAATTAAATAAATACGTAAATTCTATAACATCTCCCCCCTCTCTGCAAAAAAAAAATCCAGTGTCTGAATTATTTTTTTAAGAAAGTGAAGCCAGAACAAGGGAAATGAGAAATTAAAACAACCCAGCATTTACTCAGATGATTCTGGGGGTGTCATCCATCCCTTTGCCAAAACAAAACACTGAGTTCTACAGCTGCTTATCAAATCAGCTCTATGTCTCTGGAATGACTTCCTGCCTCTGAGCCTGAATTTGTAGACAGATGTGGGGGGAAAATTTGTCCTATGAGACTGATCTAGCTCCATCCAAACAGAACCGCTGGAAAGACACATTAACCTTATCAAACCCAAGCACACCTAGATAGCTGACGGATATATTAATGGGATGAACATCTGTGAGCCTACAGACATAGGCTAATACCTTTAATAAATTTACTTGAATTCAGACCACATACATATTAAAATGACAATGACCTGCCTAGATATCAGTAGTAAAATCCATATGCTTGATTGTGTTCGCGTCCTTATCATTAACGTGTATGTGTTCATTTGTATATCTACATCAGCTAAAATACATTCTCATTCCCCTTTTTGTTGTTGTTCTTGTTATTTTGGAGGTTGGGAGGGGTTTTTGCATTTTTTCTCTATTATTCTGGCCATCAAAAATAGAAAATATTTAAGTGTAGAAATAGTTCCTTTCACTCACTACTCAACTTGCACACATGCAGGGTAAAAAAAAAAAAATCATTTACTTTTCCCCTTATTCATTTGTTAAATGGGGATACTAGAAAGAATTAGAAAAATACTGCATTTCTCTTACTTTTCTTTACCACATGAAGCAACCCCCTATAAAGGTCTAGAATCAGCCTTGTGTTTCCAAAAGAGCCTACCATCCTTTCTCAACCACACATATGTGTGCGCGCATGTGCACACATACACACCATCACCACCACCACCACCACCAAGTGGCTTCACAACCCACATCTGGCTTCCAGAGTCAGACATTTATAAACACACCCTCTTAAACGTTAGAAGCCAATTTGGACTTACTAAAAAATCTATGATACGTGTGAGAAATCATGCTAAATATGAGCCCTGCTAACTTTATTTTTAATGATGACTTTCAGGGGGGAAAAAAAAAACAACAAGGTAAAGGGAGAGAGATCAGCTGGGTGAATGTAAAAATTGTTAATCTTAAATTTCTACAAACCCAAGTGTCAGAGTAAGCATGTATGGTGCATCAAGCATAACAAAAAGAAACGAGGTGGGGAGAGGGAGGGGGGGTCCCCGGCACTTGCTTTCTTGAATCCCTCTGAATATATTTCACAATTCATCAGTTTTTGTCTTTCCTGCCACGAATGAGGACAATCAGACCAGACACCCATTAGATTTCTCATGCAATTTTTTTTTCCTTGCTCGTGACATGTTGGCAGGGAGGATGGCAATTCTGAAATCTTACCAAATGAGAAAAATGTCAGAAGCTGAACTGACAGCTAGTGGTTACTATGGTGATTGGTGATATGGAAAAAATAAAATAAAATAAGACTCGGTTAATTCAAAAGGAATCAAGTTGGGTATTTTTTTAAGCCAGTTGAAACCCGATGAAAACTTAATCCTGATATTGGTACATTATCTTTGCCAGCTAACAGCCAAAGACACCATTTAGCTTAAATAATAACTAAATACACAGTTCATAATCTTGTGATTAAAAATAATGGAAAGAAACAGTATTGATAAGTGGAAGTCAAATATTATTACCAAATGACTATCAGAGAAATATAGCATGTATTCAGTGGAAAAGAGGATTTTGTTTGGGGGATGATGAGACAAGTGTACAGTTTTAGCAAAATATTTTTATAAGGAGAATATAGGAGACTTAAAGTATTAGTATTGACTAATGCTTACTAAAATACAAAGACACAGAAATGTGGTATATTCATCCTCAAAGTTCAACTCCCCCTGAAAAAAAAGAGAAAATTTGCATCTAGCTAATATATTCAATCCATTTTTAAGAGCCAACTATTTGGATAAGATCTCAATTTTTTAAATCTATCTATTCTCTATACCTTAATTTTTCTCTTTGCTTAAAATCCAGTTCAATGTACTGTCTGCTCACCAGGGACCCTCATTTCAGAGTAAACAAAAAAAATAATAATATAATAAAAATAAAATACAGATTAGAATCTTTTCCCACCACCCAGCATTGACAACTTTTCTGGCCCCAAAACGACTATTATTTTTAGGTTCTGTGGTTTAAAAGAAGGATGGAAAATACCATTAAGGTAATTTTTATAATTAACCAAAACCAATGCCACTTTTTGTCTCATATATAATATACATAAAACCCAGATACATGTGTCAAAGAAAGAGAAAATTTTAAATTAAATTTAAATTAAATTGGGAAATGCCAAGTTTGTCAGGGTCCAGATTAGTCAGGATTTTCATTGTATCTGAAAAAAACATCTGACAGCAATTAAAACTTTCCAAAGCTTCTATTTACAAATCACCTTAAAATACACTTGTGCATAATGGATCAATACCAATCGCCCCAAAAAATTGCACTTAGAAAGAGCAGAGACAACTCTCATCTTGAAATAGGGTAGTCTGAGAATATTACATGCTTGCATATTTTATCCATAAGCTACACTCCTAGATCTAGTCTCTATATTTTTTATTTGATATAAGGATATTAAATTATCTACTGTATCTTTTTTTTAAATCAAATCTTTTGAGAGTTACAGGTAACTAGCAAAAACAAGATTCTTATTTATAACCTCAAGCTAGTATTTAATGCAAGGGGGAAGGAGAAACATTATCAAGAAGATTAGGGGAAAAAAAAATTACAGTCCTATTGGCTGGGGGGGGGGGGGGGGAGTTGTTTGCCATCAACAGAACAGACTACAACGCCATCTACTGGGCAAGTCACATTCGAATTCATTTTGAACAGTGAAGTAAGTTTAAAAGGCTGATAGATCTAACTGGAGAGACATCCACTCCTCCACCCATCACTGTTCCCAACCATAAGAAGTCTATCTAGATTGCAGCTGAAATATCAGTTCTGATTAACCATCATTACATTCTTCCTCTGAGATCTTCTCCTAGAATGTCATTTCTTAATTTCCTGCAAAAGCCTCATTTTTTTCTAGCTCCTTCCAACTACTCTTAAGTAACAAACACCACTCAGAAAAAAATCACCACTAGCGCTTTAGCAACCTCTGCGTCCTTTTCTGCAGTCTCTAAGCTCATGGTTTTCATGAGCTGTTGGCATATGAATCAGCTCTGCAAAAGGTTTGGTGGGGGGGGTTGTTTTTGTTTATGTGTGTGTGTTTGTTTTCCTTTCTGTTTTGATCCCCCCCCAAAAAAATCACAATAGGAAAGGCCTGGACACCAAAGATCAGGAGAGGACTAAAGGAAAGAAGTCAGAGTTCCTCTGACCTCAAAATCATAGTCACTTGAGAGTGTTCTTCTGGAACACCCAATTCTTGGAATGAGGCATCTAAGTGCATTTTTAAAAAATCTGAATGCACCCCAAGTTTTCACAATTGCATTGCCCCCAGCTTATCGTTTTGCTCATGTGCATGCTTGCCTTTCATTCTGGCTGCTCTTGCTACATGATTTTTGCCAATGTCAGAGCAGGGGCAGGGCCTCCGTGACCCATGCCTTAGATGACGTTATCTGAACAATATAACATTTAAAAAGGAAGAAGAACTGTACCTCCAATGGAAAGAAAAGCATTTTCTCCCCACAAATACTATCAAAGATAAAAAAAAAAAAGGGCCTAACCCAAAGCTACTGTCAATCCTTCCCAGGGTCTAGGTATGAGCAGAAATCACATCCTTCATACTCCTGGCCTTTTGGAGACTGGAAACACTTCTGTTATAGAGCTGATTGTACAGTGAAAAATGGTAAACAGCATTCCTAGCCTCTACCCAACAAAGGTCACCAAGACACACACACACACACACACACACACACACACACACGACAAGCCACACCATCTCCAGAAGTCCCTGTGAGAAGGGGCGAATGACAGAATCACCCTGAACTGGTTAACAACTACTATAAGATACTAATTTCAATTTTCTCAGAATTAGTCCTCATAGGATTCTTTACCTGACTCTGGTTGATTGTGAAATAATATTTTCAAAGGGAAAAGGACAAGAGTAGAATGAGGGCAAATGGGAAATCTACCTTCTATATATTCTTTAACTATAGGGCTAATCAAAGTTCTTGACCTTTCCCAAGGCATGCCTTGAAAATTCAGGTGGAGGCAAAGCAGGGCGGGCGGGCGGGGGGGGGGGCTGACTCATAAATGGTAGCTGTCACAAATGTCCCCAAAGCAGAGGAGAAGGAAAATGTGTCATCATAGCAAGATCTCAGGCCTTGCAGGGAAGGGAGGCTCAAGTAGAAAATGGAGGAGCAAAGTGGGGAGCTATTTGATTCAAAGTGATTAAAGGGCCCCCGTATTTGTAGGCAAAGGGTAAACTGAAAAGTATTTTTAACTATGAATCCTTCCTTCCCCCTGAAATAGAACATCTTAGCAAGAAGATACAAAATTTAGATTTCCCAAATTAGAGACATAATTGAAACTCCATGGTAATTTAAAAAAAAAAAAAAACAGTTCGCTCTAAGAGAAGGTTAAAAAAAATTGTGGAGTCAAGGGAGAGATAGATAGGTCTTGTGTTCAAAATGCAGAGTGGACTGGGCCTATAGCTCAGTGGTAGAATGCCTGCCTGGCCTCTGTGAGGTACTGAGTGCACATCCACAAACAGACACACAAGCAAACAAAGCCCTTTCCGGAGGAGGCTGTTGAAGTTAAACTAAAAGTCAAGTTCAAGCTAAGAACAGTGCAGGTTTGTATTCATTAACCTGAGATGTGCGGAACCAGGAGTGAACACTTGCGAATCTCATCTCAGAAATTCTGTGCAGCGTGTCTGTTTAAATTTCTCCCACAGACCACACCAAGCAATTTTGAAGGAAGCGATCTCCAGAATTACACGTGCATTGCTTCTATGGCCTTTTACAGGGGATGAGGAATAGGTTGGCTCGGTGGGAAGTGTTCCATCACACAGGCGTCCCTTGGTCCACACACTTTACCTTTTAAGCAGCATCTGTCTGCTCGCTTTATTTAACCAACACTTCAGGGGAGATGGGTAAGAGCAACAGGAACAAGTTTCTAACATCTGACAGTTTTTTTTTTTCTGTCTTTCTTTCTTTCTTTTTAATATATTCTACAATCTTGCTTTTCCTGATTTCAGGAAAAGGGTGTGTGGGATTAATGAACTGAATGCAAAGTATATTCACTGCACACACCACACACACACACACACACACACACACACACAAAAGGCTACCACTGGTACCACCTTCCACAATACCAGTGGCTTTTGTGGAGTGTTTCTTTAAAGGCGCAGGACCACACATACTCACTCATTCAGAGAAAGTCTATAGATGAACTGTCTCCGTATTTTTTGAAAAAAAAAAAAAGAAACTCAGCTTGTGCGGCCTGCTGATAGCTCAGAGAAACACAGGAACTATTTTCACATCTTATTCACTTAATGGATGGGACTATAGTAGAGCAGAGACAAGCTCCCACCCCCCCCACACTACCCCCCCCTCCCGAAAAGCCTTCTGTGTGTCTCGACAGGCCAAGAGAATTCTCTTATGTTTCTGCTCTGAGGTGCTTAAACTAGGCCAGATCTGCACGGCAGTGTTCATAGATTACATCGTCCTGGACCCAGAAGCTTTACGAGAGCAGAGTATTACACACCACTTCCCATTCTGCCTGTGGTGACGGTCAGAAACAGGCCTTGAGAAAAAGCCTAATTCTTCAGTGGTGTACTTGTGCTATTGCACGGAAGATGGTTGTTTAATTAACCTTTTTTTATTTTTTAATTCACCACCTTCTAGATAGTTGATGGGGGGCCAATACTCAGTTGCCTTTTTATGTTATTTATTCTTTTAAATTTTTTTCCATTATCAGTTTAAATTTAAACACTAAAATAAAAAGAGCTGGCCATCACCTGTTAAGATGGTCTTGGAGCGTGTGTCTTCGAGATTTTTTTTTTTTTGTGACAGATATTCCCTAAACAGTAATCTATAAAATGAGTATACCTGGAGACCTGCGATTTTCTCTGCCAGTGGAATCGAACCTCTTGGAGTGAACTGTTCATCATCAGTTGCTAAATTAGCTAATGATTCATTAATTAATATTTCCCAAGCACTTCTGGAGATGAAAAGCAACACCAAAGTATTATTAAATGCAAACCAGCATTAGTTATCCCACTCTGCAAAGACTAATTAACTTAAAAAAAAAAAAAGTTCCTCTCTCCTTGTTCAATACTGTTCCTGGGATTCTAGGAGCATGTGTCCTACAGAACACTATGTATGGCCCACCTCACAGTGTAAGGCTTTTATGCCCCTCCAAGACGCACAGAAACCTGACTGAGGTTTATTGCTTGCTAACCTCTGGCTTTCAATGAGGCTGGAGTAGAGTAGTGATACCATTTATACAAAATGCTGCTTATTTATTTATTTATTTTTGCTTTTTCAAAACAAAAAAAAAGCTTTAAAGGATTATTTACCAAAGTGAAATTTTTAAAAAATTAAGCTCTAGGAAAGTGGTGCAGAAACATGATCAGTGAACTTATATTTAAGAGGAATTAAGCTTTTTAAAGTATGGGGTTGTTTTTTTCCCTCCTCTAAAAAAAAAATCTCTTTAATGCTGGTCTTCCAGGTGGCCTCTGAATTTATTGTTGATCTCACTTTGATGGCGACGACTATGATGTCAATAATTTCTACAGTAACATTTCATCTCATTCCAGGTTTAGAAAGCGCTTAGAAGATAGAACCAGGCTCTGGAAATTCCAGGATCCTACTTCAAATTGCCCAACCAACAACAACAGGATGACAAAAAGATACCTTTAATCATCTCTCTCTCCCCTCTCCCAGCCCAGCCTTAATATACAAACTTTCTTTTAAGATTCCGGGTACTAAATGTCTCACTACTACCATCACCACTGCCAACCCCCCCAAAAAAGTAAACCTCCAAAAAAAAAGGTAAAGACATGGTCTCTTCCATTCCATTTTCAGACTTCAATAACATAAAGCTAATGGAAAGTATGAAATTAAAAATAGATAATTCTATCTATGGTGGCTGGTAAGGAATTTATTCCCTGGACACAAAATTTCCTTCTTGCTGTCTGTAAGCAGGTTTTGGCGCTAATCACTGGGGATTTGGGTTTCTTTTTCATTTTTTTAAATGCCTGAAATTATTATTGTTAGTCAAGGTTAAGCAAACCTTAGTATTCCAGACTTTAAAAAAAAATTCTACATCATTTCTGTTTTTTTAAAAGCTGGGATTTTTTTGTTAGTTTGTTTGGGTTTGGTATTTTTTGTTGGTGTTGTTGTTTTCTTTCTTTTTTTTCTAAGGAAGGCAGTCTAAAGATAATAGTGTGATGCTGATTTTTAAGAACATCAAGCAAACACGATTACTAGGCCACTGTCAAAATGCACAGTATTTAACAACTGACACCCTTATACACATAGCAAACCATAGGGACCCCTCAGCCTGGAAAATAGATAGCAAAGCTAAATAAAAGGAATCTGGGGGTGCATAGGAGCCTACCTTCCTGATGGATTCAGTTACTTCACAAATTAGTTAAGATAAAGGTGAGTTAAATATAATCACACACAAGCCAGGCATGTGCATATGTGTGAGTATACATATATATTTAAAGCATGCACACGCACACGTGCGCGCATGCACACACACACACACACACACACACACACACACACACACAGAGCTCCCACCTCCGCTGGGCAATTGCTAAACAGTAAGGAAAACCCTGCATGGACATACATTCCTGCAACTCAAGGTTTGCTATCATGATCAGCAAGGGGTGGCTTTTCTTAGGTGCACAAAAATCTGTCCACAAAGCAGATTCAAAGGGAAACAAAAGAAGAAATGAGTTTAATATCAAAATGTAGGTCTGCTACCAAATGATTTTTCTCTACTTCCTGAGAGGATAGAAAAGAGCCAATTGTTGAAATAATTTGTAAATAGCTATACAATTCAGGCCCTTTTTAAAAAACCATAAAATATAAAAAACATTTATTTAGGAGAAGGTGGCCAAGAGAAATGGCAAGCAGAGAGGGAGAGTGGGGGATCCAAGGTTTCTACAAATAAGCTGGACATTAAATATAGGGAAAAAAAGAAAGGGACCGTGTGGCAGAGGTCATTTTAGCTGGAAGAAGTTACCTTGGAAATTTCATGGATTCTTTAAAATTCTTATCTAAATCAAGTTCCCTTTCTTTTCTTATAATTGAACAAGTGTTAAACTGTATCAGGTTGTCACAGCTGCTCCAATACACGAGCTGCACTTAGACTAACAGCTTTCCTTACACGTTTTTGCCAAGTCGTTTCCAGCTCACCGTAATCAGAGTGTGGAGACTTTTTTTTTCCTCTACTACTTGCATATTGAAAAATAAACCCTACATCTTAGATTATTTTTCTCACAGAGTTATCTGGCACATTACGCTTTCAGGAAGACAAAGAGCCGATTGTGGCCTCAGGCCAAATGATCTGAATATAACACCTTATTTTATTTTTATGTATTATTCTCACGGTTTGGGTTCAGAAAACAAACAAACAGAACAAGTTCTGCTGGGTCTGTAAAAAAGTCCTGAGAAATGATAGCCTAATCAAATAATTATCCATGGGCCAGAAAGATAATACATTTTCCCCCACTTCCAGAATATCTCTATAAGGGCATATCAAATGTTCAAAAAATATCATATGGGTAAGGAGGCTTTACTGTATAAGTTGGTCAGAGCTAAAAAAAAAGAAAGAAAGAAAGAAAGAAAAAAGAAAAAGAAATTATGGATAAAGCATGCAGCCCAGACTTTTAATTAAATTGTTTGTTTTACACCCAGAAGCACTTGCAGGTTCAGCCTTGAGTAAGACAATGTTTCCAATCACAAGTGATCGGGCCTGAAATAGCTACACTTTGTGACTTCCAATGTTGCCTCCCGAAATATTCTGTATTTGCAAAACACAGACATTCCAAAAATGCCTTTATTTAATCCAGAATAAATAGACTCCATTTCAGATACACTCTGTAAAGAGTGATCATCTTTCTCCCTAACTAAAAATAAATAAATAAATAAAATAAAATAAAAATGATTGTTTGTCTGAATAGCTTTCAAATTAAATATCCACATGCTATTGTTTCAGAAACCATCAAAGAAATGAAAGGCATCTTATTGCTTATCGTCCTTGCCTGGCATTCGATCTTAATGAGCAGCAAATGTCTTTTATCTTTTCCAAAAATCACCGCAGTGCACACGTTGCCTGAATTTTACCTCATGTTGCTCAAACCCCCCAAAATGAGTAGATTTTGAAATTAGCCAGTTATAGCAATACTTTTCACTTTAAATTTTAATAATAAACAGAGACATTTCCTTTCTCTTTTCTTTCCCCCCCAGACCCTCCCTCCTTTCTAAAAACTGAAGGCTGCTGCTGAAAAGATTGAAAATCTGGAAAGAGTTTGGTATGGACTGGCCAACCCCCCTTTCATTTCCTTCAGATGTTTACAATCTAGCACCTTTCTGAAGACAAAGATAGGGTGGGGGGGAGAAGCTATTTTTCCCTTTGACTGAAGGGTGAGACAGGGGGGTATTAAAAACTGATCAATGTAATTTTTTTCTCAGAACTATTTGCACATCTGTGAAATAATGTAATTTCATTTCTAAAAAACTTTTTATATGACATTCATGATTACAGCCTAATCTGTAGAATTATTTGAATACAATATTAAATGTTCAAAAACTAGCTGTGCTGTGGATGGCTGAGCTGATTCCAGCTGTGCGTCAAACTTATATAATTCTATTAAAAGTCTAAAAGTGAGCCTTTCTAGATCTCAGTGGATCCCTGGAAAGAGGAAATAAGTGTATTGGGAAAAAAAAAAGGTGATCATCTACTACTTTGGGGGGGGGGACGGGGGAAGGGTTGTTATTTTTGGCAAAAATCTCTGGGAGGGAGGAGCATAAAGCTATTCCAACAAGTGCTCACAAACAATAACAACTTTAAAAGGGCTACTTGGTAATCATAACATTCTGTAAAGCTGATTGCATCGCATTATTATAGGGTTCTAGGAAAACTCTGTGACTGAAAGTTCCAAACTTTAAATGTTAATTCTTCTGTTTCAGAGGCAAAAATGCTTGAGATCTGACAGGAGCCAGCTGTCGCTGCTGCTGCTGCTGCTGCTGCTGCTGCCTTCCCCCTAGGCCTGTGCTGTTCCCACATCTACCCCCTCCTGCACAGCCCAGCCCAGCCCAAAGCAGGAAAGTCCCCCCAAATCCTGCTGATCTGAAGGAAATTAACTCTCCAAAAACAATCTGAATACACACACACACACATACACACAACCAACTTGCCCTTACCAAGTGTAAGAGGATGTCCACATGGATACCCCTGAGCCCCTTGCCTCTCCCTCTGATGTGATGTTTGTCCATTTCAAACTCATCATATGTCATGCACGATCAATCCATGGGAACAACTCACCAATGATGTTTAAAAATTAGGAAACCTCCAGAAAATAAAGGTGATGTTATCTGTTTCAAGTTACAGGCTAACACCCATACCCTAAATTCTGGACCTTTTTTGTTTTGCCATCGCTCCCATTTTTCAATAAAAATAAATCACTAAATTGTGTATTATGAATTAAAGGCGTTTAAATAAGGCAGAATCCGTTTGCAGATTAACACTGTCAAATTTTCACTAGAAAGGAAAACACAATTCTTAATAATTTTATGGCATATATTAGTCAGATGATCTCAGGAAGAAAAAAGAAAGCAAGCTCAGGTTGGGAAGAGAGGGGGCAAACACCAGGGTAAAGGTATTATTTCTGCTGCCTGAGACAGACGGACTTTAATAACACTTAACAGAACGACGCACATAATGATCTCCGAAAGCACTTCCTACATCTCATCCATCATGCCAAGGGGAGAATGAAGCCTTCCAAAGCATCAGGAATTATTCGGGATCTTGTCAGTAATTCTCTGAGCCTCCGCTATCACAACACAAACACAAGTGTGTGTGTGTGTGTGTGTGTGTGTGTGTGTGTGTGTGTGTGTGTGTGTGTGTGTGTGTGTGTGTGTGTGTGTCTGAGAGAGAGAGAGAGAGAGAGAGAGAGAGAGACTGACCATTAATCTAGATGAGGTTTTTGGTTTGCTTGTTTTTTGTGGGTTGTTTTTTTTATTCTTCTTTTTCTTTTTTTTTTTTTTTACTTACAACACTTGTGTCGAGAATGGATCAAATGCTTCATGGAGTATACACAGTACTTAGGAAGATACACTAAATAAAACAAGGCAAACCGGAAAGATAGATGGGTAACCAGGGTGTGAAGAAATCAAAATGTGCCCTATCAAAATGCGAGAAAGCAAAGCCGTGTCCTTAACTGTGTGACCCAGGTGAGTGGTAAACTATAAACATCCTGCCTGGGGAAACAGGCTCCCCTGAAAAAAAGTTTCCATCAAGTTGCCACCTATGGTCAAACATCCTTAAGTAATCATCCTAACGGATGCAACAAGATTACTTTCCCTTCCCTGTTAAATAGGAATGCAAACTAATAATAATAATAATGTCTACTTTCTGTCTTCACTCAAAGATCAGAGTCAGCCCCTAGATTGTCTCCTTCACTGGGCCATTTGTTTCACTCCTTGTAAAGTTTTCATTGATCCAAAAAATTGAAAGCAAAGGGGAGTCCTAAGGATTAATAATAATAATAATAATAACAGCTTATTCACAGATCTCTCTCATTTGACAGCTCATTTCTGGCAAGACCAATTGGAGCCCCCAGCTCTCACAGTAAGGTGACATCTTCTTCCTGATGAACTCTGGTCTTAATAGCACAGTGACCATTCTAAAATACTCTGCTCCAAAGAGTGGTGGAGGGTTGGTGGCGGGGCGGGGCGGGGCGAGGGGAGGGAGGTTTATAATAAATATTTGCAAAATAAACTCTTACAGCAGTCTTTTGAATCCACTCCAAATCAACTTCTATACATGCGCTGTAAAGATGAAAGAAGACTGGACGTCTGGTTTATGATAAATTAAAGTGGTTTAACTTCCCAAATCCGGTATTCCATGCAGATGTCTTTCTGTGAAGTTCTCTGAGCTACTCAACAACAACAACAAAAAAGCAGGCTCTTGTCAGACCAAGACTCTTTAGAAAGGATGAACTGGAGAAGGGCCAGGAAGAAACTACATACACACACACACACACACACACACACACACACACACACAATCATAGGTGAGAAAATGCAAATACTAACTAATAAATAAATAGTAATAACTCCCAACTCTTCTAAAGAAACAAGCAGCCTTTTCTTTTTTAAAAAATGATAAAATGAAGTAAAAACCAGGCCATAAACATTTGGAAATTGGTGTTCAATCACAGAGGCTGCCTCTTATGGAAATATGAAAGGTTTTGTTTTTTCAAAAGAAAAAAAAACAGATTTTTTTTCTCTTTGGGAATAATGAATCAAACAGAGATAAGTACTCAGTACACAGATAAAGTTGACCTGTATTATACACACACACACACACACACACACACACACAGAGTTTAGAAGGACAGATAGACGACTAATTCAAGAGGAACTAACTCCACAGCAAGATCTAAACAGCTCCCAGAACGTGGCTGCGGCCTGTCCCCCTCCCTTCTCTCCAGGCCGCACCAGCCCACGTTCCCTGCCTCTCTGCTTCCCCCAGCCGAAAGCTATAAAGTAAAAATGTCACTGGGAGCTTCACCAAGGGCTGGCAATGTACAGATATTTATACTGAATAATGCTCACGTCAGGAATGAGTAAAACCAGGTTTAAAATTGAGCTTTTCACAAAATAATGAAGAAGAAATGTCATGCTAGCCAAGGGAACGGCATAAATTGTGCTTATTCATTCATTATGCTTTTCCCTCCCCTTCCCCATGGAAACATAATTTTTATTTTTCACACCTACACGCATGCAAGAGAATGTGACTTTCACCATAGCTGTTGCTCTTTCAAAGCCCAAGACAAGAGACAGATTAAAAACCCAGTAGCAATAAATTTAGAAAACAGAGGGGGGGGGAGGGAGAGAGAGAAGACATTTCATTCTAGATTTCCATTCAAAGAGAAAAGGTAAATAGGATTCCCACAAATAAAATTACCATGACTTTAACTTTCACTTGATCTAATTGAAATACAGAGAAGAAAAACAAAAAATCTTGAAGGGGTGAATATCACCTGCCCAATGGTAAATACACTGCGGATAGCAAAGGAGCTGGAGGAATAAGACCAAAAAAAAAAAAAAAGTTTTCATTTCAATTGTTCAGATGCTGATCCTGAAAAGGGGGTAACAAAAGAATATGAAGGAAGATATTACTATGGGCAGCTTCCCGGCTGAGAGATTGTAGAGCTGAGAGGGGAGGGCAAATTCCAACTAGAGATGATTGGGGGTGGGGGATGGAATGGGGTCTAGTTAAGGTGCAGACAGATTTCAGTGTGGAAGAGAAAAACCCATCAAGATCTCTGACTCCCTGACGCATTCGCTGTCCCCCACCTTCAAAATAAAACTCTGGTGAACTCTGCTGGCTAGCTGGCAGGCCTGCATACTTTCCTCAGCGCTGAGATAAAGACCCAATCCGCTCATTACACACCTCCAGGCTCGGCCATCTAATAGGAACAAATTGGCAATGACTGCCCAAGCTAGTAACACAGGCCCACTGATTTGTAGATTGATACGGATGCCTAATGATCCCCTTGGGCAGATCAATAGTAACAATCCTCATGCCTGCCTTTCTTCTTTATTGGCATAGAAGACGAAGGCGAGGGGGAGAGAGAGAGAGAGAGAGAGACAGAGAGAGAGAGAAAGAGAGAGAGAGAGAGAGAGAGGAGTCACAGAGCCGGCCACAGTGGGTGGGGAGGGCTACCTGGGGAACAGCTGGAAAGCCAGGACTGACACAGGTGTGGGTGTGGTAGGGGGCAGCCTCCAGGGACACCAGTTTCCCCCAAACTTGCCTCTGACCATCCCTTCCCCCACCCCCGATTTACTTGCATGCTAGGTGACAGGCAAAAGGTGTAAGAACGGGGACCCCAGGTGCTTTTCTATTAATAGTATCTGCGCACCACAGGCAGAGAGCCCCAGATGATCGCCAGCAACAGCTGCTTTCATCTGAGACAGGGAAGGGACAGGAAGAACACCCAAGCACAACCCAAGGCGGACTTGGTGGATGGAAAAATACTCTGGGATGTGGCTGAAGAGGGAAGGGAAGAAGGCAGGAAGCGGGGAATGGGGGATGTCACACTGGAGAACTGAGAGGGAGATGGATTTCCAGTATCTAGGCTCAAAGATGGGGTCACCATGATGAGCATTATTTTGAATATCATAAAGAAGAAGAGAGGGCCATTATCTGCTGTGTTGTGTGAAGAGTACGACTGATACCCTACACCCTTCTGCTCCCCAGCACCAGCCAGTCAGGTAGGGTTGGCCCTTCCAGGTTATTATCTGACCACGCAGCACCCTTTCTTCCTAAGCTCTCTGTGCTTTCTGGAAGTTGACAATGGTTTCTCTCTTCCTTCTGTGGCCCAACCACTCCCCTCCCACCCGAGTTGGGGGTTTGTTTTCCATCTGTGTCTTCTTCTTGTGAATAAAATTATCCAATTAGGAAATCAATTTAAAGTCCTTAACAGTAATGGGGGAAGGTGGGGGTGGGGAACTAATGGAGTTGCTTTGGATTTTCCTTTTTCAATAAATTAATGTTAGTGATGTTCTGTGGATTCTTAAGTGCTCATTGATATCATCGGGGTTACTGCGCCCGTAACAATTAGTCCCAAATTTCTATAACTGATCTGTCTATACTCCAAGAAGTCTGTCCCCTTGAAGAAGCAGGAGAGCTGGCTATTTACAAGACAGGCAGACAAAATGAACTTGGACTTGGGCAACACACAAATCATCCCAGTCTAAAACCTCTATAGTTGGTGTCTATATTCTTTTTTAACTTTTAATTAGAGAAGTGTTTTATTTTAAAAGAGAAGAGAGCAAGAGAGAGATTCTTTCCCTTTCCCCTTTTACAACCATTCTGTGCCCATTTTCAGGTTTTGCATAGAAAAATAGCCAAAGCATAGAGGGGCACATTCAATTTTTTTTTACACTTCTTCCAGACCTGCAAGTAGCCTCCTGAGAATTTGCTTTGTTCAGTAATCAGTCTGGTTTGGTTATTAAAGGAAGATAACACTGAATACCAAAGGTGAAACTGTGTCTTCCTTATTGTCAGTGGTAGAAACCTTTGCAACCCTTCTCATTCAGTGAGAGATTCTCTTCGCATATATGTTTTTAATCTCACCACCTTTTTAAAAAATATTTTCTTGCAAACTCAAAAAAGAACTGAAACCCCCATGAAAAGCTTCGGTATTGCAACCCACTGCTTAAGATCACAAATTAGTAACGTCTTTGCTTGTAGGTTGCATAGTTGTCTTCTTTTTTTTTTAAAAAAAAAAGGCAAAACATCAGAGATGGTGTTCAATTTTGACAGGAAAGGGTCTTTCCTGATAAACCAAATAATCACGTGTGCTGGAGCTCTGGCACTGACCACTTAAAATTCAAATTTCACACTAACACTAAGTGTAATCATTGCAATCAGCTTCACCACCACCACCATCACCATCATCACAATAAAAAGATGCATTCGACGAGCCGCTGGCATCAATCAACTGTGCGGTGCAGATCAGACACGGCAGCAGAGCTCCCTTCTCGCTCCCTGGCTCTGTCTGTCTTCCAGCCTCCCCCCCTCGCCAGGATGCAACCCCCCCCCACACACACACTCACACTCACACACATACAGAAGTGATCACATTTAATTCATTGCATCATTATGTCATCTCCATACTAATCTCTGCCCTCACACCTCCACCACTTTGACATGCAAATGAGCTCAGGAGAAGGGGGGAAAAAAAGCCGTACATTAATATCACACACACAAAAAAAGTCACAGCAATCATGGCATGATTTCCTGCCTCTCAACCCCTCCACACTCCCTTCAGTCCCCACCTCCCCCCCCCGCCCCCATCTCTTTCCAGCACGTTGTACTGGTGGTGATCAGAAGAAACAACAGCAATCTGTTGAAGATCAGACGCTGAGACAGGGAGGTTGGGAGAGAGACACAACACATACACGTGTCGCCAGCGCGCGGCCAGGCAGCCCTATTTGCATATTCACATGAGTTCCCTTCTCAGATTGCTTAAGCAGGGACGAAGTTGGGTGGCTCCCCTACTCACCCTCCCAGATCCATAAAGAAACAGCTAGTAAGGAGACAGGGAGAGAACATTTGAATGTACCGGGGAAAGGCAAGAGAGGGAAGATGAGGAGGGAGGGGGAACAGAGAGAGAGAGAGAGAGAGAGAGAGAGATGCACGCACACACATACACACACAGGAAGAGACAGAGAGAAGGGAGAAAAGAAAAGAAATATATCCCCATCTACCTTACCTCAGCTAGCCTTGTTTGCTGGAGCTCTCAAAAGGAATTCCCTGTGGTTCCTTTAGAATTTTTTGAGAACCATCCTTCAGGGTTTTTAGTTTCTCTCTCTCTCTCTCTCTCTCTCTCTCTCTCTCTCTCTCTCTCTCTCTCTCTCTTTCTCTCTCTCTCTCTTCCTCCTCTTTCTGTGTTGTGACTGGGTTTATAAAAAAAAGAAAAAAGAAAAAAAAAAGACAACTCTATGTTAAGCTCAGTCAAGAAGGCCACAGGGGGAGGGAAGAGAGGAGGAGGGTCATAGCTAATGCCTTACTTACAAAGAGCAACCTGGGCTCGGTTCTAAAACATCCCTCTTCCAGTGACTGACAAAGACTGTATATATATATATATATATATATATATATATATATGGACTACATGTATACATGGAGACATATGTAAGGTTTTCACCAGTCACCCAGATGTCAAAAAAAAATATGTGTAGAGAGCAAAGCAAACAAATGTAGGAAAATTATGAGTCACTGCAGATATCCACTTTGCAGTGCACTGATTGCAGAACCTCCCCCCACACACACACCCGCCTACCACCCCCTGCAGCCAGGGGCTTTATTTGCTGAATCACTTGTGTGGCACTACCTGCGTAGTAATAAGGGGTTGGCTTGAGGTGGGGTTTCAGTTACTGCCATGAATTTCCCAGCTTTGATCAGCTTTCATCAGTACTTTCCCGGTAATGAAAATGTGTGAACATGTCCACAATTTTTCTGTGTTGCTTTTTCTTGCATTATCTAAAAGCAATCGAGAGAAAGGGGGAAAAAAGAGAAAGAGAGAGATTGCAATTAAGCATACATCAGCAAGCAGATGACACTAATAGTAATAGTTCCCTCTCTCTCTCTTTCTCTCTTCCTTATGAAGTGTAAGATTGATATGAATAAAAAACACATAATGATTGGGACAAAATGCACCTGATTTTCTAGTGGCCTATTGTATGATATTATCCTAATTGACTTTATTAGTTCTGGTGAAATGTTATTGTCCCTCTAAGGAATCTGCCTTCGAAGACACACCACAGCACAGATGAGGAACTGCTGATTCAAAGAAATTAAGTGTGGGTCTATGACATGAGACGAATGAACAACAACAAAAAAGAACATTTTCAAAATACAACAAATGTGTATGCCATTCAAACCTATTCATTTCAACAAGCAAAAGCAAAGATATCTGATGTCAGAAGAAACTTTAACAGAATATAACTCTAAAATCTGGCCAGGAGGATGTTTTTGCAAGTGGGTTTGGAATATTGATCATAAACTTATATGCTACCAACAATATTTTACTGTAGCAGGAAAAAACCCACATTATTTATGGTGAAGTTCTATATCCCTTGCAGTTTATGCAAATTGGCATCCAATAACTAATGTAGGCTTTATGAAGAGCAGGATAATTCTAAGAGCAATATAAAAATAAGCATTATGCCATCTATATGTACCAGGCACAGAGACCCACATGCAGATCATTATCTAAATCACTAAACATGTCATATATGAGAGATTATTATTCTGTATCTATAACTGACCTGCAGGAGAGGGAAGGGAGGGATGAATAGAAGGAAGAAAGGAAGGAAGGAAGGGCGGGAGGGAAGGAGAGCGAGGGAAGGGAAAAGGGGGTTTAAAAGACATTAGCTTTACAGTAATGAAGAATTTGAGGGTGGGTTACAGAAATACTAAAATAAAAACTGGTTTCTTTATCTGAAACAGAACTCTTGGCAGACACACATTAGGGGGAAAAATTAATTTTCCTGCATCTCTCAGAGAAAACTATGAAGAGAGAGATGTTCTGCCTTCATGACCTGAATTCTAAGATGAAGAAGAAGAAAAAAAAGAGGATATAATATTAAGAGACTGACCCCTAGATGCATGAGTTATAGCTCTCTACCCCAAATTGATGAAAAACATTTATGACAAGACTCATCAATGAGTCCCGGAAATAAAGAGAAAGGGGGAAAAAATAACAAAAACATTAGATTCAGGAACGCTATATTTCAATATTATCATATGAATTAAATGTAATCCTTGAAGCGGCCAGTCCCTGGGGTCACATATTAGGCTCCCCACATGCAGCCCCCACCTCCGCTTTTTTTTTTTATTTAATAGAGGTCATCCAGGCTGAAAAGCAAAACCCAAATGAAAAGCATCTTCAGTGTGCTTATAACATGAGCGGCAAGGGGTCAGGCAGTGCCTTGTATGGCCTCATAAAAAATACATAACCAGACAGCCTAATAGTATTTCTTTGCATTCATTTTTGGATGAAGAATGGGGGATGGGGGTTGGGGGCTGGGAAAGAGAAAGGGTTGGTGGCTATGATAGAGGGAAAAAAATATATATCCATGTGTATATATATATATCCAAGATAGCACAGAAATTCATGTCTGGAAAAAAAAAAAGAGAGGATAGTTAGTTCATCTTTTTCTTTTGTGAAAACCTATTAAGTACAACTCTCAAATGTGATTGATTTACGCTCCCTTATTGATTTACCCAATTCTAAAATGTGGCTGATCTCAATTTCTGAAGACAGTACAAGGTGTGGGCAAGCCTGTGTGGTTTCATACCCCTGGTCCGTGGGCTCCCGGTGTTATGTTTCTCAGTACAGTAAACATTGATTTACATATGGATTTATAAACTACATTTATTTGGGATGATTTCTGCAAATGGGACAAATAATTAAGGAGAGACAAAAAAAAAAAAAACCCCACAGATGCAGTTTCTTCCTTAAGGACAGGGAGCATGTAAGCAGACAGACTATCAGGCGAGAAGAATGGGCCACTAGGGAAAGGGAGAGAAGGGAAAGAGAGAGGAAAACACAACTGGACAACCAATAATAATAATAGTAATAAACAAACAACTATCAATGCTGAGGAAATGGGAGAAGCTCTGAAGATATTTCCCTCCTACCTCCTTACTTCTATCCTCCCAAATAGAGCCTAGAGTTGAGCACTCCTGCTGGGGTAGATGGAGGTAAAGGGGTGACCCCAGCTAACCAGCCTGTTAGAACTAATCAGGTGTCCTCCCTGGGCTGTCTCCAGTCTGGAGATCATTCCCTTTGTTACGGCCCATCCTCAGCTTGAAATTTACAACTCCTTTGCATTATTAAAGAGACAGCTCGGGCACATCCTCTAAGGGGGTAGAGAAGATTTGGTGAAGATAAATAACTCGGCATTATTTTTATTTAAATGTTATGTTTGTACTCAGTAGTTCAGATATTAAAAATCTAGGATTTTTACAACACAGCCACGTGAATAATCTGCCATTGGCGACTCCCGCTGAGACAGTAAAGAGGCGAGGAAGGAAGCCCGGTTTTTATATTTTTATATTCTCTTCTCTCTTCCCCAGCCCTCCTCGCTGCTGCTGCCTTGGAGGAGGAAGTGGGAGGTGTCTGAGAGGAGGAAAGATTATCCAAAGGTACTTGATTTGGGTAGTCAGTTTGGCGTGACATGGTGTTATTGGAGATGGGGGCCAGCTATGAAGTTTTTCATAAATAATATTCTCACTCTGTGATGGACTGGGTTTCCCACTTAGAACTTCAGGGCTCTCGACCCCAGGGAAGGAACGCAAGCACTGAGGTCATTTACATAATATTCTCAAGGATGTCATTTGGTTGTTCCCATAATAATTTAGTTTGCTGGGAGAGTGTGATACTATCATCTTAAAGGGATGAGTCTTAAAGGGATGTGGAAGACAGGTTGCCATTACCTTTCATCCAGAGCAGCTACCCCCAAAGGTAGGGTGGACATGCTTGCCTGCTGTTATAACCCAACAGCTAAAGTATTTCATTAAAACTTCAGGCAAAAGTCTTTATGACAACAAATGGCTCATTCCAAGACACCCTCCCTGTGCCAGAACTTGATGAAAGGTCAAAGATAAATTCTTCCAAATGATGATTGTGATAACAACTGATTACGTAAAGATTTAAACAAATGGTAGCTGGACCCGGGAAGTATTTCACCAGCTGCAAACTTGGATACTGTGAAGGTAGGTGATTATCAATCCAATTTTTTTTAAATCCCATAACGCTTTAAGATGGGTTAAGAATATTTTTCTCCATATCTATTTGAAAGGACTGTGTACAGGTGCAGTATGAGTTCAGCTAGAATGAATGTAGGCCACCAGGGTAAGTGGAAGAAAGAGTCACTGCAGAGGAGTTTTCCTTTATGATCTTCAGGCATTCACTGAAAAGTATCAGTGTCCTGGACTTAAGGGACATTCCTACTGGGTGAAGACACCCAGTCTAACCCCAGTACATTTCTTAATGCTTCCTCATCTTCCTCATGCTCTTTCTCCCATATAGTGGCCTTTCTTTGTCACTGTAGGCCAGTAACTAAACATACTTCTAAATAGGAGGCCTTCCACTCTTACTGTTACCAACAGATTGGTTCAAATTAACCTCCAGAAAGGGAACAATGTGGCCTTGAGCTAGATGATAACATACTCTGACGAATTTATCAACGGAGAGGAAGGACTACACATCAACAGATACTTGCTGAGCAAATGAGCAGTCAGAGATTAATAACCGAAGGAGTAAGGATCCTTTGGTTATGATCTTCAGGGAAAACAATAATGGCCAAACGCAACTTGGGAAGCAGACGGTGTCTGAATGAATTCTACCGACCAGCAGAGATCACACAGCCTCTGCCAGGCTCCATTTAATCTTCAATCTGAATTTGCAGGAATGATTCAAAGAAATTGCTTTATGTTGTTTTGGGGGTGAAGTCTGGATATGCTGAACATGAACTACCTTAGGGCACCCTCTAAATTCCTCCCTCATTTTGCAAGCTCAGTCACTGGCTTGCTTCCAATAAATGGTTCATTACCTCAGGTTCAATGCCCTTTATTACAAAGTGGTTTCTGTGGAATAGGTATTTGCTGTAGTGGACTTAAATACAAATAATTGTAAGTAAAATATTAGTGTATCATTAAAGAAATGCATTATGAGTCCCTGCCTTCAAAAAATTATCTAAGAAAGAACAAGATGGGCTTCCTTCTGTTTAGCAACAGCATTAGCACACAATGCATGCTGTTGACTGAATTCATGAGGGATAAGCTACCAGTTTTACAAAACAGATACCTAAGAGTGCTGTTGGGTTACATGAACTCAGGTGTCAAGGGGTTAGATGGCACCCTCAAAACATACACTGAGGTTGAGCACTTGGACACTGGCTCAGTCATTAGGCTAATGTGTGAACCTGAGAATGTTGGTTAGCATGTGTGGCCTCCAGTATCATCATAGACAAATATAATGACTACATTCTGGGCTCTTGTCAATACCATGTATCCATTTCTTTGTAAAACAAGTAAGCAAAACAAGTCTTTTCTTTTCAAATGGAAAAGCTCGAAAGTCTCCTAGGATACAAGGAGAGAATATGGGGTCAGTAGAGATATGTGCTCTGATCCCAGACTCTCAGTCTCACCCACCCCTGACCCCAGACCCACACCCATCATGCAGGCTGGCTCACTCAAGGTGACCTTGTTCTTGGTTGTACACAGAATGATGCACCTCAGCACAGAACATGGGCAAGTCCCAAGCGATGCAAAGTGTGGGGAATCACACTGAAATGGGGCTACAGGAGCAGAATAAAAGCAGTAATAGCTGCACATCATATTTCCTTAATAAGTTCATAAGATAAATTCCTCTGCTCAAAAGTCTTACATGGTGTAGCAACATTCATCTAGTGCTTGAACAATGTTTAAATGAAATATATACACATAAACCCAATGATAACCAATTTGACTTTTGCACGGGGATTTTTACTTGTTTGAGGCAATATGATTTCTTTGGAAAAAGAAAACCCCAAACCTCTGATCTTGTCACCCAAAGCACAAATACCAAACTTATGAAAAAAAGTAAATTAATTTTCATAGCATAAAATCTTAAGAATTTCAAGTATCACATTATGCAAGTAATTTCCCCCTTTTTATGCTAACCCACATTTTAATTCCAAAACTACTTGCAAAAATAATGTCATTTTCCAATTCAGTTTTTGACAGTTCATACTTTTTTCTTTCATAATTGCTTTTATGTGAATTTTTAAATTATTTATCACCAATTAAATAAAAAAGGCAAAACACATTTTCAAGTACTATCATTGACTATATGAAAGTGTGTTATACAGTCCTTCATAATGTACTAATCTAAGGTAAAAGTTTTCTCTTAAAATTACCTCTTCCTGGGGCTGAGAAGGTGGCTCTGAGGTAGAGCGCTTTCCTTGCATGCATGAGGCCCTGGGTTCGATTCCTCAGCACCACATAAGAAAAAAGAAAAAAGCCGGAAGTGGCGCTGTGGCTCAAGTGGTAGAGGGCTAGCCTTGAGCAGAATCGCTGAGGAACAGTGCCCAGGCCCAGAGTTCAGGCCCCATGACCGGACCCCAAAAAGAATTACCTCTTCATAATATATATGATATATAATATATAATGAACTGATTTAAAAATTCCTAAGAGTTGACAAGATTTTATCAATTACTATGAGAAGGTTCCATGGATTAAAAAAAATGTTAAGGAATGCTGATCTCAGAGGCTGATCTCCAATCTAAAATTATGTATTTTAAATGAGATACAAATGAGTCTTCTAAATTAGTGGAAAGTAAGTTTACAGACCCTCTCTCCTATCATAGTCTTCCAAATCATCTCAACTCAACCTATCAAGCCAAAAAATTTTTAACACATGAAAATCTGGAAGTATAAAAAAATAGATAAATACATTTAAAATGTGAACTTATCTACTGTGTCTTATCTTTCCTCATTATCTATTATCTGGAATGGTGATCTACTTGATTCACTGTGAAATTTGAGTTTAAAACTTTGTAAGACATTAGCCCGGCACATACTTCTGTATCTTGGTAATGAACTAGATTAAAAATGTGTCTATTTTTAACTAAAATCTTCAGTCACATCATTCAAGTTACTGAGAGAGGAGAGATAATCCTCTCTCTCTCTCTCTCTCTCTTTCTCTCTCTCTCTCTCAATCTCTTTAAAGAGTCAGGCCAACAGAAGTATCAGGAAAAGAAACAAGATCTCAAGATGCCACTCAATGTCATGGTCAGAGAAGAAGGAAGTATTTGCCCGCACTAAATCATGGGCAGGATGGTTATCTATCAAGAATTGAGATTGTGAATAGGATTATAACTGGTCCTGGACTTTAGAGGAGTGTAAACATTTGTTCATGTAGACATCATTTTGTAGAGCGGAAGTAGTAAATATTTAAGAATTTGCAAGATCATCCAATCTTTGTCTTAACTGCTCCATTGTCCTTCACAGTGAAGAAGCAGAAAGAGGCAGTACACAAACCACTACCCAGAATGGCTGGCTTCCAATAAACCGCTATTCCTCAACTCAGAGGCGACAGGCAGAATTCAGCCAGCCACGGGCCAAGCTTCCATCCCATAGTAACTCTCCTTAACACAATTAAAACCTGGAAACAAATGGAGATGTCCAATAAAAGTGGAAGAATTGGAGGAGCTTGGTGATCACAAATTCATTACGATATTTAATCCACTTGATTTCGATGGAGGGGTGCGTTCAGCAGGCGAATACCATGTGTTTATATAAAGTATTCAGGCGTGTATTCAAATTGCAGTCAACTAAGTGACAATAGTTTCTCCCTTCACTACACTTTTGTTTTCTAGGTAGAGTTTCAGTTACTCACATCAAACCATAGACCAAAATAATAAATTAAAATGGAAAGTTGCAGGAGTGATTCATGGGCTTTAAGTTGTCTGCTGTACTAAATGCTGTGGCTGAAGTCATCAACCCCCCAATCCAGCAAACTCTGGATGTGAATCTTTCCTTGGTCGAGTGTATCCGTGTTGTGTGTCCTACCTGCCCGTTCCTCACTTAGCAACCAACCTGGCTATGGGTTATCAGATCTTCCGCAGTGCCAACTACCATTACTGGGTCACCTCATACCAGGTCCTAGTGCCCACAACACTCACCTCACTTCATCTTATGTGGCCTTCCGCCATCAAACATCATAAGAAGTGTGAGTACCACACTGAAATTTAACCGAAAGACCTCGCATTGACACAGCTTGGGGGATCACAGATTGTCATCATTGGTACATTCTAGGATTCACTATTGTTTGTCTCTGTTTATTTAAATAAAAACTTGCCAGGAATATTTTTTGTTATCATAAAGGTGATGAACAGAGGGGTTACAGTTACATAAGGCTGGTAAAGAGTACATTTCTGTTTGGACAGTGTGTTTGTCTCTTCGCATGCCAGTTACAAGTCAAGATTCAAACAGACACGTGTGCGAGAGAAACCTCTGTGTGCGGTAATCTCTGGGGCTTGAGGTGTCTGTTGGGAGTGTTGGGGTAAATCTCCCATGAATGAGGAAGACTGCTGTATTTCCTCGTGGCTCACCTCCTCAGGGCACATGTGGCAGTAGTCTCCAGACCTTGACTTTTTTTTGTTTTTTAAGATTTTTTGGATTGTAAGGGGCAGATAGCACTCACCTCCTGATCAGTCCTTCTAATGAGTTTGTTTTCAAAACAAATCAGTGCCCCTGAGTAAAACTTTACTCCCAGAATGGAGTGTTCACGAGCAGCTCAGACAACAACACAAATCTCAATAAGATGAAGTCATAGACTACCAACCACCATGCTGAGATAGGGGACTGCCATCCACTGAGCTTTCTTGTGCTGAGCTAAACCACTTGCAATGTTGCCCCTGTCTGTCTGGATATGTTTGGGATAGTGAGTGAGTGTATTTTTACAATGGCTTCTCCTTGCATCTCTGCCTCTTGGTGCATTCATTTAAATAACATGTTTTCATGCCACACTGAAGCTTTACAACACTGGAAATTTCAAACATAAAACTATCATGTCATCAAGTGGAATTCTGATTTTTTTGTGTGTGTCTATTTGGGTGGTGGCAGAGTTTAAATTCAGGGCCTTGTGCCTGCTAAGCAGGTTCTCTGTCACTTGAGTCTCATCCCTAACCCTGATTTGCTTTAGTTAGTTTTTTTTTTTTTTTTCAGATAGAGTCTTGTATTTTTTTTCCTGGAGCCAGTCTCAGGATCTCAATTCTTCTACCTACTGAAATACATGGGATTTCAGGGGTGAACCACCATGTCCAGTTTATGTCTTTTTTTTGGCGGGGGGGGGTCCGGTCGTGGGGCCTGAACTCTGGGCCTGGGCGCTGTCCCTCAGCTCTTCAGCTCAAGGCTAGCGCTCTACCACTTGAGCCACAGCGCCACTTCCGGCTTTTTTCTTTTTGCTTATGTGGTGCTGGGAATCGAACCCAGGGCCTCAGGCATGCAAGGCAAGCGCTCTACCACTGAGCCACCTTCCCAGCCCTCCAGTTTATGTCTTAAGAGGTGATTGTGTAACATTTTTTGCTCAGGTTGGCCTCAAACCATAATTCTCCCCATATCTACCTCCAGAGTAGCTGGGATTATACTTTGCTTCATCTTACCATGTGCAGTTCTTTACAATAGAAGAACAAAAGTCTCTTTTTGACAGTGATAGTTACCAATTGAGGTAGATTCTTAAATTAGCTAATGAACAGAATCCTTAATCTGATACCATGAAAATGATAGTGGATAGATTATGAGGGTTTTTTTTAATAGTTACATATCTAATGAGAAAAAAATACGAATCTAGGACTAATGACATATAACGATAGGTGCTTGCCCGATGATTTCTTAGGGCGTCATAGGTGCTCTGGTTTCATGGAAGGCAGAGAGAATGATTAAATAAGGGTATAATGCACCCTCCCATGACACATGCTAAGCTCATAGGCAAGACACCCTCATCCACCAGTTCCCTTGTAATGTTCCCACTTAAAATACCAAGACTGATATTTATATTGAAGAACCTGCACAATTTATTTCCCAAAGATGGAGAGGATAATGCTGATGAGTTTTTCATTAAAACACACTTTTTCACTTCTCAACACTGTATTTTTTTTTGAGTTCTACTATTACATGGATCAGCTCATCAAAATGATGGATCTGAGATTTGAAATTAATTCAGGATATAAAAGGAAAAAAACAGGATAATGACAATTATTAAAAATGATAATCCCCTCAAGATCACAATCCAAAGAATCAATCTAATGAGTAAAAATATCAAATATAAAAATACCCTTTTCTCTGACAAAATCCACCACAAGCACTACGGTTTGAGCAAAACATTAAATGAATGTTGCTCACTGAAACTTGAATGTTTTCCTTTTAATAGTAAACTTATACAGAAATCTGGAAATCCAGTACTCTTTTACAGCTATATAAAAGCTATGTGCGTAGGAAATTAGTACCTAATTTAATGTTTACCAAAAATCTAAGTAATATGCTACATAAAAGGGCTAAAAATAATTTCCTTCAATTCCAGGAGCTCAAGAGCATTTCCGACTTAAGAACCACCACCTTAACAAGGAGCAGATTCATTCTTTCAAGGAGTTGGGCCGGGTACAGTTCCTTCTTACTGAGAAGCCAGTGTTTCTTAACAAAGACTAGAATGGAAGGAAAAACCAGTTGAAGCCATGGTGCCTAGCTTGTTAAGTCACATTTAAGGTGAATTCTTCAGCTGCCTTGAAACTTGTCCGACCCCTCCACTCCCCTTACATCCCTTCAACCCAGAATGGACCCCTTGTTTGCTTTAATATCTCAGAATACCTAATGGTGTCTCCACATTTCCAAAGGCTTGCAGATTCTAGCCCTTCTTTCCAAGTATCTTGGAATATACTCCTCCTCTTCTTCCTAGTTTATTTATAATCTGCTATAATGAGGTTTCTCAAAAACAAAAAGGATGATGAAATTAGAAGCAGGTAAACGTAGTTCAAGGCAACTCAGCATTGCCAGACAGCAGTCGATTCTAGCTGAAAGACAAAGGATAGGTGAATTACATTCATTCCTACACCAAGATGCACCAGCAACATCACTGAGGTATGATATGACAACTGGGAAAAACAATCAAAGGTTTTTGTTTTTAGTGGTATTTAGGGTCACTCCTCTTAAATAAATAGGATCGTTTTTAATTTTTTTAATATAAAAATTTGAGTTCAGGACCTGTTCTTTTGTGTGTGGGGGTTATTATTTTTTCTTATTATATTGTTATCTTCCAGGAGTAATACAAAGGGGTTAGCATTTGATGAGTATAATGCATCTTGATAAATTATTTCCTCTTTCATCCACCTTTCCAAACCTAACCCTCCCCTCAGTCTTCCTAGTGTAATAGGCCATGCACTGAATATTATAACAGCATTCTTCCCTTGCTACCTTGTGTTGATTATGTTCAAGATAGGATCTTGCCTTATACTCAGATAAGCCTAAACTGTAATCTCCCTATTTGTGCTTCACTTTGTCACTGGGAGGATATGTGTGCCCTGTCATGCCCAGCCATTGATTGAGATGAAGTTCTTCAAACTTTCATGCCTGAGCTGGCCTTGAACCATGAGCCCCTGATTTCTGCTTACCAAATAACCAGGATTGCATGGCTACTTAATCTTCATAATAATAGAAAGAATCCATGATCACTTAACTATACTAAGCAAGCAGGATCTCACTTAATCCTCACAATAATTTTATGAGTTCAATCTATTTGTTTTCTCTGTATTAAACGGACAAATTAGAGTAAAGCGTATGTGGTTGTAAGCAAAAGCGACATATTTTCAGCCCCAAATAATTGAATGTCAGCAATTAGCAATAAATATTGCAATTAATGAGCAGTAAAAAGGACTCTAAGAAATGTTCATCTGAATACTTTCAATTTTAGCGCAAAAGAGTGTTGGCTCAGTTTCCCCATTTGTTGATCATTGGTTTATTGACCAACCTCTCCTACCACTGACCATATATTTAGGGCTGTCTTCTTCTTTCTGCATATGTTCATGGACTAGAAAGTTTGTAAATATCTGCACATTATCACTCTTCTTTGCTCCATGTAGCCAGGAAAAGTTGCATGCCACAGCACCTCCTTTGGTCTCATTAGCTCTTTGATTTGTACCCTTGGTGGGTACATACCTGTTTTCATTAGTGGGAAAATGCAATCAAATATCCACCAACATTCAAAAGACAGTGCAAGGTGTGAAGTGGTCCTGTACTTGAACAGACATGGCCTATTCCTCCTGGTCTATTATCCTATATTATATCTTTTATAAATATAATAAAAAATCACTTGCAAAGAACCAAGGAAGCAAGTGCAAGAGGAACACTAGAAAATGTACTTTAAAAAACGTATGTAGGGCTGGGAAGGTGGCTCAGTGGTAGAGCGCTTGCCTTGCATGCATGAGGCCCTGGGTTCGATTCCTCAGCACCACATAAGCAGAAAGAAAAAAGCCGGAAGTGTCGCTGTGGCTCAAGTGGTAGAGCGCTAGCCTTGAGCTGAAGAGCTGAGGGACAGTGCCCAGGCCCAGAGTTCAGGCTCCATGACTGGACCCAAAAAAATTAAAAAAAAAAGTCTCTACCTTACCCCACCCCCAACCCCTAAGTGATCCTAAGTGATATTCTCTCTCTCTCTCTCTCTCTTCCTCTCCCTCTCTCTCTCTCTGCACTGTGACACTGACAACATGAACCTGGTACCACTGCATTTAGGGCTCTCAGCACAGTGATGGTTACAAAGATATTGGAATCTCATCCTAAACTTGTTTCCTTCAACAACCATCACCTAGAAACTGAAGCACAATATGGAAAACATGGAAAGACATGAGCAGAAATGGAAGAGAGATTTCAATAACAACACAAAGGAGAAGGAAATCAGAGTAGAAGCTGGAGTTCAAGACTCTAGACAGAGACAAAACAGAGTTGGAGGGAACAAAAAACAGAGAGAACAGGGAGGAAGTGGAGGAACAAACTATAAGAAGGGGATAAAACTACAGCAGACACAAAAGGTCGTGGTCATTTACAATGGCCCTCAGCTTCACAAAACTGGTTACCTATCTTCCTATGCCTCATTCACTGTCAGGTTCTCTAGGTCTAGTGTCCTAATGGGAGAATTGAAGAGCCTCAGAGAGATTAAGATGGGAAAACTCTGTATGAGAATGTGTGTGTGTGTGTGTGTGTGTGTGTGCGCGTACACAGCGTTCATCAAATTATCATAGGAATCCATGACCCCAGCTAAATTAAGAATGCTAATCTGCTGTATGTCCAGTTCCCTCAGGCAGGGGGTAAAATCACAGGTTATCAGTGGGCAATTTCCCCAGCTGTTTTCCTTGTGGGTCAAGAGAATTTATCTGAATTGGAGGGAAAGGGGGAGGGGGCACTCATAATCACTGATGAAAATTTCTCCCCCAATTACCCATGGTAAATGCATCATGCAAATGGATACATTCAGGGGCATTTGATAAAAATGTATTTCTATAGGGTTGGAGCAGAACATCTTAGGGTCAAGGAAAAAGACATCTGAAACTTGGCAATGCCCAAAAGGCAGGAAAGATAATAATAGAAAAGAATCAATGAAATCATAATTACTGAAAAAGGTAACAACTGAAAACACTGGGTATGAGTTCTCCATCTTAAAATGTGGAATCATTCAAATGCTTCTTCCTTGAGTAGCTACCCCAAAATATTAGGGGTGTGTAGTGAGTACATGCCTCTCTTTCAAAAGCTGGGGTTTCTTGTGATTAACTGATACTTCATCATCATATACTGATTTTTCAACAACATATTCAAAGCATACACCACCCAGTGACATTGTCGCCTCTTAGTTTGTAGAAGGATGCTCCACGAGGAAATTGCCTGAAGATCCATTTCCCCCATCATGAACTGATTCATGACTGCAGCTCTGTTTTGTTTTGCTTTTGCTTTTGTTTTGGTGTCGGTGAACTTAAAGTTCAGGGCCTCACAACCTCATGTCGATTTTTCACTCAAGGCTAGCACTCTATAACTTGAGCTACACCTCCATCTCCAGTTTTTTGGAAATAAGAGTCTCATGGACTTTCCTGCCTGTGCTGGCTTAACTGGGATCCTCAGGTCTCTGCCTCCTGAATGGTTATAATTATAGACAGGAGTCACCAACACTCAGCTCATGACTGTTCTTATATCAGCCCAGGCAATAGTAGAGATGGTATATGTTAACTTGTGTTCTAAGCTGCAATTGCTTCTCTAGTCAGTGGAGCTGCCAGCAAACTAACATTCATCATCCAAAATTAACACACACATGCACACACCTACATACAGAGACACAGAAAATCTATATGATGGTTTTATGAACCAGATATAGACACTGAAAAATGAAATCTTCCTATAATTGAACTATGCTATAATTTTCAACTTTAGGCTGAGTCCTGAACCAATGCATGCTTTGTTTGGCTCGATTTAAAGCACAGAAGATCTCTTCGGGAGCATGTTTTGTATTATTCTATACCAACCTTCTGTAAGAACCCCGCTGAACAGCAAGGGAGGTATACGTCAATGGTACAGATCCAGCAGCTGTTTCTTATGCCCAACTAAACTAGTTTTCAGCACCACTGGAGCCCTCTCAAAAGTGTGTGCACGTATTAAATGCCTAGACCTTTCGAAATGTTTGAACAAGAGATTAAGCCTTGTGTTTCCCGCTCTCACAGATGTGAAATATTCATGTGAAGATTGAATGGGGATAAGATATCTGGGACTTCTCATCAGGAAAGATTTGATGACATCACAAAAGCTCTGCTAACCTGCAAGCGATTCCTTCGAGCCAAGAAGAATGAAACTTCACCAAGGCAGACAGAGATGGAAACCAGCAGGCTTCTGGCCACTCTAACAAACCTGAATTAAGACGAAAACATTGCCCTTCAGCCTCCAAATTCTGCCGATTCCAGTTTTACTCTTGGATAGAGGTCGACTTAGAATCAAAACAGGAATGGCAGGGCTCAGTCCAAGGATGTGTTTTCATGCATTCTGATCATTAGATGCTAGTTTTATCTTCATATATTTATTTCTGAGTCATGCCACAGCCTTATGTAGAGAATCTAGTTCCTTTTTTATTTATTTTTTTTGGGGGGGTCCAGTCGTGGGGCCTGAACTCTGGGCCTGGGCACTGTCCCTCAGCTCTTTAGCTCAAGGATAATGCTCTACCACTTGAGCCACAGCGACACTTCCGGCTTTTTTCTTTTTGCTTATGTGGTGCTGAGGAATCGAACCCAGGGCCTCATGCATGCAAGGCAAGCGCTCTACCACTGAGCCACCTTCCCAGCCCTCTAGTTCCTTTTTTAAAGACTTAGGTATTTTCAAACATCAGTTTGTATCTTATACTCAATTATCAGTATAATCAGTTTTACATTTTATACAAAAAATTAGTTTCAAAATATATTCCAAGTGAGTTTGGATTTTTTTTCTTTTATTTTCAATTTCCACAAGATTCATTTACTTACTCACTTGTGAAGTTTAATGACCAGGCTAAGATCTTTTTTTTCTTTTTTTTTAAAAATTACAATATTAAGATTTAAGGGGCTGGAGGTATAGCTCAGTTGGTAAAGTATCAGCCAATAAATGAAAGTATCAGGTACCAAGTTCAAGTCCTATTCTCTGACCAAAACAAAAGGAATTTTAGGATTTGAATTCAGGGCTTCTCACTTGCTAGGCAGGCTTTCTACCACTTGAGCCACATTCTCAGCCCTTTTTACTGGGTCATTTTTGAGATAGAGTCTGGCTTTTTGACTGGGCTAGCCTGGATTATAATCTTCCTGTTTATACCTCCTACCTGAGTTGAGATGACAAGCATGTACTATAACTACTATAACACTTAGCTTTTGTTTGTCCTGGTGAGAAGAGGTCTCATAAACATGTTTCCTGGACTACACTGGAACCATAATCCTCTGAATCTCAGCTTTCCAAGAGGCGAGGATAATAGGCCCACACCACCACACCCAGCCTCTGAGTGGGATTTTTGTAAACGTTTTGGCTGGACTGGCCTCAAACCACTCTCCTTCTGCTCTTAGACTCTTGAACAGCTAGGATTGCAAGTGTGGCTAGAATAACCCCTTTTAGCAGCAAGCACCAGTGTGCATGGTAAGAGTGAACCATCTTCAAAGAGGAAATCCTTTCACTCACCATGCCACACGTGAGAGATGAGCCCAACTGAAGACATTTAAAAAAAAAAAAGGACTAAACCATTTTCATTCACACACATGGGATGTCGGAGGTAAGGAGAGGGGGAAGAAAAACAGGAGGGCATGGAATAGAGAAGTAACAGGGGAATGTACCCAAATGAGATGATCAGAAGAAGGTAGTGAGAAATTCCTGTTAACTAAGCAAAGGCCACCCAGATATGACACGTTACCATTGGCTTATTTGTATCACTGCAAAGAAAAGAAAGTTCCTCCAATGCATCTTTCATGAGTGGCTTGGAGGAAAATGGAGGTGCTGGCTTTCGTGCCTAGGCTGTTGTAAAATGCAAAACCAAATTAAACCTAGGTAGGGTGTGGCTGAGGTAGAAACATGAATGGCATGTTTGGTTAGCACTCTGGATTTCCTACAGGACCTACTATTTAACCATACATTTTAAAGGACAGAAGAACACAATCAGATGATGTTGTAGCGCTGAGAGTCAGTGTGGTATTCAACTACTCAGTTAATCGTATCCAAATCAACAACTTCTTCAAAAGCCAAGGGACTGACGTGCAGGTCACTCGCTTCCTTCCTGTGGCATCTGTGAACTTCTCCTTTTTCCACGCTGCTCATTTCCTATGTGACACCGTGGAAAAGAAGTTGTGGGACCTGGTTTGTGTTCACTTTGCAGACAGAAGCCAATCATGGGAATGTCGTCCTTTGTGCCGGTTCTGGGGCTTGAACTCAGGGCCTCAGGTTCTTGCTTGTTGTTGTTGTTACTGTTGCTGGTGTTGTTTGCTCAAGGCTGGTGCTCTACCACTTGAGCCACCGCTCTGCTTGTAGCTTTTTGACAGTTAACTGGAGCTAGGAATCTCAGGGGCTTTCCTGCCCAGGCTGGCTTTGAACCAGAATCCTCAGATCTCAACCTACTGAATAGCTAGGATTACAGGTGTGAGCCACCAATGCTTGGCTTATCCTTGAACTAAGAAAAGTCCCAGTGATCATGTACAATGTGTCTTTTAACCAAGAGGGGCTCTCAGCTTGACCCAAAACCCAGGTCATTCCTGGTAGCTCCCAGGTCACAAAACCAACAAACTATTGGAAACAACAGTAGTATCTGAGGACCAGCTTTGTATCCAAGATATATGCCCACCCCAGCCAGAGCAGAGCAAAACCCACTATTTCTTCCTAATCAATCTCTCGACAGAATTAGACCCTGGCTTATAGTTGAAAATGAGAAATAAATTTATTGTGCTTTCTGTCCCATGTATTCCCTAGTACTACTTATAATAATATGGAGATAAAGATTCATTGTGTGAGTAAAATTGGTTTTCCAACAAATTCCATTGCTCTTAAAATAAAAATAAGATTCCCAAGGTAAGAAAAATATAATAATATATGTACAAAAGAAGACAACTAAAGGCGGGGGGGGGAGAAAAACAAAGAGAAAAGAAAACAAATAGTAACCAGAGGGAAGCAAAACATATTACCTAGCTAAGAGAGTATGAGGGATTTTGACTGCACAGTGACTTGCATCTGAAGAGATCAGAGAGAGAAAACCCCATCACCTGTGTGGATTTCTCCCCAGGCAACTTTCATGGGCATCCACAATACAAGCAGGTGGAAGTAGGAAATACTTGAAGGTACATGAGACCATCCTAAGAATAGTCCACTGAGCCAAGATGATGCATGTCTATGCAGGAGGCAGAGATGGGAAGACCCTGGTTCAAACCCAGCATAGGCAAACAGTTAACAAGTGTGATGGTGTACACCTGTAATCCCAGCTACACTGAAGGTAGAGAGGTAGGAGGACCTCAATCCAAGACTGGTACTGGGTAAATGCACAAGACCCTATTAGAGAAATAAACTACTGCAAAAAGAGCTGGGAATGTGGCTTAAGTGGTAGAGCTTAGCACGCCTGAGGTCCTGGGTTCAAAATCATGACTTTCACTTCTTTTGAATATCTAATCCATTTTAGGGTAAAGGAATAGAGTGCAAAGATATGACCTGTGAACCCCAATAATTAATGAAGCAAAGGTGAATATGTGCCATTTGGGAGAGCAGTTAAGGGGACTTCTGCACAGACAGCCCACCGGCAAGCTCACTGGCACCTCGCCATCCCCAGTCACCTCCTCTGCCCTGCATGTACCTGCTCAGAGAGATTGAGCTCGCTTCTGCAGAGTGAGGAGTGCTCTTACACAGAGGCCCATGAGTTGACAGGAGAACATCACCCTCAAGAGATGTAGGTGCATCTTCCTAGATTCTTAACGGCATCTCTGTTCTCAGGAAAAACGTGCAGAGAACCATGCTGGCCAGTGAGAAAAGTTCATCTGTCATAGGATCCCAGGAACAGGAAGTGTCCACGTTAGACAGCCTGCAGACACAGAAGGTCCAGGAGTGGTTGTCTGGGGCTCAGAGGAGGCGTTGGAGGGACGTGGAGAGTGCAGAGTGACCACTGATGGGCACTGGGTTCCTTTATGCTCAGTGATGAGGATAGTTTAAAATGCAATGACAATAGCTACATGGACTCTGCATACGCCACTGAATGGTGGACTTTACATGGGCAAATAGTGTTGTGTGTGAATTTTATCTCAATAAAGTGGTTATTCCCCGACCCACCAGAATTGCATACAATTTAGCCCCTCTAGGACAAAAAAAAAAAAAAAAAAGTTAGCAAACTCTTGCCCATGAGATCTGACAAACAGAGAAAATGGCCGGGACAGTAAGATGAAAGGCTTCCTTTCTTATTAAGGAAAACCGTAAGAGGAAGGAGACTTTGGGGGGTCTTTACTGGTGTTGGTTGAAATTTTTTTTTGTTCATTCACACTGGACCCCAGTCACTGTATGTTGCATGAATCAAATATACCAAGTTACTTAAGACATGTGGACAAAATTTATCGGAGTTTGCCCTCTGGGATAAATGTAAGTAGAAGTAAATTGATGGAGATTAAAATTAACTATACACATATATGCATATATAAATGTGTGTGTTTGTTTTTTGTGCCAATACTGGGGCCTAGACTAAAGACCTTACAGTCTTATTTTTTTGGGGGGAGGGGGTGGTCTCAGAGCGTGAACTCTGGGCTTGGGCGCTGTTCCTGCTCTCTTCAGCTCAAGGCAAGCGCTCTACCACTTGAGCTACAGCGCCACTTCCGGTTTTCTAGTTGTTTATTGGAGATAGAGTCTCATGGACTTTCCTGCCTGGGCTGGCTTTGAACCACAATCCTCAGATCTCAGCCTCTTGAGTAGCTAGGATTATAGGTGTGAGCCACAGGTGCCCAGCTAAGACCTTACACTCTTGCCTGGCTTTTTCACTCAAGGCTGATGCTCTACCACTGGAGTCACACTTCTGCTGGCTAATTGGTGATTAAGAATCTCACAGATTTTTCTGCCTGGCTGATTGGCTTTGAACCTTAATCCTCAGATCTCAGCCTCCTGAGTAGCTAGGATTACAAGCATGAGACACCAGCCCCTCGCTAAGGGTTTCTTTTTAATTAGGCATCACTGATGGAAAGATTATATTCCAGCGAAATAATCCTACAAAAATACTACAGGAAGCACAAATACCACACCAAAACTCCTAGTTCGTCACATTCTAGCTTATGAGAGAGGACCGTAGATAGCAGTAACATCATTGGATGGAATTTTCTGCCTTCTTTTGGAGGAAAGGCAGGACAACAGAACATTCCTTTACTCTGTTTTTCAATTTCATTCATTTATGTCAACACCTAGCCAGTGCAATTAACCTTCACATATCCTCATGAATGCAAAAGCCATCAACGTTCAATGCCATACTACAGATATGTTTCATGTGTTCTCATTTCAAGTTTCCTTCTAGTATAGGATTTGGACTTAAAATCTGTTCTCTAGATGTTGGGGAAATGGGAAAGTAGCTACAAGGAGAGAATCTGAAGTTATAACTTTCTCAGCCTACAGTTAGATGCCACCAGCTTCTACCTCCATAGAATGGATAGTCCTATAACCGAAGGAAGCCATGACTGACCAGGAACAGACGCAAAGATGTTTTCTTCATCATTTTGGCTACATAAGAACAATTGAGATGACATGGTACATGTGTAAGCTTTATATGTACCAACATCATACTGGCTGGGCTCAGGTACTTGCTCAGAAATTGATCTTGAAATATTTCCCCTTAAATATAAAACAAAAAATGGAAAAAGCAACAACCAGGTTTCCCTGCCCCAGCGAGAACATGACACAGCCACAATTTACAATTTCCTTCCATCTCATTGTCTCATCCTTCCGGCCTCTGCCTCTCACTGTTGGTGCCTTTCCATCCGCCCTTCAGCCCCCATTGCTGGGTAACTCCCAGAAGTGCCCTCCTTCATGCCGCCCAGAAAATGCTGATGTGTGGAGGAATAAAAATAAAACAGAGGAAAGGAAAGAGGGAGATGGTCATAATGAGGAAGACAGGAGGGTAGAGAAAACCTGAGAGAGACAGAGAATGTCAACGCCAAGTCTGGCATTTGCCTATTTAAATTCAATCCTGCAGCTCTGGCTGGGCTGAGCAATAGATGGTCTGTGTTATGAATTTCTGATCAGACAACAGATAGGTTATGAGAAGGGGACGTAATCCCACTGACAAAGCCTTTCCTCCGAGCGAAGCCATGTAATAGCCCACTCTTGAGAGACAGCTCCCAGCTTTCCTTTTTGTATGTAGGTATGTGTGAACACACACATAATTTCTCCCTTTCTTGAAGAAAAAGAGTTAAAAACGGTCATTTCTACGGTGTTGGAATAACTGACAGTGGCCTGCATCAGACACAGGAATGAGTCTCAGCAAATCAGATGCCTTCACCAAATAAATGACATTTTTTTCTTCTTTAAACCTAATTGGAATTCGTCTCCTTGCCCCATTTCTTTCTTTTTTGTCTACATGGGTGAGCTAAACAAAAGCACTGAAAACAAACCACAACACTGGTGAAACTCATTCCAATTTTTTTGTTTCACGCTTATTAGTTTGTTTGTAACTTTGAAAACCACCTATCTACCATGGATAACAGATTGCATGGATGGTATGTCAAGGAAGAAACTGAGTCTTCAAAGGATTTTTCACATTTCTGTACAGGAGGGAACAAAATGTGAGATTGCTTTGTGCAGTGGTCATAGGCAGCTCATTATTCTAGCTGTAGGTAAGCATGACACTAACCAAGAGATCTGCAGGTTCATTGAAACTTATGTCACAGAGAGCAGGCATTAAGTTCCCCAGTCAGCACTGGGCAACTGTTCACAGTTGCTGTACCATAAAAAGTGAGAAGCCATAAATCTGGGATCAGAGGCTTCTGGTGTTGGGTATATCCACCTCCTTGAAACAGACACAGACACACAGACACAGACACACACACACACACACGAGCTGTGTCAACTGCCACACAGCTAGAACAACAGACAAGAGAAATGTTTAGGGATACAAATGGGGTCTACAGCCCATTGAGCCATACAGCATCTTCTCCTCTTGCCTCTCTGAACAAGACGTCTTTCGACATTCACTAGAACCTTACTACCAACAAATGCATGGCAAGTTCCATTACTGATCAGCTCTGCGTATCATATAGCATGGACTCATTGCAAGCAGAACACAACATCTCCTTAAACCTAGAATCCTCGATCCCAGTATGTTTTGTTTTGATGGGGATATTTCAAAGACCATGCCATCGTGACTTAGATCTTTCCTCTACCTGAAAATGCTCCACTTATAAAATGATGACCCACTCCAAGATCAAAATGGTTGATGCCTGTCACTACGGTATGCCGTTTGTAATGCCCCGTTCCTACTTACGTTGTCCATTCCCATCAGGGAAACTTCCCTCCTCTTTCCTCTGCGCTATAATAGATCCATTAAGCAAGTACGGATGCCGGGCAGGGGTGCAGCATAATCTTCGAGCGCAAATTATTTGACTGATTTAGATTCAATGCACTCAGGCATACCAGCTGCATTTCACCATCTTTTTCTTTAAATGGGGAACTTGCCCTCAAAGAATATTATGTAAATCTTTCTGTCACAGATTATTGCCTCCATACCTGACTCTCCCCGTGTGTGTCTGCTCGTGGCATGAGCTTATTACACGTACGCACAAAGTTCCCGATTTTTAACCCCTCTCCTTTCCCATTCTCCTCCTTCTCCCAATACTCGCGATGAGGAAAATTATCTCAAACAGAACACTACTTGGGTTTCTTCCCTCCAATGTATATCATTTGTGTTTGTGACTTTCTCTTTTTTAAGTAGAAATTTTTGCTCCCCAAAGGAAAGCAAAAAATGTCTTCAGCGTCTAAATGGCGTTGTACTTGGGATTATAAATGTAGATGTGATCCTAGCAAGGCATTCTGGGACACCTGGGCTCACCAAAGGGCACATGATTTTTTTTTTTTTTGAGGTTGGCAGTCACATGCTGGTGACAATTCAGGTCAGGAACACAGTCAGTGAAGCTACACTGCCGACAGCCCTGAGATGTGCGGGCTGGAAGCTGATCACCCCATGAGTTTTTAGTACAGCACTGAGCCAAATCATGAAGCAGGATATATAAGGTTGGGTTAAGAGCCAAAACACAATAGCTTAATAAATGGTCCAATAGAAAAGAAAAACACTGATGCTTGCCAGGGATGATGAGCACTTTGTAATGGAGGAGCCAACTCTACCACTTAGAAACTTCAGAGCTATTCAGAGCGTCTCGATGACTATCCTGTCTCTATCATAAGCACAAAGCTGAGGTCTTCACCATCACCTCCAATAGAGTAGATCTCAGTATAGAAACCAATTAGTCCATTCCTCAGACCATTCTCCTTTACATGGGACATTCCACCTTCTCCTGTCCAGGAGTGTTTTTTCTTCTTCTCAATCTGAGCTTGAACATCCTCCAAGCCAATGGATACTTCAATCAATGGACGATTACCAGCAAGGTAAGTTCAAAGACTCAAGAAGTTTTTTCCCACCTCTTTAACTACTGGGAATCAAACTGCTCACGTGCAAACAAACGCACTAGCCTCTGAAAAATATGACAGATCACACAAAATAGTTCCCGTTCACCTCAGTATTTCTAGTCATTTCATGGGAGACCATAACAGATAAGGAGAACCATCCTGGCCCATCCATCCTCCATCAAACCAGCGCAGAACTCATGAGCTGTAAAGTTAATTCTTCAAAGAGGCGAGAAACATTTCCTGTTCTAAGTTATAGAGTGATTTGTTATACACCAGACTCTGACCAATACATGCCATAACTAACCATGAACTGTGAGAGTTCTCCACTCCAAGGATGTAAATGGATCACATCAGGCTCAATCAAACCAAGTTCCAATTTTTACTTCACAAGCCTGGATGCTCCCAGTGATGCCTTTTCAAAGCCCTTCGACCCCAACAATATCTGAGAATATTCAACAGGAGAATCTCCTGTGTGCTCAGAACTTGGTGTCTTCCTCACCAGGTAGCATCTGACAAACCCCCCAAGCCACCTGTGTGAGTAGCACTACTGCCACTGTTCCTGGAGTCTAACATGCAAAAGCTAACTCTTGGGTCAAGAGGACAATCTCCAGATGCTCATGCAGTCAACCAACTTGGAGTATTCAAAGATGGGTTCTGGGAAAAAGTGGACTTTCCTTTCCCTGCCCTATGTTCTCCTTTTTCCTCTAGATAGTAATAACAGATTCCCAGAGCTATGGAACCTCAGTCTCTCATGAAAACCTCACCTTTACTCTCTCACACCTCTCAATGCTTGTCAACCAGCTTCCTATATTAAATTCTTCTGCTTGAAAATCCTGGAGTGGTTCTTCTGCTTCTGACTCTAATGCATCCACACTGGGTGAAATAGAGCTGATCTGATAACAATAAGCCATAGAATAGCTTGACACCCAAAAGAGGAGACATACATTGAACATAGGCAACTCGATAACTTTGTCAATAAGCACTCACCTGTCAAACTGCCACCACAGATCGTCGCCATCAACGTAACCCATCACATAAAAATTTCACCGATTCCTTCATAAATATTTAGGGACTCACAGGAAGTAGTAAAGGTAGTCCAAGGAGTCCCCAGCTATGATTTCCTTGGTGTCTCCTAATGGTTGTCTCGTGTCATTATAACACAATACCAAATCCAGGAGTCCGATATTGGAACAACATGTGTGAAAATTTCTCTCCATTTTTATCGTAAGTATTGCTATTAGGTAGTCTGATTCTCTGACTTTATTCCTGCTTTTAAAAAAATTCTGGAATTGTTTTAGCTGGTCTGGTTCCTTTGCCTTTTCAATTGCTTTTGAAGAGTTCTCTTCATCAAGAAAAACCTCATGACATTTTGACATGAATTGTGTTAAATATATCCCCTCCACCCCATTGAAACAAACTAACACCTTTACTGTGTCACATCTTTGAATCCATAAACATGGTAGATCTCTCCATTTCTGTAGATCTTTGGTTCCCTTCAGCCCTGTTTCACAGACTTCAGCCTATGTCTGTGTTTTGGGTCATTTATACCTAATACCATAATCTGTAATAGGCTATTTTTGCAAAGCTTTGTTTACAGAAATATATAGCAGAAAGCTCAGAGTTGCCAGAAAGATCCACTCATCTCACATTTTCTACAGTCTCCCCATATTAACTTACTATATTGACTCAGACTTTGTTACCCTACTAAGTAAATTCCCCAGATGCTATTAGAGTTTGCTATTGTACATTGTGGTTTCAACTACTCCACTCATCATCAAAATATCATACTGACTAATTCAATGTTTTAAAATTTCTCTATTCCTCCTATTCACTCCTCTCTTCTTTCCTTCCACAACCCATAACCACCACTTGTTGTTTTTTTTCTTGCCTTGTGGTCTTCCATTTGCAGAATGTCATGTAGTTGAAATAATGTCATATTTCATCTCTTCAGATTCATTTCTGTCACTTAGCAATATGCATTTAAGTTGCCCTTGTTTCTTTTCATCCATTTATAGTTTCCCTTTTATTACTTTATTATTGTTGAGTAAATGTCCCATTGTATGGATATACCTATTCATTCATTCACCTGTGAAATCTTCATTATTTCCAAGTCCAGGAAACGATAACTAAAGCTGCTATAAACATTTCAGTGCAGGTTTTGCATGAATGTAAAACACCAAATACTTTGGATAAATACCAGGCAGTGGGATTGCTAATTACATGCTAGAACTCATGTTTAGTTTTGTAAGGAACCCCCAAACTGTTTTCTGAATTGTCTGTCCCCTTTTACATTCCCACCAGAAATGAACAGGAGTTCCAGTTGCCATACATTTTTATCAACATTTAGTGTTAACAATGTTTTAGACCTTAGTCATTCTAACAGATGTGTAGCTATTACTGTTGTAATTTGTAATTCCTTAAGATGAAAGCATTATGTATGTGTGTGTGTGCATGTGTGTGTGTGTGTGTGTGTGTGTGTGTGTGTGTGTGTGTTTCAAGTATGAGCCAACAGTATTCAGAATTCACTTTTTTTTCCAGTCCTGGGGCTTGAACTTAGAGCCTGGGCACTGTCTATGAACTTCTTTTGATCAAGGCTAGCACTCTACCACTTAAGCCACAGCACCACTTCTGCCTTTTTCTGTTTATGTGGTACTGAGGAATAGAACTCAGGGCTTCATGCATGCTAGGCAAATACTCTACCACTAAGCCATATTTCTCAGTCCCCATTTTTTTAAAAAATTAAGTCGCTATCATAATGTGGAGTTTTAAGATTTGTCCTTTATTTTGCATATCATTCCATTATTGGACATGTTCTGCAAATATTTTCTCCAAATGTGTGGCTTGTTCTCTCATTTTCTTAAGGGCATTATATTTAAACATTGAGATTGTGACACATTCGCTGTTAGTACCTTAACATATAATTGGTTGTTGTCTGATATCCAGACATTTTGAATTCACTTGTTAAAAAGCTAAAAGGTTGAGACAGTCTTCTCCTCTCTTTCTGACTTATATAAATTTGTAGCTTTTATTTCTTTTTATTTAGCTCTATTTATCACAGAGCTTCTATTGAATAGCACTGGTGAGCTTACTTGGTACTTGCTGGTAGGGGGAAAGCATTGAGCATCTTACTACTAAGTGTGATGGCAACAGTAAATTTTCTGTAGATTTTTTATCAGATTGAAGGTGTTTCCCTCTATTCATAGTTATGTAAACATTTTGTATCATAAATGAGCATTAAATTTCTTTTTGTGTATGCCGGTCTGTCCTGAGGCCTGGGTATTGTCCCAGAGCTTTTTTGCTCAAGGTTAAGACTCTACCATTTGAGGCACAGTTCCACTCCCAGGGTTTTGGGTGAACAATTGGAGATAAGAGTCTCACGAACTTTCTTACCCAATTGGCTTCAAACTACGATCCTCAGATCTCAGCCTTCCGAAAAACTAAGATTATAGGCAGTGCCCGGCCAACTAACATCAACTTTTGCAAACTGCTTGTTCCACATGGAAATAACCATATGAATTTTCATTAACCTTTTAGTATGGTAGATTTTATTGGTTCTAACCATTAAACTGGTCTTGTTACTTTTTTTTTTTTTTTGGTCCAGTCGTGGGGCCTGAACTCTGGGCCTGGGCGCTGTCCCTCAGCTCTTCAGCTCAAGGCTAGCGCTCTACCACTTGAGCCACAGCGCCACTTCCGGCTTTTTTCTTTTTGCTTATGTGGTGCTGAGGAATCGAACCCAGGGGCCTCAGGCATGCAAGGCAAGCGCTCTACCACTGAGCCACCTTCCCAGCCCGGTCTTGTCACTTTTGAATGGTTGTATGTATAATTCTTTTTATGTACTGCTGTATTCGGTTAATAATCTGTTAGGAAGGCTTCTATGTTCACGAAGGTGTTGGTCTGTATTTTCTTTTTTTCTGTCTTGTTTTGTGGGGGTACTATGTGGGGAGCTTGGTTCTGAATAATACTGACTTTTCTGAATGCATAGGTAAGGTTAGTAAGTAGTCCTTTCAATTCTTTTTTCATATTTTATGTGCAGAGTTCTTTCTTTAAATATGTTGCAGAATTATGTAATGAAATTATCCAAAAGTGTAAATTTTTTTCTGAGAGGATTTTAAATTATAAATTCAATTTCCTTGAAAATCAAAGAACTATTCAGTTTATCTTTTTCATAATGAATTTTAGCAGTTTGTTGCCAAATTCATATGCATAAAGTTGTCTGCACTATTTTCTTACTATCTTTTCAATGTCTGTAAGATCTAGTACTATCCCTTGCTTTTTCTGATATTAGTAATTTGTGTATTCTCTCTTTCTTCCTTCATCAGTCATGCTAGAAGTCTGTCAATTTTATTGATTTTTTCCAATGTAGCAGCTTTTTGCTTTATTGATTTTTCTCTACTTCAGTGTTTTTTTTATTTCATTGATTTCTGCTCATATCTTTATTATTTCCTTCCTTCTGCTTGCTTTGGGTTTATTTCTGTCTTACTTTTTCTAGGTTGTTGCTAAGGGAGCTCAGGTTCTTGAGTTGAATTTTCCCCCCTTTTCCAATATAAGCACTTATTACTACAACTTTTCCTCTCAGAATTGCCTTAGCCTTGTGTCACAAGTTTTGGTATGCTGAACTTTTATTTAAGCACCAGGAAACACGGACAGAGGAAGGCACTGTGGTCAGTAGCCTATGAGAGGTCCTCACATGTAAGAGAAAACATTTGTGGATTGCAGGGACGGTTGAGATCTCCAAACCAACAACCACCAACTGCTTGACTTCCAGAGGTGTCTCCCTGGCAAGGGCTTGTTTGCTGCTTAGCGAAGCTTAAAGCCCAAATATTATAGATCATTTGATTTCCTGCAGCCTTATCCCTCCTGAAAGTGCTTAGACCCTCAGTCAGAGTCCCAAGTTCCCTTAGAGTTCCCCATCTAGTATCCAACTCAGTGTTCTCTTTGCCTCCCCCTACTCTCTGAGATACTCAGAAAATACCTGTTGGCTTCCACATTTGCTGCACCTGAGTGTGCACAAATCTGGGGGCTCTTCTGGTAGAAAAGGGAGCCTGCCTAGCCCATAGCCTACAAAGCTTTAGGGGTTGGCAGTGGCTCCCGTGATTCAAAGAAGTCAGGCTTTTACAAAGTGAATGTAGCAGTGCGTTGTGAATGTCCCCCTTGATCAGCCTGTACCTCAAGACATGTACAGCACCTACCCACCATTACCCTGCAGTGGGAACAGCGAAGCACTGTGATACACCTCATGTTCAATTTACTCCCCTCAGGTCTGGTAGCTTCCAACATTGCAGGACCCAGGAAGATGTCTCTCCAATAATTTGCCTCTTATTATGTTTAATATTGTTTTGACTTGATTATTAAAAGTACTTTTCATTATTCTTCCTCTTAATTTTAATCGCTTTTTAATCTATCTTTCTCTCTGATTGTTTTTGAATCTCTTGCTCTTCTGTGTTCTTCTTCCTCACACTGTCTTCTATATTCCCCTTCCTTGAACTTCGCTTCTTCTCCCTTCCCTTGCCCTTCTGTCTCCTATATTTCATTAATATTACCCTTACTTTTGTTCATTTAAATATCACAGCTTTTTCTGCATCATTTTTGCCCTTTCTGTCCTATTTATTGATGAGTTCAGTAGCTGAGCTTGATTGGTTTTTACAGTTTTTCTAGATTGTGTTTCTTTTGGTGTTTTTGCTCTAACAACTTCCTCTCTAGGAAGTAACAAAGGTTACATCCTCAAGAAAAAGCCACTCACTGAGAAGCCCCAAAACCAGAAGAGATATGCATCCCAACAGATATATAAACCACAATGTGAAAACTCAATAAAAATAAAGCTAACCAATTCCTCCAAAAGTTCGTAACTCCTCAATACATGAACCAGAAGGTATTAAAAATGGTTGAAATGGCTAAGAATTTTTTTAAAAATCTAGCTTGAAAAAATATTTATTCAAATATATGTATGAACCAATCTGATGATTCAAAGTGTCAAAGTGTCAAAGTGTTGAGTCCGTAAGCTTTATGGACTATGATAATGACAATGTGACTTGTGAAGGTTAAAATGTGTTTGTGACTTTAACTATCCCACAATACTGTGAAATTTGTGAAATTTACATAATCTCTTAATCTCAATAAAGAAAAAAATATTCATTTAAATATATGTATGAACTAATCTGACAATTCAAAATTCAGATGAGAAACTTGGTAATTTAGTAACTTAAATGAGAAATGTAGTAAAGAGACAGAGTCTGAAAAAAATGGAAACTTTAGTAATAAAACACTAGAAAAAGGTTTTAAACTCCATGAGAAATTCACAAATAAACTAGACCAGGCTGAAGAAAGGATATCAGGGATTTAAGACAAGGTTTGGAAATCATAACATCTAGATATTTTTTTAAAAAAAAGCCTAAAACAAGAATCATGATGACAACATGATCAAGGGACGTGATTAAGAGAGGAAACCTATTAATCTGTGGCACTGAAGAGGGAAACGTGATAAAGACTCATATCATAGAAAATCTATTCAATAGTTATAACAGAAAATTCCTCCAAACCACAGAAAGAAACAAAATGCAAGTACAAGGCAGAATGTAGAACCCCAAGTAGATATGACTAGAAAATAATTCCTTTACATTATAATTAAGACTCTCAGCATATTGAATAGGGAATTCTGAAATATGCAAGAGAGATATGCCAACTTAATTGCAAAGGAAAATCTATTCCAAGAGAAAACCAAAAGACTAAGAGAGTGGGGTCTGATTTACTTTAAGCCCTAAAGGAAAATACATTCCAACCAAGACTATTGTATCATTTCAGTAATCATTTCAGGATAAACACTCTCCGTGAAAAACTTAAGCTGAAGAAATTCATGATCATGAATCTAGCATTGCCAAGGATACTTAAAAGAATACCCCACAGAGAAGAAAATTATATACAGCCAGGAAGCTTGGGAAAGAAAAAAAATCTCATTAGAGGAGATATACAAATGAGAATTACTAAAGGATCAAATATCAACTCAGCAAATCAGTTAACCTCTAACATGAATAAGAAAAAAGTTAATACATACCTCTCAATATAAACTAAATATAAATGGTCTTAAGTCTCTAATTAAAAGATAGACTGCCTGCATACATTAAAAACAAGATCCAACTGCTACCTGACTGCAAGAAACTCATCTCAGTAGTCATGACAACACAAACTCAAAAGGATGCAAAATTATAGTCTAACCAAATAGAATCTGAAAGCAGGCAAGAGACCCCATATTCATATATTTACAAAGCAGATTTCATTATTATATATAATAATATAATAATGAGAAATAAACATTTGCCAAAGAATGCCATACCTATGATTTCATAAAACAAACATTACTGGCATAAAAAATAAAATATGTCCACATTTAATAATAATGGGCGCTTTCAGTACCTCACTCTCATCAATAGATAGATCATCTAGAGATTTTTTTAAACTAACAAATAAATAGTTTAAGTGTACTATAAATCAAATGGATTTAAGACATCTGCAGAATTTCTACTGAACAGATGTAGAATGCCCATTAATCTTAACAGTCCTTAGAACAAGTCTTAACAAATGCAAAAAGTTAAAATAATTTCAAATTAATAGAATACAACTAGAAATCAATAGCAAGGGAAACTACAGAAATGATGCAAACAGTTTCCCTTATTTGCAATATCTAGTATATGTCTGACTCAAGCAGAAAAGGTCAGATAAGGTGATGTTAGGGAAATGAACCCTAAGCTATGTATTCAAATGTTGTTTTTTTCTTTCATGCGATTGTTTCTAACACATTTATAAGATTATTTCTTTGTTGCTTTGTATGTCCCTCCCCCACAGTATAACCCCTGCTTTCACTGTATTTGATGTCAGTATAAAACAAATCATTTAAATAGGGATACAGGTGGACCCATTGCAACAATAAGAGTACAAGTCGTTATGTCGCAAAATGAACTTTACAACTTTGGTGCGGGCAGGGGAGGATAGCGGGGAGGAGTGGATGGGGGGGGCGGGGAGAGGATGGGAAGGGATGGGAAGGGGAAACAAAGGAGGAGGCTACAATGCTTGATAAGAAATGTACTCATTATCTTGCCCATGTAATTGTAACCCCTCTGTATAGTATTTTCACAATAAAAAAATAAATAAAGTATATAAAAAAGAAATGATGCAAACACACTGAGACTAAACAACAGACTGAGGAATGAACAAGTGGCTCATTGAGGAAAACACAGAGAAATTATAAGGCTCTTTGCATCAAATAAAAATGGCTAATATAGCAAGGTGCCACTGGCACACACCTATAATCCTAGCTATTCAAGAGGCTGAGATCTGCGGACTGAGGTTCATAGCCAGCCCATGCAGGAAAGTCTGTGAGACTCTTATCTAAGCACCAAGTCAAATGTGTTGCTGTAACTCAAGTGGTAGAGTAAGTACAAGCCTTGAGCAAATAAAGCTCAAGTACAGCACCCAGGCTCTCGGTCAGACCCCAGGATTGGCACACACACACTCAAAAAATGGTCATAGAACTACCAGAATCTTTGGGATACTTGGAAAGAAGTTCAACGAGAGCAGTTTATATCTGTAAATATCTACATTTTTTAAAAATCACAGATACCCCAAATTAATGATACACATAAAAGTCTTAGAAAAATAAAAGCAAGTCAAACTCAAAATTAATTGATAGAAAGTAATTTAACAAACATGAAAGAAGAGATAAATGAAATGGAGACTAAAATAATATAAAATATCAATTGGATAAGAGTTTGTTTTTTGAAAATATGAACAATACAAACCCTTAGCTAAACTAAGGGTTTAGCCAAATGAAAAGAGAGAAGATACATGTGTATATGTGTATGTGTGTATATGTGTGTATATTTCAACAGATATCTCTGAAATTAAGAGGATCCTTATGTGATACTGAGAACTTATATTTCAATAATTAGTAATGTTGATTGGTGCAACCATTTTAGAAAAGGAAAACAATTTAATACTATCTAGTAAAAGTACGTGTAGTCTATGACTTCAAAATCCATTTCTAGATGTGCCCCCAGAGAACCCCTAGCAAATGTGACCAATAGAGATGCACAAGAACATTTCTGTATAAATAACAAATAAAAGAAACACTCTACAGGCCTATTAACAAAAGAATGGACAAATTATGGCCTATGAATAGAACAAAATACAATAATTCTTTTGAACGAATTATTTGTTGCATGCAGGAACACCAGAAAAATCTCAAAAATACATTTTGGAACCAAAAACCACGAAGCAGAACACCTGTGTCTATTTTTACTTATGTGACACACAAAGCAAAAAAAACAAAAAACCATTCCCTGTTTATAGATACAGCGCACATATTACATTAACACGTATGTAAAATGAAAGGAATAGTTAATAGATACTGGCTACTTCTGGTATATGTACACACACTTGTATGTATATGAATATAATGTGCATATACTTAGTATTGAAGACTCTGTAACAGATGTCCACTGGGGTCGGAGAATTAATCACAAGTGGCTAAGGGGGAACTACTGAATTTCAAATCCAAGTGTGAAGGAGAAATAAGGAAAACAGAAGTTTCTAGAACTCTCAAAGTCATAAAAAGAAAAAGTTGTTTTTTATAAATTTTAAAGATAGCCTTTCAGATAGCCCTGAACTGTTTGTTTCAAGTGAGGGTTTTTTCACTTCTATTAGGAGATGTGGGCTGCCTGCCTGCAGGAATAGGCCACGTCCAGCCATGCAGCCCATGTGGGGCCCATAAAATCATTTGGTACATGGTGGGACAGATATGTATGTTTCTTATTGGCTGCCCATAAACCCATCTGCCTGTATTCATCATTTTACATGGCCCTTGAATGATGCTATAAACATCCAAATGGCCCTTGGGCAGAAAAAAAAATTGTTCTCTTCCCTGCTGGAGGAACAAATCTTAAATGGAGGAGAAAAAAACAGACTGGAAAGACCAACTGAGTAAGATTTCCCAGGTTAAATTCATCAGCTGGAAGTTCAAGTTTCTTTCCAAATAGTGGATGGTATCTCACCATCATAAAACCTGAATTTACACACACACACACACACACACAAACTCAACTTGCTCCTGCACCTATTTATCACTTACTACAGTCAATTATTTTCCCTACGATGAAGTTATCGAAGAGGAACGAAGGAAGAAAACCTAAGCTACCACCACTGAGTTTGATCCATTAATCACAAAAACATGAAAGTCACAGTATTCTAAGTTTTCTATTAGCCCGAATCTTACACTTTTGCTTCTTGTGTCATGTGACACGTGGCAAATATTGAAATTGTAATAATCAACCTCTGTTCTTCCACATAGCAGGTTTTCATATCACTCTGGAGGAAATAAATTGGCAGTTATTGGACTCCCTAGCAATAGCAACCCTTCTAGTTTTCTGTAGTTTCTGAAAATATTTATTCCCCTGGTTGAGTCCTACTCAACCTTTTCCATTTTTCTTGGGAAGAACCCATTATATAATAAAGCATTTGTTTTTCCCTTGGTGCTAGCCTCCCAAGAAATAGAGAAAACATCTAGAACATTTTTGAAATGATGGTAGAGCATATTTTTTAAAGAGAGAAAGGAAACACAGATTCTGAGAACAGTAGTCTGACCCCCAAAGAGGGAAAACACTTGTAATCAATTTTCTTTTCATTAATGCAATAAATGCTGTCTGCACTTTGTGTGCCTAAAGAGAACCATTCTGTGATAAAGGATGTCTCCCCAACCTTTCATATGGAGCCACAGCTTTCCAAAATTTAATATGCATGAAGAGTGCGCCTGAGCCCTCTTAAATCCAAGAACCAAACCCTGCCTGTGTAATAAATCTCACCAGTACTCCACTATTAGACAGGGGATTAAAACTAATCTAACAATCCCCAAACCAAGCACCGAGTGGATTAAAATGCAAAACGCACAGGAGTAGGAAGATGCTTAATGCTAAATAACAAACATTTCAATCATTGGAATCATTTTTATCTTCTTGTTTATGCTAAGTAGACACTATTAGACTTAATATCTGTATTAACACAAGTGGAAGAGAGAAACAGTATTATGAAGACCCAAGTACTCGGATGCCTTAGTATATGTGGCCAAAAAAAAAAAAAGCAAAAGCAAACACAAAATGAGCTCAGCTCAATGAAGGACTGCCCTGTGATCTTTAGATTAATTGTTTACTCCTTTAAGGTCAACTCAATGATGCTTGACCTTCTTAATTTTCCTTTAAGCCAGCCAGAGCAGTATGCATTGGAAAGGTTGAATCGCTTGAGACAAAAGAAAGTTCCAGGGATCCAAGCCTCAAGAGGGAGCAGGCTTGGCTCAAGATGGGTGGTAACTGAAAGAGGTAATGCCCATTTTAGCCACGTTGTGTGCCAAAGCGATTACCCCAGCACCCAACAGGATGGCGCCACGAGCAATGCACCCAGAAGGCGTCCCTGAGAGGCAGGAGCCTCTTAAAGCTGGAGCTGATTGCAAATAGAGAACCGTGAACATCTGCAGGCCCTCATTAGCACTGTCAACACCGAAGAACACAAGACACACGCACATCTGGCATCTCCCAACGGCTGCGGAACACATTACGCACAAACTCCACGACTTCTCCCCAACTGCGCTCCTCGGAGCGGTGGGGAGGAATCCATAAAAAAGTTTTACCTGAAAGACGGTTGTACCTTTCAACTCTGTCATCTTCCACAATTTTCCACTTCTGCATCCTGTTATATACCCTGTCTGGGACATCTGCATTTCAACTTGAATCGTTTCCCAGACCTTTCCCTGCCTCCCTCCTCTACAGAATAAAGTCTCCTTCAAGGCTCACTCTCTGCCTATCCCATGCTATGAGGTGGCCACCACGTCCTGCCCACACTGCCTGCTGAGAAATAATTGCAACAAATGGTTGTAGGGTTGAAACAAGAGCCCGGGCCTATGCCAGTATTTGTTCCCCTCCCCCCAAAAATAACCCCACAAAAATCTAAGTTTTTTTAAAAAAAAACTATTGCATCTAAATGAGGTACAAAGGCGAAGGTGGATATTTAACACATGGAGAGTGGTGTAGTCATCACAACTGGTTTTCAACCCTCTATGTATGGGAATTCATTTCCTTTTTCTCTCCACCAGCACTCCCCAGTTCAAAGACATGGACACACCGCACAGGAGTAACAGGAGTTGTAAGTGCTGTGACATGGAAACAAGATCTCGCCCTTCAAACAGTACAATGCCCAAGTTTCAAGTCATCTCATGTTTGCAAGCCACAGAAAACAGCACCGTTGAGATTTGAACATGACTTTCTAAAAAAAAAAAAAAAAAAAGTATCTTTCCAGGTTTTAAATGGCCAGAGGATGACTAAATCTTGAAGAAGAAGAAAAAAAACCCACAGTTGAACAATAAGTAAGGTGCTAGGAAATTCTCTCTGCATGGGTTTGTTGAAATGAAGTAAACTTTTAGTCATGAATATATTTAGTTTTTGTTTAAAAAAAAGTTATTGCAATGTTTCTAATTTTGGGTGGCATCGTCTGCATCAGCAACAGCCAACGGTCAAGGGACCTTCAAAAGTTACCCCGTCCTCACGGATCAACTCCTGAGCAAGAAGCTGGGAGATCTCCCAAGTTCCCGGCTGTTGGCCAGGGCTGCTCTTTAATGACATTCATGCAGTGTTCACAGATCTACATTTGCTTAACATACAGGCAGGATTTTATTCTGAGATCCATCACCTGTCAGACAGCTTCAGTATTCCAACATTTTTTTTTCTACCTCTTTAGTGAAATCATGGCTTTAAAAAAATCAAAAATGATTGGTTGTTTTGTTTGCTTGAACACATTTTTCTTAGGAAAACTTTGAAATTTAGTGACTCATAAAATGTAAATCATTGAATAAGATGTGGCAGAATAAGGGAAAACATATTCCAGGGCCAAATTTCTGTTGTTGTTTTTCTTTCAAAACAAACACACAAAAATCCCAATTGGCCTCACCGATTTAATAATCCGGCAGGCTAGTAAGAATGCAGGCCAGATGAATTTAGATTGAACAACCATAAGTGCTCACACAGAGAACACAGTCTTCATCATTTTCTCATCTATATCCTGCCTGAATGGGGAGGGGCTGATTCTAGAGTAGGTGTAGAGTTAGCAACGGAGAACAGAATTCCCCTCCATAACTGTCCCAAAACGCAAGCCTGTCACCACCAACTGTCAAGTTCTGTCTTCTTTCTCCCACTTTCTTCATTCTTGCTTTCAAAACCCGCATGTTGCTCCTGAGCCTTCTTGAGGTTCGAGCTAGCTGGCTCTCCAATGTCTGTAGACTTTCTCCACATTCCTTGCAGCCTGCTGTGAATTTTATTGAACACATACTGCTGAGGATCCCATGATAACAGATCTCGAAAATATTCACCAGGAACTCAGATGCCATTTCTCATCTTTACGCCTCGTGTGTGTGTATGTGTGTGTGTGTGTGTGTGAGCGTGCGCGCGCATGCACGCATGTGTGTGTGCGTGTGGTAGATACTGACTATAAGAAGATGCTATTCATCACCTAGAAGAAACACAGTATTTTATTTTCAGGATCCTCTGAAAAGCTGGCATGTTTTAATCTCCATTATTTTCAGGTCTTGTCATTCTCTCTGGATATATAGGTGTTAGTAGGGTGTTGTGCCAAAAAAAAATGATAGTGGGGTGATGATTTTAGAACAATGTGTGGGACATCCTTTATGGCAGCCTATTGTCCAAGGCTCTTGGAGCAAGGATGGCCAGGGCCTCGGCATACTGAGTTGAAATTCCAATTAGAAACGTGAATGGAAGACAATAGAAAGACTCAAAAACGGAGAGAAAGAACAGCTGATGGACTTTTGATCTGTGATCTGAAACCAGCTCTGTAATCCACGGCTCTTTGACATGGATTTTAATCAAATGTTCTCTGGATTCAGCCCTCATGCCTCTCAGAACTGAAAAATGGCGCTCCAGACATTGCTCACAATTCAGTCATCCCCCCTCCCCCCAGCCCCCGGAGAGGAGAACTGTATAGAAAGAATTGAAATAAAACCCCCTGTCCTTCTCTTTCAAGATACCCAGAGAATGTGTCACAACTCAGCTCTGATCCTGCGTCCCCATGTCTTACTGTTCTTACTGGTTCCCCAGAATGAAATGTCTAACCTAAATCCTTCAGGCTGCAATTACCATCCGCTGCCTTGGTTCAAAATGACGAAGCCTCTTTTTACACCTTGCTCCCCATTAGATAACTATTGTCTACTTCTGAGTAATCATATTTGGGAAGAGAGAAAGACATGAACTATTGCCACTGAGGGCAGTAGTGTCAATTTCCACACAGATGTGTGTGTGTGTGTGAGAGAGAGAGAGAGAGAAAGAGAGAGGTTGTCAAATTGTGAGATCACTGGAATCATAGCACATGGTAATGCCTGCCTGAGAGCAAATGGACAACCGAATTACCGAAGTGAGAAACAGTTGCATTAGACTGACACACACAAACACACAAATGCCCGGGCACACGATTTATGGATTTTCATTGGACCGAAACTGGAATTTCTAAGTTCGTGATTGCCTTCGCATGGGAGTGCGGCTCGGTTTCTGGGCTTTGGCTGCGATTCCTCATGTGGGTGCTGTCTGAGGCCATCTCTCTAATCATTAGCCCCAGGAAGCCAGGGAGGTAGCAAAAAACCCTCCTCCATAGCCAACCTGCCAATCCCGTTTCTTTGATGTCATATGGTCAGAACAACCAGTACATGCCTCCCCTTTTTCAACGGGCTGATCTGGAATAATTTAGCTATCGCGCTGATGAGATGACTGATCGTTTCACCCCCTGGAGCACTGTGACCCCCCCCTTGCTCACTGGGCTCAGGCAAGCCCCACCTCTGAAGCTCCAACTACAGAACCCAGATGAGCCGCTTCCCTAGCACCATGGAGTGTTAGAACTACAGAGCCCAAGCCATGTGCCCATGGCTCCTGCTGTAATCCTAGCTATGGAGGAGGCTGAGATCTAAGGATCACAGTTTGAAGCCAGCCCTGGCAAAAAAAAAAAAAAACCCTCTGTGGGATAAGTCTCCAATTAGCCACCAAAAAAGCTGGAAGTGGAGCTGGGGCTCAAGTCATAGAGCACCAGCTTTGAGGGAAAAATCTAAGGGATAGTGCACAGGTCCTGGGTTCAAGACCCAATACCCGCATCAATAGAATGGGTTGTAAGTGAGTGGCTCTTGCTACTTTGCTGGAGAGCAGAGGAAGATGAATGACACTGGGGCTTTTCTCCCCCTGCAGACATCATCCACACAGACACAGAGCTGCGCAGAGCCGCTCTGCCTGTTGGCATACGCAGCGGCTGGTGGGGGGGGAGGTTTGGATGAAGATCCAGGATTCCATCTAGATAACACATCTGTCCTTCATCCACACCCCACTGCTGGCAGGATGGCTCCACAAAGCAGCTGAGCCCGGTCAGGCAACTGTGGCTGGAGAAACAACCAGCCCCAACCCAATGAAAACAGCTTTCCTGCTCCCTGTCTTGGCTGTCAAACACCAGCACAAACACTCCGGGGGTTAAGTCAGCCCAGCTGGAAGTCTGCTGCTGAGCCAGCCGCCATCCAGCCCAACAACTTGCAGACCAGTAGCTTCTTCTCTGGCTGGGACAAAAGGCCAGAGGCAAACTGGGGGCGGGGGTGGGGGGAAGGAGGGTGTTAAGATGGGGGGGAGGGGCTAAGAAGAGAGAGAGAGAGGGAGAAATACAGCTAAGAGCCATGGCCTGACTCTGGGGACTTTCCTTCCCCTCCCTTCCTTCCTTCCTTGTCTAATTCCCGTCCTCAGAAGGGACTGAAGGGACCAGAATAGAAGAAACACATGAGCTTTTCATATAACCAGAAGGCTTTGGTGGCTGTCGAGCAAAACCTAGCCAGGCCCTCGAGGGGCGCCCTACAAGGCCTTTGCATTGCTCGGGGACAAGACAGGGCCCCCCAAAAGCCTAAAAGTCCAGAAATCAAAAGGGAGCTGGCTTACCCCTTCCAGTCATGACCTTCTTCGACCCCCCTCAAGGGATGTCTAGACACCAGACAAAAATGTCTGAAGTTAAAACAGAAACCGACTCAGTTCTTGACCTCCTTACTGCCAGTTCTTGTATGCCTAGGGCCCCGGCTGGAAAGCAACCCAGCATCTCTCCACCTGTTATCTGAGTGAGCGCATCGAACATGGAAGGTTGGACACACTGCCTGGGGAGCCTGTACACAAGATACCGTGCTTCTGTCATTTTTAAAAAATTTCCAGTGCTGGGCAATGAAGGCATTCCTAAATACAACTAAGGCAGGAAAAGACCTGAATAAATTCTGAGCATGTGTGCATGCGTGTGTGTGCGCACACACACACACACACACACGCATGCACATACGCATGCACACACAGTGACCAGTGTTCAGAGGTTGCCCATCCTCTCCTTGCTCCAAGGATCTCTGTTCAAGCCACGGGATAATCCTGCTAACCATCAGAATCACGGCCTTGGGAGTTCCCGACCCTCTTGATCTCTCCCCTATCTCTTACACTTTCCCTCCTTCGTTCTGATTCTAAGATTAAAGAAGAGACAACTGCAGGATCTAGTGGCACATGACTGTAATCACAGCTACTGATGATTAAAAGATAGGAGGTTCAAAACTCTAAGCCAACCTGGGCAAAAGTTAGTGAGATTTCTACCACACACAAAAAAAAGTTGTGGGAAGGGGCGACATTGCCCCTCAAAAAGTACTCTTATCTGACTTATATAACTGTTACCCCTCTGTACATCACCTTTATGATAACAATAATTTAAAAAAACAAGCGGATTAATTAAAGACAGTTACCATGTCATACAATGTATCTCCTAGACTCCTTTTTTTCTGTTTAACTATAAAATTTTATATCTTTCAGTCAGTATCTCCTAACTGCCTATCTCCTCAGTCCCTGATAAAAATTTGTTGTTGTTTTTTTAGGTTTCATATATAAATGAGATCATGAAGGTATTTGGTTTTCTGCATCTGGCTTTCTTTCACATAGCAAATTCCCTCTGTTCCATCCACATTGCCAAAAATCGTCAGATTCCCATCTTAATGGTAACTAGTATTCTGCTGATGGTATAGAAGAATATGCGATTGATTCCAAATAGCACATTTTTTTAATCCATGTCCTGCTTGGACATGGGCACACACTGGCCACTGTGCATAATTCTGTAATGAGCAAAAGTCTCCACATACTGATTTTGTTTCCTGCGGATATATACCAGAGTTGGTCTGGCAGATCATATGATGAATTCTAGTTCTCCTTTTTTTGAGACCCTCCTTACTGATGTCCGTCATGGCTATCCTAACTTACATTCCCACCAAGAGTTCTGGTACAACATTTCTTTATGTGTTCTCCATCTCTAAAAGAGAATACAATGGCCTTCCTCCATCAGTCATGGTCGCTGGCCTGGATGGGAAGAGCAAGACTGGTACCAAGGCCTAGTGACAATCTTGACACTCCTTGAAAATTAAGCAACAAATGAAGATCAGATCCAGCGTTACTATTGACAGTGCTGAAAGCTCGTCCTCAGAGCAGCCCTTGGGAAGAGCAATCTAGTTCGTGTACAAAGGCGATCCAGGTAGGTTTGATGGCTCTGTGCTACCTTCGTGGCAGGAATTTCCACGTGGCTTACGATTCTTCCCATAGGACTTCCTGGGGGCAAAGACCTTTGCCCCAACTCCAGCCTCACACCCAGGGACCTCAGAAATAGGGTCTGCTGTCCTACAACCACCAGGCCACATTCTCTCCCACTCCCCACAGCCCAGGGGCCTGGGATGGAGACAGGTTGAGGGGCTCGGAAAGGTCAGCCACAAAACACCACAGGGAAGAGGCAGGGTTCCCGCACCTGGAAGCCTGAAGGGCAAAGGCCTCGCAGCATCTTTTGCCCTGAAGACCACGGTGAAGCAGCCAGGATGCCGCTCTCACCAAGTGTGAACTCACATGTGTTTCCCTGCCCCCTCCTGTCCCGGAGGCCAGAGGTCATGGGGTTGTTTCCCAGCAGAAAACAGCAAGAGTTTGAATCTCCAGTCATCTGTCTGCTAGCTGTCAGAACTTGAACTCTACCACCTTGTTGTACCAGTTTCCACCACAGAATAATTTTCTATTGCCATGTGGATGAGACACAAAAACATACAAATATGTTAAGGTTCTAAACAGAAAGTCTAGAAATGTTAGGTGCCATGAGTATTTTTAATTTTTTTTAAAAATACATTCTCCTCCTTCAAGTTGGTAGTAGTAGGAATTTGCAGACAGGGACTAAGAATACACACACACACACACACAACGTTCAAGATACCACTCAAGGCATCTATTGGCTTCCTACATCCGGATCTATTCTACCCACCTTTAGCTTTTTCTGGACTAAAGACAAAAGGGGCTCTAATGCATTCCTGGCGGTTTTTCAAAGCATAGCAGAAATGAGTCGGGTTTATAAGATTAATTCTTTTCTCTCCAGGCAATGGGTCAAATCAGAACCTTCACTCCACCAACCCAGTGGATAATCTCCTCTTATTACTTTCAATCAAACTAAGTGTCTGCAATCTGTACGATGGCCACTAATTTAGTAGAAACAAATAATTTGCAGAGCCTGATTATAAAAGAAAAGATGAGCGAGACCGCAAGGACCAGACTGGATAAGCGGACGGGAAGTTTGCTCTGGTGTCCGTATAAAGAAAGCTCTTGTGGCCTGTTACTCCATTAGAGACTTAGCTGTTCCACTAAGCTAAAAATCAAAGAGAGAAAACAGACATTGTTCACAGATCAGCCCCTGATTTAAATAAAGGAAACAGCCTAGGAGTTAAATTTCATACCCTTTGTCACACTCATGTGAGTGATCCATCGCTCGTCCAAGTTTTCATATGAAAAGGTTTCGTTGTGCAAAAAGAAAAAGAAACACAGAAACTTTAAAAAAGAGAGAGAGAGAGATTATAAAATTCAAGTTACACAACTGGACAGCATCACAAAGCTCTCTGGGTTGGTGTAAACCACTCTCTCCCCAGGCTGGATAACAGGGCACGGGGGTTTTGCTTGCTTTGATTGATTTCAGAATCTTACAGGAACCTATATAATCCCTAAGATGGCAAAGGAGAGGCCGGGGAAGAGATGGACAGTGACAAAAGAGCAGTAATGAGACAGAGGCTGTGTTTTGTCTGGCGTTGCATGCATCTTTCTCCCCCCCCTACCCCCCCCTAACTAATTTCACTTTGGCAAGTACTAACCACAACAAAGGTCAACATATACAAATGTCCTTTGGCTCTAGGGCTTCAAATATATGCACCGAGGCTGAGCAATGGCAAACACACACTATGAGCTGTGGTCATGACTGTGACCAGACAGATAACATAGCTGGAAAAATGCATACGTCTTTTCTTTTTTCTCTTCTCTCCTCTCTCTCTCGCTCTTTCTCCAAATCAGAGCAAGCCATTATTTATTCAAGTACTGAATATGGAAAAGGCCCTGACAAATTTACAGTGGGGTTTGGATGGATGAGGTCGGCAGATGATGGATGAGGGAGACAGAGGATTCCCTTATTAAAGCATCAAATTCTGCTCTAAATATCAAATAGACGTCTCAGCCACAAACACCATCAGTATATTCTCAAAATCAGCTACAGAAAAAACATTTCACATGCTTACTTTAATAGGAAAAGGCAGGCTTTTCGCCTAATAAATATTACTAATTTAGACCATGCTTTTAGGTATCTTTCCATCCCTGCATAACTGTGGACATCAAAGCATATGCCTATCAAACAGAAGCAAACCTGACAATTCACAAATAGACGCGAATGCCAGCAATCACTTGAGTAGCAATCTCAACCATGCCATTCTGTTCTAAAATTTTAGTAAATAATTTCAGCAGATATCATCTTCCCAGTGTGTTTCTGGTGTGTCTTTCTTGACAGGACAGTAGCTCAGTGGAGAAGGAAACTCACCATTTACTGCATGATTTTAAAAAAAAAAAAAAATCTCTGCTCAGATTAAAAAAAAAAAAAATACAGGATGTTAGTAAAACTGCAGCGCCCACTAGTGGACACTCTAGAATTGCAACTGCTTCCCAATCTCCTGTGTTGGTTCAGTAGCAAGACCCAAGTGGAGTTAAGAAATAAAAAGACAAGAATATAACTTAAAAGTTACCTGTTTTGAAAACTACTGATGTGATCACTTTCTGCCCAATAAAAGAAGTATCTATAGAGAGGCAAAGTTTATTCTACTGGATTCAGCTGGGTTGATTCCACAGAGAAATGTACTTAATAACAATAAGAGCATTTCTTATCCTGGACAGTTACAAATCTAACATGTGAAGCTGACACCAGTGGTTTACGCTTGTAATCCTAGCTACTCAGGAGGCTGAGATCTGAGGATCACCGTCTGATGCCAACCTGGGTGGGAAAGTCCATGTGACTCTTACGTCTAATTAACCAGCAAAATGCTAGACGTGGAGGTGTGGACCAAGTGGTAAAGTGCCATCTTTGAACAAATAAGCTAAGGGATGGTGCCCAAAACCTGGATGCACAAACATGCATGCGCGCACACATACAAATAACTGACATGTGAAAGTTTTCCTCAATAAAGAGAAATATCTCTTTATAATTCACACAATCCTACCTCCAATCAAGCATTAGCATGGAATCTTCTAATAGGACCCGATCTTTCTGCCCATGAGCAAGGACAACTCTGGAAATTTCCCTGAGCATTAGCACAATGCATCACATAATGCCAAAACAATCTGACTGCAACTTACCAGGCAACAATGTTGATGTATTGCAAGTGTTACTGATTCCTTTCTTTTTAAATGAAAAGCAAACTTACTTTTCCATTTTAATGCTTCAGGTTAAGTACAATGACAAGTCCCAGAAAAGAATGTCTAGATTTCACAAATAAACCCAGTTATTACTTGAACATGGTATCTGGCCGTTGATAGAGTTTAAGAAGTTCCTTTTGGGAAAGAATTGCATGTGATAATAAAGTTTTTAAAATTCCATTCATAAAACCAGACAACGCAAACACTCTTAATTGGGGTTAGGCCAAAACATTTTTCAACATACTCATGTTAAATAAGCTTTTGGAAACCAAGGCTATGAAGAAACTGTTTTTAAGATTCTAGAAGAGTCTAGAACACAGACTAGAGATTTGCTCTTCATGCCTGAGAACTGGAGATGCTAGTGTTATCAGCCCATCCTGTGTGTTGACCACTTATTTGACCTGAGGAACACATTCCTGGACATGTGAAGCAAAGATTGATCATTGAAAAGCCCAGCGACCCCAGCCCCCCAGAGAACTGATGCCTTGGCTCCCTTTTCTACAATATATCTTCTTCTTGCAGTCTGGGTGTAATAGCTGGTGCCTGTAATCCCAGCTACTCAAGAGAGAGGAAGACTGTGGTTCAAGGTTAACCTAGTCAAAAAGTCAGGCAGATCCTGTCCCCAAAATAAGCTGAGTGTAATGGTATGTGCTGTAATCCTAGCTAATTGAGAAGTGAAAGTCAGAGGACTGTGGCTCTAAGCCACTCTACACAAAAACATGAGCTCCTCTCTGAAAAAAAAGAAAAACCTAAAATCAAAAATAATTGGAGGTATGGCTCAAGTGGTACAGTGTCTACCTAGCAAGAAGGAGATTTTTAGGTTTAAATCCCAATACCAGCTAGATACTGGTGGCTCATCTCATACCTGTAATCCTAGCTACCCAGGAGGTTGCAATCTGAGGATTAAGGTTCAATGCCAGTCTAGGAAAACAAAAACCACAAGACTCTTAATCAAGCACCAAAAGCTGGAAGTGGAGATATGGCTCAAGTGATAGATCGCCAGCTTTGAATGCAAGCATAAGGCCTAAGTTCAAGGCCAATTACTGGCAAATAATAAAAATAATAATAATGTGTTATTAATAATAATAAATATAAACTGTCACAAGATTTGACATGTAGGGGCCACTTTAGGGATCTTGCTTGCTAAAGGGTATGTATGCCCCTCCTAGGACAGCTCAGTAATGAACCCAGGTGAAGAAATGCCATCATGCTAAGTGAAGAAATGGAAGGAAAGGGGAGAAGGGCCTCCATGAACTTGCCGAGGTAAGACTGCCTTCTTGACCCTAGAATTCCTCTCAGCCAGTAACCTGCAGTGTGTTAATGGACATGTTCCTTATGCTCAGGGAAGATGATAAAGAGGAAAAACAGATGGAGACACACAGGATGATTTTAAGAATTAAGCCACATTATACAGATAATGGTATTAAGGGTCTACCTTTCTAAAGATCTATGCCCTTTCCCACACACTATACCTACAATGTACCACCAAGAGCCAGGGTTCGTGTCCATGTTCTCTGTGCTATGGTGGTAGTGACACTGAGTGACATTTAAGGCTGTGTCATGAAAAAGAATTACAGCCCTGCCTGACTTTCATTTGGGAATCTCCTCCTTGGGACATGGACGCCATGTTGTAAGGAAGCCAAAAAACACATGGAGAAAAAATAAGTCAGTCAGTGTTCTGCTTACAACCTGAGCTGAGGCCTAACCAAGGAATCTAGTCCTAGCCTAATGACCATCCCAACTGATGATTATTGGGCAGAAATGAGCTGTCCCCACACCTACCCAGAAGCCCAGCTCACATCCAGAAATTTCAATACCATCTTCACGACATTACCATATCTGACACCATTAATACAGATAATGCTACAAAGTACTTCTTAAAATAATTTGTCTTTTTTTTCTGTCAGTTTGCAGGGCTTGTGGGGCTTGAACCCAGAGCTTAGGTGTTGTTCCTGAGCTCTTTTGCTCTGCCTCTTTGAGCCACAACTCCAGATCCAGTATTCTGGTGGTAAACTAGAGATAAAATCTCACAGACTTTCTTGACTGAGCTGGCTTTGAACCCCAATCCTTAGAACTCAGCCTCACAAGTAGCAAGGATTATAGGTGTGAGCCACCAGCACCTTGCTAACTTGCTTTAAAAAAATAACTTGAATGACTTTACGAAAACTAATGTTTAGGAGCAAGTTTTACCACCAATGATATTCTATGAATTAACATTGATTTCATTAAGTATTTTATCATAGCCACAGTGTAGATTTTATGTTAATTGATTTGATGTTGAAATTCATTTGCTTTTAAACACGTCAACGTGGCAAACTAAATATGTAAGAGTTAAAAATGACAAATGCTGTTTGGATACCAGCAACTGAAAATTACTTAGACTCACCAGGTTGAGTTGGATCAGATGGCCTTGAAGGTAAGGACCAATCAGTCACCTCTGCAGTCTATGGACCACTTGCAGATAGAATTCCTCCTTCTCTGCCATTACCAAATAGAACTGCTTCTAACTAGGAAGGACACTGCCTTGGTGTAACAGTACTGTCACAGAGTCCCCAAGGTTGCCAAGGAGGAATATGATTTTGGAGAAATCTCAAAACAAGAAATGAGTTAGAACGAGTAGCCACCTGCTCCCTAAGCAAGGAGCTAGTTCAGCAGCAGGAGGACTCAGACCTCTGTCCCCAAGAATTAGGGATTTTTAACATTCATAGGACTGGCATTTTGGATCAGGTAGTTCTCCATTGGGAATGGATGCTCGCTGTCTATTGAGCTGAGGATGCTTAACGGCATCCTGGGCTCTAACCTCTAGACATAAGCTGTGCACTCTACCACCCCAACCCCATCTCAACTGAGAAAAACATCATGTCCCTGGGCTGTGAATCCCAAAATATTGCTTTTCTCTTATTTTGTGCCAGTCCTAGGGCTTGAAGTCAGGGCCTAAGCACTGCCCCTGAGCTTATTTTGCCACAGCTCCGCTTCTGGCTTTACGGTGGTGATAAGAATCTTTCGTACTTTCCTGCCCAGGCTGGCCTCGAACGACAATCCTCAGATCTCAGACTTCTGAGTAGTTAGGATCACAAACATGAGCTATCAGCACCCACTCCTCAAAGACTTAAAACCCAGGTGAGAGGTATTCCTGGAGACCCACACAGGACTCTGTACTAATGAAGAGGAGGGAAAATTAGCGCTGATGAGTTTTGGCCAAATTCAACCCATTTTCTAAGTAGACAGTAGATCGTGTTCAATCCATGCCTTGTGTTTTCCTGGCTTTTTCTTTTTTAACCACTATGGTTAATAAACAGGCAGGAAAAAAAATCCATTGTATGATAGGTAGATCTTTTCACCACTACGTACAACAGATGCAGCTGTATCATTTATGCTGACAGTGATGCACTGCAGACAGAAGAGGGCGAGACAAGGCGCGTGGCTCCGACGCAGTCCTTATCTCCATTTGCCAAACCCTGCATCTGTGGTTTGCTGGCGATGGTGCATGGGGGTCTCACGGCCATGATTAAATAATACTTCTTCAAAGCAGGTTGGAATAACCATGTCCCAAGGTGCAGGCACCTCCTTGAAACCGTGTATTCGAGGGGAAAATTGGAAATGACATGGAATAAGAAAAGATCATGCTTCTGAGCGTGCCTGGTGCAGAATGGACAAACACGGGGGATGAGACGCGCAGAGGCCCACATGCTGTCATTGCAGGAGACCGAGGTACTGTGGTCGTGACAACAGCAGTTGACTCTAACATGCTGGCGAGTGGAAGACGCCCACGACACTGGTAGAGTTCAGTACCAGAGACAAAGCACCTCACTTGTGTATCTCTGATGCTTTCCACGGTCCCATGGGTAAGTCCTACCTACAATCACCCCTCCTCTTTCCACAGATTAGAAAAACAAGGCTCAGCAACTCATCTCTGGTCCCGAGTCCTGTCAAGCCAGCATCTAGATCATTGGACACAGAACCCTCGCTGACACGAGCATTTTATCCCCTCTAAATCACCGCTTCTGGTCCTCAGGTCAAACCATCTAACCTCTAAATTTACACTAGGCATTTAAGACATCATCTACGTGTGTGCATGTGTCTAGTTCCACACACATACATGTGAATGTGTTGAGGTCTGTGGGCCGGGGGATCTCTGGGGCGTCTGGTCAACGCTCCCGTGCAATGCCTTGCACGTCTGTAGCTGCCACACCGCCGTGTACACACATGGAGGGCAAAGCAAATGAGAACGGGTGGCTCAATAAAACTTTATTTACAAAACACAGCCAATGACTTCCATCTGGTCCGTGGGCAAACAGTTTGCCAGACTCATCCTAGAGTGATGGCCTTCCACAGAATCCTGAGCTGCAGCCCAGACGCAGCTGCATCACAACCTGCTTGGGGGTGATGTGTGGACACACAAACCCCTGAGGAGCACCACCTACACCCAGCTTCTCCCCAGCTCCCCAAGACCATACACCTACTAATGGAAACGAAGGCAAGCAATCCAAAGGAAAGGAAAATTAGCCACCTGTCCCCACTCACCAGGTCTATTGAGATGTCACAATATTGGCCTGTGATCACACAATTCTCCTAGCTAGAAGAAACCCTTCAGTTTTACTAAGAGGAAAAAAAAAATTCTCAAAAATCAGAAGAAGAAAAAAAAAAAAGGAAAGAAAAAAAAAACCACACCTTTGTTCCCAATGAAATCATGCTGATCTTTTAATCAACTTGTTGCTTGCACATACACACACACACACACACACACACACACACACACACACACACTCCAAGGGCATTTTTGAACTGTTGGATACCTAGTTTTAAGTTCGAAAATTCACTCGTGCTAAACCCGCTTTTATGTTATTGAGGGAAAATGAGCCCAGGGTCTTTGGCAATCAGAGGGCTGGGACAATGAAGGAATTTGTACAGAATCCACCAATACACACGCACCCACCGGCTGCTTCATGAATACGTGAATGCAACCTGTTTCATCTTTTCTTGTTTGAGAAGTAAAGGTATTCACATAAATCTGGATCTCCTTTTCTTTGGGGGGAATTAAGGCTGGCACCGTCGGTCCAGGCCTTTACCTAGAGCAGCATGGGGGACGAAAGGCCGACCCTTCACTGTCTCTTGACAAAAGATGGAATAGAAAAGAGAACGGGAGTGGAGAGCAATGAAACTCGGGCACATGCTGAAACGGAGCTGCCCAGGTCGCCATCCACCTGGGATAACGCCCCTCTCCAGCTGACAGGCCCCAGTGATCTGGTTTCAGTCGCCAGCACCCCAAACTTATTAACTGACTCTGATCTTCTCTCTGTCTAATGCCAGGAGCCTCCCCCACCCCACCTTGCAACATAAGACTTTAGTTTATAGACCCCCTTTGCTTCAGCTCACTTTTTATACCTTTCCTCTGATCCTACTCCACCAATGACCCATATGCCTCGGAGCTACAACCCTGCGAGTGGCGAGGGCAGGCCTCTGCTGAATGCCCGGCCCAGCTGGGCTGTTCTGGCTTGGCTGGAAAGCTGACTCAGTACCAGCACCGGGGCCCCAGAGCACTGCGATGTGTCTACATATCAAACAGAGGCTGCTTTCCACCGCGTCCTTTTTTTCCTCCCAATACTTTGTATCTCATGGCCACCATGGTTATGTTGAAAGCCTGTTTGAGAGCTGGGTGATGACATTTAAATAAAGTAATCTCAATGAGGAGTTAGGGATTCATAAAAAAAAAAAAAGAATGTATTGCAGAGGGCCTACCAAAGCAGCGCAATTGTCATGACCAGGGTTCAGCTCCCACTGAACACACCCAGGGCATTTTTTTCTTATTACTATTATTTGTTTAAGTGAATTATGCCTTGTGTCTACACTGATAGAGGTGAACTGGCTCTGATCTTGGCTATAATTGTGAGGTAGTTCATAAATCTCAGTAGTAGCAGACCCATTTGAATTCTAAAAGGCCTTTCAACTCTAAAATTCTACTCCAAGGGCTGTGGAGGTGTAGCTTAAGCAGGACAGCATTTACCTAGCAAACACACAAGATCCTGAGTTCAAATTCTACTACCAAAAAAAAAATTATACACCCAAGTCTGTCTGAGTAAAAATACATTTCTTAAAAAAAAATAAATACATTTCTTACAACCAGCTCTTCTTAAAAAATAATTACGTGTGTGCGCATGCTTGCGTGTGTGTGCGTGTGTGTGTGTGTGCGTGTGTGTGTGCGTGTGTGTGTG
>NW_012267234.1:9488010-9570380 GCF_000151885.1 Dipodomys ordii | reverse complement strand
ATATATATATATATATATACACATCATGGGCATGAACGCTGTCCCTCAGTTCTTCAGCTCAAGGCTAGTGCTCTACCACTTGGGCCACAACACCACTTCCAGCTTTTTCTACTTATGTGGTGCTAAGAAATTGAACCCAGAGCCTCATGCATGCAAGGCAGGCACTCTACCACTGAGCCACCTTCCCAGCCCCACCATTTTTATTTTCATTCTGTATATATGAATAAAATCAGGTGTGGTGACTTTGCCAAGGTGAGGGTGGAGTGGAGACACCCCATCCCCCCACCAGAATGCCTAGCCCTCCAAGAATAAAGAGATTTCATAGCCGTATCGCCTACAATGGTCACCCTACTTAAGTCCACTCCAAATCTCATGTGTGAAAAGCCTGGGCCTCAGCCTGTGGAGCCACTGGGAGGTGGTGGAACCTTGAAGAGGTGGGATTTACTACAAGGTCACAGGTCACACTGTGGGGTGTGCCCTTGAAGAAGAGTCTGCAACCCTGATCTCTTCCTCTCTGCCCTGTGTCTAAACAGGAAATTCTTCTGCCACAGGCCCAAGCGATGGGGCAAGTAGGTCATGGAGAAAAATCTTCCAAAATATAAACCTACTCTATTATTATAAAGCGAATACTGCCTGATTGCCTCGGGCATTTGTCACAATGACAGCAAACTACCACTGGGCCTATGACTGAGGAATTAAAGGTTTCATATGCTATTCGATCATTTAAATACTGATAGGCACATAGGAGCTAGAGGCAGCCATCTTGGAAAGCTCAGGTCCAGCGCCATGGTCCAGTTTTTAACTCCCACCTTGAGCCAAGCTTAGCCATCTTATGATTCCGAATTAGAGCCTCAGAGGAAAGATGAGCCATGCCGAATGAAAGAATGCCAACAGAAGCTTGATGGACGGCTGAACCTAAAGCCGAGCCTTCTCTTTCGTTTCAGTCCCTAAAGCAAGCTAGGCTGTGGGCTAAAATTTCCACTTAGCCTGGAATCTATTTTCCACTTTTCCTCGATATTCTGGAATTGCCTCTTTGCATGAGGGCCAATAAAAATGTATGTAGCATATGTTTTCCACAGGATGCAGTTTTTATAGAGCAACGAGACGAATTACAACTTTGGGTCAGGCCGCAACTCTTGAGTGAGCTCCGAGGAAAGGGCTGGGAAAACAGTGTGGCCCAAAGGCAGCTGCAGCGGAGGTGAGATGGACTAGACTCCACTTGAAAACTTCTTTTTAATGTCTTAAGGTATCTAGAGCCCCCTGTTAGGCTTCCTTGTGAATTGTTTTGATACCAGCTCTTTATCTGCTTGGCATTTTATGTGGTTCTATTAGAAAGTCTTACCATGGAACATTTAACCTGGAGAGGAAGCAGGCCTGGCTATTTCCATTTACACACAGAATTATTGCCCATTTCTACAGGCCTGAGAGTATTTCTTCTTCCATGTTTTATGACGGGATTGTGATTTCAACTCTCCCCCTCCCCCCCGCCCCCACACACTGATAGCCTGCCTCTATTCACCAACTACCACCCTGGAAACCCGTATCAAACTCTAATGATAGCTTACACTCCTCAAGACTGAAATAACAGAGCCTGAGCTAGAACAGAGAGGCACGCCGCTCTGAAATGTCAAAGGAAATCTGCCCCAGTCCCTCCTGCTTGTTCTTGGAGCCTGGCCGTGGAATCCATCACAAAGAAGCCTCGTAGAAGTGAAAAATCACAGCTGTCATTTCTAATTTCAAGCATAATAGAGGTTTAAATAATCCAAGAATCCATTCCAGACGCTTGGCAGATTCCATGTGGCTACAGGGGACCCAGTAGGCTGTGCTTTAGTGCTCTGGTGTGTAAACTGCATTCTAGTTGGGCTAGTTCTTTTTTTAAAATTTGTCCAAGACCAGAACTCTGACATTTGCTTCTGCTCATTGTCTGGTGCTCTACCATTTGAGCCACACCTCCAACTCTGAGCCAGTTCTAAAACAGAGAAGCGTGAGTGTGTGTGTGTGTGTGTGTGTGTATGCTGGTACCTGGGGCCGGTACACTCGGAGCCTCACACACTCCCTTGTCTTTTTTACTCAAGGCTGATGCTCTACCATTTGAGTCACTTCTGGCTTTTTGCTGGTTTATTGGGGATAAGAGTCTCATGGACTTTTTTTTTTTAACCTGAGCTATCTTCAAACCACAGTAGCTTGGATTACAGGTGTGAGCCACAAGTGCTTAGAGCAACGTCTTTTACAAACATATCCACTCTCCAAATCAAGAATACAAGAATACCCTCTAAAAACCAAGAGGAGTTAAACTCACTGACTCCTCTTAGACAGTGGATATCTGTTGGAAATAGCAGAACAACAACAATACACACACACATATAAAAATATTAGAAAGTCCACTCAAATCCTACTAGCCTATTACTTTTCAATAGATGCACATGCACACAAAGGGTTTTCTGAATGTAGGAAAACAAGTTTATAATTACATAATTATGCAGACACACCACAATTTTTCTTTTATGTTACCTTTATCTTTAAAAGGCAACAGACAGGGCTGTACTAAAAAGCAATAAAGCATGGGTAATTTAATACCAAATTACATCCATATTGAAAAGTTTACATGCATTTGAGAGCAGACAGAGGTCAGGTTTTCAACGGGACTGTCTTTAATTGTGGCCATCAGTTTTCGCAACCCCGATCTCTGGATCAAAGACAGATATAATGGGTTCCCTCAATGCTCAACAGGAAAAGCAGAGAGAAGCAATGGCTCAAGCTGGCACTCAAAGGTCATTAAAAAAAAATTACCAGAAATGGAATGTGTCTCATTATAAAATTATATATACTATATAATATGATAAAAATACATTTTTAAATAAAATAATCATTCGCCTGCACCCAGCTTCCAATGAGCTACTTTGCGTGAAGATCTTGTTTGGATTTGTTGTTTAAACGGGGGAAGGGGAATTGGGGTGGAATCATTGCAGGTGCGAGGCTTTCCCAGGTTTCTCTTGAACCACTGTGGGGCCTTTGCATCCACCTTTATGAATTGTTTTCAGATACTCTCAAATCACAACTTTCTTCTTCCTCTACCACAGTGCCTCTTTCCACACAGAAGACTATGTAAGCAAAAAAGAAAAAAGATTTTTTGCTTTTTCTTCTTTTTTTTTTCTCCTTCGCTTCTCTTTTTCTCCTCTTCAATTAAATGGGGAGTAAATTATCAGCAAATCAGACAGAAACAAGTTTCTTGGAGCTGCAGATCTTTTCTACAAATGAAGCCATTTCGTCTCCATGGGCTCTGGGGTGGAAAGTGGGGAGCTGTGGTATGGGGGTGGGGAGATTTTAAATAGCCACGGGGGACCAGAACAGAGATGCTAGCTGGGAAAGCATGCCCCCAACCCCCTGATTGCACACACAGACCACTCAAATCTGCACCAAGAGACTACTTGCGAGAATCCTTTTTTTTTTTCTTCACTTAACAAGATACAAAATATAAAACACATTTGTCTCTTATTAAACCTCTCCAGTAAGTGGTTCCAGGTCCACCATTTTTAAAGGAAAAAGGGGAGCTGACGCCCTCCTGGGCATACAGCAGAGTGACTGGAGATGAGGTACAGGCTGTGAGCCTTTATTACTTTAATTTTTTCCTTTAAAAAAAAGCACAGAAGGAATAACATTTTAAATCATTAGCATTTGCTTTAAGCAGTGATTTCTTCCAACCCTTAGAATCTCCACTCCCCAGCAGTCACTACCAACTACTCCCAGATCCTCCACAGGACCGCCCAGATGGGGATTTTCCCTCACTGCTCTGATCTGGGAGGTGCTTTTTAAGGAACTTCAGGTTGTATGTGAAAGTAGCCTAGTCTGGGAGAATAAAGCTCCTGTGTTTTAGGGTTTGTGAGGCTGAAAAACAAACCCTGATATTGCAGAAGTACTTCAGGAAGAGAAACTTCTCTTCAGGTAGAACTTGAAAGGGGTCTTCTGTTCAAACAACAAACAAAAAATTAATAAAATAACAAAAGAAAAAGGTAAAACCAGAGCAGTGGCCCCCATTCAACTCCAGAATGCTTTGAGAGGCACTTTAAAGTGCAAAAAAAATCTCATTTTTTTAAGAAATAGAATGAAGTCTTCTACTTTCTTTGAGACATCTTGTAGCTTCTATCAAGCGGGCAGCAAAAGGTGAAGAAACTTGCAAAGCCAGGGAAAGAAACTCAGTTCTGTGGAAGTTCAAAATGGCAAAAGAACACATTAAACCAGAAAGAAAAAGAAAGGGGAGGAGAGAGGAGGGGAGGGGAGGGAAGGAGAGGAGAGGAGAGGAGAGGAGAAATTTCTTTCAAAAGGAAGGAAAGGAGGAAGGAAAAGGGAGGGAAGGAAAGAAAAAGAGAAAGGAGAGGAGAGAATGAGAAAAAGGAAGGAAGGGCTGTAGGAAGGGAGGGAAGGAAAGAAAAAGAGAGAAGAGGGGAGAGAATGAGAGAAAGAAAGAAGAAAGAAAGGGATAGGAAGGGAGGAGGGAGGGAGAGGAGGGAAGTAAGTGATGGTAGGAAGAGAATTAAAAAGGGAAAGAGAGAGGGAGAGGAGGAAGGAAAGAAGGAAAGGAAAGGAAAGAAGGGAGAGAGGGAGGGAAAGAGAAAGAGAAAGAGGAGAGGAGAGAAAGAAAAAAGATAGGAAGGAAGGGAAGAATGGAGGGAAAGAAAAAGAGAGGAGAGGAGAGGAGAAGAAAGAAAGAAAGAAGAAAGGAAGGAAAGAAAGAAAAAGAAAGAAAGAAAGGGGAAGGAATGAAGGAAGGAAAAAGAAAAAAGAAAAGGAAGGGAGGGAGGCAAAGAAAAAGAGAGAAGGAGAGAAAGAAAGAAAATGATAGAAAGGAAGGAGAGAGGGAGAAGAGAAAAGTAAGTGAAGGGAGGAGGAGAAAGAAGAAAGAGAGAAAATAAGAAAGCAAGCAGGAAGGAGGGAGAGATGACAGAGGGAAAGAGGGAGGGAGAGAGGGAGGGAGGAGAAGGAGGGAAGTAAGTGACGGGAAGAAGGGAAGGAAGGAAGGAAAGAAGGAAGGAAGGAAGGAAGGGAGGGGGGGAAGGAGGGAGGGAGGGAGGGAGGAAGGGAGGAGAGGGGAGGGGAGGGGAAGGGATGGAGGGAGGAAGGGAAATAAAAGTTAGGGAGAAGTAGCAAAAATCTTCCTTTCCGAGGTTGGTTTGTTGTCCATAGATTCAACTATATACAGTCCATCACTGACAGATCATGCGTGCGTCAGTGTTGTTTTCAGAAGCTGCAGAATGCAGGTACTAAACGTGCCGTGCACCTGTAGATCACACCGGGGATGTGTCCCTGCAACCATCCTTCCTAGCCATACAGAGGACCAACAAGCCAGGCAAGGACTCTGCTCCAGGCAGGAGAGATGAGTGAGTGGTGATCACACGCAATAATCAAAGGTGGAGTGTACAAACACCTTGCTCAGTGCAGGATACAGAAGGAATGTGGCCTATTCCGTGACACTCCACGGGCCTGCCTCCTGGACCTCTGTTGCTCTGCTTCCCCATTGAGTGATTGGGGTGGGGGGTGATGGATGGCTCTCCCCTGACCAAGGCATTCCCATCAGCATGAGAACTTGGTTACTGGGCACCCAGCTCTAGCCAAAAGACTGCTGCAGTGCCAGGGCCTGGAGGGAGGCAGACCTCCATCTTCCTCAAAGAGAATGAGGGTTATTCCTGGTGGAAGCCAAGTCTGAGCTAATAAAAAGCACCATGTGTGTGGATCCCAATACAAGACTTTGTGCCTGTGTGATATGTTAGAATAAGGAATTGTAATTACTGGTGAGAGCCCAAGAGGAAAAAGGGAAAAACAGTTTCTAACAACAGGGGGACATGGGTTAAACCCTGTTCACTGGAAATAAAGAAAAATATATATATGTATGTATGTATGTATGTATAATAACTAGGGACAGTTCCAGGAGGAATCAGATTTTCAGAAGAAATTCTCAGGAGTTCCAAACAGGAACACAGACAGCAGGTTTGTCATTTCCATGTGATTACTGACCCGATAGGCCCAGGCCAACCCTTGTTTATTCATAGTCAGAGCACAAAGAGGCCATGATGAACAGGAGGAGGACACAGCTTCCAGCTGAGATGCAGACAAAGTAAGGAGTTAAAAGTGAAAGCATGAGCTCGGTGAGTCCACGGGAGGGCTGGGACACACTTGAGTGGCCTCTGGTCCTCACTCCAGTGAGAGGCCCTGTCAGGTCAACTGTGACCTTCAGTACAAATGCACATTTTAGAATCTGCACCATGCCTGCAGCCTCATTATCATTATTATTATTAAAATTGTATAATAATTATAATAAACAATGCTCAATATGGATGTCTATGTCTTTACACTGTCAATCGCATTTAATTCTCAAGTAATCCTACTGGGGTAGTAGGATCATCTCTCAAAGAGAACAAAACTCTGCCTTCTACCTAGGACACCAAGTGGTAATTCTGGAGACAACTGCTAAATCTAAACTGACCCAAGTGAGTTCACCCATCTTAGATCTTTAGCACAATTTTTTTTAAAGCCAAACTAATGGGAAGGGATGGGAAGGGGAAACAAAGGAAGAGGCAACAATGCTTGATGAGAAATGTACTCATTACCTTGCCCATGTAATTGTAACCCCTCTGTACGATATTTTCACAATAAGATAGAAAGAAAGAAAGAGAGAGAAAGAAAGGAAGGAAGGAAGGAAGAAAGCCCGTAAAACTGGGGAAGAATAAAAGTGTAAAAGTTTTGATGTGGTTGAAAAAAAAAAAAAAAGCCAGACTAAATGCAATCCCAAACCTGTGAGTTATTCACAACACGTCTGGCTGGCTCCTTGAGTTCCATGTCCAATCTGCCACCAACCCCTTTCAATTCTACCTATAAAGCTACGTTTTTGCCATTTCACAGAAAGGCTTGGAAACATCCAGTCCAAGTAATGGGGGGTGGGACACAATTCAAAGACCAAGAGAGAAAGAAAGAGAATAAATTAAAAAGTAATTAATTAATTAATGCAGAAACTAGGTGATATGAAGTAAGTGACAGAGATCATCAACAGAACCAAAGGCGTTCTCTGGTTGCTCCAAGGGGGAGGCAGATAGTGTAGCCACTTGGGACCCACCTGGCTTATCTGTGAGATCAGCTGGGGTACTGGTTCAGGCCTAAGGCCCTCACTCAAATGCCTGGTAGTCACCAGCACGGGCCTGCATTCTGCACCTGCACTTTTCTAGCCTCACTCTCATCACATTTTGCTGTCATATTATTGATCCATGCATGGCCCACTCCACTCGGATGGATGGTGCAGGGAAAGGGGAAGGGGTTTTGTTTTGTTTTGTTTTCATTTGCTAAAGTGCACGAGGGAACTCTTCACCGCCAAGTGAGGAAGAAAACCTGGGCTCAAACATGACATTTTGTTAGAGATCAAGACTGCAAGGCTTATGTGCTCTCCTTTTCAAAAGGCTCTACCTCTAAGAATCTTCATGAAGAGTAACACTGCCTGATGTGAATGGTTAGGCATGAGTCCTCTACAATACTGAAGGAACCTGAAAGGCCTTTACAAGTAGAATTAGGCAGAACTACCAAGTAGTCCACGGAAAGCGTGGTAGGAAAGGTTCACCCGGGGTATTCAATCTATCCAATCCCAGGTCCAGTTGGATATTTGCAAAATGCTGAAAGCTATGTGTAGTAAAACATTAAAACTTTTACATCAGCTGGAAGGGGAGTTCACAGAGGACACAGCTTCTTCTCACTAAATACTTCTGAGCAGACAGAGTGCTCAATGTTGTTGAGGTGCAGTGATAGAGTCCAGGGAAACCAACCTGCAGAGTGCCATTTGGTGGACTTCACCAGTTCCGATATTCAACAAATGAGTCATCAGTCTCTACCTTTTGCATTGTGTACTAAATTTCCTTAATAGTCAAAGATGTTGACAGGGGCTGGGAATGTGGCTTAGTGGTAGAGTGCTTGCCTATCATGCATGAAGTTCTGGGTTTCAATTCCTTGGTACCACATAAATAGGAAAAGCTGGAAGTGGCGTGGTGGCTCAAGTGGCAGAGTGCTAACCTTGAGCAAAAGAAGTTCAGGCAGTACCAAGCCCCAGATCTGGGGTGGGGGGAGGGATTTTTTTCAAAGTTGTTGACATGGCTTAGATTTTTTACTCAAAGCTGGTGCTCTACCACTTGAGCTCTACTTCCAGCTTTTTACTAGCTAATTAGAGAAAAGTGTCTCAGAGACTTTTCCATGATCCTCAGACCTCAGCCTCCTGGATAACTAGGATTATAAGTATGAGCTACCAATTTTTTCTTGCTGTTCTCCTTGCCACTGCTATCCAATATTCACGTGCCGACCTTCACGAGGCACAGCTGTGACATTCTAGTCAGTAACGACACAAGTGTCTCTGGGAAGTCCAATAAAAAGGAAATTCAGGCTCGATATTCTCCAAGTAAAACACTAGACAAATCCTCCCATCACCACCAATGATTTCCTCAGCCAAGAAAGAAGGATGATTTGATGTTAGGAATTTTTCCAAAAAAAATTATTTTAATGGTTTAAAAAAAATAAAGTCTGCCACCAAAAAAAAAAAAAGCACACCAAGCTCTTAGAAGAACCTAATTTGGAACATACATTTTCCTGGCAGATTTTACATCAGAAAGCTTTGAATTTAAATATGAAAAGCCAGGATTTGCTTTCTAGACAGAATGCAATTCTAAAATGTCATGCAAATTTCTTTTTGGAAGAACAAATGCAAACATTTTGAGAAGAGCTCTAAATATGCAAGGGCTTTGGGGAAACCATGTGGAAAATACTATTTTGCCTGAGGCAATCTATCTCCCACTTTTGTTGAGGAAGAAAATAATAGCCAATATTCTGTATGACTGTTGACAGTATGAACGGTTTTTATCTGCATGGTTCTTGTGCAGTGCATCAGGCAATACTTTGTCAGCTTTTCTGGGAGTTCTGAAAAAAATCACAGGATCCACAAACTAGGCACTAGAGCATGTCTGTTTTTAATATATCCCCTGAAGCACCTAGCGTAGAACCGCACGGTCTATGGGCCAGGCACTCAAATGCTTCTTCACCAGCTACAGCATTCACCAGTGCCTCCTCCCACAATCTCCTGCCACAGCCCATAGCTCAGGCAAAGGGATCATTCTTTGCTTTCTTCCTTCCTGTAATAATTTGCTTCACACTTCACATAAACACGCCAAGTTACAGATCACTGGGACTGCCCTCTCCTCATCTGATTCCACCTTTTTCTCATTCTTTAGCAGGTGCCTGTGGCATATTTGACATAGGCTTGCCAGACCCCCAGCTCAATGGAACTTGGGCAAGTGATAGAGAACAGGGCCACATAGCTATTCTGTCCAGTGTAGCAGCCACAGAGTGCCTGACAATGTGCCAGTATAAGTTAAGGAAATGATTTATTGAAGTTTATCTAAGTCTAACTTAAATTTCCACAACCATCTGCAACTATAGATTCAGATTAAGAATGAGCAGAAGTAGGCCAAGCACTAGTGGTTCAACCTTTGATCCTAGCTACTCAGGAGGCTGAGATACAAGAATCTGTGTTCAAAGCCAGCCCAGCAGAGAAGTCAGTAAGCCTCTTATCTCCAATTAAACAACAAAAAGCTGGAAGAGGAGGTGTGGCTCTAGTCATAGAGCACAAGCCTTGAGCAAAAAGGCCACATGAGAGCTCAAGGCCCTGACTTTAAGCCCCAGTATTGGCACACACTTGCGCACATGCTTGCACGCACACAGACACAAACACACAACACCAAAGAGAGAAAAAGAAAATAAAAAGAGGGTAGTCTTGAGTGCCTGTAATCCTACCTACTACTGAGGAGGCTGAGATCTGAGGATCGCGATTCAAAGTCAGCCCAGGCAGGAAAGTTTGTGAGACTCTTGTCTCCAATTAGACATCAGAAAACCAGCAGTGTGCTGTGGCTCAAGTGGTAGAGTGCTTGCCTTGAGCTGAAGAGCTCAAGGACAGCACCCAGGCCCAGAGTTCAAGCTTCATAACCAACAACAACAACAAAAAAAAGAGGGTAGACAGACCAAGAAAGAAAAAAAGAAAGCACAGAATAGTAAAATAAAAATGACAAGATTATTGCCACCAATGTTACAAAAATTCTTTTAGACATTTGTAATAAAATACTACAAACAACTGTATAACAGCCAATTAGATAATTCAGATAAAATGGACAGAGACCTAGAAAGGCATATTGCCCAACCTGACAAAATTAAGGCACATAAAATCTGAATAGACCTAGAAAAGTAAAAATAGCAAATTAGTAATTGTTAATTTCCCACCAAAGAAAAATTCAGGCCCACATGATTTCACTGGTGAATTCTACCACTTACACAGTTAAAGCTAAGCGTTGTAGGTTAAGCTTGTAATTCCAACAACTTGAGAGACAGCTAGATGAGGATCAAAGTTCTTCAAGGCCAGCCCAGGCCAAAAACAAAACATTACTCAGACTCTATCTCAAAGTTATTCTGTGGGGGGATGTAGGTAGAAGGATTATGGTCCCAGGCTGGCCTGGGTTAAAATGTTAGATGCTGTCAACAAAATAACTAAAGTAAATAGGGCTGGAGGTATGAATACACTGGCAGAACACTTGCCTAGCAAGTTCAAACCGCCAAACGATTACTAAATTACTTCTTCACACTCTTATGCCCCCGTCCCCTCAAAAAAGAAAAAGAAAAAGGGAGCATATCTCCACTAATTCTCTGGGACTGGTATTTCCCTAACACCAAAGCCAGACAAAGGCATTATAAGAAAAAAAAATCCAAGAAAATATGGACTGATATCTCTGATAAATATAAACACAAACATCCCCAATGAAATAATATGAAATCAAACCTATCAATATATAAAAAGGAATATTAACCATGACCAAGGGAGACTTACTCCAGAAACACAAGGTTTAACACCTAAAAACCAATTAATATGTCATACCACATTGTCAGAATAAAAGGTTAAAAAAAAACCAACCCCAAAACATATGATCATCTCAGTGCATACCACAAAAACACTTGACAAAATCCATGACAAGATCATTTTAAAAAGTAGAAGCAGGGAGAGTTTACTCGGCCTGATTAAGGGCATCCATGACAATTCCACAGCAAACATTGTCTTAATGTTGAATGACAGAATGTTTTCCCCTTAAGGACAAGAATAAGATGAGGATGCCAGTTCTCATCATGTCTACTCAACATTGTATTGGAAACTCTAGCCATGGCAATAAAGCAAGAAAAAGTAAAAGCATGTGACCTGAAGAGTATCTCTATTCACAGATGATACAATCTTGACCATAAAACATCCTAAGAAATCCACTTAGAAAAAATTGCTATCGACTATGTTGGAAATGAACTTTACAACTTGGGGTGGGGGGAAGTTGAGGGGGAGGGAAAGTGGGAAAAAATGGAGGAGGTAACAATGTTTGACGAGAAATGTACTCATTACCTTACTTATGTAACTATAACCCGTCTGACATCACCCTTATAATAAAATATTTTTTTAAAAAAAGGAAAAATTGCTATTGAGGGAGTTGGACTGTGTGAGTCAGTTGGTAGAGCACTAACCCAATGTGCAAACACAACCAGTACCAAGTTCAAGTCCCAGTCTTGGCCCTTAAAGAAACAAGAGAGGAGAAGAGGGGAGAGAAAAAGAAAAGAAACATTGCTATCAAGTCAGCAAGATTGCAGGACACAAGATCAGCATAAGAAAATGAATTGTATTTCTGTACACTTGAACATTGTGAAAATACAATTAACAATTCCACTTGCAGCAGCATTTAAAAAAGAACAGAAATAAAATTTACAAAATAAATTCAAAACTCATAGACTGAAAGCTATTTTAAAAAACATTACCAAAAGAAATTAAAAACATAAAAGAAAAATATTCCCATGTTGACATATTGGAATATATTGCTAAAACAGCATTAATCAACAAATTAATCTATAGATTTAACACAATTACTATCAAAATCCCAACTGGCTTTTTGCAGAAATGGTCAAGTTGCTTCTAAAATTCTTTTGGAAAAGCAAAGGATTCAAACTAGGCCAAGAAGTCTTGAAAGAAAAAATAAGTCCAGAAACTTCCACTTTGATTTCAAAATGTACAACACTATAGTAATTTAATCAAGACAGCATGGTGCTGACATGAAGACAGAAATGTGCATCACTGGATGAAAATTCAAAGTATAGAAATAAGCTGAGCTCCGATATCTATGATCAACTCATTTTTAAAACAACTTAATGGAGGAAAAAAATGGTCCTTTCAACAAATGGTTCTGGTACAGCTGGATAGATACACACACACACACACACCTCAGAAAACATAAGTGTAACCTCATGACCTTGCATTAAGCAGATTCGTTGACTACATCACAAAAATCAAAAGAAACAAAAATAAATAAACTGGATCACAATGAAACTGAAAACCTTTGTGCTACAAATGATACTATCTCCTATATAAAAGAATATTTTATCAAAGAAATTATCTGATAAGTCTTTTATCTAGAAAATACAAAGAACCATTACAACTCAATCATACAAAGACAACCCAAGTTTAAAATGGGAAAATGTCAGATCGGAAATAAACCTAGATACTTACCAATGGATGGGTAGAAAGGGAAAATATAGAATATATATATATATATATATATATAGTGAATTATTATTCAGCCATAAAAAGGAATTAAATACTGCCATTTGTGGCAAAATGGGATGGAACCAGAAGACATTATGCTAAATGGGGTAATCTAGACAGACTTACAAAAACCACATGTTCTCACTCATTATGACACAGCTTACAAAGTCAAATTCATCAAGAATGAGAATAGAACAATGGTTTCAAAGCTAGGCAGAGCAGGGGGAAGAGAGGATAGATGGAGGCTAGGTAGAGTTAGACAGTAAGAATTCTAGCACAAGTTTATAGCATCAGAGGATGACTTGAGTTCACAGTAATTTATTATATATTTCATTGAATCATAAAAGAAAGCACTTTGGAGCTTCCCAATACCAGGACATGTATTGATATGGAAAAGGAAGTAATTAAATTTGATTCTGTATACAGTGTATAATGATGAAATCCTAACAACATGTGCCAGTTCTTTTTTAATAATAAATGTCTATTCAGATGATCTGAATAGACATTTCTCTATTGAAGGCATACATATCATCAATGAATCCATTAAATGATGCCACCATCACTAGTCACTAGGAAAAAGAAAATCAAAACAACCACAGAGATTTTCATGCCCACCACGGTACCTACTTTACAAGACAGTAGTAAGTGCAAGCAAGCCTGTTGAAACATTAGGACCTTCATACTTGGGGGTGTGGGTGGGGAATTAACTGTGGAAAACCATTCTGTAAGTGACTCTCCAATTCTATTCTCGGATTCTCTTAACCTTGCCGTTTTGATGGTCTCAACACATCTTACCATCCCTTCCACATCCCAAGGAAGATGAGAATACAGGTAAAAGAACAAGGTGAAAAAACATCATTCTCTCATCAGGGAGATAGGAGCTTGGCCAGAAACTTCTGCTTGCTCAGTTGTGAGGATGTCTAAGTGTCCAGCTGCCCCTTGACAAAGGTGACCAATGGACAACAGGTGCATCCAGTATTGTTCTCTGGTAGAGCTCCTAGCCATGTTCAAATCCTGGTACTGCAGCCAAAAAGAAGGGAGGAGGAAGAGGAAGGGAGGGATGAAGGAAGAGAAGGTGAAGGAGGAGAAAGAGGAAGGGAAAAGAGGGAGGGCTGTGAGGGGAGGAGGAGGAGGAGCAGGAGGAGGAGGAGGAAAAGGAAGAAAGAGGAGGAGGAGGTGAAGGAAGGAGGCGGATTTTTAAGCTGGAGTCCATAAAGAACACAGAGATGAACTTAAATGGTCATGAAACAAAAGTATAGTCCATATGAAACACAGGGGCCTTTCTTTGGAGAGAGACAGTGTCTAGCTGTCATTCCTGAGTCCTCAAACAGCTAAGAGTCACCGATTTAAAGATTTCTAAGCACTACTTCTTCCTGGGTTTTCCTCTCCTAAACATCTCCTGGCTCTCCATCCAGACTTGCCTCTTGATTCTTCCCCTGACCCTTCCTCCATGTGTCCTTCCGCATCTTACCAGGTGCAAGCCACTGATGCTGGTTGTTGGTCACACACACACCGGGCCAGCAGCACATGAGCTGTTGATGTTTCTCTCCTTCCCTGTGCACGAATCCACACACGTGTCTTCACTTCCCTGCCAAGATCATTCCAGCCTGGGCTACCGCAACCTATTCATGGCTCCCTTTCCCTTCCATGCCCAACTTTCTTCAGCCATTCTTCAGGTGAGCATCAGCCACAGTCTTTCTAGAATGGCAAGTAGATGTATCACTCCTTAGCTTGCAACCTTGGGGGTTGTTTTCTGTGACACTGAGAAAATGCCTCTCTCCCCTGCAGACTGGAAAACACTCTCAGGGACAATGTCCACACGGGTCATTTCATGCTGTGGTTTGGGTGTCTGGTACATTGATTCGGCATATTGATAGATACTCAGAGCTCAATGGATAGCTGGTATACAGCCACCTCATTCTCTTTGCTGTGTGGTCCCCAGTTTTCAAGTGTGCCTGAACACTTGAAAGTTTTGAAGGGACCTGGTCATGTCTCATTCATTTCTCTAATTCCTTCCTCCTCTCTAACCTGTATTTTAGGGGTTTCTCTGAGAAAAATGGTCCAATCAGCTGCGTGCATGGGCCTGCCCATGTGAGCACTCAGGAATTCAGTTGTCTCAATGTGACACTTCACCACTATCACCACCACCAAGTCCTGTGGTGGTACTCTGCCCTCAAAGATGCTGTTCACGGGAGGCAAGACCTGCGGAAAGTGATGGCTCCTCCCATCAGCAAGAAGGCATCATCCTGAGCCAACCAGCCCTGCCCACTAGTGAACCTGCCTCAGTGCTTGGATGTCCCAGCCTCCAGAACAGTGAGAAATAACTTGCTGTTACTTAAAAGCCAGTTACTGGTAACTTGTTAAGACAACTCCCATGGACTTCGGACACCAGCTCATCACAAGTCAAAGAGGGATCTGAACATGGACTCTTAAAACATCAGCACCCAAATACCTACCCACCTCTGGCTCACAACTTAGCATTAAAATCAGGTGGGGAAGCACCAGTTAAACTTCAGTCCCCATGTTAAAGAAAGCAAAACAAAAAAAAAAAGTTTCAATATCTTAGCCATAGGTGTCAGCGAAATGAGCCCCCTTCCCATAGCTTAGCACAATCCTTCCCCTCTCCACAGCTTAGCATGCTCCCTTCCTAGGCAACACTAGGCCCATTTAGCAAAGGCAGTAAATAATCAGCCTCCAACTTCCTTTTACCTTGGGATGGCACTTCTCTGGAACAGCTACTACCATATAAGGCAACAAAAGCCCCGTAGAGTGACCTTCAGCTCTGGACAGCTGCAGGACCCCTTATCTACTATTTGGATAGCAGCCATAAATCCTAGTCCACCATGATGAAGGCCCTGGCCCACACATCCACGCCAGGGTCTCTGCCTTCTAGCCCCCTTCCAGCCCCTCCTGGATCTCCTAGGTTATATAGGTCACCTCAGACAATAGCCAGTGCTTCTTCTCACTTCTCCCTTGTGAGAAGGGGTCTTGCTGGCCCTTTTCCCAGCAATAAACCTTTCTTTGTTCTCTGTACCTGGATGTCTGCATGGTTCTCTGGCAAAGTCTCATTCTACCTTATCAATAGGCACTTACACAATGAAAAACCTTGTTTCTAGTACCCTGGCTAAGATGCATGGAGGGCTGGTGCCGGCCACATCTCCTCCATCTCTTGTTCTCCCATGCTGGAAAAAGAAAAGCACTAGGCATCCCAGGTACACAGGGATTTCCTGAGCTGCTGGAAGATCAGCAGCTTTTCTGAGTGCTAAGAGCAAACTCTAATTCAGCTGTACCAACAAGCTGCATCTGGAAGAGACTGCTGAGAAACCAACTTGCCGTCTCTATGTGGTCAGATGAGCAAAAAACAAAGATCAAACCAGTCTGCTGAAATTATTACCACCTCCAGCCTCACCAGTAAGGCTGCCTCGGCCAGCAAAGAGCATTAATCACCTTTTATATTACCATTAAAATTCCTAACTGCCCCCAGCCTGATTTCTTTTAAGCAAAGACACACACAGGCCTTACACATTTCATGGTTATTTCCAATAGTTATGCAGTCTTTTTTTTTTCTTTCTAGTGTCTCACTTTGGTACCCCCACCTCCCCTCCTTTTATTCAGTTCAAATGGACACAACCTGGTTCCTATCACCTCGAGATGAATTAACCTTTCCAAATACTCTGACATCGCCTTCTTAGCAAAGTTCCCTGGAGCTCAGAAGCCTTTGGAGAAGAGAGACAGCTTGGCTTTGACTTTAATATACATTTTGAAATACCTTTTGCAGGACGGCTGGAAGTAAGGAACTAATAACAAAGCACTTCTAAAATTACCGGCAAATCTGAAGCAATCCACCCCTTGCGTGGCCTTTGAGAGTCTTTAACTCATCAATTAAGTGATCAAAGATCTTGTCCAAGATATGATTACATTTCTTTTGTTCTCTTTGCACAATCATATTAAAACTGAGAGCATTCTAAAAAAAAAAAAACAGGTTTCCAGAGCAAAAAATAAAAAATAAAATCAGACACAATGACACCCTCCCAGTTCTGATTGGGTTCTGATTGGTCCTTAACCATCAGGGGTAAAAATTCTTGGACAAATGGAGGAGGAAAGAAGCCTCCATTACACCTTAAAGAGGATCCTCTGCATGTGGGTTGAAGCCAGGCTCCCTCCGAACCAGGATGTGGGCTGGTGTGTACACACAGGCTCTGGCTACTTGTCAAAGCCAAACCCAAAACAAATAATTTCAACAATTCAGAATGGAGGTCTCTGAGTGGTTGTTGAGTACCACAGTCACACACAGAAAACTAGTCTTTTTTTCTGCCATTGAAAACCAAACAATATCAGGCCTCAAGAATTAGAAGGAAGTGTTTCTCAAATTACCACCATTTTTTGTAATTCTCATCCATCTAGAAGCCAGCCAGTTGTTACAGACTGCATTTTGTCTGTCCATCCTTGCATTTAAAGAGGGCTTAGTAAACAGTATGTACAGAAGGTCAGGTTATAAATATTTTGGGCGTATGGGCTCCGGCCAAACTCTTCTACAATCTCTCACTTTTTCTGGACTATGAAAGAAGCAAGGGGCAACATTCAAATGAGAGAGCAAGCATGGCCAGATGTCAATAAAACTTTATTCACAAAAGTAGGCACTGGTCCAAACTGGGCCTAATAGAAAGTCATTTGCTGTCTTCTGCTCTACCACACAGTCATGACCAGAACCCACACTTGGCAACTTTTATGTACATCACCAAGTTTGGGTAGGCTAGCTGGCAGTCACACCCTCAGAACAGAAAAATAGAGTTGTCGTAAGAAGCAAGAGGGTGGGGGAGTCATTTCACCACAAGTGCAACTCCACATGATTTCCTCATCAAAAAGTTTATTTCCTCCCCCTCCCCCCAAAAAATTAAATTTTTAGGCAGGGTTCATTGTTTCTCTGTAGAGCACATTAGATTTCATGCTGCATCTCCATTATTTATTACCTGAATTTTGGCCTTAACAAATATGATTTTGTTTTTCTCCATCATCAATGGAGCATGCACATGTGGTTTTGATCGACAAAAAATGGTGATAAAATTCACTGTATCCTTTAAAAAGTGATTGAAAAGTTTTCAGACTGTTGCAGAGAATGGAGGGTAGGAGGGGGACCAGAGGATTGAATTTCAACAAAAGACATGCCAGATTTTTCTTCCTGCTCTCATTATTCAACATTCTCCCCACGATTCAGTATCTAATTAGATACTGGAGCAATCCAGGAACCATGTGTTTCCCTTTAAACTTTTGGCAAGTCCCTCGGACTCCGGTTAACAGGGGGAACACTAGGTTACCCGAGGAACCAGCGCAGGGTGACATCACATGCTATGTCACAAATAGTGGGCCATGAATAAGTAAGTGCACAGGCTCTGAGGGATTTGAAACACTAACCATCACGGAGTTTTCCCTCTTTGTTGACTTCAAATCCACATTCATTTCTATGTTTTCAAAATCCTCTCTTTTTTGGTCATGAACTTTTTCCAGAAACAGGTGGTCCTTGCAACCCAGATTTTTTTTTCTGCCACCCAGAAAAATCACAATTCAATGTAAGAAAAAAAGGAACCATATAATGGCTCTGTCCACGCTATCAAACTCATGTTGAAACAACCTTGCTGATGTCAGGGCTGTAATGAGGCTCATTGAGATTACCGTGACAAGGTACCATGCAACCTATTTGCCTTTGTCTACAAGTGGCCAAATAGGTCAAGGAAGAAGCAAGAATGGATCTGAGCTGCGTGCCATGTGCTTGCTTCCTTTGTGCACAGACACACAATCGATTATCTTCAGTTCTTCCTGATACAAGGAAATAAAGTAACTCATCAGTTAGAAGTAGGATATTATTTGTGATGGGGAATAAATATTCTGAAACTTTCCTCCCTACACCTACATTCCTTTCACGGGGCTATCTATACCCCAGCAAGGTTGTAGTGGTTCCTAATTGGGCTGCCATGTTTTCCTCTAAAACACAAAAAGCTCTTTCTAAATGGTCTCCTTCATGACAACACCTGTACAAGTATATAATATAATTGTTTTCCAGTGAATTTGCCAATAATCATGATCCCTTGGCCCAGTGATTCCTGATTTAAGATACACTTTGAAGAGTCATTCTTACCCATCGTAACTGAGGTGATAGACATCTAAGCGCCTGATTTAAGAATACATCACTCAATCAGGTACTGGTGTACCAATGTAACTGGACACTCAGTAGGTCAGACCACTTCTGGATTACCTTGTGAGCTCCAGGCTAGACTGGCCCACTTAGGGAGAAACTATCTCTGAAAACAAGAAGTACGACACTTGAAAATACAGTCTGATCTGGCACTGGTGGTTCACACCTGTGATCCTTGATCCTTAGGCTGAGATCTGAGGAAAGAAGTTCGAAGTCAGCCCAAATTCAAGGGAGTCTTACCTCCAATTAACCACCACCAAAAAAAAACCAGAAGGAGAGGAATGGCTCAGATAGTAGAGCACCAGTTCTGAGTGGAAAAAAAAAATTAACCTAGAGTACAAGGCCCTTATTTCAAGTCCCAGTACCAGCACGAAAAAAAAGAGGAGGAGGTAGAGAAAAGAAGAGAAAATACAATATATGTGTATTTGTATTTCTATGTTTGTATACATTTCTATTTCTTTATTTGTACATATTGTGTTTCTACTCAGTCATGAACCCCATGACTATGAATACTGAACTGTTGGCATGAAAACTTGACATAGCATAGTATATTCCAAATTTAATTCTTATTAACTCATTAAATACTCATCTGGACCAGGTGCCAGTGGTGCAGGCCTATAATCTTAACTACTCAGGGGGCTGAGATCTGAGGAAATGGTTTGAAGTCAGCCTGTGAAGGAAAGTCTGTAAGACTTTTATCTTCGATAAACTATTCAAAATAAATGCCGGAAGTGGAGCTGTGGCTCAAAGTGGTAGAGCACTAGCCTTGAGCAAAAAAGCTCAGGGACAGTGCTGAGACTCTGAGTTCATGTCCAGGACTGACACAAAATAAATAAATAAATAAAACATTCATTTGGGAGCTGAAGGCAACAATGAATTGCATAATTTTCCATGGATTGTCACCTATATGTTAAATCACAGTGTCTTTTGGTGTTTCGACATGCATGCACTCAGATATTAGACCTCAGTGCTAACTCAACTATCGGGTAAGCCACCACACTTACCAGATTTACTGAGGAGTTTTAGGAAAGTGGCACTCATGCCAAAATGGCCAACAGTCCACTACTAGCTTATCAGTTCTCCATTTCTTGTTTGCTTTTCAGTGATTTCTTTAGAAATCTGTTCTTTTTTTTTCCTCTGTATTTTACACCATTTCATACCATCTCCAAAGCAGAAATGTGGAATTTGGGCATCTAAAAACAAGTTAATAACACTAAGTCAAGTGTCCTCATGCCAAAGGACCATGTTAGACTTAGAGAAGATATGAAAATTTTCAATCATTTCTAACTCAAAACACCACCTCTAAGTCAAGTATTTAGCCAGGGCCTGAATCAAAAGCAAAAACAATCTCAGCTGGTCAAAGGAGTTATAATTTCCATATCCTATTTTATAGGGGTAAAAGAGATGCTTGTAATGATTACTTTTGATAAAGTCCTTACAAAGGAAAGCCATTGAGTTCAAATGAATTCATACTGGTCCAGCCTCGTTTGCTTCTCTGCTCAGTCCTGTCAGTGAAACTATCCATCTATTATTTAAAAATTTCCCTTTGCATGGAAGCTTCTTAACTGCTTTGAATTATTTTTATTAACTCTCCTTGAAACTTTTCCATCACCAAGCATGACAGATAAGAAAATCAAATTGAAGTTTACGATTGCTTTTGGTACAGTTTAATGTAGGTAGGTTCCAGCTAATCCCCAATAAGTATGCACCCTACTTGGTTTGGCACCATTTGGTATGGTACCATTATGACTGGGGGGAAGGTAGGGAGAGATTGCTACCAGAAGGATGGACATCCAGCAGTGGCAGCTGGTGATGGCAGTCGAGTTGATGTTTACAAGTTGAGGCTAGGACACCCCGAGTTTATCTGTATGTAACACTGATATAACTCACTTCCGGTGGTGTTAATTCATCATGCAAATAGCCATCCACCCTCCCCTTAATCATTCATTCCCTCCCTTAAACATCCACTAGTTCATAGGAGCCTCCTTTTGAGACCCTAGATATGACTTCAGAACTATCTTGTGAATCTTGAGCTAGCTCCCATTTTATATGAACCCCACCTGAAAATATATTGCAGCTTAATATACCCCTAAAATGCAGTATTCATTCATGGCCAGTGCAGTATGAATAGTTACACTTACTCTCTGTAATGGCCTTAAAACACAGCTAAGAGCTGTTTCTCAGTAGACTAATTACTTGACTAAGAGAATATGGCTTTGTAACCCCAAATTCCAAGGGCGTCTGCTAAGCTTCTCCTAATGAGATTTTTACAGTTCTTCCTACAGTGTCATGATAAATCAAGACACTGGCTAACAGGCAAGAAGTCTACTCAGAGAAATGTCTGGTATATACGTCTTGCTAACGTAGCCAAAGTGACCATTACTTCACATTACCCAGATCATCTCAGAACAAAGTCATTAATGTTATGGCTTAGTTTGATACCTTTTGGGATCATGGAGTGATCAAGTTCTCTAGAGATTAAATCATGGCTCAGGTCAGAGGCTTTACCTAACTCTGAAGCAAGCCAGTACGAGTATATTGCTATGCGGGCCAAGTATCAGCAAAAGCCAGTGACATTCAGTATTTATTGAGATAGAAAAAGCAAGACATGCAAAATGCATACATAGTTAAGGCTATGTTCATTTACTTCGAGAAAAACACAGTATCTGAAACCCTGAATTTAATGGAAGTCTCCACTATTAAGCTTACAATAAACCTACTGGCATTCTCCAAGACAATATCCACCCTAGAGAGTTATGTCAGGAAATTATAGAAATCAACAGTGCTTCTTTCAAGTGGTTATGGTGACATCATCTCTTGTTTCCATAGAGATGTGGAACAGCTTTTCGTCCAGTCTCTTGAGAGAAGAATTCCAGAAGTTTCTATGCAGTCCACTCTAATAGCCATTATGGGTTTCTGTCATTGTTAATGATACATATTCCAACAATTCACTCATACTTTCATTAAATAAATAGGGATACACTTAGAGTCCCTTTGGGCCTAGCTATGAGGCAGATTTGAGTCAAACCTGCACTTACTTGAATTCTACAAAGCCTGTATCTTAACAGAAGTACCTGTAATGTTCTGAGTCCCCAGAACTAAGAGTTAATGAGAGCTAATGTTTCTGAAAACTTTCTGGAAACTGTAGGTGTTACCCTGGTAAATAGTTGAGGCTCCTTTGGAAAGAACAAGAAAAGACACTAATTGAGATATTGCTGTGGATTTATTTCTCAATGTTATTTGGCTTCTCTTCATTTAAAAAAATTATAGGAAACTCAGCCAGATGCAATGATGACTCAAGCCAATAATCCTACCTATTCAGGGGGTAGAGAGTGAGATAAAAGTTTGACTATAGCCTGAGTAGGTAAAAAAAAATGCTTGAGAGAGACTATCTTGAACATAAGCTCATGTAGAGTCTTATACAATATATATACTATATGGGGCTATATACATAGACAATGCCATGTCGTTTAAACATTCATAATAGAATTTTAAAGCATTTTTAAAGTGCCCTCTCTGGTTCTTTTTCCCTTCTGAGTTCCCTAGCTTCCCTCCCTTTCTGAATAAGGGCTTTGGGGATGGTTGTAAGCTCTGTCCAAGCACATTCTAGACAATCAATTCCCTGCATCCACTCCCGTAAAATCTTCCCTCAAGACTTATGTGTCCTAAAAACATAAAATTTTAAACTAAAAAATCACACTTGAGATGGGAGTTAGTGGCTCATGCCTATAAATCCTAGCTACGCAGGAGCCCAAGATCTGAGGATCACCATTGGAAGCCAGCCTGGACAGGAAAGACCTTGAGATCCTTTATCTCCAATAAACTACCAAAACAAAAAACAAAAAAAATTTAAAAAAGCCAGAAGAAGAGCTATAGCTCAATGGTAGAGTGCTAGCCTTGAACACAAAAGCTCAGGAAACAGCGCCCTGGCACTGAATTCAAGCCCCATGACTGGCAAAAAAACAAACTACTTGATGCTGGTAAAATATACAGGAAAGGTCATCTTAGATCTCATAAAGAATGAGCTGTCTGTACAGTATGTAAGGCAACACTTATTTCTACGCCCTTCTGTTTCTTCTGTGCTTACCTGTAGTTCCCAAAATTCTTAAATATTATTTTATAATCAGAAAAAAATTCTATTGTATAAAATTTTAAGTAGCAAGCTTCTAGGCCAAACAAAGCTCATGTCTTTTCTTCTAGAGAAGGCCACCAAATGCCTATTTTTTCCTCCCTGCCCCCCCCACAATATTTGTATATTCCATTAGTGAGAGGTTACTGAGCACCTGCCTGTCTGCATTGTATCCACAGTTTATGTTTTATCACTAGAGAAACCAGGATGAAGCCGGGCACCGGTGGCTCACGCCTGTAATCCTAGCTACTCAGAAAGCTGAGATCTGAGGATTGTGGTTCGAAGCCAGCCAGGGCAGGAAAGTCTGTGAAACTGTTATTTCCAATAAACCACTAGAAAACAAGAAGTGGAGCTGTAGCTCCAGTGGTAGAGTGCTAGCCTTGAGCTGAAGAGCTGAGGGACAGCGCTCAGGCCCAGAGTTCAAGCCTCACGACCAACAAAAAAAAGAGGAAAAAAAAAAAACAACCAGGATGTGAACTGGGCATCTCCAATGTAGGTTACCCTTGGCTTCGTCACATCTTAACTCCTAACTGTGCTTATATATACTCCAACTCTGCTACCAGGACAAGAGGCGGTCGATGGGTATGTGTGTATGGTGCAGATCTCCCAAGTATTAGGAACTGAAGCACCACAAACCTATACATTTCGAAATCCCCAAAATCATTGTCAACAGCAGCAAATCCTAGTCAAGTATATCTAATAACAGATCTAGAGTTCCTAAGCCATTGTTCACAGATGGCTCAAAAGGTCAGTTGCAAGGTAAATACTGTTTTTTAAAGGAGGCTGACTGTACCCCTAGCTGTGATTCCCAGCGCTGACAAAACACCAAAGCCTTCAAGAACTCTATGGGACTCCTGCCTAGTTTGGGAGCCTCACTATTTTTTTTTAATGAAATTGTCAAGTCTTCTATATTATTTTTGTTATTTGAGATTATTTTTGTACAATCCAAAATTTAGCAATAATTTCAAGGAAGCATCCTGGCATGTGTTCTAGATGGTTCTGTACATTCAGCTGATAAATCACAAGATTTATTTCCTCCTTAGATTCAAATCATCATTACCTTCCTCTCTTGCCTTTTGGAGGAAAAAGAACTTTACCCTTCAGAGCGATTTATTCCTTTTCATGGGCATCCATTCAGCACAGAGCTATTGTTTCAGAGCAGAGAAAATATATTCCTTTTACAGGTTTATCCCTTCAACTGGAATTTGTTTAAGTAGGTTCCAGTGCACAAACACAAAAAGCCCTAATACATGCAGACTGGGTAGGCGTCGGGCCATCAGATGTCACCACTGATGGGCGATGGCACTTATATAGATTTACACAACAAAAACTACATTAAAATGTTAAGGTGGCAAGACAAAAGGCACAAAGGGCTAGAAATTCACAGCTCGGGATTTAAACATACTATATCTAAGAGGAACGGAGTGCATTAGGGTAATGGGAAGGTGACAGGGCCCCTATTATACCTACAGTGCCAGACACTTAATCCCTAACTGAATTTCCTGGTTAGTGCTTGCTTTGTCTCATTCTTGGGGGCTTATGTTTTTTAATGACATTATTGTTGTGTAAATGCTCTTGTTTTATAAAGTAATTTCGGGTTGATTATCATCTGTTTATGCAATTAGTGTAATTACATCTAATTACAGAGTAGAAACAACCTATGTAATTAGTTTATTAGAGGTATAACTGTGATATGGGGAATGATTTTTTTTAATCCTTATGAAACTTTGTTAACAAATATTCCATGAATGTGAAAGCAAAATATTTAGATGCCAGTTCTCTTGACATATATATATATATGTATATATATATCCACATTTTTGTATGCTCAGTAAATAATTAGATTTACTGCCTGTCAAATTTAGTGCTAAAAAAATCATAGTGCCATATTAGAGGGAATTCCTATATGAAAATCGTGCTTGGGAAAATTAGAAACACTCTCTGGTGTTTTCTTTAAGGTTTGTTTTTGGAAATCTCGCTTCAATTAAGATTTCTTACCTACAGAGCGTCACCCACAGGTGAATTTTGACAGTGAAGTTATAAGCCCTGCAAAGAGATTTATATATAGCTCCATGACATACAATACCCGCTTGTGCCCCATGGCCCCTTTTACCCTTGTGTTTGATTTCTCCATTTGATTCTGAACTAAAAAGGAACTAGAAGATGAACTAAAAATGTGTTGACTTCAAATAAAATGGACATAGATCATGAAGCATCAAGCTAATGCATGATTCCAAAATCAACCAAGAGAGTGATGAAGGAGAGGCTGGATAATAGTTGCTGAAAGCAAACAATACCAAACTCGAAGGCGAGAAATACCTATTCATAGAGTCTATCCCCATTGACTTCCTTATTAAATTTGTTTCTGTGTTACTGGTCACTTAGGAAAATATTATTCAACCATTCCTTTCCTCTCCAAAATATTGTAACTTTAAAAAAAAGCAATATAAATAAACTGGATGCAGAGATTTACCGCTCTTGAATTATGCGGTACATGTGGCTAAAATCCATCAAATATCCTCAATTATTGCTTACTGCTGAGGCAAGGATTAGAAGGTCTAATTTACACCATTGGAAATTTAAGCAATAATATCAGAAAAGCAACACTTTAAATATTAGCAGCACATTACCTTAAAAACACTACGCTTTTCCTTTTGGATGCCTAGCGACACTGAACTGTGAATTCCATCTTACTCTATGGCAAAAAGATTCCCAGGGCTCGGTCTACAAACAAACTTAGAGCAAAATGAATCCAGCCTTCACTGACTAGAGCCCAGTGTCATGCGTAACTTTAGTCTTTTAAGGAAGATAACTATTTAAAATCACCCTAAGCATGTGTTTTAATAACATACTTTTTAATTAATGGAAAATTATTTTCTTAAGTATTCAAGGTCAAATTTGTCTTTATTTGAAATCCACAGGAGCTATCATTGCTCTAAAAAAGAAGGGAGGCAAATATTTTTATTTGTTTCTTGGTTTCTCTGTCAAAAAGAGAATAATGGGGAAGTGAACGTGAGAAAGGAAAAATGGTAAGGAGATGATTACGATCAAGAAGTATTGTACACATACATAAACCCTCCCCTACAACTGATGTCTACTTGCAAAAACTCCATTTATTCTTTGAGTGTGTTTCTATGGTCCTTTAAACATTAAGATTATATATATCATATGACAGAAAAAACTGGCATCTCATGAACTATATATAAATAAGAAAAAACAAGTTTAAAAAGTTCTTGGGCCTTAGAGAGCTTTGGATTCCTGTTTGTTTCAGGTTGTAACTGCTTTACTTTAACCATGGAGAGTGATTCAAGTTAATAAATTATTTGAAAGTTGCAAAGTATGCAGATTTTAGCAGGTTTGGATGAAGGTTTTATGTATTTTAGAAGCCTTATCTATTTATGTGGCTAACTATAACTGATAAACTTTTTATAGTTGCTACCTGCCTTCTTAGACTCTTAATAATATCCAGTAATTCATTTATCCTGGTTTTTAAAATCATATTAATTTTAAAAATAAACTAAAAATGTTTTAAAGGAAAATCTATCTAGAAAACTCAGCATTGTCATACATCAAGTCACAACACATTCCTGTAATGTGTGTCTGCAAGCGTAGACCCTAGTGAAAGCAAAGCAGCCATTGTCTCCTTCTTTCATTTCCTCTTGGGACCATGTATATTTTGCCTAAAGTATTTGCCCAATGATCACAGAATGAAATGGTGGATGAATGAGAATATCAAAATATCACAACTAATTTCCTTTTCCCAGAAACATGCCAATTGAAGGTACTCTTTCTTCCTCCTTTCTTCCCTTCCTACTCCTCTTTTTTTGAAGAACTAAGTTGGCATTAAAAAAAAAAAAAAACCCGAGGTAGTATTTTTTTCTTTTTCTTTTTTTTTTTTTCTATGATCATGGGGCCTGAACTCTGGGCCTGGGCACTGTCCCTCAGCTCTTCAGCTCAAGGCTAGCGCTCTACCACTTGAATCACAGCGCCACTTCCAGCTTTTTCTGTTTATATGGTACTGAGGAATCGAACCCAGGGCCTCATGCATGCAAGGCAAACACTCTACCACTGAGCCACCTTCCCAGGCCTGAGGTCATATTTTTGTACGTCGAATAGCCAGACTTTCCTCTTCTCAAATCTATTGAATCGTGTGGTAGAAAGCAATATTCTCACCATGTGTCTGACACAAAACAATCACCAAGAGAAGTTAGTCTGTGAAGGTTCAGAAAGATAGTGAAGACTTCAAAAAGCCTGAGGGGGTATGGGGGGGGAAAGAAGGAAGGAAGGAAGGAAGGAAGGAAGGAAGGAAGGAAGCAAGGGAGAGAGGGAGGGAGGGAGGGAGGGACGGAGGGAGGGACGGAGGGAGGGACGGAGGGACAGATGACAGACAGACAGTCCCATCTGGTCCTAGCAGTATCTAGCAGTAAGAGGTGTTCAGTAATTATGTCTTTCCTCCTCTCCTCTCTGGCTTCACAACAGCAGGCATAGCTCAGGCTGAGAAAGAGGCTATCGGAAGGAAGACCAGGATATCCAAAGGAGCCCCCTCGGTACATTCTCCAGGCCCACTCAGGTGCAGTGCTGTCACTGGCCCTAGGAATGCTGACCTGGCAGACTGTCGAGGGAGGTGAAGCATCTCCAGCTACCATCCCAAGGAGACAGCCCGTACAAGTAAACTGAGGAAGGCAGAGGGAACGTGGTCATGGCTCAGCTCCACCCAAACATACTCATTTTTACTTTGCTGCTGTATCCATCAACATTTGAAGATGTATTAAACCGTCAGCTCGCAGCGAGCATTCATCTGTAAAAGCTGATAGAAACCAAATGAAGAACAAAGATTTCTTTTCCATCTGGATGTCAGAATCTGAGGCTAGAGTCTACCGAGTAAAGAATGGGTGGCACAGGACCTCATCTCTCGTCCTCGCCCAGGGAGTGGACACTCCACAGCCCCACGCAGGCCTGGTACACAAGGTTAACTGCCACCCTACTGTGGTAGTTAAGGGAGTCTGGGAAGGCACACTTTTCAGACGACAGGAACACAGTCTCAAAGCTCGCTGGCTTGCTTCAGCTGTGCCCAGCTTCTAAGGAAGTTGGGTTGTTCTACCTTAAAATTTGTAAAAAGACCTAAGCCAAATGGGATGGACTTCACAGATAGTACTGGCAGCAAAAAAACAAAACAAAACAAGCACCAAGAGTTCCAACAACAACAATAAAAATCTTGTATAACATCCAAAACAGTAACAGGGTAAGAAGAACTGATAATGGCTGGATCACATCATGTCACTGTATGTGCACCAAATGAAGACGGGGTTGCTTATCTTTACCCTTGGATTTCTATTCATAAGTATGAAAACAGAAACCTTCTGGAAAGTTTGTAAGCCTCTGTTTCTGAAAGTAACCTATCTTTGGCTCTATTCTGACATTACTTTTTTTTTTTTTTTGGTAAGTCCACCAAAAGAAGACAGCAAGGTATTGCACTTTGAAAGTGTCTTTCTGTATTTTCTCCCATAAACCAAGAGCTTAAAAATTGCAGATTAAAAATGGAAACATTTCTCTGGCTTTATCCTAATGTGGCATTTACAGATTGGCTCATGGCGTGCATGCAAGTACACTCACCAGCCTGGCATTCATTCTAGGCGCAGTGTAAAGCCTAGAAAGGCATTTTATTCTTTCCAGGTGTGCCTGACTGGGTTATTTATGGTCTGACTTCCTTTCATAGTGTGAGAAACCTTAGCCTTCTGCCAGCTGCAAAGGATTGTTAAGAAGAAGCATTTTTAAGTTAAAAAATATAGAGCAACACTTCTTTTTCTCTCCCTCTCCCCTGCCCCCAGCCACCCACCACCCTTCATGGGCCTTCTTGGATTGGTTAGTCCGTGACATGTCTAAATAGGCATTTAACTGTACTCACCATCAAAGAAGGTGCCCCATGCAGGCAATAGTATATTAACTTAATGAATTCCAGAAAGGTTACAAAAGAGGGTACCAGGCTGTTAACGCTGGCCTGCGTTATCCTTCCTGAGAGCACACGTCACATGCAGTAGAAAAACTCACACACATGCATGCATGTACACACACACACACACACACACACACACACACACACACACACACACACTTCTCCTGTTCTTTGTTTCTAGAAAGTTGGGAGAAGCAGAGCTTCACCGTGAAGTCCAGCCGAAAGGCTCCCAATTTGCAGAGGCCATGTGATAGGTACCCAGTCACAGAAACAAACTGTCTATGCTTTCTTATTCATGACTGAACACCAGAATGTCCCCGGCAATAGTGCTTTATCAGGCTATCTAAGTTCATTCCATGGAAGATTATTGTTGGCTTCTGTGAACATCGCATCCTACCCCCAAGGAAGTAGAAAGAAAAACTTGAAAACAAAATTTCAATACCTTAAAACAAAATGAGACACAGGCTGTACAGAAAATGATCCCAGAATACCCCTGCTCCTGTGGAGACCAGCAGATTTCTCAAGACCCTCACACAACGTGACAGTACACGCCAGGAATGCTGCGTGCCTGTAATCCAGGCACTCGGAAGGCCGAGGAAGTGAGATCTCACGTCCAAGGTCAAAAGCTGAGGTGTGGTAGAGTGCCAGCCATGAGTGGAAAGAGTCAGGTTTAAAGCCAACATGGTCAACCTAGAGCAATACTTTGCTCAAAAAAAAAAGATAAAAAGATAGATAGATAATCTGAATATAGCCTATGCACATATTCTCCCATATGCTTTATTTATTTTGGTGCTAGAGATTAAACCTAAGTTCTTGCACATACTAAGCACATGATCTACCAGTGACTGAGCTTTATCTTCATATGCATGCCATATAGTTTATATCACATATTAACTATAATACTTAATGTGTGTAAATCATTGTCTCACTACACCTTTGAGGGGATTGTGACAGAGATGCAGTTTCCCTCCCCCAATATTTTCAGTCTACATTTAGTTGACCTTACGGACACAGAAGCCATGGCCATTGGTGCCAACTATATATCCCAATTTAAACTATGTTTTTATATATACACAGCTACATAATTTACCCTGAAATAACTGGTTCAACTCTCAAATATATGTACATATACATATATATATATGGCACTCAGTAATGGACACCTTTCATGTTCCTAAAATATCCAGCATTTTCTTTAAAAAAAAAAATCCTTTGACAGACTTTTTGTAAATGAAGTAAACAGGTGAATGACAGCCAAGACCCAGCCTGACTATCGGCTATATACAAAGGTTGACAGCACTGGAAAATGTTAAAGGAAAAAAAAATTTATTAAATCCAAACAACAATGAACAATGGGTCCTGGGAAAATTGAAGTACTTCACTAATAAGATCGCAGGAAGCGACACTTCTTGGAAAACAAAATTCACATGTATTCGTTAGGTGTGGCTCTAAAAAAAGAAAAAAGAAAAAAAAAACCCTGCCACTTAATTTAGAGATCCACGGGAATCCATGGCATTTCAAAACTTGAGTGAAGCCTTTTGGAGAAAAAAAAAAATGAAAAAAAAAATCTCATCACAGCTCCTTTCAATCTCAGAGGAAGCTGGCGTCGCGCAATGGAGTTGTTAAGCAGCCAGGCCAGGCCAGAATTCATCACAGCACTGCCCCAGGGAGGCTTCGAGCTGCCTGACCCAGGAGCTCAGAATGGGGCTGGAACAAAAGGCGAGCATCCATTTCATAAAGAACCCCAGGAAGTATCAAGCATCAGCGGGAGGATGGCGGGTGTGGAGGTGGAAGGTAGAAGACGGTGGGAGTGAGGATGCACTAGCTCAGGAAGGCAGGGAGCCACAGCGGAGGGAGGGAGGGAGGGGGGGGGCGTGAGGGGGCGAGGAGGGAGAGGAAGGAGGGGAGGGGCAGAGAAGGAGGCTGTACCAAGCCAGGTTTATTGGCAGAAGTCACACACACACAATTGCTAGGCAATGGTCAGTTTCCTAGGCAGTAACTGTGGGGTAGCTAACTGCTAAGCAGTGGAAAGATTATGAGGAAGACATACATTAACACAGAGAAAGTGAGGGGAAAGGGAACTGGAGAGGAGACAGAGGGAGAAAGGAGATAAAGCAGCACAGGGAGGAAGGGAAGGAGAAAAGAAAGAAGAGGGAGGGAGGCAAAGTGGGAGGGAGACAGAAGGAAGGGGGTAAGGAAGGAAAAGAGAGGGAAAGAGGAAGAGGAGGAGGAGGAAGGGAAATAAGAAAGAGAGGTGGAGGGAGGGAGGAAAAGCTAGAGGGAGAGGAAAGAAGGGACAAAAAGGGAGGGGACAAGGGAAAGGGTAATGAGAGAGGGAAGAAGGAAAGGAAGAGAGGAGAGGATGGAAGGAGGGAGGGAAGAAAAGAGACAAGAGGAAAGAATGGGAAGGAAAAGGGAGAAGGAAAAAGAAGGCAAAAGGCATGAAAGTAGAAGGCAGACAGTTGAACAGAAGTTTTATGGACACCAATGACCAGGACTGTTATGGGACAGTACAGTCTGCTCTTTTTACTTCTTTCATTTATGTATATATTTATTTTTATTTGTGGTCGGTCATGGGGCCTGAACTCTGGGCCTGGGCGCTGTCCCTCAGCTCTTCAGCTCAAGGCTAGCGCTCTACCACTTGAGCCACAGCGCCATTTCCGGCTTTTTCTGCTTATGTGATGCTAAGGAATCGAACCCAGGGCCTCATGCATGCAAGGCAAGCGCTCTACCACTGAGCCACCTTCCCAGTCCTCTTCATTTATTTTTTGTGTATGCAGCACCAAGGAATCAAACCCACGGCCTCATGTACACTAGGCAAGGACTCTACCACTAAGCCACGTTCCCAGCCTGGCACAGTCTATTCTAGGCCAGCTAATAGTATGCTACCTCTTTTTCAGGTGGGATGTCAAAAGGTGTTCCCAATGGTTAAAAAACATCAAACTCTTCTGTCACTTATGTTATTAATCCCACAGGCGTTTAACATTACTCACCTAGGGTGTGAACAGCAGGAACAATGCCATCAAGGCTGGTGTCCAGGAAGCCCAGAGGCTTCATGTAAAATGAGGCCTAAGAGGAGAGATGATAGATTTTTCCAACAACCTTCTGTTAAGGAAAAGCCTTGCACAGACCACAGTGATCGCACTATGATACGCCACCCCCTGTCCCAGAAGTCTCTCCAGAATTATTTGTCACCTGGATAAAACAAATCTCAACATCCAAAGTAAGACAGAATTCACCTGCATTTAAATATTTCTGGATTTTTAACCCTTCCTTTCTGCCCCTCTTGTGAATCTGCAGTGCTTCTTGCATGAACTACGACGTAGCAAACACCACGAGAGCACTTAGCATAGCAGGGAAGCTCTTGTTTGAGATCATTTTGTTAATTATCCACCCCCATCAATGTACACTCACAATGTACACTCACATCGCCAGGGGGCCTGAACTCCCTTCGGGTAGGCTACAATCACCTTAATCACCTTCCGGGGCCTCTTCAATCTCAGCAGGACAAATTGGGGACAGGTTTTGTTTTTGTTTGTTTGGGTTTGTTTTTTGTTTTTGTTTTGAGTTCAAACACCAGACTGGAAAGGTCATGCGATTTCATTCCGTTGGACTTCTAGAACTGGCCTGCATTTTATACGTCTATTCATACATAAGGCTTGCAAGTGAAAGTTCGTCAGTCGGTTGTGCGTCACTTTGATGGTGGAGCATATAGCAAGGTAGTAAGATGGATTCCACGGTGGGAATTAGCAGGTCCACAAGTTGAAAATAATGTCTTGACATTGAGAAATCTTTTTTTTTTTTTTGGTCGGTAGTGGGGCTTGAACTCAGGGCCTGGATGCTGTTGCGGAACCTTTTCATGCTCACAGCGAGCACTCTACCACTTGAGCCACAGCGCCACTTCCGGCTTTTTTGAGTTGTTTATTGGAGATAAGAGTCTCATGGAGACTTCTCTGCCCAGGCTGGCTTCGAACCACAATCCTCAGATCTCAGCCTCCTGAATAGCTAGGATTACATGCGTGAGCCACATCGGTGCCCGGCTAATGAGAAATCTTAAATGGTAAAGTTTTGTTAAAATATAAAGAATATAGAATTTGAACTGGGGGGACTGAAAAGAATCTCACCTGATAAAGGATCACCTACACTTGACAGTAGCATAAAAAATAATTTAAATAAATAAAAACAAGCAAAGAAGTGTGTGTGTGTGTGTGTGTGTGTGCGCGTGCGTGCGTGCGTGTGTGTGTGTGTGTGTGTGTGTGTGTTCCTTGAATCCAGGGCCTCAAAGATGTTAAGCAAGCATTTTACCACTGAGGCTACACTCCTAATTACATTTTTTCTCCTTAATGCTATACAAACTACACTAGGGACTCATTAATTATTTCATGGTTGTCTCCGTGTTGGGTTTTTAGAAGTGATGTTAAATTCAGATGTGACTTGTAAGGGAAAAAAGGAAGCGCACTTTCTATCTGGCAATTTGAAAACATTTCAGAGAACTTTTTATGTGAAACCTAGCCCAACCTATTTTTCCAGTATGTCCCCAGATATACCTCTACTTTTAGGAGTTTGTCCTTAATGATATAACTCCCTCCAGGGAATGGTTGCTTAGTCTAACTTATGTTAGTTAACCACTACCTCACCCAACAAATATCTCTAACTACATTGCCTCCTAGGCTCCAGGATCTAAGGACATTCGGTGCCAGGGCCCCCAGAGGAGGGCAAAACCCGAGGATACTCAGGTCCTTTATACACACAGTATATCACGTGTCCATAATCTATGCACGGAAACTTCAACAAGACATCTCTCCATTACTTATGATACCTAATATATATAAACGCTAGTAAATGTCATACAACTTTGTTTAAGGAATGATGATGAGGAAAGTGTGTGCACATGTGCAGCACTGAGGTTTTTATTTATTTTTCTTTTCTCAATATATTTGGCCCAAGGTTGGTTGAGTTCATAGATGTATAACCCATGAATAGGGAAGGCCAGGTGCTCTGGTCCACACAGTGTTTGAACTCACATTGACTGCTAGGGATCTTGGAGTTCACCAGGTCCTATCTATCATAGGTTTCTATTTTCTTAAACCTTGTGGGTCCCGCTCCCTACCCCCATCCCCCGCCCCAACTCCTGACACATTTTTAGCCTCAGACTCTGAGACAACAAAAGATGAGGCTAGGTTTCAGAAGGATCCATTTCCCCGATGTCACACCAAACAGGAGACAAGACAGGAATCTGAACCAAGCTCCCACTCCGAATCTTCAGCTTTTTGGTTAGGATGATACAAAGGAATCTAAACCAGGTTGTTCAAATAAATACAGCGAGCACTACCTAACATGGGATGTGAAGTTTATTTCAGGGCACAAGATACTCAAAGCATTTTGCATTCATGTTCACGCTGAATACTAGCACACCACTGGAAACAACAGTCTTCCCAGTAAATCCGGAAATCAAGGGAAAGGTTAAATGGCAAGTGGTCTTTGGCTAATTTGGGGGATGGGGTGGAGGAGGGGAGGGGGGTGATCTTGACCTTCTCTTTGCCTGGGAGATTTTGTCCATTATTTTCACAAAGATGAAACAAGCCTCTCAAATTCGAGCACAGTCTTAAGCAAGCCTTGCTACGTGAAGACTTATGGTCCTGCCCCTTTTTCTGGGGGCAGCTGCCCACGCCCAGGCAGCGTCTCACTTTATGAACGACCGGTCCTGACAAACAGTGTGGATGGCACAGGACCAGGCAGTAAGTCCTAATACCTGAAGCCACCTGCAGGTCACGCCAGCCATCTAGAAATACAAATGGCAGGGTTGCATAGAGGTATGCCCACTTACGTGTCATTCTTCAATAGGCTGATTGATCAAATGCTCCCATTCACCTACAGTGGGACGCGTATATTTCAACTGTATGGAGGGAGGAGGATATTTACATCTTATTCTTCTGAGTGCTGGGTGCTTGGACCAGCCAGCACAGTAATGAAGAAAACACAGGCTTCCCAGGGACTCAGAAAAAAGAAAGAAAGAAAGAAAGAAAGGTGGCACTGGTGGCTCACGCCTGTAATCCTAACTACTCAGAAGGTTGAGATATGAGGATCTCAGTTTGAAGAAAAAGGAACGAAGGAAGGGAGGGAGGGAGGGAGGGAAGGAGGAAGGAAGGAAGGAAGGAAGGAAGGAAGGAAGGAAGTGAGGAACGAAGGAAGGGAGGGAGGGAGGGAGGGAGGGAGGGAAGAGCTCACCAAAAGGCCTGCATCTCCATCACTAGTATCACAAGGCAAAGGTTTAGTACTTGGCTGGCTCTTGCAGGAGGCACGATTCCCTAATAAACAAAGCAGGAATCCTCCAGGACTTTCAGAAAGCTCCCAGCAGGGAAAATACCAGCCACACCTCAGGACAGAATTCCCAAAGCTAACTGCAGTTTGTCCACTGTGGTTATTGGGTGTCCTCAGCCCTTGATTTTCACCAGGGAATCAGAAGGACAATTTGGGCTCTCTAAAATACCTTGCCGCTCATTTTCCATTGTTCAACGGCTCCAGAGGTTGCCAAAGTCTGCGAGGACACAAAAAGAAAAGAAAAGAAAAGAGGAAAAGGAACTGGGGAGAGAAAAAAAAGCCAAGCTCCCCTCAGTCCCCGCTGCAGATGTGGAAGGCTGGGCCCCCGAGTCCTGCAGGAGTCGCCCATCCTCAGAAACCATCTCCCTTTTGTTACATGTGCTGGGCCTCCAGGAAAGGTCTGAATTAGACAGAGGGGGGAAGCAGGCAGAGGGGGGAAGGAAGGAAGGCTGGAGCAAGAATATATTTTCTATGTCTGGGTAAGGCAAGGGGATTCTAGGTAATTGCCTGGTTTTTTTTTTTCATTGTTCTCAGCTGCCATGCCGAGATTCATAGAGGGGCTGAAAGGATCTCGTATTTTTTTTTCCTTCTTTCCCCTCTAATTCTTCACTCTCCATACACCCCCTCCGAATCACCCCTCCCCCTTAATCCTTTTCCCTCCCCTCGCTCATAGTGCTTATTCCATCCTAGGAGGGAGGGAGAGAGAGAGAGAGAGAGAGAGAGAGAGAGAGATGGGGGGGAGTAATTTGTCTGTTTTATTTATGATGCAATGAAGGTATGCTGCTCTCGCTCTCGTCAGGATAGCCTGACACTGGTCAAACCATCTGACATCTGAGAGGAACTGCCTTCATACTCCAATGAGTGTATGGTTTAACCATTTGTCTGCCGCAGTTCACCTTGCCGTTTGGGTGGAGATTCACAGCACTCTATTTCTTTCATTTTGTTGCATCCCCATTGAAATTGGAACGTGAAGTGTTTTCAGGAGTCTTTTGCCTTCCATTTGTACCCTGAAACGTGCAGACAATGTACCAGGCATTGCCTGGCAAAATTCAAAATTATCTTTATGTCCTGGTGGCAGACAGATATCCGAGAATGGTCTCAGAATTCTACTAAATTCAGAAACCTAGAGAAAGAAGGAAATTACACTGCAAATCCCAAACCAAAAGATGACACTATATGATCAGATACAGAGAAGTGGGAGGAGCTTAAATGAAATTAAAAGTGCTGCCTGTTCTTCAAAATTTAAAACAACAACAACAGAAAAAAAAAATCAAAGCCCAGGTTCAAGAGCTCCCAGAGTTATCTGTTACATGAGCTCGGTGAAACCTTTGGAGCATAGGAAGATTTTGATCCTAGGAAGGACTAGGGTTGGAGATCGGTGGTAGGCCAGCGTCTAAATTTTCATCACTATTGTAAATGGGAACATGGGGAAAGAATCTGACAGACACAAATAGAATGGCTAACGCAGGTTCACTGAATCCACTCCTTCGCTAGTCCTCTCAGACTGCCCTCACCTGGCCCAATGATGGGCCTTCCAAATGTCCACTCACCTCGGCACACCCTCAAGTGTATTCTTCCCAGGATGCTCTACAAGAAATCCCTCAACTCCAGAGAGTCTGCCTTATATTCTTTCATATTCTCTCTCTCCTATTCTCTCTCTCTCTTCTCCCTCTCTGCCCCTTGTTGCTTTGCAATTTAACCCACCTTTTCAGACATAAAAGGTACACATTGGGTGTTAGCAATTATATGTTTGATTTTCTCATTGACAAAAAAAAAAAAAAAAAAAAGCTCCACATTAGGCCCCAGACAGACAATCAGTTCTTGTCCTTCCAAGGCCTGTGGGGCAAGATTTTGAAGAGAGCCAATGCGATTTCTGCTGACTGGAAGTATTTTTACTCTAAATAGACTACAAAAGAAAAGAAAAATATTAAGTAAATACAAAACAACTCCACTCACAAGGTTCAGAAATGTAATGCACACAGCATGAGACAGCAGCAAAGACCCAGCAGATAGTGTGATGATTTATCCTGACCACCTTGTATTTATACATATGTATGTATATGTATGTATGTATATATTTTTTAAATCTGCATTTGCTTTTCATATGGAAATGACAGTGATGGAGAGAAAGTGAGTAGGATTTCCAAAGCATTCCTTCAGCATAAGACCAAATGTAAACATTATAAACTCAAGGCAATTGAAGAATCCAACAGCAACATAGATACACAAACCAGGGTTCCCATTGTGAGTTGTTTGTTTTTGCTTTTGCTTTTGCGCTGGGCTATGGAAGGTGGTGGGGAAAAAAAAAAAACCAATACAACTTTGATTTGAGACAGAGGCGAGCCCACAGCTAAATGCTACTGCTTTCCCAATCAAATGTGAACGTTGGTTATGCTGAAATTTGCCTGGGAGGAGTGGGGAAAAAATACTTAGTATTTGTTTTTACAATTTAAAGATATACTTAAAATTCTACCAGAAAGTCAAGGTGTGAAGGTCATTAGATAGCACACTCACTCACACAATCACATTTACACACTCTCTCTCTCTCTCTTCCTCTCTCTCTCTCTCTCTCACACACACACACAGAAGTCAGAATGTTGTATAAAATTTTTGAGCCATGAAAAGTCACCCAAGTCTATTCTCTGTACAAAGTACTGGGAAGAACAAAGGAAATCCTCTCTGGGTTTTGTACACCATAAAAAAATAATGCATTTTGGCAAGGGAATTAATTTACAATAAATTCAATCAGGTATTCCTCACTAGCCATAGAAGAAACTATCGATACCTTTGTAGAATGAGACCTCACAGATTCTACAGATGACTGTATATACTGAAACACACCCTCTCAGAGGGGAAAAAAGAGCGTTAATGCACCAATATCATCAGTTGTCTTGCTAGTGATGGCCCAAACTGCATACAAATTTCACAAGTTGACAGGCCTTAGTGTTCAGTGAAAAATAACTATGTGATCCAACTTTATACCTCTTTTAGATATCTGTTGTCCTATTTAGCTTCTAATATTTAAGTTTTAAGCACTATTTAAATCAGAAGTCCACAACATAAATATTTGTAATCTTCATTTAAATTCAAGGGTATAAAGCTATGCCTGCTGGTAGGGACAGGACAGGGGAAAATATCCTTCCAAATGTAGGCTAGTTAGATCTATGCTAGTAACTTATAGTTGTTCTATAGTTCTGGAAAAGAAGAATTAATTAGATGATTCTCCAATGTCATAGAATAGGCCACTGAATCATTATAAACTTGGTAAAATAAAGTTCTTTCCCCCTCAAAGGTAAGCTGCATTGAGCTAAAAACATTGTATTCTTCTTTTCTAGTTCTGGTTCTGAACTTCATGCTGGTCTCGGTAACTAGAACAGAGTAATGTCACACTACTACAGGATAGGCCACATGACCCTAATAAATTTAAAACTGTTGACCCCCAACCACTATGATTGCATGCACCACATCAATGTAATATCCAATGGGTGACTAGACTAAAACAAACTTGCTAATGCAAATATTCATAGCAGCAAAAAAAAAAAAACATCTGGACCCTAGCATATGCTCTCCTCTATCTCTCTATTCTTCATATTTTGAGATGTTTGTAATTTATATTTTCCAAAGAGTTTCAGATGGGGCAAACAAGATAGATCCCGTCACTCTGTATAACCTGATTAATGTCCAGTCAGGACCAGATGAGCTCATTCACACTCACTCCCCTCGCCTCCGCCAACCAGTCATTATCCTGCCCTGTCGCTGCTCCTGCTCCACCTGACTCCACCAGAAATTCATGACAAACTTGCAGGATTTGGAGCTGCCTCCAAAAACTACGAGGTTCGAAAAAGAAAATTAAAATAAAAAAGATTATTAAACCACTTCCAGTGCTTCCCCTTCCTGGAGAGACAATAAATTCTGGACTCACATTATCTCGCTACAGAACAACTGCACATTAATAAAAACAGGGAATGAGAAACAAATAAATAAATGGCACTTTGCACAATCTTCTCCACACCAAAAGGAGGGAGGGGGGAGAGAAGCAGGAGTCACGTTTTCAAGCTGCTTTAGCAGAGGAACTGGGGAAAGGCTTGCAAGTAAATAGGCAGGCAGGCAGGCAGAAGAGAAATTCTCAAAGGTATTCCCAAACTTGCATTCGCAATGTGAAAATCAGTGTGAGCTGCAGATTCTTGGGCTATTCCCAAGCTGCGTGTTTCTGACTGCTTCCACCCGCATGTTAGTGACTGTGTATTTAATGAGTGCTTTACATGTCTTTCAATGAACAAAAGTCATGTAATGATGAATTTCTACATGAAGAATACGGTTGCTTTTACCCATGGAAAGCAGTGATCATGAAATGATCATCTATGGTTTGGCCTTAATATCTCTAAACAGTTTTCTCCATGCAAGAAAGAAAAAAGAAAGAAGGAAAGAAGGAAAAAAAGGAAGGACAGAAGGAAGAAGAAAGAAAGAAAGGAAGGAAGGAAGAAAGAGAGAAAAGGAGGAGGGAAGGAAGAAGAAAGGGAGGGAGGGAAGGAAGGAGGGAAGGAGGGAAGGAAGGAAGGAAAGAAAGAAGGAAGGGAGGGAGGGAGGGAGGGAGGGAGGGAGGGAGGGAGGGAGGGAGGGAGGGAGGGAGGGAGGGAGGGAGGGAGGGAGGGAGGGAGGGAAAGAAAAAAGCAGATGGAACTACTTGGGAATTGTGCTGTGGCATTTTTCTCTGGGCCTCTGTTACTCACAATCCAGCACCCCAACTCGCATGGTTCTGATTCTCCCCTGGACTGACTGGCCTCTATTTAAACCATTCCTCTCCCAGCCACAGACATGTATCAAATGGGAGAGAAATATGACCAAAAGAAACACCTATTTTCTCACACATTTCAGATTAAGTATCTCCAGCTACTGATAGAAAACCTCTTCAAACTGAAATTAATTTCCCTATTTTAAAACATGTATATAGCAGGTGGTATGTTTTACTCTGGCTGCATTGGTGGTGCAGACTCTTTGTATAAATATATTTTTAATTTACAATGCAGCCTGATGTTTCTCTTATTTTCCTGATTACCATTTCCTTCACCATTTGGGACCTTATTTGTTATCTCTCTTGTTCAACCCTTATTCAAAAATGCCTTCATTCTGAAAGAAAAAGAAAAAAAAAAACCCACTGGTCAGAAGGACAATGTACAGCTGGAGGACAGGAAAATAAACCAGAACTGTACATAATCTATAATTTTCTAATGTAGTAGAGGCTTCTTTCTCATCACCTCATCCAAAGGAAAAACCGAATTATTTACATCCACAGCTTAAAAAATAATTATACATTCTTGTTCTCTCCCCTGAAATGCTGCAGGCACTGGGTTTGTTCTGTGGAGGCAGACTGCCCCCTACAGGCTAAAACTAACATCTTAACAACTATCCTTCAGGCAAAGAGTAAAGCTGTTAAAAATATAAATAAATAGTTCCTTAAATGGCTTTGCTCATCAGCAATTAAACGCGTTTATTCCTACTCTAACGTGTGCTGTTTTTTTTTTTAATGTTGACTAATAGGTCTAATAAAACACAACTAAGAGAGAGACAACACTTGCTGTTATTGTTGTTGCTCTATTACAAGCGGCAAGGTGATGCTGAACTGAACACACAATGGCTACAGTCTCATTTCTTCCCCCAATTAGAGTAGCCTCAAAAACAAACAAACAAACAAACAAAAATCTAGAAGTCATTCAAATATCCTTTGAACTGTATGGAGCAAAGTATTACATTTTGCACAAGATCTCTTGAGATTTTCTGGCCTGGGCCTAGGGTGGAGATTAAATTCATTTAGGGCATCTTTACATGCCTGGAAAATTGCCTCGTGGTTCTTATTTCCATTTGAATATTTCAGAAAGTGAGATGAGTTTGTATTGATTTCACCTTATTGCTGATAGCTCTAAAAATTCTAACCAAGAAAGCGGAGAGAGGGGTGTATGCCCGGTCCTAAGGCTTGAACTTAGGGCCTGGACACTATCCCTTAGCTTTTTTTTTTTTTTTTCTTTTTTGCCGAGACTAGCGCTCTATCTCTTGAGCCACAGCTATACTTCCAGCTTTTTGGTGTTTAATTGTAGATAAGAGTCACAAACTTTTCTATCTGGGCTGGATTCAAACCATAATCCTCGGATCTCAGCCTCCTGAGTAGCTAGGATTATAGGCGTGAGCCACCCATACAAAGGAAATTGTGATGATCAGGTCCTGACTACCTACCCATAACTGTGCTGGAACTGTGGGATGGATGAGCTGGTAAATTAATTTTATCAGGGCTTGTGTCCTCTCTCTCATCTACCTGTCTTGGATCAAATATCCTAAAACCTGCTCCAGCAATTAAAAGAGAAGATTCTATTTCCTTTTTGGTCTCAGAGAAGATTCTGTAAATAGAACAAGTGTCTAAAGATGTCACAGGTTAGTGGCATTTTTCAGCTCCTCACAAAAATCTTCAGGGGGCAATTCCTTATGCTCAAGAGACATTTCTGACTTGGGTTCCTCCAATGTGGTTCTTCCAGGCCCAGAAGAGGCAACTTCCTTCCTCCAGTCTCTTCACTGGGACCAGCAGGGGGCTGATGAAGTGCTTTTTTTTTTTTTTTTTAACACCAGTCTTATAAATTGCTCTCCCCATTAATTGTAGCCATGGAAACAATACATTTGGCTGGTAAGGAATTCCTGAATAAAATTTAATAGGATTCTCAAGTCATTCGCAGGCTGGGAGGAGACGGTCGGGTGGGACACAGTAATAATCAAGGTTTTAGCCCAGGGTTGGATGCGTTTCTTCTCCTCAAAACCTGTATTGAACTGACACCCCTGATTCAACTGAAGATTTTTTAAAAATGTTCTTTCACCCTCTGAGAAGGAATTTTAAAGGAAAGGGCAAACAGAAATTATATAGCAATTCTGGGAAGAAAAGGGGTAAGAAAATCATAATATTTCCCAGGCAAGAACACTCATCAGGACTTAGCATTGAGACCATCTTTCCTACTGCAGTCTTGGTACTGTAAGCCCGTTTACTCTGGAGAGCCAGATCTTCCATAACATTAACCAACCTGCCACTTCTATCTACCTTGCTACACCCCGAGTGGACACCCACAGTCACACACAAATCTTGTCTCTGGATTTTTGTTGTTCTTCTTTTTTAATTCTTACCTCACTCTCAGTGCTTTGAAAATCTTTGGGGGGCAGTTTCAGTTTTCTTTTCTTTTTCCCCTTAGCAGGGAAAGTGTCTATATTATAGCATATTAAGCCAGGCTTGCATATACTCATATTTAATTTGGAAAATGTGTGAGTAAATGCTGCTTGTTATAAGATTAGTTAACAGCTTCAAGTCTACCACTATGAAAAGCTGATTTGGTAGTTTTTTTTTTAAATTTTACTGCCATTTCTTTACATTAAAAAAATCCATTTAAACCCCTTGGATGTTGCTCTTAGAATTAAAATGATATGATCTAGATGAAGAAAGATATGGCTTTAAATCAAATAGTAATGCATGAATTTCAAATTATCTATGATTTTTTTTCTGAAGCTCCAAATCATTCCTGCCTCTGGGTAAATAACTTTAAATACATAAAAATTCCGTTTCAACATTTCCTCTAATACAAATTATCCTTTCCCTGAAATGAAATAAAGTTTCCTACTCTATAAAGACTCTCTGCCTGGGTTTTCTTCAAAACGCTTTGTTAGCCTCTAATTCTAGTACTCAGGAGGCTGAGACTTGAGGATCACCCTTCACAGCCAGCCCCAACAGGAAAGTCAATGAGACTCCTATTACCAATTAACAACCAAAAAGCTGAACATGCACACCCAGGAAATCTTAACATACTTGAAGCTTTCAATAGACTAAGGCATGAAGCCAGATTAAATTGCCTTTTTTGGGGGGGGGTGCTTTAAGAAATGGAAAATACAACTCAAGCCTTGTGGATTTTTATATTTTACTACGCTGGTACTGGAAATTGAACTCAGAGTTTGAGCAAGGTCCTTTAGCATTCTCACTGAAGGCTAGCACTCTACCACTTGAGCCACAGCTCTACTTCCAGCTTTTTGCTGGTTCGTTGGAAATAAAGAATCTCATAGACTTTCCTGCCCAGGCTGGCTTTGAACCTTGATCCTCAGACCTCAGCCTTCTGAATAGCTAGGATTACAGGTATGAGCCACCCGACTTAATCTTTAACACACCATGGGGTAGGAAGGAGGCCAGGTTCCTCATTTCCCTCTTCTTGACTTTGTGGCCTCTCATGTGATGACGTCATCCAAAGGCTGTTGACAATAAGACTGCAGATGCTCCAACTACAACACCAGACCCAACAGGGGCCGGTGAAGGTAGGCCTTGCTGTCCCCCTGCCCCCAACACACACCCAACACTGAAAACATCTTTCCAAGAAAGTCCCCAGGATAATCTTCCTCCAGCCCAAATGACATCAACATCTAAATTAGTCATTAGCAATGAAGAGAGGGAGGGGCACTCCGTGATGGATGAACTGGATCCCTGCAGCCAGGGCTGGGCTGGGCGGCCTGTGAGTCACAGGGCCATGTCTGAGGACACTGGGAACCGGACCCCCTTGTGTTTTCTGTGGAGAAATGACTGTTAGGGCGTAGCTGCAGGAAGGAAGGAAGAGAGCAGTTTTGGTGGCAGTGTTGTTTCTGGCTGTTGACATGGTGACAGGCCATTTGGAAGTGTAGTGAAGGAGTAATTCGTACATGCAAGGAAATGCTGAGATAATTATTCTCAGGAAATTATTAACCAGGGCAACTATTCCTTCACGAGTTCATTTTGTTGCTTTTAGTACATTTGTTTAAAGTGCCATGTGTACATTTATGGAAATAGCACAATGAAACCCCCTCATATTGTAAATGTGTGCTAGTTCAAAAACAAATTTTTTTATTATCTTTAAGTAATATAATTTTACTGTTGTTATTAAGGTGTTGTACAGAGGCAAAAATAAAAGTTTTAAAAGGCACAGCGTGTTTCATGGTACTATATGAAGCAGAATCGGCCATGACAATTGTGGTAACTTAACTTCCTACCCTGTAGAATATGTAGGTACAAGACAAAATTCTTTTAGCCATCAACAAACTCCAAAGCCATGTTCATCAAAATTTATGGGAAAAGTGGCCCCAAAGCTGTCATGCATTTCTCATAGAGTATAGCACACAACTCTCCCATAAGGATGCTTCAGCCCCAGTATAGAACCCACAGATACGCAGCTACTACTGAGCGGCCCAAATGAAGACGCAAAGAATTCAAAGAAAACTAAACCGATGAGAGCTGGTAAATGCTACAAAAGACCATGCCCAACTAACTCTAGATAAGAAAACAATCCAGAAAGAATCTTAACTCTGACAGCGACAATGACAGAGAATGAAGTACTATACACATAGAAAGTCTCCAGAACTGAAGAATGATATAAATCCTCAGATGGAAAGAAAGCATCAACTCCTATAGGGAGAGAAAGCCAGAACAAAAACCATAAAAGGCAGTCTACAGAACCCAAGAAAACAAGACAAAAATTATGAAAGTGGAGAAAAGAGGAAATACCTTCAAGCAATAACAATCAGACCAAACAAGAGTCTTACCCTCAGCCACAGTGGGTACACAAAACTTCAAAATGCCAAAGAGAAAAAAAAAATGTCCCATTTCATTGCCTTACTCATGTAACTGTAACACCTCTGTGCAGCATCATTACAATAAAATAATTTTTAATGCCCCAGAATTCCATACAAAGCTAAACAATTACTCAGGAGCTTCAACAAAAGAAGATTTTTAAAATCTATAATGATTATGAGTCTGCTAAGCACAGACCTCTTCTGATAGAACTATGAAAGGGTATAAACAGTCAGAAGGAAATTATTCCCACAGGAAGTAAAGTGTTGCCAGAAACAATAGGAAACAATGAACCCATGGAATAGTTGGTAAAGCAAAACCCAGTAATAAATAATTTTGAAGTTTTAAAATTATTTTTATAGAGTTCTCTACAATAACTTGAAACATACCCCAGAATTCTTGTTTTATTTAACAGATAGAATTTTCATCCATTTTCACACTCAGGAAGATCTGAAGTATTTCTGTCACTTACTAAGGGTTATTGAAAAAAACTGATACAAAATACAAATTTCAAACAGAGCAGAATACAGAAAATACCCAAGAAATCAACTACTAAAGATCAAGGAGGAAAGAAAATACATGGTGAAAAGAAAACAGGTAGTATAAAAAAATTTAAGCATCAGTTACTACAATAAATACAAATGATTTAAAATTTCTTTAAAAGACAGTGACTCTCAAACGAATGAGAAGTAAAATAGTTATGTGTTTTTTCCTCCCAGAAAACTGACCTCAGGGAGAAACCCTGACAGTTTGAGAATAAGGGAAGAGATGCTGCACAAATACTAGTAAGAAAAGGAGATGCTGACAGATGAGCAATTTACTAAGAAATAGTGATTATCTCTGTTTATTATAAATGATTTTTCTATTTTTGTTTATACCTTTCTGGGTTTGTTTTTCAGAGTTACACAAAAACACATTATTGCAAATAGAAAAATTCATGTCTTTTTCATTATTAAGGACTTCATTAGTATATGTAGCTTAAAATAACCAGCATTTCAAGTTATGTGAACCCCTACATTAGGAACTTGTATTAAGTTATTTAATACTCATAGCATCTTAACAAAAGAGCACTCTGCTTTACTTTACAGATGAGGAAACGGGGACATAGAGAAACATAAATGGCATAATTTACATAAAGCAAAAGAGCTAGCAGAGAATAAACTAGGTAAGCTATAATACCAGTTGTAGGTCTCAGACGTGACAGACAAATACACAGGTAAACAGGAAAAACAACTCTGATGATACAAAGACTACCCTTGTCAATAGTGACAATTATCTCTCAATTAAAAAAAACTCAATGAGGAAAGATGTTTACCATTTGCCATTAATAGTACAACTCACAGGGCAGGCAGGGCAACATTTTTTCCTATAATTTGATTCCTAAGTTTATTCAGTCATCATCATATAACGGGGACATATTTGAAGAGGTGCATTATCAGATGATTCTGTCACTCTCTGAGCATCCTTGAGTGTACTTACATCAGCACCTAGACTAGCTGATGTATTGTGCTGATTGGCCACAAAATTGCATCATGTGTTGTACTGAACACTGTCTATAACTGTAACCCACTGTAAGTATATAAAACATAGAAAAAGTACAGTAAAAATATGTGGTATAAAAGATTTTTTTTAAAAAAAAGACACTTATACAGTGCATGCACTATGAATGGAACTCACAGGACTGGACACCTTGTGAGTCAGTAGGTGGGGGAGGGGTGGTGAAGGACCTGGCCCTGACTGCGCCCTAGGCCTCAATTCACCAACGCTGCACTCCAGTGGCACCAACTTTATTTACAAGCCGTCCTTCCGTCACCAATATGTGAATCTTAACTTAGTGTAATTTTAGCTTAGTGTGATTTTTGTAACCATGTAAAATGTTTAAAAAATCAATTTTTTGTACTCTTTTATAGTAACAGAACACACACACACACGCACACACACACGCACACACACACACATTGTAGGAGCTTTCAGTTCCCTCATGATCTCATGAGACAGGCAGGTGTATGTGGTCTGTCATTGACAGACATGTTATTGTACTTTTGATGGTACTCAGAACGGTAAAACCAAAGTACCCATGGTTCTACCAATATATGACAAAGTACCATTTCTATATAGCCGATACCATCCTATTTTGCAGTTGAATCGTTTATGGGTAGTTTTGGCAAGAAAGAAATAAAAGTTTGAAAAGTTAATCCATCTTTAACAGTAAAAACTTAGGTGATGTTTCCATTCGTGATCTGAAATTCTGCCTGCAAAATACATGGCGAGAACTATATGCTGTGGGGACCCGATTGTCTTTCTCAGATTCTATTCCTTTTTCATTTTGAGCAACTATAGGGTTGCAAATGAACTTGAAGATAACATGTGGTATATTTTGAAATAATTTTCACAACTACAAAAGTAGGGGGAAAAACACCCGACATTATTAGAAATTACCTTTTACCTGTATTTATAGTAGCCCCAAAAGTCATCATTTATAAGTAATGGATGCATTTCTAACCAAATGGATATTGAAAGAAAAAAAAGGTGCATTTGCTAGCTTTATCAGAAAAGGGTCTTGCAAATAGCATGTAGACAATTACATTTCTGAGAACATTCAATAGGCCACCTCTCTTGGCTAAATTACAGTAATGTGCATTTTGGCAAATCATATCATTTTACTAAGTCATTTTAAATGTACACTGTGCATTTCTTCTCTTCCCTCTCAAAATAATTCTCTAGAATGCTTCAACATTAAAGGAAAACGCAGATATACCCCCAGATACCTCGCCACAGCCCAGCTTTCTCTGCAGGAAGCCGCTGCACCTTTCTTATTTTCCTAGAAGATACCACCACAAAAAGGGGAAAAAAGTAAATAAAACCCTTCTTTTTCTTCTGCTTCCATGGCAGTACACTAAGCATGTTGGAATAGATGACATATTTGCTAGAGGCTGTATTTAATGAAATAAAAACAAGGGCAAATGACTGACACCTCTCCTTTCATTGTCATAGGCTACATAGAAATTGTTGCTTCCACACTGACGAGTAAGGTTTATCATTTCCAAAAGCTAGCGTCCTTCTGTACAATTGCATCCATTACCTAATACGGTTCATATTCGTCCGTGGTTATCACATTATAATGTATGAGAAACTGATTTTGAGAAATGGGAGTGAGAGCATTCAAATACATAGTTATAATAAATGGGCATGGAGCGCTGGAATATAAAACTAATGATTCCAGTTGTCTACTCTTGATGCTATTGAAGAGTATTATCTGATGCATAATTAACAAGGTTTTGAAAGAGTGGGTATAAAACATGATAGTGTTTCTTGTCAACTTATATTGGGAATTCTACTGCAACCAATACAAACAACCTGTAAGTATGCTTTCTAGCTAATCTGGAAAATTGACAAATACTGTACTCTATTGGGGCACCTTTGTTTTCTCAGATTTATTCTCATTTATGTATGCTGTCTCCTCCCTCTCTCTCTTGCAAAAGAGAATTCTTCTCAAGGCCATTATATATGTATTCATGTTTATATATATATATATATGTACTTACTATATGTGTGTGTATATATATATATGTGTGTGTATATATGTGTGTGTGTATATGTGTGTGTGTGTGTGTGTATATATATATATATATATATATATATATGTATACTGGGTCAGTTATGTTTCACAAGTGGCAGTGTTTTATAACCCTTAAAATTGCCAAAAATTAAATTGCTGGCATAACCATATAAATCTCATGTGTAATCTCTGAACACCATCAGTGTCTAACTCATTGGAAACTGTCTTCCCCATGTGTGCCTTTGGATTAGGAGAATACCAGTTGGTAGAAACATTACAAACTACACCAAGACCATTAATAATAAATAAGTTGGATCAGGAAACCTTGTCAGTAAGCTCACTTTTGTGCACAAAGGTGGCCACCCAAATGTAATGATATCTACTCAGGAGGTGGAGGTAGGAGCATTATAGTTTGAAGTTAGTGCAAGAGTATATGAAAAACAAACTAAAAGCAAAAGGACTGGGGGGGTTGGCTCAATGGAAGACCACTTTCTTGAAGCCCGCAGTTAAATCCCAAATACCACCCCAAAAATATTAGCAGTGAAAACGGTGTATAATGTTAGGTTGGAAGCAGAAAGCAAATCACTTGAGTGGGGTCAAACTACCAGATTCTTGAGTCTGAGAAAAAAATTCCAACACGTTCAGCATTCACCAAGTGTATCAGGCACCATTTGGGCTCTGGTCTCAAACATTTGAATGGGATTGCTTAGGAACATTAAACTTTTCCTGTAGTTGTGCATAGCAGATGTTTAAAACAAAAACATGTCCCAAATCTAGAGTCCAGGTTCACTCTAAGGCTGTTACACACCAAAATAATGAAGCTAAGCTTTTAATTAGAAGAGATGAATAATTTATAAAAGTAGAAATAAACTGCATGAGATCCAAAGATTATATCCTGTCCCTTAAAAAAAAAAGTAAATTGAGTACCATTCTTTAGTAACCTAATAGGATGACATAAACTTTCTCAAACATACTTAATATAGGACAGTTTTTGGCACATGCCAGGCACTGAGCAAAGAATTGAGTTTGTTAGCAATTTTTTTTTTTTGGTGCCAGTCCTGGGGCTTGATCTCAGAGCCCGGGCATTATCTCTGAGACTTTTTTGCTCAAGGCTATCACTCTACCACTTGAGCCACAGCTCTACTTCTGGCTTTTTTTGAGAGGTGGCTAATGGGACATGAGAGTGTTACCGACTTTCCTCCCCAGGCTGGCTTCCAACTGGAGCCTCAGATCTCGGCCTCCTGAACATCTAGGACCCCAGGCAGGAACCACAGATGCCTGGCTTTAGCAACTTATCAAAATGAAACCAAAGCATGTCTGCATAGATAACTAGTGGCTATCGAAGATTAATCGGGCACAGTTTTGCTGCCAACTGTTAGAGCAAGATCAACACTTAGCATAACATGTGGGACTCCCAAGTGTTATGAGAGCAAGAAGGTCCTCAGCAATGATGAGGACCCCTGGTCTTGCCACGACATGGAAAGGCGTGTCTTCTGCTTCAGTGGGGAAATATCTGTTCTGCAATTACCTACGACCCTCCTAGAACCATTCTCCTTTCTTTGAGAATGTGGCCCTTGAAAGTTTTGAAAAGCAAAAGCGCATCCTAAGAGGTACACAGAAGGCCAGACCACACCTAAACTCCGCTTTTACCACACATCCATCAGTCAGGGATGGCCCATGTGTGCCTTCTGCCATCTGTTCCCAACCATCACGGTTTACTTTTCCATTTTAGGAAGCCACACATAAATCCAAGCACTGGTGGCCCATATCTGCAATCCACTCGGGAGACTGAGATCAGAGGACCATGGTTTCAGACAGTCTGAGCAGGAAAACCTGTGAGACTCTTATCTCCAATTAACCACCAGGAAAAGCCAGAAGTGGAGCTGTGGCTTGAGAGGTAGAGCTCCAGCCTTAAGGAAAAACAAGCTAAGGGACAGCACCCATATGCTGAGTTCAAGCCAGTACAGGCACAAGCCCAGCACAGGCACGCACACACACACACACACACACACACACACACACACACGCACACGCGCGCGCGCACACACACACACACACACACACACATGGAAGCCACACAAAAATTCCAGCCACTGACCACATAAAAATATGAGTTATTTGCTGGGGCCTTGGTAATATTGAAGGGGAAAAGCCCAAGATTCCTGTCTAGAGAAATCTTGGAGGGGGAAAAAGTCTGACTCTTACAGTTACCTTCAAGGTAAAATTAATTATTAATTGGCAAAGCCTGGACACAGAATGGTTGCTATCAATATTTTAATACTTTCAGTGCTAATTTCATTCTCTCCATCACCATTCGTCTATTGAAGGGGCAAGAAAGATCTGTTTACTTTCAGGAAAGCTTGCTGCAATGAACACCTTAAGAAGGTTTCCAATATTTTGAAATGCTTTGAAATCTTTCCTCTTCCTTAATTTCTAATGTTAAGCAAACTGACGGGGGGAAAGATTCATGTTTCATACCCACGAATGAGCAATTCCACCATTCTTAGCAATCTTGTGAAAGATTAGATGGCTAACTTCTGAACAGCATTAATTTTTTAATTCCCACCCACTGGGGCCACGATGCGCACTGCATTCAGATGTGTGCTGATGCGCACAACTTGACCCCTATGAAAACAGAAGGTGAATTTATCGATGACCTAAATTCAATCTACTTCATCTCCAGAGGCAGGTCACCAACCTAACTCATCTCTGGGTTGTTTGTTGCAAAAAACAAAAACCAGCTAAGACATAGTTCCTTTCAAGTTTTATCAGAATGGCTTAAAAGGAGCTGTAACATAGTAAGACTTGGATGTGTGAAGGGGTGAGGGAGAATGACTGAAGGGGCGTCACTCATCAAGATTCATTGTATCATATAGTACTTTGTCAGTGGCGACTCCTTGGTACAACTACTTAGAGATGAAAAATAAAATCTAAAAGAAGACTTGAGTGTATCACAAATGAGGCATTAACAATTAAGGATTTGGTAGAGCATGGTGGTACATACCTGTAATCTCAGCATTTGGGAGGCCTGGGCAGGAAGATTCAAGAGTTTGAGGCCAGACTGGGCTATATAGCAAAACTCTGACTTAGGGGTGGGAAGAAGAAATAGAAAAGCAAGCAAGCAAAGCAAGAAGCAAAGAAAGAGAGAGAGAGATAAAGAGAAAGAAAGAAAAGAGGGAGAGAGGGAGGGTTGGAGGGAAGGAAGGAGAGAGAGAGAGAAAAAAAAGTACTTTGGCTTTTTAGGGGCTACTGACCCAGACGGGGGAAAAAAAAGATGCTGATGAGGAATTTCTTCAGAACCTGGAAATGACAACCCAAGAAAGTCTCAGATATGAGGGCAACCTGTAACTTGCCTCGGGGATAGAGTCACAAGCCTTAACCACAGGTCCTAAGCCTCCGGGGCAGACAAGGGGGGCATAGGTAAAGGTTCAGAATCGCTCAGGGCACAGAAATCCTCCCAGGACTGCTGTGGGGACAGGTTTTGAAAGATTGAAAGCCTTCTGATTGCCATTCTTGAAGCCATTTGTGTATGTGGGGGATGGGAGGTGAAGCCCTGTCTCCCCTGGCCCTAGCCCTCAACCCCCCCTACACTTTATTCTGACTACCTACACCTGTTACCCATATACCCTCCCAGCCTGTGAGCCTGTGGACAATTTCAGTCACTCCTCAGAGGACAAACTGACTTCCTGAACTGCACATGAGTACTGAAATGTGCACCTGCTCGAGTTCCTTCTAGAAAACAGTACAGTGCTTGCTTAGAACCAGCATGCATCCTCCTGAACGCTGTGCATCATGGCTGGGGAACATACAATTCCTATTACGTTATTACACTGTATTGTTCAGGGGATAGTGACAAGGAAAAAAAATATCTATAGTGTTCAGTACAGATGCACTTTTTTCTCCCAAATAGTTTTGATCTACAGTGGCCTGGAGTTACAGATGTACGAACAGGATAGAGGGCCAGCCCGCGGGCCTCCATTCCTACCCGCAATGCTGCCCATCTCCTCCTCCCTCCTGCAGGCCTGCGATCCACCCCAGTACTGGGCTCCTGTGGGATGCGGGGAGGGGGGAGGGGGAGGCAATGTCCTCACTGACCACGGCCAGGAACCTTGGCCCATTCACTTAAGAGTTACCTTTATTTTTTTTCTCCCCTACAGATGCTGAGCGATCATCGAGTATTAGTGACTTTGTCTCCTTCAAGAATTTCCAGACTTGTGCTCCTACTCCCCACCCCAGACCCCTCCAACAGGCTTCCTGGATGGAAGCCACAGTGGTGCTGGTCAAATCTTACTAATGGATAGATCACTGTCCAACTAGAGCTCCACTAGGGATTCCCATCCTTCGTGCTGGATTGATCCCCACTTTCCTGCTTCAGTCTCATCTCTCACGACATCCAGAGAGCCCAACAACTCCTGTCACCCTCAGATGCAAAGAGACCTGTGTCCTTTTTCCACCAATAAGCCTTCTGTGCTTGGTCTGAGCTTACCTTAGGAAATGAAGCTCCTCCCAGGGCATGCCCTGCCAGATAAATACACAGCTTCTATCCTGCTCTGCCACTGGCCTAAACTAATCCAAACTAGCCCAGAATCTTTTCAACAGAAGCAAATGTCTCTTCTTTTCTTTTTGCCAGTCCTGAGGTTCAAACTCTGGGCCTGGGCTTCTTTTTGCTTGAGGAGAGTGTTCAACCACTTGAACCACAGCACCACTTCCAGCTTTTTCTGTGATTAATTAGTGATAGAGTCTCACAGGCTTTCCTGCCGGGGCTGGCTTTAAACTACAATCCTAAGATCTCAGCCTCCTGAGTAGCTAGGATTACAGGTGTGAATCACCTGCTCCAGGCTTGGAGGCAAAATGTCTATGGTCAGGATGTTCCTCCATAAAAGTCCTAATGGACATTTGTTGAGAACTTACTATGTTCCTGTGGCTATTGTAAACATTCGCTAATACCAACTTAGGTAGTCCTAGAGGGAACCTTGTGAGTTGTGATAGTTATGATTCCCAGTTTATAGACAAGGACATAAAGTAAACAGGACACAGCCAATGAGTAGAGGAAGCAGGATTCCAATCATAAATTTGCAGAGTTGACTTGCTAAACTTAAACTTCACTACGATTCCCCTTATAGTCAGGGACAACAATGTCTGAATTCATGACACATAATGACCAATGCATGTCAGCTGATAGTAATAAGATCTTCCCAGGTGTGGTTTGAGGACAGCCATGATGATCAGATGTTGAGCAGCCAATCGCTACAAGGGGTTAGGTCTGCAAGGCAAAACTCCATCTTCCTAACTCCCTGCATAATTCACCGGGGAAAATTTCCCGTATTATATTAACATTCTAGACCTACTTTGAGGAACAATAAAGTAGAAATATCACACTGTAGAATTATTCTCCTGCCAAAACTAAAACTACATAATTAATGTGACAGAAAAATGTGGGTTCCCGATGCTTTGAAAATCTAAACTGTATGTCATTTTGCCATTTATAGTTTATTAACAAAATTAGGTCCAGCTTTTTTATATTAACTGCTGTACATTCTTCTGATGTTAAATCAATACCATTTCCATTTTTCATGGAACAGAAATTTAGAAAATTAAATACATCAGACAAGTGGTCAGAATGGGACCATAAAATGAAATCTGAAAGATTAAAATAATGACTATTATTTATCACACATATTTGCATCCCTAAATAGTAAAAAGTCCTAATTGCTTGCCTTAGGTTCCTATAAGTATAAAAGTAAAATATGGATTAACAAATTAGCCTTTCTGTCTTCCAGAAGGGAAAAAATTTCCTGGGCACAGACTATGTGGTCAATAAATACTTCACTGATTGATTCCTGTAATAAGCTTGTTTAGTTTGCTAGGACATCAGATACCTAGTATTTTAAGCAGGGGCCAGGGGAAGGGTAGAAACTAGTTTTAATTGCTTATAATGAACAATCTTTAAAACCATTTGAGAGAGGCAAAAAGGAAAGCATTTCAGAAGTTAACTGAAGAACCAATGAGCAGTAGTAGTGTAGAGCAAAATACTTTTACTCTAGCCTTTGGTACTGCAGTTAATCCATTCGTGTACGTTTACTGAGCACATACTGGGTGCTGACCATGGTACTAGTTTCTTGACAAAAGCCCGTGAGTGGACAGGGATAGTTTACTCCCGTCTCATCACAGCCGGCCAACAGCATGAGGTTTAACTGTGACGTCTCTGGACTTTGTTTCCCCATTTTTTCCTATCTTCACTCTCAAATGCTACACCCGCCCCCCCAGACCTCCCCTCCTGTCAGCCCTGGTTAGGCTGCACCTTCCCTAGGATGAATTTCTGCTCCAAGAAATCTGTCTCTCTTGTTCCACATTTAAATATCAGCTCCTCGGAGTCTCAAATTCTTAGCTGGGAAGAGCCAGTAGGCTCATTTGTTTACGGCATGGATGATACATGAGTCATTTCTAGTTGTTGTTTTTTTTCCTAATGGTGTTTACTAAGAGGAATGACTCATTGAAAAATTTCAGGCAATAGCAGCAGATATGATGGGGGGAGTGGGAATATTTAGGATCATTTCTGGGCTATACATAGGTCTGATCTAGACTGGCATCATCTTCAGGAAGAAGCCACAGCCCTGAGTGTTCAGCACAACCAATAACCCCACGCATAGTTCATAAAGCAGTGAAATCCCTAGCAAAGAGCAGGGAATTTGGAGAGGATCAGCCACTTCTACCATTGTCGCCAGTAACAAAGTCAGCCCTCGGCAACACCTCCCCTCACCGGAGAGACCATCCGGGCATGTGCCTGACTTTCCTTGGTCCAAATATCCCACGAATCTATCTCCATTTCCATCAGGGCCTTCTGATTAGACTTTGACCAGTCAGCGAAATACTGAATGCCCTCATCTAAAAGCTTTCTCTAATTCGAGCGGGGATCTTCTTCTATTCTGTTGAAAACTAATGATAATAAAGTGAGTCTGATATTTTACTATGTTAGGGATCAAACACAGGGCCTTGCACTTGCTAAGCAAATGCTCTACCACTGAGCTCCATCTCCAGCCCAAGTATCCATTCTTTAAGTGGATCTGGTGCCATGACTTCATGGGGCAGGTAACAAATATAACAAGTTTGAAATGTATCCGCCACAAAGAGGAAGGCCTCTTTCCCCATCCCTCCCCATCGGCTTTCCATGACTGCTCCCAACCTAGCCAACTACCAGAAACACATTACTAGCAAGTCCAGCATTTTTTTTTCCTTCTGGAAAATCGAGAGGGCAAAGTGAAAGAGCAAGCACACGATCTCTGCAGGTGAGCCATGGTGACTAGCTCCACTTCAGCCTCTCTAAGATCCCCCTGCCGCCCCCACGCTAGATTTTCTTCCTACTAATAAGTGTTTATCTGAACAAATTCATGCTTTGTTAATACATTTTTATTTTTTTAAAAAAATTTTTTAAAGCTCTTAAAATTCAACTGCAACAAAACATTTCATCTAGAGCTCACGGTAACTTGCCACCTCCATGCCATTTCAGAATTTCTGAGAACTCCCCCGTGTGTGCCAAACTGACAGGAGAGAGAGAAAAAAAAAATCTGTTCCCAAGCTACTTTTAGCCGAGTAAATACTTGGAAATTCACTGGGTAGGTAAGAGGTGTGCCATTATCGTCTTTTCAAAGACATGCTGTAAACTTCCTGCATTGAGCAAAATAGATAAGGCCTTTTTTTTCTTTCTTTCTTTTTCCAGAAGTCATTGAAAAACAATTGAAGCAAAAACAGAAAAACCACCGGCTCTCACCACATACCCTCAATAATCTCTGTCCGTAAAATCACCCCTCCCTATTTTCCTTGCCACCCCTAGCTGGCTATGCGTGTACTCTGCTAGCTGTGGGCTTGGGGCTGGACACTGTCTGGGGCACTTTGGGGAACATATGCTGGCATACAGCAGGCACTCGATGCTTGTTCTAGGAACCAATGCCTCCTTCAAGGTGATAGAGAATGTGAAATCAGGTAAGATGGAAAGAAATTGCAGCAACCACTAGGCCCAGGTTCTTGGCCCTAAAGATCCTTTTCTAATGAGACCTGTTGGTGGAGCTGGAATCTGATGTTGAGTCCCGCTGGCAGGCGTGATGTTAGGAATAGGTACAGATGGTCTCAGGGCCTGGGAGCCGGGCCCCAGAGGAGACCCATTAATTACTTGGAATCTCACTTCTCAGACTATTGATAGACACTGTATGTGTGTCACCTGATGGATAAGCTTTGGAATCCTGAAAAGCCAGCGAGGCTGCCGGACCCCCACGTGAGGCAAACCTCCGTCTCCCATGTGTGAACTTAGACCAGGATGCGTTTACATCTGTTTTAAATAAGAGAAGGGGGAAGAAGAATGAGGAATGAGAAGATGAAGCTGGAGGAAGCTGGAGAAAGTGGTGAAGGGAGGAGGAGAAGGATGATCAGGAGGCAGAAGGGCCTCGCAACTGCTCTGAGGAAATGTGGGCCGTATTTGATTTGTTTTGTCACGTTCCCCCAACTGCCACTGACAATGAGTTGTCCCTGCTTTGCTAAAATGACAAAGCCAAAGAAAACGGCCAGAGTGTGAGCTCAGACAGATTAAGAACAGAGCAGAAGGCTTTGAACTGATGGCTTTAGAGGAATACCGAAGATTCGGTCTTAAGGAGCAGATGATGAGTGGAAAGAGGCAATGATGGCCAGGTAAGCCCATCGGGTTTCACAACCCCAGCAATCAGGCCCCGTTACTGTTACTCCTGATAGACAGGCCACAGGGAGGTAAGCTAAATGTTCCATGACAAATAGTATAGGCAAAAAAAAATTAGGATGACTGGCAAGGATGTGGAAAAGTACAGCACCAGTGGGGTGTGAACACACATCACACCTTGGCATTATTGAGCCAAATGGGAAAAAAGAAAATATACCCCACAAGTCAGAAATTCTGCTAGGCACATACTCAGAAAAGGCTACGATGGCTCATGCCTTTAATCCCAGCTATGCATGAGGTAAATATCAAAAGGCCAGCCCAAGTGAAATCAAGACCCAATCTGAAGAGCAAACTAAAGTGGCCGAGAACTTGCCCTGCAAGCATTGTGTTTAAACAACAATACTATCAAAAAAAATAGGCTTATACATGCACCTGAATGCTCCTTGTGGTTAAGTTTGGGTCTATCAAAATGAAAAGGCCACCATCATTCCTAAACAGAGACCATTCATACCCTGTGGCCATGAAAAGGAGCAAAGAACAATCATATGCAACATCCATTTTACAAGTATAATCCCCCATGGGGAGAAGAAGTTAACAGGGGAGCACCTAAATTCCTTTCAAGATCAGCATTTAAAGGAGAAGTTGGGAGACACATGTATGTGACCCACTGTTCTATGGGATGGTGATTAAACACTTTTGTTGTGAGTGTCCTCATCGTGATGAAGAAAGAAAAGCCCAAATCAGGATAATAATGACTTCTGGCTCAGAAGAAAGGCAAATGAATCCCAAAGGAAATTTCTAATAAGTTCTGCTTTGTTGAGACAGAAAAAATTTCAAGATCATTATTTTTTCCCCCACAGGATGGGCATGTTTGAAACCAAAGGTCGCAGAGGCCACGCTGGGCATGTGCAGGTCAAAGTTTCCTGGCTGAGCAGACAGGAAGGCAAAGATTCAGGACAAAGCAGGTGGCTTTGAACTGATGGCTATAGAAGAAAACTGAAGGCCCAAATAAAGAGCAGATGCTGAGTGGGAAGAGGAGATGACGGCGCTGCCATGGTCAGGTAAGATCACCCGGTTCTCACCACAGCCCCAGCAGTCAGGTCCTGATACGATTCATTGGCTTCCCAAGAAACGCATGCTCTCGCATCAGGAACTCGCCCCTTGCAGTACAGGACTGAGAGAGAGAGAAACCAATGGCCTGTGGTGATCCCGGCAAGCGAGGGAGGCAAGATTCCTCATGACTTCCCCAGAGTCTCATTTGTTTTACACTCCTGGGATTTGCACTTTCTAGGCAGGTGCTCTACCACTTGAACAATACCCCTCCACACTCTTTTACGCTTTAATGTGGTTTTTTTTTCTTGATTTCTTTTCTCTTAGGCAGACTGATATCATGATGCCTCCCACCCACTTTGAGGCTGGCCTTCCAGTGGGACCCTCCTGATTGCTTCTTCCCAAGGAACTGGTATTGCAGGTAGGAGTCACTGTACCCAGCTAGGATTCTCATCATCCTTGGGACTGTTGACAGCAATCATGGTTATGCAGCAAGTCAAACCCAGCTGCCATCCACGGCTGGGGAAGGGGAGAGAGAAACACAGGCAGAGGCGATAGGGTCACAGGTGAGGGCAACTGACCAGGATTACTGCACCCATGTAATCCTGGCTTTAGGAGCCCAGCTATTTATGCCTCATTGGTGTCCTTTGCACTTTGTTTGACCAACCCTAAAACTAGATCCCAACTCTCGTCCTTTCATGCACAATTAAATATTTATTTTCTTTGGAGAGTATCAGAATCCCATCTCGGTATCAACTATCTAATAGAAGTGACATTTTCTGGGATGATTCTGGAAATATTGAAATGAATCAAGACAGTCTTCCTGCCTCCAAGCAGCTTACTTGTTGACAAGTGCCAACAACCAAACTGTTCAGTGTGGCATCCTTGAAATACAAGTGGAGGGCAAGAGGAATCTGAAGACAAGTCATGTCTGAAACAGCAAATTATTATTTTTTTGCCGGTCCTGGGGCTTGAACTCAGGGCCTAGGCACTATCCTTGAGCTTCTCTGTGCTACCATTTGAGCCACAGTGCCACTTCTAGCTTTATCTGTTTATGTGGTACTGAGGAATCAAACCCAGGGCTTCATGCGTGATAAGCAAGCACTCTATCACTAAGCCACATTCCCAGCCCCAGAAACAGCTTTTTTTTTTTCTTTTTGTCAGACGTGGGGCTTGAACTCTGGGCCTGGGCACTGTCCCTCAGCTCTTCAGCTCAAGGAGAGCGCTCTACCACTTGAGCCACAGCACCACTTCCAGTTTTCTGGTGGTTTATTGGAGGTAAGAGTCTCACAGACTTTTCCTACCCAGGCTGGCTTTGAACCATGATCCTCTTATCTCAGCCTCTTGAGTAGCTAGGATGACAGGCATGAGCCACTAGTGCCTGGCCAGAAACAGCAATTTTTTTAAGCCACATTTGATAGACAAAATCCCATGCCACCAGTGTAGAACCTGTCTGTCTCTGGTGTGAGATTATAAAAAAAATTCTCCCATCTCTTTTTTTTTCCAGGTGTGGGGGCTAAAATGTATTTCTGCCCAAATGCTATGTTGTTTACTTTTCTGGATTCTAAGCCCCATGAAAACGAATCTGATAGATTGAAGGTGAGTAATCTCTGTTTGTAGCATGAATGACTCTAATGAGATGAACAGTTTGTATCTCCATGGGTCAGGAACCAGATTTAAGACACAAAAAGAAATACGCTATGGTTCTTGCCCTTAGAGAGAGCACAGTAACACAGTGTGTTCAGAAAATGTAGACTGAACAGCTGAATTAGGTCCTGTTCATGGGTTCGACATTATCTGTAACAAATCAAAGAAGAGGTGCGTGATTATGATTCCTCGTCATTTAAAACAATGCCTTCTAATTCCCAGCTGACTTAGGGGAAAGAGGCAATTTGTTCTCACACTCACACACACACACACACACACACATATACATGTCTTCACACACACATATACGCACATACATGTCTTCATTCTCACACATACACACACACACAGAAACACACTCAAATCTAAAATCTTCCTTGACACAGCAAAACATCAACCCATTATTGCTCGCATTTGAGCCTGTTTTCAAGGGGTTAGAGTCCATTATATTTCACTGGATATATTCCTTTCCATGGCAGGTCCCCAAATGTATTTTTTCCTGTGCTTTACTTTTAATGTTATGGAAGCAGCAGGGGGCAATCTAACGAAGGAAACCTACCATGTTAGAGGCCAGGGCTAAACAAAGCTATGTTGAAAACAAAACAAAACAAAATCTTCACTCTGCTGAATACAAAAGATGGAATATGGGGAAACAGAAAATATATGTCAGAGGGAACAAATCTGAGGAAAGAGAGCAAATGCAATGAGACAAGATGAAATAAATACAGAGTAAATTTTAGAAAGAAAAAAAAAAAAGAAAAAGAGCCCTCCACACCAGCTACAAGAAATCTACGAAGGCACAGAGACATGCTTGGATTTTTGTTTTAACTTTGCCTGCAGGCACTTCTGAGCCCAAATAACTACAGATCTGGGAATTACAGGTGTTTATTGATTTCTTTGTGATTTTTCTCTTTTTTATTTCTTCCCTCTTTTTCTTCCCCTTTTTCCTGTGGTATTGGAGCTGAAAGACATATGTATTCCATATGTAACCCTTCAGAAAATGAAAGGCAAGAGAAACATTGAACAGATGTAAGAGCAGAGACCGACTTTCCCCAGTACCATGTAACATCAACATCCCAATTGCTTTCCTGGTATTATTCTAGAAGAAAATGGTCTGCAAGTTCCCTACACACAAATGTTAAATAATAAGAAGTTTGCCTGTTAGTAAGGACAGATGTGCTATTCAGAAAAAAACCAACTTTAGGTTTCTCCTTTGGTTTAAAAGACAAGAAAAACCAAATAATCATTAAAAGGCAATCAATAGTTTCGCTTTTCTTACTTGTAGGTTTTAAAGAGAAAGGAAAACCAACTAGTCTCTGAAAATATCCATTTTTTAAGCCTTTGATTGTAAAGTTGAGCTACCAAAAAAATCCCACATCAAGGCTGATTTAGTCTGATTTACCAAAAAAAAAAATGTTTGAAAGATAAGAATATCTCACTGTAGATGATGAATTATCCACCTAATCTAGCTGTCTTTTTATTTCTCTGCAGGATGTAGACTTCCATCCATCAAATCAGGATGGGTCTCTCTTATGTTCAAGTATTTAATAACGTTTAGAGGACAGGACCAGAGACCAAATAAAATACATATAGTTTTTTTCAAAATTCCCCTTCTAGTTTTAGCAAGGATGTTATAATCTCTCTAGGTACTGGGTTAAATTTTAATAGCAAGGGAAATTACATCTCATCAAAGGACCAAACATACTGAAATAGTAAAAAGAAAAAAAAAGGAAAAATAATAAGAAGGAAGGAAAGAAGGAGAAACTGAAAGTTTGATTGTTCTGATATTTTGCAAGAGATGAAGGAGTTTTAGAAATAAAGGAGGGAAGGGAAGAAGTGAGCCAGGGAGGGTATTTTCTGAACCTGGCTAGGGAGGCGAATGGCACACAGTGTGGGGGGACCCTGGTCATAAAGCAGAGGGGCCATACGGGTTGTACAAAGATAAGCAGCTCGCAGAAGAAAAGAGGGGTGAGGGGGAGGGCTCCTATGAAGTCCACAGGAAGCCTCGGGCTTCCAAAGATGAAACAAACTTCTCTGGGGAAAAAAATTTGTTTAAATATTCCTACATATGTCAAATGGTGAACCCAGACAGCAAATAAGCTGCAGGGGAGACTGAGATCTCGCAGGCTGCTGGAGAAGGCGGGGAGAAAGTACAGTGTCCTGCAAGGAGGAATTCATTGTTCAGGAATTACAGTTTCCTAAGGCCCTGGGTTTCTTATTTTTTCCCCCCAAGGCTCCGGCAGTTGCAGCCTGCAGATGCAGTTGAAAACCAGCACACTCTGAGCAGCAGGCCTACTCCCCTCCGGCCCTACCACATTCTCCACAGCAATAATCTTCGGCCCACAAAAAGCAAGAGAAAAGAGGGGATGACAGGTACAATCTCATTCAAGAGGAAAAGACAGGCTCCGACAAGTAGATGACACAAAGACATATACACAAGCGCTCTTGTTTATTATTATTTTTAAATATCGATCAAGGGTCTTTCTATGCCTGCCATTTTGCATTTAGGAATCAGGACAAAATGTGACCATATTGGGAGAGTAGAAGAAAAGATAACTATGCCTCTGATTTACACACACACACACACACACACACACACTAATCTGCTTGGAGTGTCTTTAAAAAATACAAAAAGCTTCCTTCCAAGCGTTTAGTACCTCTCCAATTTCCTGTGAAACCCTGCATGTTCCCCTGTTCCTCTGTCTCCTAAGTTACCTAATGCATGCCCAGTAGGAGACATTTTTAAATGAGTTAGTCTTTATTGAATTATAGCTTCCAGCAGACACTGATAACAAAATTCAAATTGCTCCGGCAGACGAGAATTTTTAGAGTGCTGGGATGTAACCGAGGTGGTTTTTGTGTTTTGTTTTGTTTTGTTTTGTTTTCAGTGAATCTCCAAGAACCAACCAGCAAGGATACGTGGTAACAGGGCACCAATTGATGAAATACTTCAAATACTTAATTAGATTTGCCAAGCGGGGGGAGAAAAAAAAAATCAATTGTTCAGAGTCAACACTCTGGGAGATGGGGATGATAAAGAAGTGTTCTTGGCACACCCAGGGTGTACAGTCAGAAGTGAAGCTTAACAAAACAAAGTTTTCCAATCGCCTTGGCTCTCTCGGCAGTAGGGACCACGCAATTAGCAAGGCATCAAAAGGTGGGGAAGGCAACTTGCACCATCACCACCCCTAGATTCCTTTTTCTTCCGGAAATCTTTGGGCCTGCTGAAATGGCATTTTGCAAGCAAGCAAGCAGAGAGACGCTGTAATAGCACGGTTCCATTGGGAGCTATCTGGCCTCTGAACACCTGTAAACTGAATCTGCTGTGTTTTGGTAACCATTTATTTTGTCTTTACGGGGTTTTTTCAAAGGGAAATGTGATAATGCCACTGTTCTTCCACCAGCATGCCAGGGTGCTTAATCTAATAATGCCATCGCAATGTGCTGGATTTAAAGCAACATGGTGCATTCATAATTTGGGTGCTAAGAAAGAATTGTAACGTTCGGGTACCTGTGAGCTCCAACTTACAAACGGTAGTCATAGGGATAAAAAAAAAAAGCATGGAACATCTCAGTACCATCTACTTTTCTTCTTTGAAGGGTCTTCATTTTGCTACTGCCTTTGTGAGTGAAACCAGGGGGGGAAATGAGCTGCTAGCCACCATGGAAGGAAGGGCATTGTTCTTCATCATTAAAAAAAATCAAAAAAGAAAACAATTACAACAATAACAATCTTGAAGTCATACAATTATCATCTGGCAGAAACATCTATGAACAGAAGAAAAATGAAATGAGGAAAAGGAATTTTGAATGTAGGGGTTCCTAGACAATGACTGAAAGTCATCTTCCAGGAAACATGATAGAATTTTCTTCCAAAATAGAAATTAAACCAATAGTTCTCAAATGTGTTCTGTACCAGGCATGTCTGCTGGCTCTGAAATGTCACTTACACCTCCTACATTTGGCATCCATTTACTTTTGAATGTGCTGGGATTTTTATATTTTTTGAGAAGGAATTCAAGTGACAGCTGTCTCTCTTCTTTAAATCACCTGTTTCCAAAATGGCAAGCTACAGTAAGCTTATGTGTCCAGTATAGGATAAAGACTAGTACTGGGCAACAGAAAGGTGACATGAGTCAGTTATTCACTTTAAATTCTCATGTTGACATATTTGCAATTACAACTTAAATAAAATAAAATAAAAAAGCAAAGCCCTGGGCACCTGTAATCCTAGCTACTCAAGAGGATGAGATCTGAGGATCACAATTCAAAGCCAGCCAGGACAGGAAACTCCATGAGATTCTTAACTCCAAAAACTATTCAGAAAAATCCAAAAGTGGTGTTGTGGCTCAAGTGGTAAAGAGCTAGCCTTGAGCACAAAGAGGCTCAGGGACAGTACCCAGCTCCCGAGTTCAAGGCCCAAGGCTAGAAAAAAGAAATTACCAGGTGCTGATGGCTCAAACCTATAATCAAAGCTACTCCAAAGGCTGAGATCTGCAGAGAGCCCATGCAGAAAAATCTGAGAAATTCCATCTCCAAAATAACCAGGAAAAAAAAAGCTAGACTGGAAGTGTGGCTCAAATGGTAGCCCACCACGGTGAGCAAGCAAGCTAAGCAAACATGAGGCCCTGGGTTCAGACAGAGAAAGAGAAGGAGGGGAAGGAAGGAGGGAGAGAGGGAGGGAAGAAAGAAGGGAGAAAGGGAGGGAAGAAAGGAAGGAAGGAAGGAAGGAAGGAAGGAAGGAAGGAAGGAAGGAAGGCCAATATTCTTTTTATCCAACACAAAATATCTAAAATATCTTAGAACCCAATCAACATTAAAATGTCTTCATTCACTAGTTTATATTTTTGGGATACTATATATTTCTGACACAGCAAACCTCAATTAGGACTAGTTACTGTCTAGTAATTGATAGTGAACACATGGCTGGTCGCTTCCATAGTAACACCACTCTAGACAGATAAAGGAAGTGAGGCAAGCGAGGACCCATACACTGACTGGGCAGGAATGGAGAGTCAATTTCCAAAGCCCTTCCTGACCTCCTTATTTCTGAACCTCTCCTCAACCATGGTGATTCCCCAATGCTCCAACCACTACCTCCTCCCCTTCTCTCTTGCTGAGCCGAACCATTCATTCATTTATCCAGGATACAAATCGAACACCCGCCGTGTGCCGAGAACAGTGCTAGAGGCAAGGGTTATGAATATAAATAAGATGTATACAAGCCAATGCATTGATCTACAGGGAAGGATGCTGGAAGGTATGGTGAGTTCAGGCGTGGGATGGGGCGATGGGAGAGGAGTGGTTGACAGCCCAAATGTTACCTCCTTTTCTGACCACTCAATACAGAACAGAAATCCTCACCTACTCCCCAGTAATCTGAGCATCGCCACCTATTTTCTTTGAGTCATGTCAAGTCCTCGCTAGTTCTTTATGTTTGTGTTTTGTCATTTGTCTTCCTTTCTAGAAAGTGTGAGCCCATGACAGCGGGGATCTGTGGGTCATGTTCACCCTGTGCCTTTGACAAGGTCAAAGTCAACAGTATTCCTTTGTTCCCGACAGCCATCCAGTCATCCATCCTCCATCCCCCTTCCTTCTTTTCTACCCATACTGTTTCCCACTGGGCATCTCATTTCAAGGCTTTCTACAAACCCTTTTTTATCTGGCAAACTCCTCCAATTTGTCCAGAATGTCACTAGGATAAGCCGCCCGAAACTCTGAAGTCATTTCATCAATGCACTGTTTAAAATGCAACATTCTTTTTTAGGAAAAAAAAAAAAAGTTCTGGTATGACATGGAGGCCATCACAGTTTCCTATAATCCCATAGTCCAAAAAAAAAAAATGTTTTTCTAACCTTGCCCCTACCACTGTTCCCCATGTCTGCAAAATTTTAAAAAAGATGAAAAAGAGACTCTCCTCTTGGTGATGATGGAGAATTCACTGGGCATCTTCATTAGCAAAAGTATGGAAATCCATTCGCCATTCTCAAGATGGAGCCTCAGGAGCCCAGGCTTGGAGTGGGTACCAGTGACTCAGGGCAGCATTTCACTTGTGCTTAGGATGGAAGAGACCAGAACTCTCTTCCCTATCTGTTCTGGACCAAGACATCCTATTATATTCTATCGACCATCCAAATTCCAGCTCCAGGGGTGTTTCCCCGAATTTGTTTCTCTCCTCATTCTTGACATGTCCTCAGACATACTGCACTGTTGGAATGAGGGCGTAGAAGGAAATGAAGGCCTTTTATTATTTATGCTGATGATCCTGTAGGTCGACAGAAATATGAAAACACTACTTGTCTGCTCTTTCAGTCCTTTGACTTGGTAGAAGACCCCAAACCAGGAATGAGAGGATAAAACCATACTCTAAAGTTCCTGCTCTAACAACAGCTTGCAATATTGTATCTAACTAGATTGAGTGAACTAAGCATGTTAAACCAAGCCAACAAACTCTGCCTAACAATCTTCCTGGTTTTTGCACCTGTAATATCAGGAGAGTCGGGATAGTTTTGGGGGGGAGGGGAGGTGTCAGTCTAAACTCTGGGCCTGGGCGCTGTCCCTCAGCTCTTCAGCTCAAGGCTAGCGCTCTACCACTTGAGCCACAGTGCCACTTCCAGATTTTTCTGCTTATGTAGTGCTGAGGAATCAAACCCAGCATGCAAGGCAAGCACTCTACCACTGAGCCACCTTCCCAGCCCTGAGTCGGGATAATTTTTAACCACTTCTCTCATTTTTCTCTTAAGTCCAAGCTTCAGACCCCAGAGGAATGACTTCAAGCATTTATTACTTATTCTGTTAATTACTGTCCTTAATTAAATAACACCTTCAAGAATTACTTAACCACAGAAAGTAGGTCTGCCTCCTTAATTACAATGTGAGATCCTCAAGCATAATTCAGACAAAATGTATTAAGTACTTACTAGGTTCAAGACATAAGGACAGAAATTTCTCCCTTGGTGGTTGGCACATTACTCCACACGTAACAGGACTCATTTCCAATAGCAGAGACTTTTCAACTCTACTCCATCACAATATTTTCTCATAGATAGGAAATCAAGCATAATGGATAGAGCTTGGAGAAGATCCAGAAAAATCAAGCTTCAAAATGCCAAAGACTTAAGCACAGGTATCTCTCTCTGGAGATAGACCTAGGCTTTCTAGAACCTTAAGCATACAAAATTTATTATACTCTCCTTAAGAAAACAATACTGGATTATGAATAAAAAGATGCAACCAGGCCACTCCATACTACTTAAATCAGAACATTTTAAGAGACACAAAACCTCAATAACGTATCTCTTCAGTTTTCTTTGTCAATAGGGTACCTGAAGATATGCTCTAGCCAAACAAAAAAGGAAACCAAGATAGAGAGGGGCACAAGATCTAGAAAAAGGGGAACTCGGTGTGTCATCACTTCTGATGGCTAAAATCAAAGGCCAGATCGCAATCAGTATTGTTGAAGATACAGAGAAGTCAGAAGTCAGAACTTCCCTACATTGCATGAATGCTTTGTGGAAAGTAGCCTAGAAGTTGTTCTTTAAAAAGTTAAATGTAGAATTTCCATATGATTCAGCAATTCCCCAAAGATCACATACCTCAAAGAAATAGATGCATATGGTACATAACTCTTGTACAAAAATATGCATCGTGGTATTATTTGAAATAATCAAAATATGCAAACAACTCAGATGCCCACCAACTGATGGATACTGATGTAAAATGGCGTATAGCTACATGGTGGAACATTATTTAACCACAAAAAGGGAAGAATCTTGAAAACATTACGCTGAATGAAAAGGCCAATCATAAAAGGCTGCCTATTATACAATTCTATTTGCATATAATGTCCAGAGTAAAGAAAGCTTTAGAAGTGAACCAGCGGTTTTTCATGGCTGGGAGCGACAGGGAATCAATTGCTGGAGAGCACAGAGTTTCTTTTTTTTGAGTTGATGGGACTCTTCCCATCAACTATGGTGAAGGTGGCGTCTATCTGAACTATGAGCCACTGAATGGTGTACTTTAAACAAGTAAGTTGTAAGTTCATGGACTGCGCGTCAATAAAGCAGATGGAGGGAAGGGAGAGAAAGAGAGCAGGAGAACCCAAGGGAGGGAGCAGGGAAGGGAGCAGAAGGCAACAGCCTCTGGGCGATGCAGTAGGGGAGTAGGTAGGAGAGACATGCCACTGGCCCCTCGCTGTGCCCTTCCTTGGCTACTCTGGGCGCCTGCATCCTCTGTTCTCTGAGTCCCATGTTGGGGCCCAGAGCTAGGGAAATTCCTCAGCTGGAGCAAGGCTCTCCCTGTACTTCCACACCGAGTGGCGAGGATTGGAGGAGAGCCTGGAAAAACTAGGCAAACCATTGCTCCCAAGCCCAGCGTCACCCCCAAATCAAGCTACTGGATAACCTGATGTGCCCGGCCATTCTCAGGGGCTCTCAGTAGATCTGAATGACACTTGGAGGGAAGATTTAGAGATTCATATTCCAGAAAACTGAACCACCACCGGAATGATAGTTATCATTTCCAAGACAGCAAAAATGTGGCCTCAAATAGACTACATGGTATGGCTCAGCTAAAAACAACACTTACAGCATTAAAATAATATAAACACTGGGCACTGGCGGCTCACACCTGTAATCCTAGCTACTCAGGAGGCTGAGATCTGAGGATCATGGTTGGAAGCCAGTCTGGCAGAAAAGTCAAGAAACTCTTATTTCCAATTAACCACCAAGAGCACTTGCCTTGAGCAAAAAGAGTTGCAGGATAGTGCCCAGGCCCAGAGTTCAAGCCCTACAACTGACAAAAAAAAAAAAAAATTAAATGCTGCCATCAAAAATTATAGCTCAAGTCTTTTTTATCCTCTGGGACTTGAGGAACAGAGCAAATGAAGTGTGTGGGTATGAGGAGGAGGGGAGTAGCTTCCTAATGGATGAGTTAGAAGCAGAATCTTCAACGAAACAATGAAAAAAGTTAGAAGCAGTTGCCTTTGAGAGGTCAAAGTAGGAAAGCAAGAGCGACCTCCAGCTGTATAAATTTATAATCCTAAATCGATAAGAGCTCTTCAGGCCTTTTCTGTATTCATTACACAATGGCCACCCTGCTAGAAGGTGTAAGTACTGAGTAGCTTTATTAGCATTTAATTAAAAAGTAATTACAAGACATCAGTAATGATCACATAAGAGGTGATTGGGGAAGAAAAAAAATGAGCTTCAAAATGTTTTCCATATGCAGCTCTTGGCAATTTGCTTTTCCAACCTTATGGCTTACAACAGCATTTCTGGAATGTTCTGTCTAGGAAGCTCAGGGTTATCAACACTAACTCATTTTTCAGAAGCTACCCAGGAGATACCAGTTACCTCAGAGTAACAAATGAGAATCCTGTATTATGTCTGAAGTGTGTGCTAACAGTTAGTCCCAGTGAGCCCCCATTGCTTATCAGAGCATGAATCTTGGGAGACCATCCAAATAAAAATTAAAGAACCTGACAACTGTCTAAATGTCAAATTAAATTTTCTAATATTATTACTCAACACTCCGCGCCAATTTCAAAGAGCGCAAATGCCCTCCATTGTGACTCACAGGAGAAATTTCTCATCACAAAGCAATGATTTTTCTATCACTGTACACAGCCATAAATTTTCATAATACTATCAATCCTGGAAGTTGAGGCCGTGTTTAATTTAAGGCACTTCCGTCCTGCGAGAGTAGAAAAAGTCTCAAACTCACCTGTCAAAAGGTCTGGCAGAGAAAGAAAGAACATGATTTTGTTCTTTTTTTTTTTTTCTGGTTTGTAAATACCTACCTTCTCACCTTAAATTCTCCTAGATTACTATTCCTCTATTTCCCAACAATTATCAAAAGATATTGAAGCAAATACCAGCGTGCTTCGCAACAGTAAATCCCAGCTGGAGATGAAATGCAATAACTATCACTGTGAGTTCTTCTCCTACTTTTCTGCAGGCAGGGAGAAGAGAAATGAAAGAGTCGAGCCCCACATTCAGATTCGTTCTGGTGAGTTTATCCATCAAGAATTGATGGAAGTGAGTAAATTGATGATCCAATTAGCTGCAACTCTCCCGGTTAACTTGCGTTAGTTACAGTTTGGAAATCTGAAGACAAATTCGTTACTTTCATCTGAAGCAATGAAATGATCATTTGGACATTCAACTGAAAAAAAAATGGTTTGAGAAGCTTGCTCTTATTCATTCTAAATAGATTCAAATCCTAATTAGCCTCAACTAACAGTTGAAAACCAGACACACGACAGGAGTTTCAGAGACACAAATGAACATGAACAGCTGGGAAAATTCTGCAAAAAGGCAGCTTGCCTGTTATCTATTTGCAAGCAGAGACTCATGCATTCCCCCTCAGAGATATGACAGCAATCTCCCTGGCCTGGTAAGAACTCAGGTAGCTCACCTGTGCTTCTGTGGGTCTGAGGTGGGCCTGGAAAATTCACATCACTCCCTATTCCCCACCCCATACATGTACCTGTTCTGAAGATAGAACCCAGGACATCATGACTGCTCAGCAAGTTCCCCTAGCACTGAGCTATACCACAGGCCTTGTTCTTTTCTGTGATGGGATCCTGCTATCAGTTTCCATCTCTCATAGGTATTCAGGTAACACTGATGTTGTTGATCTGAAGAGGAAGACTGTGAGAAGATACTTCAGAAAATGCTTTAGTTAAATGATTATATAAAAATAAATATTGAGCTGGGTTCCAGTGGCTCATGTCTGTAATCCTAGCTATTCAGGAGGCTGAGATCTGAGGATAATGGTTAGAAGCCATTCTGGGCAGGAAAATCTGTGAGACTCTAATCTCCAGTGTCAGAAAAAGCCAGAAGTGGTGCTGTGGCTCAAGTGGTAGAGAACTAGTCTTGAGTACAAAGAGGCTCAGGGACAGAGCTCAGGACCTGAGTTCAAGTCCCAGGACCAACCAAAAATAAAAATAATAAAAGATAAATTGTTAAAAATTTAAAAATTGTTAAAAATAAAAAATAAATATTTTCATATCTAGCTCTAACAAACTTCCAAAGTAATTAGGCCAGAGGAATGACAATATATTTGTTTTGTGTATATACATGCCGGTATTGGAGCTTGAACTCGGGGCTTTGGTGTTGTCCCTTAGCTGTCCAGTACTCTATCAGTTGAGCCACAGCTCTATTTCTGGATGTTTTACTGGTTAATTGGAGATAAGAGTCAGAGATTCTCCTGCCCAGGCTTGCTTCAAATAGTGATCCTTCCTGAGGACGCAGGTATGAGCCACCAATGCCCGGCTCTAACCTACGTATTTTATAAGACAATTCAGACAACTTTCACTAGTCGAAGAATCATGGATAAAATAGACCTTGTCTTAAGTTGGATGGAGTTTAAAACGATTATTTTCAATACATTTTTGTGACTAATTTTAAGAAAATGAATCATCACTCAGTTTGTATATATTTCTGCAAATGCATGGAATTCAAGTATTGCTCAAACCTGGAAAATCGTGTTATTTAATAACTAACGTCTAATTATAAATGGCATATTTATGAGAATGAATACAATGCATTTAGATTGTGCCTGCAACTGGCAGTATAGCTGTTGGTACTTAGGAATGACTGATCATTTTTTCTCTCCCATAATAAGGAAAAACTGTTATGATTATTCAAATATTGCACTTGTACAGTAATCACTGTAACTCTCAAAGCTTGCAAACTGTGACATTTTTACATCCTGAATTAGTATTCCAGTCAAGTCTTTAAGGAAGCAAATTAACTCTCTCCAACCATGATGTCTGTGTTTAAGAAAACTGCCTCCAGGCCAATTCTAGTCACAATTTACTATAATACACATTCCATGGTTAGTTATATTTCAGATACAGGAAAAACACACACACAAAATTTAAAAAAAAAAACCTCAAAAGTAGAAATACATGAAACACCCCATCAACTCACCAGGCATTTTTCAATAAAAACAAGCTGTTGTATTAAGTTAACAGTGTGTTCTGACATATTTATTTTCACTTCTAAATAACATAACTCCCAATTAAAACAAAGAGGAAAAATGAGGTTTAATTATCGGTAGACATCGAACATCCTGATGTGAGAGCTCAGCCCATCTAAACATTCGCATCTTCTTCCTGTCTCACCGCTGCGTGGAAGGCCCCACTTGATTTTACCGGCTCTTCTGGTCTCTATTCAGACCAAAGCATTGGCTCACTGCTCTTTGGGGGGTGTGGTCTCTTTATCCAAGCAAACCTGGGAAATGTTGCTCTTTGGCAATTAATTATGAAATGGATGGAGCTGCTAGAGAGAGTTAGCAAAAGTTTGTGCTTCTCATGGTTCACTGACTTTAGTTTCAGAACTTGAAAGACCCCTATGTCCAAAAAGTGCCTGGAGGAAACAGGGACAACTCAAGAGGGGGTCCAGAGATGGGAGAGTACTGCGGAGACGTTTCTGGCAGAATGAAGACACAATCTACTATCCTCACTTTGGCAACACTTAACCAAGCAATGAGTGTTCTACGTGTGTGCACACGAAACATGCCATCAGCACAGGGGACACCCCTTCTGAGCTCTACCGCTGGCTTTCTTTCAGACTCTCTCTCTCCCCTCCCTTCCCTCCCTTCTCCCCCCCCTCTTTCTCACACACACACACACACACACACACACACACACAGAGTTATTTGATTGTTCCCTACTTTATAGTCCCCAAGTTTTTGGCTAACCAGCTTTCTTTGAAAGGAAGACACCATCATTAAAAATTATTCATTGTTTTAATAGCTATGGGTCAACAGGGGAAGTTTCTCCTTCTAGCCCAAATGGAGTCACGGTGGCTGGATTTATATTATCCTCCTACCTGAAACAACTGTAAATGGGAGGCAGGATGTACAATGATTGTGTTCGCTGATGATTCTACAATGTCGGCTGAATTATGACTGAGACACGCCTAACGGATCCTAACAGTAGATCGGTAGATCCTCATTTGTTCTGGTGACTGAATTACCTTTCCCTTGTCATATCCAATGATCATTTTTTTTTCTGCTATGTGACCTCCTTAGAGCATTGAGAAATTCAGAGAGTCTCACTGATGGAAACTGAGTCAAGGGCTTCTCGCTCATCTCCTTTCCTATGGTAGGCAGCGCATGCACACCAGTAAGTGAAGCCCAGGGCATCATCAATGCCACCCGCCATGACAGGTCACTTTTTGAAGACGGGATTTTTGAAATAACATGTGTCAACAGGTTTTCCTTCGAATCGATGCTTAGAGAGAAAATGTGAAAGGGTCAAAAGGTCAGAGAAGATGGCAATTTCATCGCTTCTGCAGCCTTCGAAGAACCCTGAGAATAGGACCCAATGTTCAATCTGTCCTAGGGTAGGATGTAGTAGGATGAGCCATCTGACCTCTTACTTATTTGCATTTGCATTTTTCTGCAGGACTAGGGTTTCAACTCAAGGCCTTATGCAAGAAAGGCAGATCCTTTGCCTCCACTCCTGTTTTGCACTGGTTATTTTTGAGAAAGAATCTCCATTTCTGGGTAGACATGCACCTGGGCGGTAATCCAACTATTTTAGACTTCCTGTTGTACCTAGGATACCATATGGATGCCAGTGCACCCAGCTGCCAATTGAGAGGGGGGGGTCTCCAAATTTTTCTGTGTGAGCTGACCTTCAAACTATGATCCTCCCCAATCTCTGCCTCCCCAATAGTTAGAATTACAAGTGTGAACCATCAGTGCTTGGCTTGAAATGACCAGTTTTGTAGATCAAAAATGTTAGTGTATCAGCAATCTCTTACTACCTGCTGGCTTGCATCCAGTGCTGGTGCTCACATCAGACATCCCTAGTCTAGGGAGAGGTTGAAGAGTAAATCGATTGATACACCATTAGGGGGCAGGAGGGCAGAGTCAGTCCAGGGACGATTCACCTCAGAAGTGGTTGTTTCATTCCTCATCTACACAGAGGCAGAGGCAGGACTGGTCTCTGCTTAGTCTCTGCGATATTTTCACCTTTTCTATATGGAACAACCAGCCACCCACTGGCTCCTCCTTGTGACTACACAGAACCTGGGGGTGGGCTTCTGGGGTAGAAAGCCAGTGGCTAACTCGAAGCATTAATGGTTAAGAAAGGTGACTCTAGGTTATCAAGGCTGGAGAATGTGTTAAGTATACAGGTGGAAAAGTAGAAAACAAAATTATCTAAAGGAGGGCTGGGGCTGTTGCTCAATGGTAGAGTTATTTACTTAACAAGCATGAGGCCCAGGATTTGATTCTCAGAACCTCTTCCCTCCCCAGCCAGGAAAAAAATAAAACTGGCTGCAAAAGCAAATGTTTCGCGGCTGGGAAGGTGTCTCAGTGGTAAGGTGCTCGCCTTGCATGCATAAGGCCCTGGGTTCAATTCCTCTATACCACATAAGGAGAAAAAGGCGGAAGTGGCGCTGTGGCTCAAGTGGTAGAGCGCTAGCCTTGAGCTGAAGAGCTCAAGGACAACATCCAGGCCCAGAGTTCAGGCCCTACAACCTACCAAACCACCCCCCTCCCCAAAAAAAAAAACTAAACTAAACAACAACAACAACAACAAATGTTTCTTGTTTTGTCTCAATATTAACTGGGACCAAATGCCTAAGACTTCTGAATATGTTCCTTGGTAAGATCTCACCAAGTGTCCCCATCTTTAATTTTCACCTCCCGACCCTGGCCTGCCCAGCAGGACTGTCAGGGATTAAGGAATTGATCGCTGTGAAGTACTTTTAGTTCCTTGAAGGAGAACACTGCAAGAAAAACGAACAACTAGTTCCCTCCACCACAGCCCTGTCTCCCGGCTGAGACGATGCACCGCCCCATGTACTAAACCTCTAAATACACATAACAAGCTGTAGTTAGCAAATGCAAACACTATAAAACAAATGATTGATTTTTTTTAAAACTTCAATCATGCTGTTGGGACTCATTTTGCCAATTTGAAGGTTATTCCTAAGTAACCAAATCCTCATTTACTCTGCTAACTAGCTCTTTAGTCCATCTGCAAATAGAACGTTATTACAGTGCTATTGCCTAACAACTTTCCCATTAGCTACAGTAAATACTCCGCACTTGGGTCACCCAGCGATTCCCCCCAAGGAGTTATGGGTTAGAAGTTTAATTGTTTCATTTGCATATCCAGCTGAGGTAGATTAGAGAAAGTCGTCATGCTCATTACACTTCATTGCATGACAAACACAAATGTCTGTTATTCTAGACCTGCTTAACCTTGACCTAAAGAAAGAGATCAGAGTAACACAGAGGAAAACACATCCTGTCGGTATACTTGACTCCTCACATCTGAACTGCATTGAGTGTGCTAAAAGATGAAAAGAACTTTTTTTTTTAACTGATAGAGTTATGCTGAAAAACAAAATCAGTCCTCAGATACTGCTGCACTTCTTGGTTACAAATTACCTGTTAGCATGTCTTTAGATATTACTTGTCTAGATGGATAAACCTAAATAAATTATGACTAAGCAATCCCAGCTACGTGGGAGGCAGATATTTGGAGGATTGCGGTTGGAGGCAAAAAGAAAAATAAAAATTTGAGACTCTAGCATGGTGGTATACACCTGCTGTCCTCAGCTGCCAAGAAAGCCCAATTGCTGAGCCCAGTGATGGGTTCCTGTCATTCCCTACCATTATGGGGATGCACAGATGGGGGGTCACAGGCCAGGGCTGTTCCAGGCATCAAAAAAGCAACACCATCTCAAAAATAACCAACACAAAAGAGGCGAGAGGCATGGATCAAGTGGTAGAGTACCTGCTAGTAAACACAGGGCCTTCAGTTCAATCCACAAGTACCACCAAAAATAAAACAAAACCAAACAACAAAAGACTGAATTCATCACATGAGATACAAGTGCTAATGCCAGTGAACTCACCTCACATAGCTATAGACAAAAAGGCCAAGCTGGCCCCAGGTACTCTACTGTGTGTGGCTGTCACTCTTTGGGCATGGTTGTATTATCTCTACCACTGTTTCTTTACCACTATGGATGAAGCCCAGTCCTTTTGTGGCTCTCTTGTCTCCGTCCGTCCTTCTATGCAAGCAATGGTCCAAGAGGAAAGGTCATTCATTTATGTTTTATGGGGCAAGTCCTGGATTAGGAAACCATCACCCCAGATGCTACATCCATATAGACAAGGGGGAAAGGTCATTCACTTACATGCGGCATGGCAATACTTAGTGCATGAGGCAAAACTTGAAGGCAAAGTTCAACTTGGAGAAGCATCTTTACACCAAACATGATAATCAACAAAATCAGCATCACCTCATGGTACGCAAGATTGTAAGATGTCCTTTCTGGAGGACCCTGAAATTCAATCAAACCCAACAAATGAGTGAACTCTTTTCAAGTCCAGGTACAAAGAGCAAATTGCATTAAAAAGTGATAGTAAAGCTGGTTTCAAGGCACTGGTGGCTCACGCCTGTAATCCTAGCTACTCAAGAGGCTGAGATTTGAGGATTGCAGTTCAAAGCCAGCCCTGGCAGGAAAGTCTGTGAGCCTCTTATCTATAATGAACTACCCAAAAAAAGCAGAAGTGGCGCTACTAGTCCAGTAGTAGAGTGTTAGTCTAGAATAAAAAAGCTCAGGGACAGCACCCAGGCCCTGAGTTCAAGCCCCAGGACCAACACACACACACACACACACACACACACACACACACACACACACACACACGACTCAAAATGGTGGTTCTTGTCTACAGTCTATTCTTTATGAGCTGGGAATGAATACATGTGGCTATGTCCTGTAGGAATCTCAGATCCTTAAGAAGATGATGTTGGGCCACTAACATGAGTGCTATTTGCCATTCTAAAATGTGAAGACGTGATGGAGGCTTACCCTAACAACAGGGAAGTCCTAAACTCACCGACTGAGCCTGTATTTTGGTAGGCCTAGCTCCTTTACCCATCCCGCCTCATTTTTAACATGTTTTATCCACGCTGCTAATTCATGCAAGAGTATAATTCACCTAGATAATGTTAATGTTACTAAGAATACGGAAACATAATCTGTCTATGGTGTGTTCAGAGGTGGTACCTTTGAGGAGTGGCTAAGACAGTGGCTAAGACACCAGAGGGAGATCCTGGTGGCTCTAGAAGGAAAGAGCAGAAAAACCAGAGAGAAACACACCTGTGCTGCCGCTTCCGCGGTGACATAACGCAGCCAAACAAGCCTCCACCAAACCTGGTGCTGTGCTGTTTGGACTTTCAGTCTCCAACACTTTGAGGCAAACTTTTCTTTATCAAGCACCCCATCACAGATATTGAATCACAGTAACCAAATACACCCACAAGTAAATTCTAATGCAAACTATGGACTTTAGTTCATTAACAGTATGTCAGTCTCCCCGTATCCTTTGTATTAAATGTACCAAACATATTAATGCAAGATGTTAATGGGGAAGGAGGGAGGAAACTGCGTAGAGGAAAGAAAAGGAAGAATTACACTGGAAATACTCTCAATTTCCCCCCCCCCAAAAAAAACCCTGCTACCCCAAATAAGGCTTATTCATTTTAAAAATGTACAAGTTGCATTTCTTTAAACAGAAACACAAGGTTATTTCCTCAACTCTAAAGGCACCAAGACGCATAACCTTACCCATTTTTTTTAACTTAATTACAGTGTCTTTTTCTCCTCCCATGTCCAGATTCTGTGGAACAGATAGTGGAAATGTCTGTTCTAAAGGTCCGAAGCATACATCCATTCAGAAAGTCTGGCTGTTTTCCAGCCTTTTTTCCCTCACCAGGGTTGAACACTCAGGGTTGGGTTTGGGAAGTAGGTGTCCCAGGGGAGAAAGCTGAAAGCAATTCCTCAGGGCGCTAACAAGGCTGGAGGCAACTTAGAGGAATTAAAAGTCACCCCTACCTGGGTCCTAGGGAAATAATCCAGCCAGAGAAAGCCAAGGACTTGTTTGAAATTCATTCACACTGGCAGGGTCAATAGGAAAAAAAAAATTCTATGTAAATAACAGGAAACCTTAAATGCATATTTGCTGAATGCTGACGCTTCGGGACAGAAACTAAGCAGAGGTTTCTAGGGTGGCCAAATGTTGCCTCTTATCACAGCAGAATGGCCATTAAAAAGGGAGTCTGAGAACTCACTCAATGCAGATGGAGGCCAATCAGATACCCTGGTGAGAGATTTTTAAAGATTTTTTCTCCCTCCTCCCTCCCCAGTCTCCTTGTAGTCCATTTGGATCGGGTAAGATTTGAGGCAGGGATCATTTGCCATTCTCTTCGCCTCAAACTTACAGCAATATTTAAAAGAATTAATGTGGCCTTTCTCCTCCCTTCCCAGGGCATCTTCACCATTACCACCCCCCCCCAAATTTCCATTCTGTCTTCAGCAGGCTGGGGACAATTGCTGGAAAACAATGGGACAGCCGGAGAGGCTCAGCGGCGTAGGCTTAATGCTCCTCCTGTCTCTAGGAAATCTTCAGTAATTTGTTTACGACTTCCAAAATTCAACAATAGTGTGCAAATGCAATCCCACTTATGTTAATGTGTGCTTCTTTCTCTCATATCAGATTCTGAATAAAAATTAGGCAAGTTCTCTGTTTTGAAAATAAATAAGATGGGACCTTGAAGGGGGGGGGGGATGTCTCCAAATGCACTATCCTATCAGCCACATTTTTTTTAACTTAATAACTTAAGTGAACTGTTAGTGAAATTACAACCTGCTGGTGACACAATAAATTTACAACAAAATTCATTCCATAAATTATTCAATTCCGTGACTACAGTCAAGGAGAGAAATATCACCAGGAGCAGGTGATTAGCATGTGAAAGGAAAAACCCATCTCCCAGTAGAAACAATCACTGTCAAAGCTTCCTATTGGAGTTTTGTAAAAATTACCATTAAGAACACACACTTAAGGCTTTGTAGTTCCTATAAAAAGGGCCAAGTATTTGATTTACATTAGATTCATTTGTTCTTTCTTCAACTGTCTCCTTCTCCTACAAACCCGTAACTGCTTCAATAGAGCCTTGCTCAATCAAGTGTGCATTAAAACAAAAGAATTTAACTTCCATAAAAGTGAGGAATCACGGCCACAAGTGAACTCTCTCTTCCCCTGTCTATCTTGCTACCAGGATGCAAAGCAGAAATTTACCTCTGATGCTCCACGGAGGAGTATTACAGGTTCCTATGGTGTGGTTAAGGCAAAGCACGGGTCCTTCCAGAAAGCCTTTGAAGCCAGTGTGTCTCAACCAAACCCCATTTGTCAATGTTTGTTATCAATACAAATAAGAATGGCAAATTTCCACCAACCAAATAGAAAATAGATGGTGCTAGAGGAGGAAACGAAGGAATTCTGGACCTGCGAATCTTTTCTCCAACACAACTTCTTTATCTTTGTGTCCATCCTCATTTAGAGTTTTAATATATCACCAACAAATATGAGACTCTGCTGGGGAAATAAATGTAATGTAGACAAATACCCAAGTGATTATAGTTTTCAAAAAAGCATCTGTATGTCAGTTTAATATACTGCCCCATGTCTGGACAACAAAGCCCTGCCTGACCAAGTATCTATACTTTGTCTTTACATAATAACATGACTTATCAACATTTGCTTGTTCTGTTCTTCTGGGAACAAGAACGTGACAGAAATCATGAGTGAATCTAATCCTAAAGGCATTGCTAATCTGGAGACCTTCATGTGTGGTGAGATCGCCCTATGGCTAGAGAAAGATGAGTGGATGCAGCAAGGAGAGCCAGAACAACAGTGCCCTGGAGATAAATCTCATGTCTCTCATTCTGGGGGAAATTTATGTCGAATGTAGAAAACAGGTTGGTTGTAGCAACATTAGGCAGACCAGGAGATGCCAGGGATGATGCCACGTGCTTACTATGAAACACTTGTTCTCCAAGGACCTCCAAGCATGCGTAAGCCTCATGCTGACCGTCATGGGTGATGCTGAAAGACACAACTCCTGTTTTTTTCCAAGCCACAGACCGAGGGCACCCAGATCCCTGAGGCATGCGTGATGGATCACCTTTGATGAGATCTTAAAAGACAACTGAAGGAAAACATCAACCAACCAGTTCAGCAGGCTTGTCCCCATCCCCACACACGTACTAGTGGCCTCCTCCCAAAGAAGGGACTTGGGTCATGCTATAACTCCAGTCAGCCCTCCTACCGACAAGCCACCACCCCGGAGAGGACCTGACCTGCTTCAAAGATACCTACCATGAGCTGACAGGTTGCTCGAGTGGAAGAGGGAAGATAGGACGACATAAAACCACAGACCAGGGGTTGGGAAGGTGGCTCGGTGGTAGAGTGCTTGCCTTGCATGCCTGAGGCCCTGGGTTCGATTCCTCAGCACCACATAAGCAGAATAAAAAGCCAGAAGTGGCACTGTGGCTCAAGTGGTAGAGCGCTAGCCTTGAGCTGAAGAGCTGAGGGGCAGTGCCCAGGCCCAGAGTTCAGGCCCCTGGACAGGACCCCAATAAACAAACAAAACAAAAACAAAACCACAGACCAGGACCAACAGATGGTTCAACCAGTTTCTGGGTCCTGCTGCTTGTTCTTCCAGAGTGGCCTTTATTTTCCCTTTACTAAATAAAATCTCTAAAACTGTGCCCATCATTCCTGGTTTTATTTTGATACTACCAGAGAAAAAGAGCCTACCATGCTCACGCATCACAGTCAATGGGATATGAAGTGGTAGAGGGAAAAAAAAAAACAAGAAAATGTGAATGTACAAAACAGAAGGATCTATTTTGCTGAAGAATTGTTATAGCATGGAAATAATTGGAAATCAAAATGCATACTGTAGAGAGAGGACAGGGAGTCAAAGGTTTCAAGAATTTCTTTTTTAATACAGTAATATTTCTTTGTGACATGAAGTTGCCATGAGATTGGCGGGGATGGATTTGACCTAAAATGAAGGACCTGATCTGTGAGTGATGGGCACAGGGGTGGGGGGATAGAACACCTCATCTCACCCAAATATGATTAGCATAAGGACGTATAATCAAGACTCCTAGATATAAGTGTGGGTTAACGTGTCTATTCCATGAGCAGGAAACTATCTACTTGAACACCAGTTTCCCAGGATCCATCTTGGAAGCTCCTCAGAGAAAATGAAATGGAAAAGCTATGCGACAAGATGGAAATGATAAAATCCTGAGATTTCTTCCAGATTGGAAGTAACACTCCCTGGAGAGAGGGGAGGGTTTCAAAATGGATATAAATGAGGTCATTAAGGTGCACAAAATGATAGCACAGGGAAGGTATTTCCAAATGGGGGTATGAAAGATGATTTGTAGAAACAGTCCACATTTAAAATAGCATGAATGTCCAATTCAGTGAGCACCGATGGTCTAAAGCTCAGCTTTTAACAGTTTTTCAATCCATTTAGTTTCATAAAATATTTTGTAATACTACCTTACGTACCACTTAGTTTTCTGAAATGTTGACAATCAGTGGGGCCCGGTGTAATTGAGGAACCAGATCACTCTGCCTCCCACCTAATTATAATTAGTTGGTGATTGAGTGTTTGATTAAGCTGTTGAAGCACCTAGGAAATGTTCATTACAATCTCCATAGCCTAGGCACACATTCAAATTTTACCTGAAGTACATTAAACACCAGTATGTACAAATTAGCTGGAGAATACATTTCCAAGGGCAACGGGAACCCAAAAGGGGTACCATATACCCTGGAAAATCAATTGTCAAGCTATTGGAGGATTCTAAGAGTATTTCCCTGACTAGACACTGCTATCATTTGGACCTTGAATACTCTCCAGAGATACATATGCTCAAGGTCTGGCCCCAGGTGGAACTACTGGGAAGTAGAAGTTTTAAGAGGAGGACCTTAGGGCAGGTCTTTTGCTTATTGGGGAATGAGACCTTTATCCCTTCTCTCTCTCTTTTGGGTGTTGACAATGAGATAAATAATTCTGATCCACCATGCACTCCTACCCGTGTATGACATTCAACCTCATCGTAGTATAAAACACTCATTATGGAGTAGAACCTTCCAAATCTATGAACCAAAGTACATCTGTTCTCCTTATGAGTTGAATGTCTCATCTATTTTGTTACACAAACATGGCCACCTCTGTTGAGCCCAAAAGGGCATCACCCCTGTGTCATACTTATGAGAAGGAGAGAAACCCAATGGGCCACAGGGATGTGGCCCTCTCACACTTCGGTCCAACTCCACAGTTGCTTATGTTTCTGATCCATTTTGTTACCCCAGTCACCACCATAGGTGCTGGCAGACACTCTTTGTCTCGGGTATGCTCCTAATCTATAGCCAGTACTTCCTAAATTCTCTGCCACCTTTGCCCGGGTAGTTGAAATCTCTCTGCCTTGGCCAACCATGGTCCAGACTGAGCATTGCTTTGTATCCAGAATGTCTGTTCAAAGCCTTGAGATGATGATTATCTCTCAATAATTCCTCTTCATAATACCCCTGGAGGGCTGGGAAGGTGGCTCAGTGGTAGAGCGCTTGCCTTGCATGCATGAGGACCTGGGTTCGATTCCTTAGCACCACATAAGCAAAAAGAAAAAAGCCGGAAGTGGCGCTGTGGCTCAAGTGGTAGAGCACTAGCCTTGAGCTGAAG
>NW_012267234.1:9396821-9485995 GCF_000151885.1 Dipodomys ordii | reverse complement strand
TATATATATATATATTAGGACATTATATATATATATATATATTAGGACATTATATATTATACATACTATATATGTTCAGACCTTAAACTCAATAAAGAATATTCTATTCAATGATCAGGAACACTCATAAAATTGATCATGCATTACAACATGAAGAAAAAAATTTCATCCACTCCCAGAAAGCAGGAATCATATAAGCTATATTGATTGATCAAAATGGAATATAATTAGATTCATCATCAAAATGATAGATTAAAAAGAATCCATAGGCTTAGAAACTTTAAAACCCCCCTTGAGAATAACTCTCATGTTTAGGGGGAAAATCAATACAGAACTTACAAACTATTCAGAAATGAAGGACATTGAGACCATTGGAAAACCAGAATTTGCAGGAGCAGGTTGTGGGGAGAAGGGGGGGTGGGCGCCGCAGCACTTAAATGTAGACTGTGGCTAGGTACTAGTACTTCACACCTGTAATCTTAGCCACTCAGGAGGTTGAGATCTGAAGATAAAAGTTCAAAGCCAACCTGGCCAAGAAAGTGCATGAGACTCTTATCTCTAATTAATCATCAAAACAGAAAAGCCAGAAGTGGAGTTGTGGTGCAAGCAGTAAAGCCAAAGAGCTCTGGAAGAGCACCCAGGCCAAGCCCAAGCCCCATTACCAACACAAAAGGGGAAAAAAATTCTAAAATGATCAAGCTGGAGTCTTAGATAATTTTTTTCAGAAACCACTCAATTGGCTTGCATAAATTTTATTGATAACTCTAGCTTCTTTTAATATAGAACATACAGATGGTATGTTAACTGATCTTCACTGACCCTGTTTCATAAATCACACTACTTCACATTTCTAAATTATCAAACAAGAAAAGCAGCTAAGCAAGAAGGGGAAGAGACTTAAGTCCAGTTTTGCAAATTCTCTTCATTATCCAAGAATTATGTGCCAATGGCCTGCAGAACATTCTTCAAAACCTGAATGTACATGAATGTTAACATTTTAAATCTATAACTTAGGTTCAGCTTCAAACACAAGAGTTCAAGAGAAAATCACTGGTCAAACAACCCAAGAGCCAGAATATAAAGTACAAAATATCAGAAGGAAATAAAATGTCAAATGAAGAAAATATTTCAATAGTTAACCCATCCCTCTAGCTGTACAAAACATGAACCTAACTCTCAGATACAGACTATTAAATGGGGCATGAGAATGAATACAAAAGTTACTCTGATTTAAACATAATTAATAAAGAAATGTTCTGCATGGAGATTTTTTTCCTGTTTCTGCTTCTAATCATTTATCATGCAAATGAAAGCAGTAATGGAAAATGTAAAGAAAACAAATTCTGTAATATACTGAAACTCCTATCTAGCAAGAGATAAGACTGGGCAGGAGAAGGAAGGGTCTGGAAATTAGCTGTCCGTACAATAACTGGGAGGGAAAATGGTTTTATTTAGCCTAGGGGGGATTTTTTTTTTGGTAGCAAACTGACTAAATTAAAATCCAGTCTATTAAATCCAGTATCATACTAGAAAATGCCTTTTCCTTGCACTTTCCGATAAATTTTCATTGATCTCATTTTACGCATGATTACATTTTTAATGAGTTGTGCAATATTTTCAGGCTAATTTTAAATCCCCTTCTCTCTCTTCACCCCCACCTCCACTTACTGCTTGCTGGATTAACATTTCTGATAAATTGTTGGAGCAGAAAGAAGGAGCATTACCAAGATGAAATAAATTACTTCCATTTTTTCCCTAGCTCTAAAAAATGATAATAGGAGAATACAAATGCCCACTGTCTAATTATGCCACATCTTCCAATTCATTTCACAAAACAATTATTTTATTTTTATGTAACAGGCATGTTGCTTTGTATTTATTATACACGACCCTTTGCTATGTGTAGTCTATCTGAATACAATGGATTTCACCCCAGTGGTGATCAAGGAAATATGGTGGGCAACCAAGGAACGGGTCAAAGAAGGAACAAAAGAACATGGAAACAATTGGAAAACCTAGATCCTGCAAAGCAGTTATTTAAAGAAAAAAAAGAAAGCGTTGGGTCTTCAAAATGAAAAATAATGCTCTGCATATACTCTTAAGAGACAGGAGACTGGGAAGCTCACATCCTAGGAAGTCGTAGAAAGTTAAACAAACAAACCCTGCGTCACATACAGTTTGATCACTGCACACATTGCCATTAAATTAGAAATCAGTAACAGAAAGAGCTCTGAACACTCCCCAAAGATCTGGAAGACACTTCAGTACAATCCCTGGGTAAAAGAAGAAGGGGGGAAAAAATCATAAAGCACTTTAAACTGAGTGGGAATTCAAATCCCTGGGTCTGTTCTGGCACTGTAATTCTTGGAACCAAGATTTTCCCTGGGAGGCAATGATGGTAACTCCAAGATCATCCAGTATTTTAGTCGAAGATACTAGCCAAGGTGTGGACATGACCTGCGGCTCCCAAAGGCTCATGTTCTGTGGGTCGGTCCCCAGCAGGGGCACTATTTGGGGGAGGTTATGGAAACTTGGTGGGGGGCGGGGGAGGGAAGGGGGATTCTAGCTAAAAGAAGTAGGTCCTGGGGACAGGTCCTTAGGAGTACTAACTTCTTCCTAGCCCTTCTCTCTGCTTTCTGTCCTCCACGAGTGAAGACCTGTCTCTTCCACAGAGCTCCTACCACCATCATGTTCTCACTCACCATGAGACCAGAAGTAAAGGGCCTAGGACTGTGAGCCGGGATCTCTGATACTGTAGGCGAAAAGAATCAAACCCTCCCTTTAAGTTCTGTTCTCCTTCTCTCTCCCCATCTCCTCCTCCCCCTCTCTGCCTCCCTCCCTCTCCCCATTCCCCCTCCCTTTCTTTATGTCTCTTTCCTTCTCCCCCCCTTTCTCTGTCTCTCTCTCTCTGTCTCTGTCTCTCTTACTTTGATCACTTCTATGGAAAGCTAACTAACACAAATACAGTACCAATTCAACCCCAGAGTTAAATTTTTTTACTTTGTCATTAACGCAAGAGGACCCAGTCATTGTGACTACCCAAGGCACTCACGGGATGGGAAAGGAGAGAGCCAACATTTTTTTTAATGGCCTTTTACAGGCTTTCTGAGTTGTGCTTCTATTTTTCCTCCCAGAAAAATAAAACCAGAATAAAATTATAGTATTTAAACAAACACCCAATTCTGACCAATTTCTGGATCATTTGTTATTTCTATCACAGAAAGAGGTTTCAGAGAATTAAAGAGTTATAATAAAAAAAATCCAAAGCCTGCAACCAAGCAATTTAACTCTTCTTAATGATAGTGCAAAGAAAATACATGACCAGAAATATAAAATATTAACATCAAAGTGGAATGCAGACAGGCTCAGAAAGTACTAACTGAAAGAATGTGGTAGCGAGTTTAACAGACTGCAACAGTCGCAAGAGAGCAGGGTGAGAATCAAATGCTCAAAATAGCAAAAGCCAATCTTCTATTTGTTCAACGCACTGAAACATTCTCTGTGGTCTGGAGAACCAGGCTCAGACTTCAGCAGGGAAATGTAATTAAGATATGCTAATACTGGACCAGAAAAGGCTAAGAGCTGGGCTGTGGATATGCCTTTCATGCCACGCTTGTGGGTGATATGTGGACACAAGGAGGAGGATTTCTTGGTAGGGGGTGTGTGGAATCCCTGTGTTTTTCACAGAAGCTATAAATCACTAAGCTTAGAGGTGGTTTCCATTCACCAGGACATCTCAAGGACCTGGTCCTCTTCTCCAGACCCAAACAGGAATGATTCAGTCACATTTTTGTTTTCCCCCTTTTAAGTTTTAGCAAGGATTTCTTTTAGGATTATGGGGTTAAAGTAGGAAGAGATGGAACAAGAAACATTTACTGCGCCTCCATTCAGGAAGTGAGAGTTCCAAGACTCAAAATGGTAGTTTTTATTTGTTGCCTTTATTCTTTCTGAGCTAGTCAGGTCCTCCAGCAAGAGGACCTAATCTTTAGACGATGGTTCTAAGGGAGACGGGTGAGGACCACCTTTTGCCTGACAGGATTTCCATTCCTTCAGTCTTTACTGGTCCATGATGGGTGCCCAGATCCATTTCAAAGGAGAAGGTAGATTTAGATAGCCCTATTTCCTGATCTTGTAACTTAACACTCAAAAGGAGGTGTGAGAGGAGAGCCTCTCTGCTGCTCCAGTTTTCTTTCTGGTCTTAAGTCTGATCGTTTAGGCATTGGTTGAAAATGCAATTTCCCTGTCTCCTGATCTACCTATCCTGCTTCATTTCCTCCATAAATGACTTTGGTCATTTTGGTGCAGTAGGGTAATGGTTTGACAGTGGACCGTTGGCCCTGCCTGGAAAAATGGAACCAAAAAGTCATTTCCTTATCTAATTTAGAAGATGACATAAGAAATTCAGTTCAGCAGGAAATTCAGTGATAGGCTGTCTTTCAGGGAAATTCTGTGAACAAACTCAGTGTTAGTCAACAGATTTCATACAGATGGCTTCTGGGAAGCCTCATACAGAATTTTCATATTGGACCCTCCTTAAAAACTACCTTGTTTCAAGTGTAAAATCACCAAGTTTAAAATCAGAAACCTCTCCTTTCCAATGCTGGCTTTGCCCCTTTAGAAGCTGTGAGAACTTGGGCAGGTTTTTGGCTTCAGTTCTCAAAATCAAGGGTAACACTCATGCTGGACATTCATGGCTCATGCATGTAACCTGAGCTACTTAGGAGGCTGAGATCTGTGGTTGGAAGCCAGCCTTGGCAGGAAAGTCCATGGGACTCTATCTCCAATGAACCACCAAAAAGCTAGAAGTGAAGCCATGGCTCAGGTACTAGAGCAAAGAAGCAATAAAAAAATAAAAAAAAAAAAAGCTCAGTGACAGCCTCGAGCCCCTGAGTTCAAGACCTGGGACTAATCTCAGTTTTCAGTAGAGCAGGAGGAAGAATGGAAAGAGTGGCCCCACCTACTTCTCTTCCCTTGAATGGGGGTTGGCCTCATAACATGGAAGCAGTGGAGACACCCTATGCCCCATTCCATTCTTTAAAGGCTGGCATTGCTGCTATGGCTCTTGAACTCAGTTGCAATATAAGAAATGCGGGGTCACCATGACGTTAGGAAGCTCAATCAAGGCTTTGGGGCAGGACATGCAGAGGTAGCAAAGCATGAGACATTCAAGTGAAGCTTTCTTAGAAATTCCAGCCCAGCCCAGATGACAGCTACCCTGCTGAGATCCAGTGACCCAGAAAATCATGAGAAACTAAGAATCTTTTTAAAGTTCTAGGCAACTGGTAACAGACTCTAGACTTGCCAACTACCAACTCTATTGAAGGCCCCAGACAGTGAGGAAGTTGCTAATCAGATAGTTCTGCCTCTCTTAAGAGATTATTGGTTGAACAGTGTTTGACAAGAAATGTACTCAATGCCTTACTTATGTAACTATAACCCCTCTGTACACCATCTTTACAATAAAATAAAATTTAAGAAAAAAACAGATTATTGGTATGTGTGCAGTAGGATCTATGATTATAAAAATAGGACTTTTTTGCTGTTCAGTACTGGGAATTGAACTCAGGGGCTCACAGTTTGGCAAGTGCTCCTGCTACATAAGCTCCTCTCCAGTCCTTTGCTTTTAGTTGTTTTCTTCAGATAGAATCTCATGCCTTTGCAGGGCTGGTCCTGAAAAATAATCCTCCTGTCTCAGCCTCCTGTGTAGCTGGGATTATAGGCATTTGTCACCCTACTCAGTCCCCAGAAATACTTTCATTATGGGATAACCTCAGATTCACTGGTTAAAAGCTATGAAAAGGTTTTTCCAATGGATAAAAGTGCCAAAACACCTGTGCTAGAGAGATAATTCTTTCTTACCTACAGAGGAAAGAATATTTTTCTAACTTCTTTCTGACAGCCTATAGAAAAACATCTTGCAATTTATGTCTCACTTTCAGGAAACCTGAATTTATTACCCAAAACCACTTTGCTAATATTTTTTGTCCCTACAGAGAAGTGATATTTAAGATACAAACATAATCAGCCTTTTCAAATCCATAACTTATTGGGATTTGATTTATAGTTTAAGAATATGTAAAAAAAAAAAGAATATGTTGGACTCAGGGATTTTTCTTCCCTTTCATGAATAATTACACTAGCTAATTGTCAAAGCCATGAAGCCAGAAAATGGTTCTAAAAACAGAAGATAATTCAGTGGCCATGGAGTCCTTGAAATGCTTGCCCCCATCCCCTGAATCATTCTTTTCATCCTTAGAGAAAAACTTTTTTCTTTCTTTTTTTCTGTCAGTTGTGGGTCTTGAACTCTGGGCCTGGGCACTGTCTCTCAGCTCTTTAGCACAAGGCAAGCACTCTACCACTTGAGCCACAGCACCACTTCTGGTTTTCTGGTGTTTTGTTGGAGATAAGAGTCTCATGGACTTTCCTGCCCTGGCTGGCTTTGAACCACGATCTTCAGATCTCAGCCTCCTGAGTAGCTAGGATTACAGGCATGAGCCACCGGTGCCTGGCGAGAAAAACTTTTCTTACTCATCAAATGACTTGATCTTATTATCACCTTTAAGTCGTGATGAAATCCAAAAGCAGTTGTGTGGCCAGGCGCTGGTGACTTATGCCTGTAATCCTAGCTACTTAAGGAGGCAGAGATCTAAGGATCATAGTTTGAAGCCAACTCAGGCAGGAAAAGTCTGTGAGACTCTCATCTCCACTTAACCATCAGAAAAGCTGAAGTGGAGCTGTGGCTCAAATGGTAGAGCACTAGCCTTGAATGAAAGAAGCTCAGGGAAAGCATCCAGATTCTAGGTTCAAAACCCAGGAGACAGACAGACAGACAGATACACACACACACACACACTGTCTGCCTCTCCCCACAAATTCCGTCTCCAGCCATCCCATTCCCTACATGCTGAGGCAGAAGATTGCAGGAAGTATAACTCAGGGCATAAAAGTGCTGGGGTCTTTCCAATACAAACTTACTTCAATTAATTAGGTGAAACGTTTCCCCAGTTTGCTGCCTGTGACCTCGTTCTTAACAGCCTTCCATGAAATCACAATCCTTCCCTTGCCGCTATTTCAGGATGGTTACTCACTGATTATTTCCATTCACTCTACCATTTGTCTTCTTGAATCAAGTCCCTAATTTAAACAATTTTTACATAGTAGTTTTTAATAAGTGGGCCAAGACGATAACTTTTGATCTTACAACAGCTTGTTTTGACCTCCAATGGAGCATCCAGTGGCATCTTATCCTAAATTTCATCTGCAAAGACCCTTAAATCAAAAGACTGAAAGACACCATACAACAAAGGCACTTACATACCCTTGTTCATTGCTGTACTATTCACAATAGCGAAGTTATGGCAAGAGCCCAGATGCTCTACAATGGACACAATGGATTTTAAAACTATACTACATTCAGATAGATGATTGGTAGCCACAGACTCAGTGGAATTTTATTCAGCCATCAAGAAGAATGAAATTACTTCATTTATAGGGAAATAGAAGGATCCTGTGCCTTTCTATATCCTTCCTACTTGAGAAAGATGTCTTGTATGTGATCCCATCTCCTTTTTGTTTAATATTTGGATTTAGACAAACCTTTTCCAATGAAATACTCTTAGCATTTTTTTTAAATGAAGACCAAGGAAGAAAACAATATCAAATTATCTTCCTACAGAACAATTTACAAAAAGCACATTTGTTTCTAAAGTAATTAAACCTCTCCTTGAAAAAGAGTTGTGCATTTTGGTTAAAAAAAAAAAGAAAGAAAGAAAAACAAGTGTTTGAGGAGGGAAAGCTGTCATGCCTTTAAGTTAGGAGAGTAGTGAATCTTTCATTCTTTGCAGTGTTATCCACAGCCGTCACCATCCTGCTCCATTTACAAAGAGATCCAGGGGAGTCAGTTAAGACAGAACTTTGGACCCTGCTTCTATTCAAACAAATGTTCTAGCCCCATTGGGAGATTGGCTGGGGGTTCTTGAAGGATATGGGGTTGACCAGTTGGATCTCAACTAGTGAGACTCATTGACCAGCTTTAGTCCTCAGTGACTGCCATTTTGGAGATAAATGCCTCCTCTTTCTCTAGTCTTTGATGGTAGAAACATGTCCCAGAACAGTGTGGCCCTTTTTCCAAACATGTAACTTTCTCATGTCCAGGTTTTCTACATTTATAACAGTTGGTCTTTGACTTACAGGAACCAACCTGTTTAGAGCTGCCCTAGGTTCAGGGAGTCTTTAGAGAGAAATTTCCCATTTATAGTCAGAGCTAATATATGACCTTGCTTTTAGCAAGTAATTGGGCCTGCCTCTGTTGCCTCTAACCGATTTTGTTCTTTGATTAAATCCTGATTGCTGAAAACCTCAAAAGCCAAATTTACTAAATTGTGCATCTGTACATATGTGTGTACGTGTGTGTGTGTTGATACTGCTTGAACTCAGGACGTGGGCACTGTCTCTTAGCTTTTTTCTCTCAAAGCCAGCACTCTACCACTTGAGCCACAGCTCACTTGCAGGTATTTTGGTGGCTAATTGGAGATAAGAATCTCATGGATTTGCCGGCCAGGCTTGTTTTGAATTGTAATCCTCAGATCTCTCTGCCTCCAGAGCAGCTAGGAATACAGGCATGAGCTGAGGCTCTAAGTGGAGTCTGGGGATCCACCTGTTTCTGTGGTTCATGACAGATATTGGATGTTGATTCCAAGTCTTCAGAATACACAGGATTACTAGCAACAGTTCCATTCTTTCCTTATTCCATGTCTCAAGAGAAAGAATGAGGAAGAAAAATGAAAGGAATCGAGGGATGCATAGCTGCCGCAATTCTTGGTTAAAATCCACCGTCTGAGCTCTTCTAATAGAAGCTTTAATTCAGGACCCTTGAGGATCGCCGTCTCCTTAGACCTTAAGGAATAAGGATTCATACACATGGAATGACCTTTCCCCCGCCTCTTCATCTATGTATCCTGCTTCCGGTTCAATCCTCTAAAAGACCCCAGAGGCTCAGCCTGGGGAAGTGGCAGGAATCAGACAGAGTGGATTTGAAAGCCAAAAAGAAAAATGCTGGTGAGATAAATGTCAAAGTGGGGCACTCAAACGTCAGGGTGACTGGACTCCAACCCAGGAAGTGGGAAGATGCTGACTACACTGATGAAGATGAGGAGGAGGAACTCACAAGGTGGTGAGCAAGGGGACTGGTCTTATCTTAAAGGCAACCCCAGCCTTGTTAGAAATGACTGTGATGTAGCCAGACCCAGGAGAAGCTCTCCAAGCTATCCCCATCCATCCAGCCATCTCATAAAGAGTCGGGAGAACGTCCAGGAGAGAATGCTTGGGAAGAATAACCCTTATGAAATAGCAGAGGAACAATGGCAAAATAGAAAAAGAAGGAAATGAAGGCTCAAGGTGGAAAAGTAAGGCCCGAGGTGCCAGGGACAGACATTGTCCAGGAGGGTTTGCATCAAGAAGCTGAGGAAGAGGAAGAATGGAGAGGAGCCCTGCTAACCAGCTGGGGGCTGTTCATGATCTTGAGAAGAAGGCTCAGCGAGCATAAGACGATGTCCACGTCAAGACACAAGGGAGGTAGCAAGAATAGTGCTAACAGGTTCGAACTCAGCGCCTCTCTACCACTCAGCCACCCCTCCAGTCTTTCCCCACCCACACCCCCTGGGTATTTCCAGAGAGGATCTCTCTTCCTGCCTAGACACATACCTAGACACTGAACACTTCCTGTTGTGGCTAGGATGACAGGCATGTGTCTCTAACACCCAGATTTTTCTGTTGAGATGGAGTCTCCCGGACTTTTCTGCCCCAGCTGTCCTGAACCTCAAAATCGTCCAGATCTCAGCCTCCCAAGAAACTTGGGATGCCATGAGTATGCCACAGGTGCCCGACTTTGCAGGTGGGGTTTAACAAGGCCATGAGGGCAAGTGCCCAGTGGTGAGTGTTAGTGGCATTCCCCAAGCTAGCACACTTGTCAGGGTTGGTAATGCTGGAAGGCCATCCTCACCAGGTGCCGAACAGAAGTCCTGGACTTTTCGGTCTCCAGAACCATGTACCTAATAAAGCTCCATTCTTTAAAAAAAAATTTTTTTTACCAGTCTAAGGTATTTTCTGACACAACAGAAAGTAGCCTAGACACAAACTCTACTAACTATGATTAAAAAATAATACCATTTCCTGCTCCAGTCTAAAAGAGGTAAAGGTGTGGACAGTGAAGTTTCTACAGCTCATTCATTACAGATGTGTAGCCTGTAGGGGCTGTGTGGATGAGCAGCAGAAAATTCAAAGTATCTGTTGTGATTGACATGCACCAGGTCCTGCCCGGGGGAAGTCTTGTGCTAGAGTCTCTGGACTAGAGCAGGGGGAGAAGAATGCCCCCCCCAATGTTCACCCATTGGCATGCTGTTTCTCTTGAACTCTGAAAACTCTGCTTTCTGATCGCTTTGCTTTCAACCTAATGAAAAGCAGGAGTTTTAATCCAAAGGAGAGGAACTGATTGTATCCAAATTTATTCCTCTGGTTAAGACAACCACAGGCAACTACTACTGATTTACATTTTTTGTCGCTGCCTCTTTAAACTTGATTTAAACATGTTCTGTCTACGGCTCCATTGTTTTAAGAAACTCCTCTCGCTTCCTGGGTATTAGTCTATTTTTTTTTAATACCTGTCATCTCTCAGGGACTTCTAAAGCATTCTGCTTGGTGCCTGTGAAAAGTTTGGGGGTGAGGTTTTTTTTTTTAATTTTCCTCTCTCTTCTAAGTTTTATCCTCTGCAGCTAAGGACATCAAGAAGATGTGAACTCTGTATTTTTATAAGGCTCTTTGAAAGTGTGTTGACAGTGCTGCTGATGGTCTGGTTACAAATTAAGGATTTGTGATTCTTTCTCAAAGAAAAGAAAAAATAAAAAGCCACATCATTTTGAGATCAACCAATACCTGAAAGCAGGGGTCCAGAATAAACAGAAAGTGTCAGCTTCTATATGCCTTTCCGGAAGCTTCTTTCTCTGAGTAGTTAACTGCACAAATGCCTGAAAGCAACTAAACTCAATAGACACACAAGGAAAATATAAACAGTCAGAAGCAAGGTTTCTATTCTGAGGGGTTTTACAGATCGCCCCTGGTGTACATGTGTGTACAAGTGTACACACACACAAACACAACTCATTGCTACTAACACCTAGGGCTGCCAGGGGACTTTCCTAAGGCTGCAAGACTAAACCAGAAGTCCTTGGGAACTAATTTCTCAGGAAGCATCCTTCAACCAAGGTCCAAACACTGTGGAGCAGAGCACAGTGCCCCTGCCTTCAGGTGGGACACCTCTGGAACATGGACTGTATGGTCTCTCCAGAGCTCCCCATAGCAACAAGTCCCAGGTGTCCCCAACAGTCACCAGATCATTGATATATCTTGACTTTTTTTTTTTTGGAAGTACTGGGATTTGAACTCAAGACCTAATGCTCGCTAGTCAGGCACTTGACCACTGAGCCACACCTCAGCCCTCACTGATACATCTCAATTGGCTTCCTATCTAGTCATCCCACTACTATTCCTTTCTTTTAGTGGGGGGGGGTCCAGTTGTGGGTCCTGAACTCTGGGCCTGGGCGCTGCCCTTGAGCTCTTCAGCTCAAGGCTAGCACTCTACCACTTGAGCCACAGCACCACTTCTGGCTTTTTTCTTTTTGCTTATGTGGTGCTGAGGAATCAAACCCAGGGCCTCATGCATGCAAGGCAAGCACTCTACCACTGAGCCACCTTCCCAGCCCACCCATTCCTTTCTAGGAATTGCTTACCAAATAAACTTCCCAATTAGCTGGGGCCACTGGGAAATAAGATGTACTCCAGAGAACTCTCATCAGATCAGAGACCACAGCAAACGACAACAGGTTCAAATTTTAAAAAGAAAAAGAAAAAGGGAAGGGAAGGGAAGAGAAAGGAAGGGGAGAGGAGAGGAAGGAAGAGGAGAGGAGGAGAGAAGAGAGGAGGGGAGAGGAGAAGAGGGAAGAGGAGAGGAGGGAAGGGGAAGGAAGGTGAGGGAAGGAAAGGGGAGAGAAAGGAAAAAAAAAAGAAAAGAATCAACTCTTGGGGTTGGAAGGGTGGCCTCATTGGTAGAGTGCCATCCAGTGAGCAAAGCATTAGGTACTAAGTTCAAGTCCTGATCTCAGACCCCCAAAAGAGGGGGAAGGAGGTTCAAAATTTAATTGCCAGCACTCTGTAGCTGAACATAGTGGTTTAATGCTTTATCTTCTGTGGAAAAGAGTAGGAAGTTGATAGAGAGGCAGTAGCCTTATCTTCCATAGATAACACGAAACTGCCCCAGTCCAGATTTCATGAAGAAAACGGAGCTCAACATCAGGCATTTTATTTATTTAATTAATTATTTACTTTTGGCCGGTCCTAGGGCTTAAACTCTGGGCCTGGTCAGCTTCCACTACCAGGGCCAAAGCAATAGAGACAACAAGAATTGATGCTTGTCTTCCAGCTTGAGGGAAGAAGGGGAGATCCCGTCTATGGGGGGTGGGGGGCGGTGGTATCCTCTATATGATTTGGCACCAATGGAGCGGGTGCAGCTGTGCCAGCCGACCAGAGTGGTCACAATAGTACCCCCACTGGTACTGCCTATTAGAAGCAAGCTCACCTCTATTCTTGGGGCTGGGCAAACAGATGGAGGCCTGCAAACCACTCCTGAGTCTTCACAGACTCCTCACCCCCATTGGCAGGAATACAGTTCAGAAGAGGCTGGGTGCAGAGACCAGAGAAGCTCCTGCCCAAGGTGATGGTCCGTTTTCCAGTACTGCAACCAAGTTCCCGAGGGGAACAGATTTGTAGAGGAAAAGAGGGTTTGTGTTCACCACTTTGGTAGTTTCCACACGCATTCAATCGACTCCTTCCCCTTTGAGCCTGTGTGAGGCAGAGCATCGTGGTGCAAAGCAACTGGTTCACCTTATGACCACAGGGAGGAGAGAAGAGACAGCCGGGCACCTGTGTCCCACAGTGTCCTTCCAAACTCCTTCTAGACCCCACTTCCCTTCCCAGCTGAGGACCTTTGGCACACTCGCCTTTGGGGGACACCCTGGATCCAAAAGTAGCACCTAGTTTAAGGACATCCTCGCCCAAGGCGGTCCTGAACAAAGTTTGTAATGTGGTGCCAAGTGAGGCAGGAAAGGGGACAGAAAAGAAATACTCATTCCCCCCAGCCCCTCCGCTGTGAGCCCGCCATATGCAGAAACTAACCCAAAAGGCAACTAGCTGTTCACAATCTCCACTTCTCCGATGGCAGGCATCTTAGCTCCAGCCCTGCAGATACAGTCCCTAAACATGAAGCCACTGGATGCTAGTCCTCTGTCAGTTTCTATGCTACTGATCCCTTCAGTCCATACAACCTTAGGTTTGGGGGCGATTTTTCCAGGGGGTGACTTTTGATGAATTCTCAATTGTCACATGGTAGATTTGTCGAGGAATTCTCCATTGCAATGGAGACAAAGTCATTCATCTTTGCCTTTTTGTTCAGGGACTATGCATCGTGTTTAAGGAATCTTTTACCTCAAGGTTATGAAACTAAATCTATAATATTTTCTGGAAGCTCGTTGTTTAAAAAGTAAGCTTAAAAGACCCATTAAAGTCTTTAATGTACCTGATATTGATTTTCTGTGTATTGGGTAAGACAGGGGAACAATTTCTTCTCTTTTTTTCTCCATACCCTTATGTATACATCCTACCACCATTTCCCACATAGTCTCTACCTGCTCTGCACATCATACTTCTAAGTGCTGCACATCCTTGAAAGTGTGCATCTCTGACTCAACTAATGTCTCCATGCCTGAACCACCCCAAAAGTGACTTGACTGCTGTTGTTATCTATTTCAGAACCTTTGTTATACTTTAACAATAGTATAGGAGCTGGACACCAGTGGCTCACTTCTATAACCCTGGATATTCAGGAGATTGAGATATGAGAACTGCAGTTCAAAGCCAGCCCAGAAAAAGTCCATAGACTGTTGTCTCCAAGTAACCACCAAAAAAAGCCAGAAGTAGAAGCGTGACTCAAGTGGTAGAGCACCAACCCTGAGTGACGAAGTTAAGGGACAGTACTCAGGCCCTAAGTTCAAGCCTCAGTACCAGCACATGGGAGGGGGGTGGGGAGATCTGAGGTTCAAATACAGCCTAAACAGAAAAATCTGTGAAGACTCCATCTCCAAAGTAATTAGCAAAAAGTCTGGCGCTGGTGGTTCACGCCTACAATCCAAGCTACTCAGGAGGCTGAGATCTAGGGATTGTGATTCAAGGCCAGCCCTGGCAGGAAAGTCCCTAGGACTCTTTATCTCCAATTAATCACAGAAAAAGCTGGAAGCAGGGCTGTGGCTCAAGTGGTAGAGCATTAGCCTTGAGCAAAAGGAGCTCAGAGACAGTGCTCAGGCCCCGAGTTCAAGCCCCAGGACTGGCAAAAAAAAATCTGTCTGGAGACATGGCTCAAGTGACAGAGTTCCTGTTGACTGAGCATGAGGTTCTGAGTCCAAGCCTTGGTATTAAAAAGAAAGAAAAGAACAAAAGAACACTGGGGTTGTCAGTTTGGGTGGCACATAACTATACTCTCAGCACTCAGGAGCATCACCAATTTGAGGCCAGCCTGGACCCAGCAAGACCTTGTCTCTAAAATACAGGGAGGGAGGGGATGAAGAATACTGGGGTTCTTCTAGCTCTCTCAGTTTACAAGTAGCTACTCAAAAAAATTCACAAAAGAAACATGATTGTTATATGGATTTTAAGCAGAATTGTGTCAAATCTAAATGAATGAGGAGATCTGACATCTTTGCACTGTTGATTGTTCTGATGCTAAGCATCATCGCGCCCTGGTCCACGTAGTGAGGACTCAGGTGATATCCGACCGGAAAACGCGACACATTCCCTTGTCTTTGTTGGCCTTCCTCTTCCATGGGTCCTGTCTTTCCATTGTAGTAAGCACCTTTGCATTCCTTCTCTAAATGTTTGCTGCCGGCTCATAGGAATGCAGTGGGTTTGGTGTGGATTGATTTTATAGTTACCCTGTTTGCAGACTCACATATCAGTTGTAGTAAATTTTCTGTACATTCTTGTGTGCTTTCTACCCAATCCTATCATCTGTACACAGTGATGCTTTTCTCCCTACCACTCAGTACCGACAGTTTTTATTCTTCCTTTGTACTCCCTGCACTGAGAAGAATCCTCAATGAGATTCTTTTTGTTGCTTTATGCTGGTCTGGGGCTTGAACTCAGGAACTGGGCATCCATCCTTCGCCTTGTCATTCAAGGCTGGTGCTCGACCATTTGAGCCACAGCTCTACTTTTGCTTTTTGGTGGTTGCCTGGAGAAAAGAATTTCATGAACTTTCCTGCCTGGGCTGGATTTGAACCTCAATCCTCAGATCTCAACCCATTGAGTAGCATAACCCCTAGCACCCAGCTTCTTTCCTGAAATCTTTAACTGGGCAAGTTGGGCATGCTGGCATGTAATTATAATCCTAGCGCTCTGCAGGCTACAGCAGAAGGACTTTAGTGTTTAAGGCCAGCCTGTGACACACAGCAGATTCAAGATGGGTCTAGACTAGATCCTGTCACAACCCTCCTCCCTCGTATGTCCCTCATACCACCGCTCCTCCCAAAAGACAGAAAAAAAGAACGCTTTAACTGGCCTTTCATTTTCTTCTTACAAAACCACGAGTCTCTGGCCAATTCTGGAAGTCCTACGAAAGTCTCTATGTTTAGTTGGCAAACCACTGTTAAGAAGGGGCACAGTCCAGCTTGGTACCAATTCACATGGACACCTAGTGTCTTCCAGCATATACATCAGACACCGGGGACTGTGATGACGTGAAGGTGACCCTGTGGAAGTCAGGCCTATGTGTAAAACTATGTGTGAATTGTCTGAAGCTGCTCAGATCTGGCCACTTGTCGGCTCTGAACTGAACTAATGGCAGAAATCCAATAGACTTATTATACCATGCCATATACCTGTAGCTACAACAATAATACCGTGTACCTGAAAAGGAAAGAAACATCTACTGGTCAAGAAGGAATATGCCCCCCGGGCTGCTTGATTGAGATGCTGCCATCTGAGCCTGATTAGGTCTGAAAGTCTTGAAGGCCAGAAGCATAGGTTGCTCATGGCTACCCAATTGGAAACTGTTTTGAGATTTGCTTCCAAACAAGTTCCCTGCCCCACCAACAACAGTGTAACAACACACACAAAGGATGAATCCAACTTGCCACTGTCAGAAGCAATTCCAGTACATTATTCATTCAGTTCCTCACCTATGAGCAGGACTTCATCGAAAGTCAGATATTCTAGAAGGATCTAGGAAACAAATGTCTCATCTCCCATTGGCCAAATGTTTCATTGGTTCTTATGATTAGAAAAGCTATCTGTGAAATCCTTCAGCTCTGTCCCTGCAGTTGTAGACTTCCTGGCAATGGACAAGTGATTTGAAGACAATTATGCCAGGGGAACTTGTGTCTGTGTGAGGACCACTCAGGTGACCCACGACCACCTGCCAAGACTCAGCCTTTGGCTACCAGCTTTTACTTCCTGGTTCTCTGATTTGGAATTTGACACCCACCTGGCTTCTTCATCCATTCATTGGTCTACATGACCTCTTGGCTTTAGCTTAGAAGCAGTAGACTGTCAATCAACTCTTACTGAACACATTCCCCATCTCAGCACCCCCCTGTTACTTTGGGGGTAACACGTAACCCATCAGTCAGCTTAGCTTTCTCAAAATCCTTTACCCTGTCTTTGTCCCAGTCCTGCCCATCTGAGCCTGCCCCATCAACCCCAGAGAGGGACTCAGAATACTTATCAGCTAAACACCATTCGTCATGATGATGTCCACATTCGGATTCTATATTCTATTAAGACGGGCCTTTTATATAAACTCTGTAGAAAGGATTCTAGAGAGCTTGAGGGTTGGGAATGTAGCTCACACCTAGCATGCATGAGATCTGGGGCTCAATCTGCAGCACTGTAAAAAAGAAGAGAAGGGGCTGTAATGTTTTCTTCAAAATTAGAGACTATGTTGGAATTAGAATGTTGAATTCAATTAGAAATAATGTTTATTTCTGTAGATTATTCCCACTCAAGTTACAACTGAATGCCAACCTCTGGAGTGGCAAACCAAAGACCCAAAAGAAATATACAAACTATAATCTTTCTATTGATGTAACAGAAGCTTATGTATGTTACTATATGTATATAATAACTGCTGTTCTTCCATTTAAGGAAAAGCTTACAAAACACAAAATTTTTAAAAGTCCACACAACTACTCAGGTAAAATTCACAAAATAGAAATGGCCACAGCCTCATTCCACACTCCAAAACCACAAAATGGATCAAATTGGGTAACAAGAGAAAATGAAAATGATCAGGAAAAACCCCATCATATAAGGAGACAGATGAAATTGACATTTCAGACAAGAAAATTAGCTCGATATCAGAGGAAATAACTGAATCCCCAAACCACAGAGAAAGTCTAAAGAAGTACTTGAGCTCAGTGGGAAACAATTCTAATAAACAAGCAGGACTTTTGCCAAGAACCAAAAAAATATCAAGCACCATAAAAATGTTCTGTGTCTTTTTCAAGAAACAGCTTCCTGTCCTTTTTGGTCTTTTAATGGCTTTTGAGTTTCTATTCACTCAAAATTACTCATTCAAAATCCTCTTCACATGGGGTTGTAAATAATGTCCATCTATAAGCAAAAAACTCCATGCATAAATATACACGTTGTTCCTCTTCCTCTCAGTCTTTGTTAGAGGTATAATAGATAAATGTCATGGTGTTGTACTGCTGGGATCTAACCACAAGGGATGTCTTTGTTCAGGCACATTTTTTCCCCTGTTTTTTGAGGAAGACAGCAGAACATTTTGGAGCCAATATACATAGGTTTGTGTGGAATGATACATGAACAACAGAAACACAAAGTTGAAAATAACAGTGCTAATTAAGAAATGTTATCAGTGTAAAGAATTGGTCTTACCAACTAGAGCGATACAAAGATAATACCATTTATCATCATGTTTTACCATATATAAATATATTTTTTAAGATTTGCATTAAAACATTCATCAAAGGCTATTTCCCAGCTTCCCTGGGTACCAATTTCCTCAATCCGCCACGTATACCCAGCTTTACTGAGCCATTTGTTGAACAGACTGCAGAAGAGCACTTGTTAAAATCATGCATGGCAGCCAGAGCCAGTAGCTCACGCCTGTAATCCTAGTTACTCAGGAGGCTGAGATCTGAGGATCAAGGTTCAAAGCCAGCCTGGGCAGGAAAGTCCATGAGACTCTTATCTCTAATAAACCTAGAAAACCGGAAGTGGTGCTGTAGCTCAAGCAGTAGAGCCTTGAGTTGAAGAGCGCAGGGACAGCACCTAAGCCCAGAGTTCAAGCCCACGACCTACAAAAAAAAAAAAAAATCATGCATGGCTTTCTACAAAAGCTAGCCTAGGAACCTGTTAGTATTTGAAGTTTGTAATGTGTTAGCCTTTTCTTTCCTTGGCCTTTCTCTCAGGTAGGATTCTTTACTGACTTTTTAACGGGTCCTATAGTAATAGTAGTTGGTGGTAATGGTGGTGATGTCAGGATCTCGCTATGCAGCCCACTGACGGGCTCTTGATCCATCAATATACCTCTGTCTCCAGAGTTCTGGATTACAGGTGGGCATTACATACCTAAACCAATAGCTTCTTAAGAAAGTTAAGAAAGGGATGGGGTGTGTATGTAGGCATACATACCACCAACTGCTAAACTGGACCTAGGCGTAGTCTTCATTCAGTGACACTTCTTTTCTGAATCCCAAATAGTTTTCTGTACACAAGTGTGGAGCAATATGAACGTGGATGACACGTTTTCATATCTGGAATGTAAGTACATCAGTGTTGTCCAAATTCCAAATTGCTATGTCCATGTGGATTTTCCAACCTACTGGTCATCTCCACAGGCAAGGCTGGGTTTAACATTTCCAGGAACTGGTATATTGGCTGTCAAAGCAGTTAGATCACTTGGTTTCTCCAGTAACCCTGGATGAGAGAACCCACTTCCTCCATATCTTAACAAGGATGAGGTAGGGATCTCATCGTGATTTCATTTGCATTTTTTCAATTGCTAATTAAACTGAACATTTTTCGTGTTGTTGGGGGGCATCTGCATGACTTTAATGGAATGTCTGTCTTTTCAATTTGCCTAATTTTCATTATTTCTTGTTTTGTTTCAATATTGCCTTTTGAGATAAGGGTCTCACTGTGTTGCTCCGGCTGGCCTCAAACTCACAATCCTCCTCCTGCCTCCACCTCGCTGGGGTAGCAGGCAGGCAACATCTAGCCATCCTTCCCTGGGTTGGCTTTTATTGTGAAGAAACACTTTCTGGATACTTGAAACTGAAGATATAGGATTTGCTACTCTTTTTCTGTTGCCATGTGGGTTGTCTTTTTGCTTTTGTCATAGCACCCTTCAAAGTACAAAGTGTTTAATTTTTGCAACATCAACTTTTTTCTCCCTCCCCCCTGCCAATCATTGTGCTTTGAATTTCACATAAAAACCTATCATCACCTAATCCAAGGTCATGATGTTTAGAGAATGGCATGGTTTTATCTCTTACATTTTCAATCCAACTTATGTTAATTTTTACATGTTGTAAGACATGGGTCCTGTGTTGTTGTATATGTGGATACTGAATTGTCCTAGTACTGTTCTTTAAAAAAAAATCTTCTTTCCCTTATTTTATTTCCTCAGCATTCGTTGAGAAATAGATTGACCATAAATGCAAGGTTTAGTTCCAAGATCTCTATGTCTATTGTTATATCAGTCTTAACTGCTGTGGCTTGTAGTAAGTCTTAAGTCCTTTAGTAAGTTTAGAGTTTCAATCTTCCAATATTGCTTTTCCTTTCCAAATCTGTTTTGTCTATACTGTATCCTTTCCATTTATATATGAATTTTAGGGTCAGCTTATGCACTTCTGGAAAAAAAATAGGATTTTGAAGCTGGGCACTGGTGGCTCAAGCCTGTGACCCAAATTATTCAGGAAGCTGAGATCTGGGGATCATAGACAGGAAAGTCTATGAGATTCTTACCTCCAATTAACCACTAGAAAACTGTCTGTGGTGTTGTGGCTCAAAGTGGTAGAGCACTAGCATTAAAATAAAAGCTCAGGGATAGCACCCAGGCCCTGAGATCAAGCCTCATGACCATCCAAAAGAAAAAGGACTTTGATAGGAATGTATTAAATTTGTAGATCAATTTAAAAAAATACTTCAATACTAACAACATTAGGTCTTGTACATCCATGAACACGGAATAACTTATTATGTCTTCATTCCTTCATATGTTTTCTTCTTTTCATTATATAAATCCTGCACTTTAAAAGGGTAATAAAATACTATTCATTTTACTACTAACACAAGTGGAATTTTGTTCAATTCTGTTTTTCTGATCTTTCATTGCTACACAAATGTAGCTGATTTATACATATTGACCTTATTTTAGCTTTCTATAACCTTGATGAATGGCTGCCATACTTTTTTTCTGCATGTGAATCCCTTAAGATTTTCTATAAACAAAATCTTAGCTAGAACGAAGGATACTTTTTTTAGTTCTTCCTTTCTAATGGCTACTCATTTTTTCTTGCTGAAAAGCCATAGCTAGAACTTTGACTACAATATTAAATGGGTATAACAAAAGAGAAAATCCTTGGCCTTTCTTCTAATTATAGAAGGGAAAGCTTTTGCTCTTTTCCATGAGATATGATGCTAGCCACAAAAATATACCTATGTTTTCTTATACACATGTAATAGATTTTTGTAAACAGACCCACGTAATAAATCTCACTACTGATAAACATGGATTTGCAATGATTTGACAAGTTGGTACAGAATAAGAAGATAATTATTTTCTAAACTGGATGCTAATCGGTCAGAAAACAAGAACAAGAATGTTCAAATGGGTCTACATTAAAATAAAAGGTTTCTCCAGAGCAAAAGAAGCAAGAACCAGTCCGTGGGATGGAAGAGTCTGCAGGTGATGGAGCCAGGCAGAACAATGAAGGCAGCATCAAGGAAATTCCCTGAAAGAAGAGGACGCACAGATAGTTTTATAGGTCATAAATATATTTTTATAAACAGGAGCGAAGTGCCAGTGGCTCACACCTATCATCCTAGCCGATCAGGAGGCTGAGATCTGAGGATCGTGGTTTGAAGCCAGCCTGAGCAGGAAAGTCTGTGAGATTCTTTATCTCCAAATAATTGCAGAAAAAGCTGGAAGTAACACTATGGCTCAAGTGCTAGCTTTGAGAAAAAGGAACCCAAGACAGCACCCAGGCCCAAAGTTCAAGGAAAAAAAAGCAAAGAACTTTTCAAATATGCAAAAACTTTTTGAATACTCTAACTATAATCTTCTAGTGGAAGAAATAGCTTCAAGGGGTCTTAAAAGGGAAAATAAAACCAATACCATATGGAAATACTTATCTACATAAGAGAGTGGATACAACCATAAGTGATACCAATATGGATAGATCTGTGGAATTGTTATTGTTGAACAGATAATCTGTTTAAACAAAAGTAATTATAATATAGTACAGTATTTGTGACATTTTAAAGTAAAATCTAACAAGATCACAACGGTCATGAAAGGAGAATAGAGGTAGGCTGTTTTAAGGTTTATATACTATAAATTAAAGATGTATGCCCTGTACCCTAACACAACCACTGAAAAGCAAAACAAAGTGCCTGCCAATCAACCCAAACAAAGTGGGATCCTAGAAGATTTTGGATAAAGAGAAAAATAGATAAAATAGCAAGTAAAACACAAATAGCCAGGTAACAGGATTAAGCCTAACCAAATCAATAGTTACATTAAGTATAAATGGTCTAAACAATGGTATTAAAAGGAAAAGATCATCAGACTAGATATAAAAGCAAGAACTATATTCAGCCTACACAAAAATATTTTAAATATAAAGTCACAAATGGGTTGAAAACAAAAAGATGATGTGGGCATGGTGGCATGTCCCTGTAGGCCTAGCTGCATGGGAAGCTGAGGTGGGAGACTCCTTGAGCCAAGGAGTTTAGACTGGACAGGGTGACAGAGCAAGACCAATTCCAAAAAATCAAGTAAAATAAAACTGAAGTCAAAAATAGAAAGACAGAGATAGACATATTAATACCAATCAAGAGAAAGTTGGAGGAGATCATCAGACCAATTGTATTTCACAGTTAAGAAGTTCTGTGAGTGTTAGTTTATCAGGACAAACTATACAAAGATTTTTTTATTGACCTAATTAATAGCACTGCTTCAAAGTGTGAGGCAAAGATTACTCTCTCCTTGGTAAAACTTCAAGGAGAGACAGACAAACACAACTTTCACAGTTAGAGATTTCAATACCCATCTTTCAATAATGGACAACACAAATAAACAGAATATCAGCAGTGACCAATCATCACAGAACACATGGCTCAGGTGTACATGGAACATTTATTAAGACAGACCACATGTGTGGGGAGAAGGGGTGCATAAAACAGATATCAATCAAGTTAAAAGGCTCAAGTCACACAAAATACAATCTCTGACCAAGAGAGAAAAACATTAAAAAGAATACAAAAAAATGACAATGGGGGGAAAAAAGGATGACAGAGAATTCTATATAATTTAGCCTGGCATATACACATACAAGTTAGGGATATTGTATAATTCTCTGCCTGGTATGTATGTCAGATCCATATTGTTTCCCCACATCCCACACTCTGACAGGTTACCCTCATGGTTCAATCTTGTCTACAGAATACTTTGCCAATCTCTCCCTGTGTTTTTGAATATCCATGGCATTAGCCAAGTACCAAGTGCTGGCATGCCCTTTCCTCTAATTTTATATTCCTTTGGTCATTTCGATGAGAATTTAAAAGGAGTAGTTAAATGCATATGCTCAAACTTGCTGCTCTAAACCACAACCCACAAATCTTTCCTAATAAATAGCTTTTAAATTTTTTTCAAAGCACCAAGAAATATAGAATTTCACAAACATTTCTTGGTTCATGAAACTGCCTAGTTTTCTTTCTCTAGATAATTACCTTCAAACATCTTGTTAAAGCAAAAAAAGGCTTTCCAGTCTATTAATAACTATATTTTTGGTATAGAGTTAATAGGCATATTCTTCCTGCATTGCCTTAATAAAAAATGGACTGAAGGATTTTCAGAATCCTATTGTCTAGGAAGCTGAAAGTTAGAGGGAAACTTAAAGAAAAGGAGCGGGGGTGGGAGATAAAATTAGTGACAGACCAAATAACTAAAGTCCTTGTTCAATCATAGCCATAAATGTGTGTGAGTGCACATGCACGCGTGCATGCACACGCACGCATGCGCACGCACACACGCACACACACACACACACACACACACACACACACAGCCTCCTTCTTTATTAAAATGCATAAAGCAGCCAGAAGCAGGAGCACCAATAAATTCTTCTGTATAAGCAGAATTTTTTAATGGCTCCCTGAACACTAATAACCATTGCTCTCTTATGTGTACTTGACTCTGTTTAACCTTTTCTGGTGCTTTTTAACTTCTCCAAGTCAGGTACTAATATGGAACTAATGTGGGGTTTATTTTCCCTATAGGAATAGCAAAAAGAGCAGTGCACATTATCGTAATCATACAAGCCTTTCTAGCAACCGTAGGACTTCAGATCAAAGCCTATGCATTATAGCCCAGGAAAAGAACTTAATAACAATTGCAAAGCTAAGCAATCTTGCTTTTAAGACATCAGATATTTTGTTGAATATTAGTCATGAAAAAAAGTCCTCGTGGCAAGCAAGTGACCCAGCAGGAGAGAAGGCGGATATCCTTTCCGTCCCAGATAAGTTGCTGTTGGCCTGGGAAGTAATGGTGGTCATGGAACCACCAACCATCACAGCTGACCCTGATGAAGGATGGCTAGAAGTAGGACCATGTTTCTCCTTTGAAGATGAATTTTGGATTTCCTCTGCTGGAAATAATACAATTTAAGTGCATGGGGCAGGACTCTGAACCACAATAGTCCTTGTGAGATTGCTAACTTAGAATGGACTAAAACATAACCCAGGCTCAGCCCTTCTGCTTGTTTCATCTTTGTGAAAACTCGTGTGTGTGTGTGTGTGTGTGTGTGTGTGTGTGTGTGTACTGTGTACTGTGTACACATTTGTGAATGCTTCCTTACAAGGAACCTTGGAGATGCTGTGATGTTTCCTCAGTGGAAATGAACAAGATTTTTTTTGCCCCCTCATTTTTAGCTGCTGGATGTTTTTCAATCCCTTTGTTTTTCAAATACAGAGGTCACCCCAGCAGCCCCCCAACCCCGCCCCATGGTAGCTGTGTTCCAGATGCAGCAATCCATGTCCCACTGAGTTTCTGCAGAAAGAGAAATTCATTTGTCACCAGCAAGGGCGAGGGGAAGATTAAGGGAGAGTCAATAAATACATAATTTCATAAAAGATAATATCAGAAGAAAAAATGACTATATGTGGCCATGTCTATATAAATGGGGGGACTGTGGGTACAACTGCCTAGAAAGGGGATGTCTAGGAGCTGACGTCTATTCCTTTGAAATGGAAAGAAGACATACGAATTTATTGGTCTTTGGTGAAATGTAGTGACCTTAAGGCTCTCAATCTGGGTCCAATTCAAATACCACCTTGAGGGATCTGTGGGGTTCATCATTTCTCTCAGCCAAATAGACACAGGCCTGCCGAAAACTCCACAGCACTAAAAAATCAGCTAACTTAAGGTATGAGCCCCATCCTTCCAACGCTGCTGTGATTGGACATGCAGCTGAACTATGATACGATAAAGACGTCCCTAGTGAAGTGCACATACCCACAGTCATCATTATTTTCAGGCCCAAGGCCACATGTGCCCAGGGTCCTTGGGGACTCCACCTTCCTGGAGGGCTCTACACCTCACTGGGAGCCATGCGACACCGTGTCTGCAGAAGTTGAATGTGGAAACCCATCCCCTTCTGATTTGTGAGCTCACTAAAATGCAGGGTAACTTAAGTAGCTGTAAATAAATTCAAAAAAACAATCCTGCTGAAGCAGTTTTGAAAATACAACCCTGAAGAGCCGATCACTTATCATCTGATACCCAGGAAAGGAAGAGGAACGTAACGATGCCGCCCACGTGACACGAACATCCATCTCACTTCCTTAAGTTATGTTCATGTGACAAAAAATGGCTACCAGACCAGCACGGTTTATGAATCACTTTTCTCTCATTCCAAATTTGGAGCGGTTTTTATGACTTTTTCCTTTCTCTCAAGAAAACAGCACAAAGTAGAAGCTCAGACCTGCAGTTTTGAAAAAAAAAAAATTTGTTTTGAGTACCATTGCCTTGTTAATGAACACGTTGGAGCTGCCAGTAAAGTTCTAAGTCAGCTTGAACAGGTGCAACGGATAATGGGCCACAGGTGCAGGGCACTGGCTTTGCTGTGATTTTATCCTCAGTTTATAGATGAAAAACATGAAGGTTGAAGAAGTTAATGCCCGTGTGTGTCTGCGTGTCAATCTGTCTGTGTTAGTACAGGGCCTGTATGTGTGCATGTGTTTCTACTGGGGCTTGAAGTCAAGGCCTGGGCTCTAGTCCCTTAGCTTTTTAACTCAAGGCTGGTACTCTTACCACTTGAGCCACAGTGCCACTGCTAGCTTTTCAGTAATTAGTTGGAGGTGAGAGTCTCATGACTTCCAGGCTGGCTTCAAACCACAATCCTCAGATCTCAGCCTACTGAGTAGCTAAGATTACAGGTGTGAGCCACCGGTGCCTGGCTACTGCCTTTTTTTTTTTTTTCAAAGGCATATGGTGAGTAGCCAAGATCTGAATGGAGAAGAGACCAATGTCACTTCAGAGATAAGTCTCCACCACTCGATTCGCCATCTTCTAGTACAGACACCTCCTAAGCCAGTGCTCAGAAGGGCCACTCTTGTTCCCAGGGGCTCCGATTCCACACGAAACTGTGCATCCTTCTGCACATCCTGGGGTCTTTTTGCACCAAAATCCCCAGGATCAACAGTTTACAAATCTTCATGGAAATAACTGTCTCCAGTCTGACCACCAACACCCCATTCTCTAAGAGTCTCACTTTCAGGTTTTAACTTCTTCAAACATGAAGAGCCATAGTAAGAAACCTAAGTAAACCAGGTTCTTTGAGGGGGGAAAAAAATCCCCTGCTAGCAAGCTGTGCGCATTTTTCAAAATATGAATCTCTTTCAACTCCTGCTATGACGATTCCGCGTTTCTCGTAAATGGGCAGCTTTAACAAAGGGCAGACGGGGTTTCCAGCCCCACACGGTGAGAGCAGCGCTAATGATACCTTGTGTTTCTATAGTGCCTTTTCTCCAAGGAGCTCCAAGTTATTGGATTAACTCCACCATTTCCCCTTGCCAACACACCCTCAAATATAATATTACCTTTTATTACTATGCATTGTAAGAAGGGAAAAAGCATTTGAAGTGCAAATAGTATGCTAAAGAATCCACAAATATAGATTATCCCTAATACAAACAGATTGCAAGAAAAATGTATATGTTTTACCACATAGGCGGGCCTGTTGTTTGGACAAGCTCTGATTTTTTTTCTCTTTTTTACCTTTAACTGCATGACATTATATATGCCTCGTGGTTACCAGTAGGTGCAACTATGTGAATATCTGGTTAGAACGTAAGGGGATAATCAATTTGGCATTTCTCTACCAAAATTTGTTAGGAAATTGAGTATCAGATATGTCCAGACGTGGGCAAGCTCTTTTATTTTTAATCAAATGGCATCTAAAGAAAACATGGTTTTAATTTCAGGAGATGAAGGCAGAAGAATCTTGAATTCAAGGTCAGATGAATAGGAAGATGAAAGAATGAAAGAGAGAGAGAGAGAGAGAGAGAGAGAAGGCTTGGGATGTGGCTCAAGTGTTAGTGCCTGAGGGAGGCCCTGCATTCCAAACGCGTTGTAAAATGGAGGTAGGGACAGAAGAAGACAATTATATTCTAAAACAGTTAACTTTTCTTTTAGCAAAGCAAAATTGCCATCTATAAACATAGTAACTACATGTTTTCCCCTCCTAAAAATACTGTGAATGAACCTGAAATATCCAGATTCATTCATTTGCCCACCCTGAGCTAACTCAAATACAGTAACTGCTCATTTATTTCAAGAGTGAAAGCTATTCAAAGGATCAGCCTGCCAATCTATTCTTTTTTTCTTTTTTTTTTCTTTTTTTTTATGGTCTGGTCGTGGGGCCTGAACTCTGGGCCTGGGCGCTGTCCCTCAGCTCTTCAGCTCAAGGCTAGCGCTCTACCACTGAGCCACCTTCCCAGCCCCAATCTACTCTTTACCTATTTTTAAAAAAGGCCAGGCCCTGGTGGCTCACCCCTGAAATCCTAGCTACTCAGGAGGCTGAGATTTGAGCATCACAGTTCAAAGCTAGCCCAGATAGTTAAGTCTGTAAGACTCTTATCTTCAAAAACTACCAAACAAAAAATAGATAGCTGTGGTTCAAGTGCTAGAGCACTAGCCTTAAGCACAAAATCTAAGTAACAGCACCAGGCCATAAGTTCAAAGCCCAGGATGGCAGGCGCGCACGTGCATGCGCACACACACACACACACACACACACACACACACACACACACACACACACACACACACACACACAGAAACACTGTAATTATGTGGTCACTAAGATACTGAAGCTTTTGTTTCCTGAAATATCCCATGCAAGTTAGAATCCAGACAGCCAGATGTGGAGTATTTACTTTTGTGATCCCATTGTTTATGACAGTCAAGTCAAACAGAAACTTCCCTGTGAATCAAGCCTGGGTCCCCAGTTGCTTAGTAAGAATGCTCCTGTGGACAGTTGCTGTAAATAGTTTGACCACATCTGTCACGTGTCTGGAACTTACTTCAGAGGCAAGATGGGGATATGTAGCATATGGACTTAGAATTCACTGAAAGTTCTCTCGTGAGGGGAAAGATTAGAATTTCATAATCACAGCAGAGGAAGTTGTTAAGTCAGCAGTTCCAGACAGAGTGTCCTGCCAACCAGTGGAGGAGGAACAGGGGGAGAGAAGAGAGGGGGAGAAATTAAAACTTGAGACCAGAATGTCCAAAAATAAAAATGGCCACGATCAAGTTCAAGTTAAAAATGACTGCCTATGCTACATTCATATTGTTTGCATATGCCAATAAAAAGGTAGTCCCCAGTTAGATTTTACCATTAATCACACAGTATTTCATTTCTATTTAGAACCAAAAAAAACAGTCTTGAAGGCCTAATAGACAATATTTGCAAAAAAAGAAAAACTGTTTACTGTTCACGTGTCTAGAACTAGACAAGAAAGATTTCTAAACACTAAATCGATTTTCAAGCCACCTGAAGATTTGTTGTTTTTCCAATCTGAAAGACAACTGTAGGGTACCATGTCCATCCACTCCTTTTAGATTTAATGACTATGGCATGATTATGTATCCGCAATGCAGGGAATATTCCCATGAACTATATTCTAGCAAATGTGAAGGGGGAATGAGGGCTTTATGGTTCTTGTCCAAGTTACCTCGTGACAAATGATAGCATGTGAATGCCATCGAATCTTGTTGCAGAGGACAAACACTAGGTTGAATATGGTAGTCCGTGCCTGAAATCCCAGTTGCTGGTGGGATTGGGATAATTGCCATTCTAGGCCAAACCCAGGCAAGAATTCCTTAGACTCCATCTTGATAAATTAAGCTAACACGTGGCATGCATCGGTGATCCCAGGAGGTGTACGTATAAGGACAGTAGTCCAAGGCAAGCCGGAGCAAAAATCAGGGAATATACCTGAAAAAAAACAATAATAACTAAAGCAAAAAAGAGCTGGAGTGTGGCTTAACTGATAGAGTGTCCACTTAACAAGCAGGGAGCCCTGAGTTCAATCCCCAGGACCAACAAAATGAAATACAAATACTAATTAACCACTCAGCAAAACCTGGGAAAGCCCATTCAGTTTTACAACTTAATGTCCATTCTTTCTTTTCAAAAGCATCATCCACACTGTCACTATTAAGAGGCAAGTAACCAGAGGCTGTTTTTTGCAATGACCACTATACATTAAAGAAAAGTCACTCTTTTCCAAAAGGATGGTTTTCACTCTCATGTTTCTCTCTGTTCTCTTCTTATTATTATTTTTTCAGTTGTAGGGCCTGGGCGCTGTCCCTCAGCTCTTCATCTCAAGGCTAGTGCTCTACCACTTGAGCCACAGCACCATTTCCCATTTTTTCTGCTTATGTGGTGCTGAGGAATCGAACCCAGGGCCTCATGCATGCAAGGCAAGCACTTTACCACTGAGCCACCTTCCCAGGCCCTCTCTCTGTTCTCTATGGATGATAAAACGGTACTTTTTTTTTTTCAGGATGACTTTTAGGGTTAGATTTTGTTTGCTAAGATGACCACAACAGCGCAGCTATCTCTTACGGGTGACCTAGCCCCATCTCTGTCAGGAGATGGAGTCTGTTTCCTATCTCTCTAACTCTGGGCTGCCCTCAAGACCAGGGGGAAGTGATGTTCAGTTTCCTAGGATGGGCCTGGTCACCTCCACATGTGGGAAGTGGTGCTACCCAACCATATCCAGAATATGCTTTTCTGGTTTATTTTTGGCTAGAGGTGATATTATACAACTAACTTAAATCCCAAAGGCCATAGGCTTTGCTGCCTAAAAAATATTCTCAATTTTTTTAAAAGTTATCTACTTCCTTAAAAATCTGAAAAAGAAGGCAGATGCCGATGGCTCACACCTGTAACTCTAGCTACTCAGGAGGCTGAGATCTGAGGATGGCAATTCGAAACCAGCCCAAGCAGGAAAGCCCATGAGATTCTTTATTGCCAATTAACCATGAGAAAAGCTCAAGTACAGCTGTGGGCCAAAGTGGTAGAGTACTAGCCTTGAGCTGAAGAGCTCAGGGTCAGCACCCAAGCCCTGAGTTAAAGCCCCATGGACACCCCCCTCCCCCAAATAAAGAAACTAAAAACAGGTCTGCCTTATGACCCTGCCATAGCACTCCTGGATATATTGTCTGAAGGAATGTAAATCCGTGTTCACAAAATAGACCTTGCCAGGCACCAGTGGCTCATGCTTGTAATCCTAGCTACCCAGGAGGCTGTAGTTCGAAGCCATCCCAGGCAGGAAAGCCTGTGATACACTTATCTCCAATTAATCAGAGCAAAGGCCAGAAGTGGCACTGTGGCTCAAGTGGTAGAGCGCTAGCCTTGAGTACAAAGAGGCTTAAGGATATTGCCCAGGCCCTAATTCAAACCCCAGGACCAGCAAAAAAAATAAAAGAAACCTGCATGTTCATGTTTATTGCAGCTTTGTTCACAATGGCCAAACTGAAGAATTGGCCAAGATAAGTTGGCGAAATGGATAAAGAAAATATGGTATGTAAACATACATACATCATGGAGTAAACTCAGCCATAAAGATGAAATTATATCATCTGTAGGAAAATGGATGGAACTGGAGACCATCCAAGCTCAAAAAGCCAAATATCATGTTCTCACTCATTTGTGGAGTATGGACTTTAGATGATGATGATGATGACGATGATGATGGTGGCGATGGACATGAATGTAAAAGTGGAGTGTCTAGGAAGGGACCCATGAGGAAAAGAGGGGGGACGTAGCATATATATTCATATATCTGAATATGTATGCTCACAAATGAATATACGATAGCCCACCAAACGCTGCTTGAAAATTGGAGAGGGAAGGAGCAGAAACATGGTAGAGGGGGTGAATTTGTTCAAAGTATACTGTGCATGTGTGGAAATGTCACAATGGGACCTCCTCAAAATTACAAATAAGTGCTCATTTAAAAATAAAAACTTAAAAAGAGAATTATTGATGATGGTGATGATGATGATGATGGTGATGTGACTTGGATTAGTCAGGGAGATGAGAAATAACTGGAAGCTGGATCTATTTCAAAATCAAGAGTCAGCCTGATTTGCAGAAGAAAGGAAGAAATGGAGTATACGGTTTCCAAGGAAACAAATGATTTTAGGGTTAGTTTCTTAGAAAGATAATTTAACAACAGATCATCCCTTGTAGCAAGTATTCAATATCCTACCCAGAGAAAGACATTTGAATGCCAGTAATCTCTTTGAAAACCATTTAACGGTCATATGAATGTCCTGATTTGAAGCAACTCCAATTTGACATTCTTCCATTCAAGCTGTGCAAGCAAGTCCAGAGGCTGACTGCCCGGCCCTGCTGCAGCTCCAACTGGCAGACAAGACACCTGGGTTGAAGCCCAGCTTTTCATTCATGAAGTCAAAGAATGTGTGAGATTGAAAACAGTTGAAATTGAGGGAGATATGTAGGAGGCAGGCTGTCTGCACTCGCCCACAATCGGGGTGTGCAAATGACACATGAGTGTTGCCTGTCACAAGTCCCATCTTTGCACAAGCGGGCCCGGCCTGCCTGGGACTCCTTGGTACCCAGTGTTGGAGGTTTGTAGCATTCCAAGGAAGGAAAAGGCAGCCTTGTGTTCTTACCATATTCATCTCCCACAACAGCTCATTTTCCTGAGGCTTCCAGCTTCTCAAGGAGTAGCACTAGAAGAAAATGTGTAGCTGGGCACCTGTGATTCATGTCTGTAATCCTAGCTACCTGGGAGGCTGAGAGAAGGGGGATCGTAGGTTCAAGGCCATTTGGGGGGTGTGGTGCCAATGAAATTCCGCTGTCTCCATACCCCACAGAGGGTCGCTGGATGCCGTGGCATGTGGTCCCAGCAAGGACAGGGAAGCCTAAGTAGGCAGATGATGGCTCCAGTGTGCACCAAGGCAGGAAGTGAGACCCTATCTCAAAATTAGCCAGCAAAAAACAAGGCTGGAGGCATGGATCCATGGTAGGGCACCAGCCTACCAAGCATGAGTCCCTGAGTTCAAACTTCCATACCACCAGAAGAAGAAAATACGTAGGACTGATAATAGTTTAATCATTCACTCTAATAATTTCTCATATATTCATACAACGATTGGCACTTCGCCATGCTATGAAAATTATTGCATATTCAGCCAGATGCTGGTGGCTCATGCCTGTTAGCCTAGCTACTCAAGAGGCTGAGTTCTGAGGATCATGGTTCAAAGCCAGCCTGGGCAGGAAAGGCTGTGAGACTCTTTTGGTCCGGTCGTGGGGCCTGAACTCTGGGCCTGGGTGCTGTCCTTCAGCTCTTCAGCTCAAGGCTAGCGCTCTACCACTTGAGCCACAGCGCCACCTTTAGCTTTTTTCTTTTTGCTTATGTGGTGCTGAGGAATCGAACCCAGGGCCTCATGCATGCAAGGCAAGCGCTCTACCACTGAGCCACCTTTCCAGCCCCGCAAATGCTTTTCTAACAAAAGCAAAAACCTTTGTTTGCCCTCAATAAAGCCTAATCCTTAAGAAGAGGAGGGGGTGGAGCCTTTCACTCAGCCTTGAGTGAAAAGGACAAGTGAGAGCACAAGACCCTGAGTTCAAATCCCAGCGCCAGTATAAAAAACAAAAGACAGAAAAGCAAGCTTGCTCTCATCATTTCAAACAAGCAATCTTATAGATGAGAATAATTAGGTTCTATTCGCTGACATCCTTTCAAAATAAACAAGCTCAAATACGGTTTTTAGAAATTAAAAAGTTGGCAAGGCACCTATGGTGGGAAACACCTGTAATCCCCGCACTGGAAAAGCAAAGGCGAGGGGGTCAAGACCTGGAGGTCATCCTGGGATACACAGCAAGATCCTGTGTCCACAAAGCAAAGAAATAATTAAAATGTCCCTGCAAGCCTCGATAGCGGCTGGGGCTTTTTATTTTTTAATGTTATTATTGAGTAGTTTACAGAGGAGTTATAATTCTCCGAGTCAGGTTATGAGTACAATACTTCTTGGACAGTGTTACCCCTCCTCTCAGTTTTCCCAATATAGTAGTTGTTTTAAATGTAGCACTTCTTAAAGATCTGCAGAGCAAGTAAACAAAAATAAGCAATTCTCATGAATAAATTTAAGAATGGATTTAATAACTCTATAGAATTCTGTCCAAATTCCCAAGCATTGTAATTAATCCAATAAGCTATAAAGAAAATTATATGGCCACAGTTTCACCCCAGGGCAACAACAACAAAACAAAAACCTACATTGAATGTGAAAACAAAACACGAACCACTCAGCAATTTGAAAGCACTCTCCTGAATAACTCAACCCTCAATATGAAGTTATACACTAGTTAGAACAAAGTTAGACAAAATTAATGTTTGTCACAAAAAAAAGAACCAGAGTTGTCTGGAGGGATGGCAGATTCCATATATAGGGCAGAAATGATATACAATAAGCCAGGATTTATAGTTATACAAGAAAATAACAGCCTACAGACTGCAAAGGCCTCATTAAAAGACTTAGGTGCCAATACAGTTTCTCACTAGTTAAAGGTAGAAAATATGAAAGGAATACTATATTGTACTGAAATATAGTATATTAACACTTATGTCAGTGAGCCAGGCATTATAACACACTCCTGTAATCCCAATAGTTGCGAGGCTGAGACAGGAGAATCATGAGTTCAAAACCAGCTATAGAGCTGGGCTGTTTTTTAAATTTGCATTTGTAATACTAGTTTACGTTTAAAAATGGTCAGTTCTCAAGCACCAACACTTTCTTCTGAAAAAAAAAATAGTAAAACCAATATTCCAGAACTCATCCTGTCATTCTCCATGAAATCTATTTCAAGGTATCCAGAGTTGATACCAATATATAGCGGATATAAAAATAATAATAAAAAAAATGGAAACCCAGCGTGTCTGCAACCCTAATGAAATAGAAGTGTCTGGACAATGATCATGGATAGCTTACCATTAGGTAAGACTGGTGAGGAGACATACAGGACAGGAGGGCACTGGAAACACCAGAGCCTAGCGATCAAGCACAATACCACAGGAAAAGACACATCAGACAAGTCAGAGCTCTAACCACCCGTTCACAGGAAACACAGGGATGACAGAATATGCTAAAGTCCACCACTGGAAAACAACAAGCCCAATGCAGAGCTGGGACATTTTACAGAACAAATGCCCCCATTTTTTACCAACAACAATAGAAAGAGTCCAAGCATGGTGGCTCATGCCTGTAATCCCAAACTGCTTGAAAGGCAGCAATTGGGAGAATCACATTTCAAGGCCAGACTAGGCTAAAACAGAAGACCTTACCTTAAAGTAACTAAAGCAAAAAAAGGGGGGTCGTGGTTCAAGTCATGAAGTGCCTGCCTAGGAAGCACAAGGCCTCAAGTTTAACAACAGCACAAAAGAGAGAGAGAAAGAGAAAGAAACAAAGAAGAAAGCTAGATAGATAGATCAGAGAACAAAGAAGAGGAGGAACTGCTGCTACAGATGGGAAGAGACATGCAACTGATATCACAAATGACCTTTATTTAGATATTCATTCAAAGAGACCAATTATAAAAAATATATTCATGAGATAAAGGAGGAAATGTAAGCACTGACTAGCTATTAAGTGACAGAAAGAATTTTTTGTTACTTTCTCATTTGGAAATTCTCATGTTTATTTAAGAGTCCAAATCTGTTAGAAATGCAAATAGAAGTGCTTACAGATAAAATAATATAACTGCCTTGGCTTTAAAATAATCCAGAAGACTGGAGAAGGGATGCGTAAACAGGATTGACTGTGTTTGTTGAAGTTGGAGGGGTAAATCGAGGGCATCTTTATCGTTTGTTCCTTCTACTTTGGTGTATGTTTTCATTTCTTCACCATAAATAGAGTTTCAAAGGAGATGAATTACAGTGACAATACCACATATCAAAACACCAGAGTTGATACTCAGAGGAAGTTGCTCTAAATTAATTTTGTATTAAAAAATCAGCAAGGCAAGAAACGGAATAAGCATGTAATTGTAAAAGCTAGACATAAAAATAAAATTACTCACAATAAAGTTTCTTTTATCGCTCCAGATAAAAGTGAAATTTTATTGTTAAAAAGTGTATGTTTGGGGGAAAAAATTGGCCATGTCAGGATACCAACAAAAGCACTTCTGCTTTGTATAACTAAGTAAATGAGAAATAAAACCCAAACAAACACTTTAAGATTGAAAATCAAGGCCATGCTCACAAACACAGAAAAGATGATAAATCTATAACAACACAATACTGTCATAAAATCAAAACTTCAGATGAAATGAATAATCTTTAGGCTAAAAAAAAAAAAAACGAAAAGACCCAAAATAACTCAAGAAAAGATACAAAATGTAAGCATCCTAATAATCACAAAGTAAGTAAAACATATAGCTCCTCTCTAAAAAACAGATTAAAGCAAAAAGCGTTGGGGGCATGCATGGCTCAAGAGGGAAAACACTTTCCTAGGAAGTAGAGGACCCTGAGTCCAAACTTAGTACTGTCAGAAAAATCAACTGAGCATGTAACATTCCAAGCATCTGCTCTTGGAATCTGTGTTCTAGTAATAATTCAGGGGAGGAAAAAAATACAGACAACAACGAGAAAAAAGCAAAAGGTTTCTCCTACATAATCATACATACTCAGAAGCAAGGATTATGTGATGTTGGGGTGGGGGGAGGGGAAGTGACCATCCACGAAAATACCATTTGTGGTCTTGAAATGGGGCTAGTATCCTAGAATGTCTGGGTGGACCCCACTGTAAATTCAGACCTCCTCATGAGAGAGAGGCAGCAGGTCAGAGACAGAGAAGAATACTGAAGACCTGTACTCCTGTGAGATGGAGGGGGGCATGGGGAGTCCTGGGACCCAGACCGGCTTCCTGGGAGTTGGAAAGGGACATCTATTCCACAGAGGCCTCTAGGGGGAACCAGCTCTGCTGAGAGCTTCAGTCTAGGACCTCTCTCTGACTTCAGTCACTCCCTTTGTGCTAATTCGTTATGATAGCAACAGGAAACTAACACAGATGGGACCAGCTAAAGCTGGAGGGAGGGCAAGGTTTGTAAGGATCGTCCACATCCATCCCAGGGGACCACCCGGAGGCAAGCAGACACGTGAGAAAGATTATTATAAGATTTATTAGAGGGGCCATGTTTCTCAGGAGAAGGAGCACACAGCACCCATCCCTATCCAGGTAGCAGGAGTGGGGGGGAGTGAGCTCAGGTGGGTCTGGGGGGGGAGAGGGAGGGGCCAGCTATATGGCCGGAACTCTAGGGCTGGGAGGAGTTCAGGTCAGGGTGGAGCTGAGGACAAAGATGGGGATAATACTAACATTCTCCGCTCTGTTGTTGAATAAAAATAGGGGTACCAGGCTGGGGGTATGAGTTTCTTCCGGAGCTACTTCCTGCCATAAAAGGGCAAATTAGTCAGGGGTCTCTGATTTGTTTTTCGGCCAGGTACCATCCAAGAAGCATCTGCCTGACAGCTTGGTTGGTAAAGGTCCTTATCTTTAACATGACAATAGTTATCTAAAATACAAGACATAATTAATAAAAGGCAAAAATCGCTGTTAGCAGCCCAAGAGAGGAATAAGCCAAGGAGGGATTGATTCCCAGAAGGGGCTATCAAAGACCTGAAATTGCCTTTTCTGTCTCAGGCTGAAGACATAGCATGGTACCTGACTCCCGGCATCCTGGAGGAGGGGGACTAAGACTTTTCCTGCTTTAGGATCACAGTAACCTGAGGAGGAGGTAGCAGAGATATTTAAAGGTACCAGAGCCAACCAGTGTCATGGGCTCTTTTGGCTACTTCCTGCTGGCCTGGGGGCATCAAGGAATCCCTGGAGCTGGGGTCTTAAGGGTCCAGGTCTGTGCTGGGCAAGGCAGGGCAGTGTAAGTGATGTCCCCAGTTGCCTGTAGGAACAGGATGGCCTTGACTTGTTCCCAGGTGGTGTCCTGAATGGGGGGCTGTTATCCTGTTAAAAGAAACTTTTGGAAAGGTCAGGCAAAAAGCTGACAAGGTGGCAAGGTCAGTTAACATGAATGACATTGGAGAACACACATTGGCCATGGGCCAGAAACGTTCCATTTGGAGTATAAGCCCAGTTGTGGCCCATTACAGGGGAGGAGGAATAACTGGACTTGGGGCAGGAAGAGGGTGTCTGGGGTTTTGGCAGGTGGGTAGGGGAGAACATAATGGACTTGTTGTGAGTAACCAGTCAGAGGCTACTATAAATAAATAGCAGGTAACAAAGGCAAGATTGTGTCTTTCTGTCCACTTAGAAGGAAGACAGGTGTGGACATGAGGTGGGCAAGCAACTATTTCTCTTGATCTCCCAGCTCTGATTAATTTTGCGAGGACAAGTGTAAAGTCCATGTAGAATGTTATTTCCTCTTACTCGTCTCCACAGTTTTCTGTTGTCAGGACTGACCTCATCCTGGAGCTGGGGGGGGGGGAGGGGGGCTCTCAGCATTCATTGCTGGGATAGCTTGTGCCAGTTGGCATTCACAAAATATGAACTCAAGGCTTGGGCACTGTCCAGAGCACTTCTACTCAAGGCTAGTACTCTACCATTTAAGAGTTACAATGCCATTTTCAGCCTTCAGCTGGTGGTTCTCTCAAGCCATGCCTCCAGTCTGGCTCTATGCCAATTAGTTGGGAGATGGAGTTTTAGAGGGATTCTTTGTGCCTGGGCTGGCTTTGGCAACAAGGAGATAAATGGAGATACAGGTTACCTATAATTTGTTAACAGTTGACTAACAATTACTTGCCAGAGTTTGGTAATAACAAAATGCAGTAGACATTTTTAAATTGCAACTGATTGGCACTCTGAGTACTGCCCATTGCCTCTGGGCAACCTGCTTAAAATGGCTTATAAGCCAGGTGCTGGTGGCTCATGCCTGTAATCCTAGCTACTCAGGAGGCTGAGATCTAAAGATCACAGTTCAAAGCCAGCCCTGGCAGGAAAGTCCATGAGACTCATCTCCAATAAACCACTCTGAAAATCAGAAGTAGTGCAGTGGCTCAAGTAGTAGAGTGCTAGCTTTGAACTGAAGAGCTGAGGGACAGCGTTCAGACCCAGGGTTCAAGCCCCATGACCAACAAAAAAAAATGGCTTATATACAACATTTAACTTTTAACAAAGGTCTTTTAACAAAGACCTTTTCTTGGGCTACAGCAGCATAGCCTGTTTAGTACTCTGATTTGTAAAAGCATTTTTCTAGATGGCTGAGGAACCTGATCTCTGGTGACCCCAATAATGCCTACCTGAGTTGGCCTTTAGACATATCTTAATAGGGACATAATCTCAGGTCCACAAACTCTCTTTCCTTAATATATGAATTTATGTGGCTGGTACCACCTCAAAAATTACTGCCAGTTAGGACTTTGAGCAGATATAGGGGGGGTGGGATTTAAATCATCCCTCACATTTTACAACCTTACTTTTACTTCCCACTATCACAGATGACTGGCAAGTACTTTCCCAGAATGAGGTAGATAGACATGGGCATTAGGAAGACATGCTTACAAACTACCTTCCCATGACCTCCCAGCTCTGATCAATTCTTTTGAAGAGCCAAGCACAGGTATCTCCAGGATCTGACAACATCTCTGCCATCTGGTGAACAGTGGCATTGTAACTGCTTCTGGATGCTCCATCATTGCTCAGGTCCCAGGAGTGTCTTTCTCCATGCTGGGATGAATGCACCATTGGCATTTTCCTTGATTCATCACTGGACTTGAACTCAGGGTTTGAGTGCTGTCCCTCAGCTCTCCAGCTCAAAGCTAACACTCTGCCACATTAAGCTCCAAAGCAACTCTGCTTTTCAGCACTCTGCTGACATATTTGAGAAGATAATATCACAGGGACCTTTCTCTGCCCAGGCTGGTTTTGAACTGCAGTTCTTAGATCAATGAGTCTTTACTAACAGCCACTATATTCCAATTAAAAGCAACAAAGATGGTCATTAGAAGTAGTTTCATAAGCATGGTCTTTCCCTGGAATTTATTAAGGGCCAAAGTTACATCTGAAAAATTTGTAAGAATCCTTTACTGTGGGCCTGCTGGAAACTTACAAAAACAACCTATAAGGGAAAACTGGAATAAACAATCATTTTTTGTAATCCTAATTTATCTTTTTCTACTTTGAAAGAAACATTTAGGAAAATTTTGCCTTTTTAAATTTTGTCTAGAAAGCCAGCTACTTCCCACTACTTCCCAGAATTTTTACAAAGGGGATGCCATTTTTAATCCCTTTTCCCAGTGTCACTTTAATTTGCATTTAAATGCCCTATTGAAATACTGGGCAACACTCATTACCTCTTACCCAAGGGTTTAGACTGGCCTTTTTTCTGCAGTCTGAGTTACCTTTAGGAAATGAGCAGTTTTTTCTTAGTGCAAGAATTACAAGCACTAGCACCATACCAAGAATCTAGACTTAGCAGCTTTTGCCTTTTTAAAAATACCTTCAGGGGCTAGGAAGGTAGCTCAGTGGTAGAGTGCTTGCTTCGTATGCATGAGGCCTTGGGTTCAATTCCTCAGCACCACATAAGAGAAAAAGCAGGAAGTGGTGCTATGGCTCAAGTGGTAGAGCCCTAACCTTGAGCTGAAGAGCTGAGGGGCAGCACCCAGGCCCAGAGTTCAAGCCAGTCCCACAACTAACAAATATATATATATACATCCATCTTTTGCCCACTGACACATTTCTAAGAGTCATAGCACCAAAATAGTTATACCAGCATCAGAGTAACGAAAGATTTTGTTTTTTAGTTGAAGGCCTCACATATTTTAATGAATGGGATTGTTAAATAGATTACAATACATCCGTAATGGGGAAAAAAAGGCATACCACTAAAGAATAAGAAAGAATTTAAAGCAAATCACTATGCACTAATATGAAGAGATCTTCCTAGCACATTGCCAAGTGATGAACTCAAGTTGCATAATCATGTTTTCTGTGACTCCCATGGAAAGCAGTTTAAAGATGGCTCCCCAGTGACCCCCAAATTCACATCTGTGAGTTTCCTGAGTGTAGGCTGAACCTAGTAAGTCACTTCTAATAAATAGAATAATTTCACATTGGATGGATACCTTATTCTATTGTTGCACCTAATAATTAAATTCTGCATATAATATTTTTTCATTGTTTATTTCATATTCTAACAATTAAATGTTAGTGATAATTATTAATTATTTTAATGTTCTAATAGTTGACTACTGGGTATATTATATTTGATATTTAGATGCCCAATAAATATAATAATAGCTAGTAAATACTGAATCATCTAAACAGTTATCATTTCTAAGGTCAGAAAGACAGTGCCTCCTCCTTGCTCACTGTAAGCTAAGCTGCAATGAGCTGCCAGATAGAGAAACAAAGAACTAAGTAGCTGGCAAGTTAACTGGGGCCTTCAACCCTAGCTGCACAACGAACTGAGTCTGCAATAGCTGTGTGGATTTCTAAGCTCCTTGGTGTTCAGGACTAAGTTCAGGGAACAGTATGTATCTTGAATCTGACCATTTTTCTTTCTTTTTTATTCTGATACTTCCACCATCAGGTCAAACTGCTGCTCTCCTGGGCTCACCGGCTAGTGCCTTTGCTGGCCTCTCATGGTCCAACTTCCACACTTGTCTGACCAGAAATGACTTTTACTCTTCCATCAAGAAAAGTATTTTATCGTTTGTAAGGAAATGGATTGGACGGGGCGGGGCGGGGGGGCGCTCGCACACAGGGCCCGGGGAGGGGGACATTATGTTGAGTGAAGTCAGACTCAGAGAGACAAAGGACACATGGGTTTTCTCTCATAGGTGGCTATTAGATCTAAAGTATAAACATATATAGAAACTTGTGCAGGGTCACATGCATAAATACACAAACAAATTGACTAAAGTATAATATATGCAGGGGAGGATTTTGATGGTGTAACTCCTTTGAATAAGTGACTTACAGTTTAACAAAATGTATACCAGAAAGCTGAGGTGTCGGGTGGTGAGGTCCAGGGGAGGGATAGAAGACAAATACAGAGAGGAAGGGTGGATGAATACAGTCCTAATATTCAATGTATGCATGTGAACACGGAACCTGGTATCTTGAGGATGAGTGGGGTTGGGAGAGATGGGGGGGGAGAATGATGAAGGCAGGGACACGATCAAGATGCCTTGTGCCCATCAACTGGTATGTGGAATGAAAACCCCTTTGCACAATTAGATGTGGGGAAAAAATAATAAAAATAAAACCTCTCTTCCCAAAGGCCAGTGTGATCTTTTGCTTTCACCTGTATTTTGTAATGATCACAGATTTAGAAAAATAGAATAAATAGAATGAAGAATGTTTGTATAACTTTCTCTAGAACTGGGCCCCAAAATAATAATAGTTAATAATAATAATACCCTTCCATTGACTTATCATGACCCCACCTCCAGCACCACTGCTGGTACGGGCAGTTTTCTTGAAGTCTCTGAGGCAGCTCATTGTGGACTGGCCTTTCCCCCACGACCTTCAATAGCTCAAGTGGTGTCATTCAGGCCAAGGGTCTCCAACTCACTGTCTGTTATGCTGCTTCCCCTGCCATGATTTTTACAAGAACAGACATTGAAAGATGGAACGCTCTTTCAGTCCATGATTTTTTAACTGCATTCAAATAATGTATCAATTGTTCATTTATGGATTCAAGAATCTGCAGTCTTCCAGTTCAATGAAAATGATCTTCTAAGGATCTCTCTAGATTTCACCAGGAATCATGGGGACATACCCTAGGACATCGTGTGGACTGTAATCATGACATGGTCAAAACTAGAAAGAAATGACTACACGATTTAAGGTTTTCAGTCATTTGTCTAGAGTGCCATGGTGAGCTGTCCCTACTTCAGGTGACAATCTTCCTCCTGCCCACAGTCAGTAACAAGCATTACATGTTTGAGGAAAACAGCAACATCCCGTGCTAATATGGGGTAGTGGGACTCCATCTTCTAGGTGCCATTACCCTGTAAGAAGGCCCTACTCAAATTCTTGCTCACTGTTCATAGCAGCAGCCTGGCATCTTTAAGACCTCATCTGAATGTTCAGCTCAACCTCACTTGATTTCAAGGTTGACAGTGTGTTCTTAAGAGCCATCTCCACCCCGTATAATTATCAAGCTGGAGAAAGGCTTGAAAAGAAATAAAAGAAGACTAACACCCCTGCACCAGCTGTGAAGGAAATGGGGGAAAAGGTACAAGCAAGGGGACCTTCATATATGTTATAAAGTATATGTATTATATTAGAGGGCATATAGATTATTAAACTCATGAACAATCTTATAGTAAAAGTGCTTTTAAAAATGTTTTGTTAGGTGGTACCTGCCTGTAATCCCAGCACCTGGGAAGCTGAGACAGGTGGATCGTGAGTTCAAGGCCAAACTAAGCTAGAAAACAGAGCCAGCCCTCTCTCAGAAAATAAAGCTAGGGGGGATGGCTCAAGCCTGCGAGCCTAGAAACTAGGGAGGCAGAGATTGGGGTACTGCGGTTCAAAGCCAAACCAGGCATTAAGGTTGTGGCATACTCCATACAGCCAACAGCTGTATGCAGTGCCACGCACCTGGCATCCCAAGCTACGATGGAGGCGCCAAGTCTAGGCTCAGTGGTGCCTGTCTATTATCCCAGCAACAAAGAGATGTACAAATAGGAAGATCACAGTGGCAAGCCAGCCCAGACATAATGCCAGACCCCAAAATAACCAACACACAAAAGGACTGGGGTAATGGCTGAAGTGTCAGAGAAAGGTCACCAAGTTAAAGGGGGGGGAGCCTTATTGATAAGGTAATCTTATCAATTGGTCAATTGGACTATAATCAAGAAAATCCAGAGCCTCTGCGCTGGAATTACAGGCATGAGCCGCCAGTGCCTGGCTTTACCATTTTATTTTATTTAGTAGTAGTAGTAGTAGTAGTAGTAGTATTTTGCAGGTGAAGGCATGAAAAGCATAAGTAATTCCCCAAGTTTACAACCGGGGTAAGATTTCAATCTAGTCTGGCATCAAATCAAGTGTTCTCCAGCACTCCCACACAGAGACTCAATGAACCCAAAATTAAGTAGGGATTTCAGGCAGAAGACATGGGTAAGTGTACACCAGGGGTTCCACTGGCCTAAACCACACCTGCTAATGAAGAGTCGACTCTCTCAGGAGAACCCACATGGATTCCCAAACTACCCCTTGTGTGGGACTCACTTTTTGTCTGGCTTTGTAAGCTCCCACATGGATTCCCAAACTACCCCTTGTGTGGGACTCACTTTTTGTCTGGCTTTGTAAGCTGAGGCTAACCAAGACAAAAGATAGAAAACCAGACACAGAGTGGCGCTGTTGCTCAAAGTGAGAGAGCACTAACCTTGAGCAAAAGAGCTCAAGGACAGTGCCCAGGCTCTAAAGTTCAAGCCCCACAACTGATAAAGAAAGAAAAAGGGAGAAAGGGAGGAAGGGAGGAAGGGAAGAAAGGAGGAAGGGAGGAAGGGAGGAAGGGAGGAAGGGAGGAAGGGAAGAAGACCCAGACAAAGAGATTGCTTCAATAAACTATCAACCAACCAAAGCAGCTCACTGTCATTTTGTTTTGTTGTGTTGTGTTTTCTAGGAGTAGCTTTTGGCCATATGGAAGTGATTACCAGCCATCTGCCCCTTCTAGGCTTCCATTTCCTCTCCACAGCCCATTCTTCAAAAACTCAGTAGCTCCCTCTCTACATTTGTAAATGCTGTGGACTGTGGATAAAAATCCATGCTTACTTTCTACTCCAAACCCCATCCAAAAGCTCACTTTAATCACCCCCAGATGTTGCGCTCGCTTTTGCTTAGCTTGGCACACAACTTCAGAGGGAAGGAAAAGAAAAATCTTTATTTTATATTTCAATTGTAGATTGTTACAGACTAAATAAAACGCCAAATTGTTATTGGAAACAACACAGCCACTGTAATAACGACAGTCGACATCTCATTTTTTACAATTATAATTTTGTCTGGCATTTGGCTCACTCAAGATGGTTTCCATATTTTACAAAGGGCCTTCTTTTTGTTGTTGTTGTTTAATCCACTGCTTCCATATGAGGCCATAGAACTTCAGCTTTTATTTTTATTATACATTCTTATACATTTGGCAATTTGAAATTATGGCACTGTATTTAGTGATTAAATTGGGGTTTCTTTCCATCCTCTGGGTTCATGTTCTGATGTGCATTATCCTTTCAATTTCCTTTAAAAATACTCATTAAACCCACCCGAAAGACCACCTCATACATATCTAATACCTCAGTGAATTCGTCTTTCTCTTTTATTTTTGATTTCTTAACTAAAAGCCATGAATACTAAAACATTCACTCTGAATTAGATTTACAGTTCACCATTATTAACTCTATGGGGGAAGAGCAGAATTTTCTGGCTGACTATGAATTGCTGATAGACTTTCTACTTATCTCAAGAACTTTGGCATGAGTGCTTAATATTCCATTTCTCCATGTGTATGTACACACACACATCTGTCAATACTGAGGCTTGAACTCAACTCTTTGACTTGGCTTCTTTGTAGGCTGGTAATCTACAACTCAAGTCACTCAGTTCCACTTACGTGGCGATAAGAGTTTCATGGACTTTGCTGCTGGGGCGGGCTATGAATAGTTCATCTTCCTGAGTAGCTAAGATTACAGGTGTGAGCCACCAGTGCCCAGCAACACCTTGTTTCTTTAGAATATAACTCCTCTAATGAAATCTAAGCCTACCTGATTCACAGAAACACTCAAATTTTCTCATAAGTTTCTTTCAGCTTTTACTTTCCTTAAGGCTAAATGACAAACTTTACTCCTTAAGACCACCAAGTCCCAGACTTACCAAACATTGACCTTGCTTCTTCAAAAGTAGCTATACTTGCTAAATATGAACTTGCTTCCAATTCTAACATGTTAAAGCAAAAAAAAAAAAATACACCTGTGGGGCTCACACCTGCAATCCTGGCTACTTAGGAGGCTGAGATCTGAGGATTACTGTTTGAAGCCAGCCTCAGGAAGGAAAGTCAGTGAGACTCTTATCTCCAATTAAAAAAAAAAAAAGCTGGAAGTGGTGTTGTGGATCAAGTAGTAGAATGCCAACCTTAGGCCAAAAAGCTCAGGCACAGTGCCCTAGCCCTGAGTTGAAGCCCCAGGACTGGAACAAACAACGACAACAACAAAGTCAGTTTGGGTGGTTATTGTGTGATTCAACATGTGGAGTTCATCTTGAAGATAAAAATTCTTCTCAGATTAAAAGAAAATGACCTGAGAAAAAGCCTATTCCACTTCCCTGGAATCATTTCTACTCATACCATAACTGATTTGGGATTGTCAGGTGCTAGTAGCTCATGCCCATAATCCTAGCTACTCAGAAGGATAGGATCCGGAGAATGGGATTTTTTTAGTCCTGTTGAGGCATCTCTTCAATAACCAGCAAAAGCAAGGGCAACACTATAAGCATTGCTCAAGTGATAAAGTGCCAGTCAATATTGCCTAAACCTACAAAAAAAAAACTGCACCCACCAAAAAAATGATTTGGTCAAGTATGGTGGCACACTTATAATCCCAGCTGTGGTTCAAGGACAGTACAGGCTGAAAAATAAGGTAAGCTGAGCACTGGTGGCTCACCCCTATAATCCTAGCTACTCAGGAAGCTGAGATCTGAGGATCACAGTTTGAAGCTAGCTCAGGCAGGAAAGTCTGTGAGACTATCTCAGACTATCTCCAATGAATCACCAGAAAGCCAGAAGTAGAGCTGTGGTTCAAAGAGGTACAGCACTAGCCTTGAGCAAAAAAGCTTAAGGATAGTGCCCAGACCCCGAGTTCAAGCCCCACGACCAATGAAAAAAAATGAGAGGGGGGTAAAAAAAAGCAAAAGGTCCAGGAGTATGGCTCAAATTATAGAATAATTGCCTAGCAAGCATGTGGCCCAAAGTTCAAGCTTCAATAGCTTTAAAAAAAAACTATTATTTACATGTACTTATTTTGCTCTTCCCTGATTTTGTTCTTCGTCACATGACTATTTATTTGAGTCGAACACTTCATGTTGCTCAAGAGACATGTATGTTCAACAGGAAGAGCATCAATATCTACGAAACCAGAGCCAATGTTTAAAGTCAAGGTAGGTAAAGAAAGTTGTCTTGACTTCACCCTGTTTTCCCATGCAAGGGAAATCCCGAAATCCCTACTCATCATGAGGAAGAAAATTTACCTTCCCAAATTATCTTATCACCTATATTTATAATCCCACATCAAAGCCAATTAATAAACCCATTGAAGACCCAAGTGTACTTTCTCAAGTTAAGGTCATACATGTGTATTTTATGTAACTAATACCATCTGCTTTGATTTAATAGGAACCATTGGTGGCTAACACACACACTCTCTCTCTCTCTCTCTCTCTCTCTCTCTCTCTCTCTCTCTCTTCCTCAGTCTTTCAAGGTAGAAAAGGAAGTAGGGCTTTTACCCTTTGGTCTTTAGACTCTGTCATCAAACAATAGGGACACATGTGAAGCCAGGACAAATCACAAGTCACCCCAAGAATGAACACAGTTTTCAAGGTGCTAAAGGCTTTTTCCTACGTTAGGCCATTGCCACTGTGTAAATGCAATGGCTCTAAAACATCCTGCCAAGACACACCCGCATCCTCTGAAGGAGGCCGAGGAGCGCAGGTCCCGTGCTCTCCAGAGCCGTTTCTCTATGTTCGTGTGGTGCCTGTAGTCCATTGTTGTCCCTCAAGTGTGCACAGCTCACTGCTGGGCCATTAGCAGGAAGGAATAGAGTGGCTGCCTTTCTAAGAAAATGATGATGCACTTTCTGGAACATTCTTCAGATGCCTCAAGACCCTAGCTTATCAACTGCATATCTGATTCTAATTCCAGCCCCCACCTCTCCCCGGCCCCCCACCCCCTCCAGCTTTCCCCACCCCCCTTGCAGCCAGACTCAGAACAAAGGCTTAAAAGGTGTGAAAACAAGCAACTTTTTTTTTTTAAAGTCAACTGAAAAGGTGATATTTCAGCACATGCAAACCATTCTTTTACCAGGGTTCTACTTAAGGGAAATGGAGCACGTTTTCACACAACAGATATGGACAAAATCAAAGAACCTAACTCCAAAATTACTGCTTCCACAGAATGTTTAAATAACTGGAATATTCCACTTGCCAACCTCCCATACAAATGGAACAATTATTTCCCAGGCTTGTACCACCCTAAAGACTAGGATCTGCCCAACAGTTCTTCAAAGTAGGTTGTTCCTGAGAAAATTCCAAAATCGACAGCTGAGATGAGAAACCCTGAAGAAACCAATCTGTTTCTTTAACCCACCCAAGGGATTCATTGTTCCTAATTCCTCCAGCTTTGTTTTTGTTGTCTTCATCCAATCAAAGTAGACTCTGCCTTCCTGGAAGCTAATATTCATCTCTGCTTATTTCTGGTGCCCTGGACAAAAACCCCTCCTCCCCATTGCTGCAATGCTAGTTCTCATTCTTAGTGCTTATTGGACAGTGATGACCTCCACTGTGTGCGGCACCCCATGAGCGTGAGCCCAACCCCACAGTGACCTTCTCCCCCTACACCAAGCAGCCAAGGAACCATGAGCTCCTCCATATGGCTTTGCAGGTTACCATCCTTTCCCAAAAGTGATTACAAAGCATCGATCACCAGTACTCATACTTCACTCTGTGTGAGTCTCTAGTCCTTTTCTGAAATTAGGTTTGAACAGAAGCAAACCCTAATCACTTCTGGGCCTTTTGGCTAAGATCTAATGCAGAAGCAAACCCTAAACATACAAAGGACAGTCTGGGACCAAACGGAAAAGCTTTGACTAGTTCACAGTTCTCCCCAAGAACAAGCAGTCCTTCTTAAAAGGTTGTACTGAGTTCCTCCCTTCAGCCAAATGGAAAGACTGCAAGTGGTCTGGAAACCATCGTTTCTACTATTTACAATTCAGACATGTTTGACTGAAATTTAAAATTAATCCTTTCAACTGCCATTTCCTATGAGCTAAAAAAAAATATTTGTATAATATCTCCGTGTAAAATAATGTCACCTCAAAGTCTGTTTAATTTCACATTTTTTTGAATAATGTGTTCAAACATCCCCGCTCAATGCAAAACTTTAAACAAGCTGGATTGAAAGATTTTTTAATAAGATTTGGGGAATGAAATCACCAAGTTGCCTGGGTAGATTTTTTTTTAATAGTCTATTTGAGATTGCTCAATTTTATCATTTTTAAATGAAGTACCATGAATCCGGTGGACAGTTGAACTGCGTCAGTCCAGCCTTCACGGGTATGGGTGTCCTTGGCTACAATACATTTTCTCATGGATGTGATGTTTGAGGAGTGTAATCACAATGTGTTTTGGGAAGGTTTTCACTGGGTTTCTTCCATTCTGTCAGAATTGGAATATTTAGCCACTGTCAGTAGATCCATGAATTTGAGATGTTGTTGTTGCTGTTGGCCAAAATGATTCTGCCTGACATTTCCTTCACTGGGATTTCATTGTTCTATTACCTTTTAGTAGTTGTACAAGGGATTTCAATTCCCTGGGTCAGTTTACAAGTACATCCTATCCTGACTGTCACCCCTCCCATCATTCTCCAGACTCCTCCATCTGCCTCAACCTCGCCCTCAAGTTACCTGGTCCCATTTTCACATCTGGACATGGACTATCATGACTGTGTTCACCCACCCTTCCTCCTTGGATTTTAAAAGATAAATGCACAATTGCAATCGGCGATGTTACTTCTACCACGTACTAAAATGTTTTTCAAGTGCTACCTTCTGTTCTATGAAGGAAAAAAATGCATTTCTAATATATATACATACATATTCTGCCTCACAATTTTACAAACATCCTCTGAAACTGTCCTCCCATTATTTCAACCCAGCTAATGGCCATCCAACGCAATTCTGAGAAAACATCAAGTAAAGGATGAAAACCTGCAAAGTGAAAGACCATATTCAGATCATGGAGGCAAAGCTCTTCTTTATTCTGCTAAATACTCAAAATTCTCCCTCCAGTGGCTATAAGAACTTCTATATAGGAAATATTTAATAATCCTCTCATGACACGGGGCATAGAACCTTCTAGTACCCAGACCAATTCAACATTGCAATCATCAGAAGTTAATAATACAAGGATTCTAAGTAGTAAAAACCATCTTTCAGTAAGGACACTTAAGTAACATCTAGAACTCCCCAACCTATGAACAGAGATTGTGAAACGACCTCCTCCTCCTCCTCCTCCTCTTCCTCCTCCTCCTCCTCCTTCCTAGTCAAATAAAGCAATGGGAGAGAATAAGGAACAAAGATACCTAACTGGTTGTGATTGATTAACTGTAAACACCACTGCACTCAGACCAGCCAAGAGTTATATTGCTTTTGTCGCTTAAAAAAAATAACCAACACTATAATTTACTGTGAAATATTCTTTTAAATCAAGGCTCACGACTTGTGTTTTCCAACCTAAATGTATTTTTGCATTATGGATAATTCCTTCTCAGACCTCAGCAGTATAAAATATTTCTCCCCTCTGTGTTCCCTGCTATGACCATTTATTTGGTCAGGACTTGTACTGCCTTGTCTTATTCGTTTTAATACATGCATACATATTATCTGCTATATAAACACTCAAGAACAGTGTGTCTTAAATATCTTTCTCCTTCGGGCTCTTGTACAATGGTAGTATTCTAGCATATCACATATCTCTGCCCCTTCTGTTTGAATCAACTGGTTTTTTTCCCATGACTTGTCAAGTTTACCCTTGCCTGCATTATCCTATTCCATATCTAATGCTATTTCTAAAGAGATACTGGCCAATCAATAGGCAGTGATCTATACATGGTCATACGATAGTTAGATTTCCAGTTTATAATCTGAAGCCACTATGATCTGTGCATTTCCAGAGTATAAGCAAGTATGGCATGAAAAATTAATTAGACAGCTAAGCAAAGTATCTGACAGTTAACTCCAGATATGGTTTTGATTTTTGTTTGTTTGTACAGATATTGGGATTTAAACTCAGAGCCTTTGTGCTGTCCCTAGCTTTTTTTTTTTTCCTTTCTTTCTTTTTTCAAGGTTAGGACTCAACCACCTGATCTACAGCTTCACTTCCAGCTTTTTAGTGATTAATTGGAAATAAGAGTCTCTCTAACTCATCTACCCGGGCTGGTTTTGAATCTCCACCCTTGGATCTCAGCCTCCTGAGTAGCTAGGATTATAGATGTGAACCACTGGTGCCCAGCTAGGCCTCAGTTTTAATAACCCCAGAATATGAAAATATGTTCATCTTTCAGAACTGTACCAACAGGGTCAGTATATGGACTCATTTCACTAGAGAAATCCACTCTGTGGGAATATATAAGCCTAGGCAATTCAAATTCTGCATGCAAGATTTTAGAAAATACTATGAGAGTTAACTTCCCCATGTGCACAGACAGATTTTCTGTGAACTACTGCTTTTGATGGACTCGTGTGGCTGTGGGTATATTTGGTGTATGTGTCCCAGTACTTGGATTAGAACCCAGGACTTCCAGCTTTCCTGTGTGAACCACACTTCTACTTCTGGCTTTTTGCTGGTTAATTCAAGATAAGAATCTCTTGGATGTTTCTGCCCTGGCTGGCCTTCAAACTGTAATCTTCAAATCTCAGTTTCCTGAGTAGCTAGGGTTTCAAGCATGAGTTACTAATGCCTCGCTCCAAGTATGGATTTCTAGGACAACAATCCAAATAAACTCAAAAGTCACACTAATTACTTAAGAAATGGTAGCAAAGTTGCTCTAATCTATATTTGGACTCAAGGGCTGGGATTCAGTCATTGTTCTGTGACTACCCTGAGCAGGGGAGACTTGAATCAGCCATTTAATCTCTCCATGTGTACTCTCTCAGATCTAGAGAAGAAACTTCTGCCAGCTGTCGACCCCTATGCCAGAGACAGAGATATTGAAAAGCCAATTTAGAGAGCAAGAAGTTTCTTAACCTTGGAATGTTCAGCATCCCAAGCCCGATAATCCTTTGCTGCAGTTTTATGGTGGGTTATTCTACAGCAGGGCTATCCTCATCCACCAGATGCCCAGTGAGCACGCACACTTATCAGTGTATTTATAAAACCAAACGTCAAATGTCAGAAGGAGGAGAACGTCACCGAGGATGGGTTCGCTAAATGACTGGGGAGAAAGCCTTCCTTAACATCAATTATATAATGATCACTTGCTAGGTAGCCAAGTCAAATAAAGCTTGATTCACATCCTCCCACAGAGCAGACAGGCAGATCAGTGTTCACAGACAGGGCAAACAGTGGCCCGGGCAGGTGAGGATATTGAAGAGCAGTTAGACATTGAAGAGTAGAAGCCATAGGAATCAGTGGTGGGGAGTGATGGAAGCAGAGAAACACAGTTCTTCCTATGGCGACCGTGCTTAATTATTATTTATTGCCAAAGTGAAATGTTTTCCATTAAAAAAAAAAAGACATTTCCCAAAAGCCATCTCATACCATATAAGTGTTCATGAAATAAACATTGGCTTCCCTGTGGATGCTTTCCTTTTAACCAGTGGAGGACTGCACTTAGATGAACTACTGCATTTCTTCCATTCCAGTTGCGCTCCAGTCCCAGAACGATGGAGACCGCCCCAGGTCAGCGAGCCCCAGCCCTACCGGGACCTGCACACTCTTCATGCCCGTTTCCACCAACACCAGTGGCAGCACCCCTCCCACCCACACCTGCGCTCTTCATTTCACTCACTGAAGTGCACAGTATTTTAACATTGACCCCAGAGTTTTGTTCAATGGCAATTTTGGAAAACCCAAGTCAAATGTGTTTTGAACGAACGCTGAGAGAAAATGAGACTTCTTAACCCTGGGTAAGAAAACCCCTTTCCCCTCTGACCAGGCATTCTCTGCATGTGAGATGCTCAGAGGCGGCTCTGTTAGTTGGTCTTGCTTCCACACAGTGGGGGGGGGGGGGGGGGGGAGGGAGGGAAGGGGACATGAAACAACACTCTTATCATCCCGTGACACTTTCTACTGGGCACCCAGGGCTCATCAGAGGAGGGCTAATTAACAGCTAATGGGTCCAACGAGAAGCAGATGAAGTTCATGGGCCTAACCACATGGATTTCTGATCTAATGCTGTTTGCCAATACATGTTCCCTGACCCCCCCCAAAAAAAATATATGACAGGCTTCCAGTTTTTAAGAGTTTAGACTCCTCCTGACGAAGCAATGACTCCTGTGTGGAAATACCCAAATTCAAGTAACAAAGGCAATTTCTGAGAGGATCAGAAATAGAAACCATTATTAAGAGTATAAAAACATTTGAGTTACTTGAGAATCCACATTTCTAAGAAAGGCAGCCTTATTAACCGACATTTGCTCAATAGGCAATTTTCTCCATTTAATTTTCATAAATAGATCATTTTGAAATGTATTTCCCCTAACAAAGGCTGCACATTAACAACAAATGATACAACATCTTCAAATTTTAATTAATGTCAAGAGCTTTATTTTGCTTCCAGCCAACTTACTGAAACATGCTATTAATATAATTTAATTTAACGGGATTGGCATTTGTTTTCTATTTTTTAAAAAAAAATGGTGGTTCAGAAATTTTGGCCCTGTCAACATCATTTAAACATTCCTGTTCCATGCCTTCATATAATAAATTAAATCAGCATTTTAATTGTGCCCATGCTTTTGTGGTTCCTGGCAGCATCGAAAGATTCTCTGTGAGCACATGGCTCTCCTCACCGCCCCCCATTACAAAACCCCACTGAGTGATTAATTGCTAGTCTGGAAGATATAAATATGTCTCTCAATGAAGACAGTATGGACTGCTGGAGGCTCTTGCCTTCCACATCTCCACGGGGCGTCTTAGCTGAGCAGACATCCTCCTAATTCAAACAAGACTCTGGCTCCAGCACACACAGACAGCTCCACTATCATGTACTGTCCCTTGATTGGACAACCCATTTGTTTTAATTAGCATCATTTTGTACATGCCCAGGAATCAGAGGGAATTGAGCTTTCTAAGGCGAGAAGTTATAGAAATTCCTTTAAGAACTGATTGCCATAGAAAGAAGCTTGAGTTTTTACAACCCACCGGCTTTCCATGAAAAGTATTTCAGGTTACATCCTGACGTTAACCATGTTTCATGTTGCCTTAAAATTTTCATCAAGGGACCATAACTTCGTAAACAAAGATGCAAGAGGTCTATTAACCTGAGCCTGAATCACACTTCTACTGTGTATACTAAGCAGCCAGCATCATCAGTAGAATCATCAAGAGAACCTTTAAGAAATGACCACCCAATGGTAAAAATAAGAATTCCCTGAACCCCTAGAACTATTGCTCCAAGGGACAAGATAAGAAAAGAAGAAATGAACTGGGAGAGAGCAAGGGAAGGGATGACATTATCCAAAAAGAAAGGTACTCTTTACCTGACTTATGTAACTGTAACCTCTGTGTGCATCACCCTTATAATAACAATAAAAACTTTCAATGTACCAATCACTTAAAATAAAAATTGCAAGCCATCGACTAACTTGAAAATAAAGTTATCTTAATAAAAGACATCCAGAGTAGAAGCTGGCTCTTTTTAGACAAGACGGTAAGGACCTTCAACTCCTGGGTTAACAAGAAGTTAAGCACCGTTAAATATCAGTAAAGTATTGCTACCTATCAATCATTAGTCTAATAACTCTGTTGAAAGTTGTTTAGCCAGTGGAAAGCCGACTGTCATTAACTGCCACTTCTGCCCAGGGCTGCGTCTCCTAAGTTGCCTGTGGCACTTGCCCTAGCTCTCGGGGCCTTAAGCTAGACAGACTCTGAGACCAGAACACTATGAAGATTGGCCTGTTAGATGCACAGAACTGATCACCCCACACACACCCCCACTGTCAGCTACTCAGCCACACGCAAGGGCCTTGGATGACTTCTGCAGGCCTACCCGTAATTTCTATTTGAGTAGAGCAGAAGAAACCCAGCCGGCTGGTTTGTGACACTTTCACATGAGAATTCTCCTATGGAATGATCGTGACATTTACTGCCAGAACTGAATGTCTCCACACCCATGTTTAAGATGACGTGGATGGGAGGCAGTGACAGGATCACAACATGTCATTATGGAAGTTGAGAAACACAGATGTCATGTTCCTAATCATGCTATTTGAAATAAGATTTTTTTGAGGGTCCCTTAAAAAGCAATATACATTCTGCCATAGAGAAATGTCATTTATGTTCAGAGTTCTACTCAATTTGTGTTGTCTCTCTCTGTCCTGATTTTTGAACATGAATCTGAGTAGGGGTTCTCTGGTGACCTGCTAAGGTGGCCTTCATATTTTCTCTGTCCCTATAACATGAATTGCTCTTACAACTTGATTTCACCAACAGAATACACACACACACACACACACACGTGTAATATATTAATCCTGAACCCCCGGCTTCAACAGACAACTTCCATTCTCAAGTTCTTGAGCTACTGTGCCCACCCTGGCAACAAACCTAGACTAGGCTATGGGATATTGAGAGTCCATGTGAAGAAAAGACCCAGCAATGTCCCAGATCACAACTGTGGCCCTCAGAAAACCACCCATAAAACTTATTTGCTGACTACAAGGTATAAGGAACCCTAAATGAGATTAGCCAAGGTTGGGCCATACCTGAAGAACTGGCAGCTGAGCCTAGCCAAAATTCTTAATATGAAATACCATGAAGGTGATTAATCTGGTAATTTTCAATAACTGTGTTTGAGTGGTTGGTTATACAGAAATAGAAAACTGATGCAAGTTCTACAACCTCATACCTAAATCCTGCCTAAATTTTAAGCTCCAGGTGAAATTTCCCATTACATTTATAGCTGTTTAAATTAGATACTACCCAGCTCCTTTTGCCTTCTGATACTGTTCATTTTTCTATAAGAGGAGTTGGCATTCAGCTGACCAATGCCCTAATTTTTAAGTATTTATAATTCACACACAAATGTCTTGAAAGCAGAGATGATCTTTTCTACTATTTTTATTATCCAATATACTGAATATATTGTTGTACAATAAATGTTTGGTTTGATTTGGAAGTTATCTTCACTCTGCAATAAAACTTTTAAATGTCATGTGCTATTTGTAACATGTAAGTCATATTACCTTGTTTTGAAAAAGACAAACCAAAGAAAATAGGAATATGGACAGTATACACAAGTATAAATAAAAAAACTGTAAAGATGCTAATCTCTCACATAATCGGAAAAACTCAAAATTTTACCTACCAGATTATTTAAATATATTGAAGATCCTTTATTGTTAAGAATATGTGAAAATGGGCTTTTTTAAATATACTGTTGACAAGAGTCACCAAAAGTTGGCCAAAGCACAAAGAAACATAATTTTGGGGAGGCAACAGCTACCAAAGTGTTAATTAGGCACCACCCTTTCAGCTCCAACACGTTCATTACAATTTGGCTTTTAATATTAAAAGGCTGAAAAAAATCTAAGTATCTATCAATAAACCTATGGTATTCATTCAACCATACACAGGAAGCTACTCAAAATGTTGAAGAGAATGTGAGCAATTTGTACATACAGACGTGAAAGGCGGAAAGTTGAGTCCAAAAGTCAATTTGCCAAAGAACGCACATACCACCAAACTTTAAGTATACAAATGCACAGAAAGTAGTCTAGCAGGATACATGGTATAAAAACACAGCAACTGTTTAACGGAATAGAATAGTGCAGTGTGTGGGATATACTTATTTCAGTTTCCCACCGGCACACACTTAAGGGATACGTGTATAATTTGTTTCTATGGCACATACCTGAGCAGCAGAAAGATGGATTCAATTTAGGCCACAAAGGATTGCATCTTCCTGGGGGTGGTCTCCATCCTTACCTTTTTCACAGCAGCGTAGTAGCTGGCAGAGCACACAGACGGAGGGCGTACTAGCACTGGTGGCTTCTGTATCATCGCCTCCAGCACAACAGCGAAGAAGAAACACCTGGCTCTGAGCCAGGCCCCAGGTCTAGCTTCTTGGAACCACAGAGAAAAACCTCCCAAAATCTGGAATGAAAAGAATCAAAGTGAGTGACCAGGAAAAAAAAATAGCTTGCTCCCATGGACCACAGCTTTGACCCTTACAAAGACTACTGCCGAGGATGTGAGCAAAGCGTCTCTCTCCTGTGTGTGGAGGTGTGTAGTCACTGCCATTCAAGGATGGAATGATCTTCACACCCACACCCAGGAAAAGCTAGGTGGAGGATATCAAAAAGTAGCAGATAACCTAAAAGCGAAGGGGGATGTTGGGGTGAATATCGACACCCAACACATCAATATCTCAGTACCCAGAACCTTACAGGGTAACAGAGACTTCACAGATATAACTAAGGGTCTCATAAGAGGAAGGCATGGAATAATGCAAGACAAGGTATAGTGATGCACTCTGTAGACAGAGGGAGTAGGCCACGAACCAAGGAGTGTACGCAGCCTTCTTTATGAGCTGGTAATGACAAGAAATGAGACTCACCCCCTGGACAAGGAACACAGCCCTGCCAACATGTTTGGCCCCAAAAGGCTCATTTTAGAATCAGAACTTTTAAGGCACTAAAAATCTCTTGTAATTTGTTAGAGGACCCATAGGAAGGTAAAAGAAGAGGGTTTCTCAAAACAAAACAAAAACAAACCCTCTTTTTCCATATCTTGGAGTTCATTTCAATAAGTATCATTTTATATGGTCATATGTACATAGCTATTGTGCGAGGGCTGTCCTAGACATATACTAATTACTACAAATGAGGGAAAAACCATGGAGTCTATGGTTCTTTGGGTCTGGCTTACTTCCCTAATGATTCTTTCCAAGTCTTTCTACTTCTTTATGAATGGGGCAATGTCATTCTTTCTGATAGAAGCACAGAATTCCATTGTGTATATATGCCACATTTCTTTATCCACTCATCTACTGAGGGCATTTGAGTTGGCTCCAATGAATATGGTTGTGCTGGTATGGCCTTGTTTGTGATCATTTGGGTAAATGTCCAGGAGTGATATTGCTGGATCATAGGGGAACTCTATGTTTATAAGTTTTTTATTGTGAAAATACTGTACAGAGGGGTTACAGTTACATGAGCAAGGTAATGAGTACATTTCTTATCAAGCATTTTTGGCTCCTCCTTTATTTTTCCCCTACCATCCCTTCCCTCCCACTTCCACAATTACACTTCCCCCTACCTACCCCCAACCCCACCTAAATTGTAAAGTCCATTGTTCAACAGTGTCTTGCACATCTCATTGTTACAATGGGTCAACCTGTATCCCTATTTAAACATTTTGTTTTTTCCCTTCCCCTCCCCAAATTAAACACACATCAAATAGAACAAAAACAGGGGTTATACCATGGGGGAGGAACATACAAAGCAAGAAAAAAAATTACATAGTACCTAATAAATATGTTAGAAACAATAGCAAGAAAGAAAAAACCACTTGTGTCTCTATCTTGGAGTTCATTTCACTTAACAACATCTTATCTGGACATATGTACATAGCTTTTTACCTTTTCTGCTTGTCCCAGACATATACTAGTTACTGTAAATAAGGGAAACCATAGGACCTATGTTTCTTTGGGCCTGGCTTACTTCACTTAATTTTTACCAAGTCTTTCCATTTCCTAATAAATTCTTTCTGATGGAGGCATAGGTATGAACCACCATGCGTGGTTTCTCTATTTTTAAATGTTTCGGGTGAATTGAAATCCATTTGCTATGATGCTAAATATCAAAACAAGAGCCCAGGCAGTGTTCTCTCTCCTGATATGTCCCCAGCCCTTTGTCCTGTATTTCTAAATTAAAGATAGATTTCATTTTCATGTAATTATGTATGTGGTTTGTGACTGAAGAGAAATCATTAACTGTTGGTATTTTCCTACTCTTCTTCTGTAGCACATTCTGCATGAACTTCATGTATTGTAGGAGTAGTCAGAAATTTATTACATCTTCTTTGCTAATAAAGAATTGGTATTTAAAACCAAAATGTCATCCAGGTGCTGGTGACTCATATCTGTAATCGAGTCAGGAGTCTCAGATCTGAGGATCATGATTTGAAGCCAACAGGGCAGGAAAGCCCATAAAACACCAAAACAAGCCAAAAGTGGAGATGTGGTTCAAGTGGTAGAGTACTAGCTTTGAGGGAAAATGTTCAGTGATAGCACCCAGGCCCTGAGTTCAAGCCCCAGGACCAGCATCAAAACAAAAGTCTATGAGTATCAAGCACAGAGGTGGAGATGAAGGTCTTTTCCCTCCTAGAGAGGTCAAAGTCTAGGCTAACGTTCATGGGAGGAGAGGTGGGGAAAGCAAAGCAGAGAAGGGAATTTGTCTGGTCAAAGTCTTGGTGAAATATCTACATCCTTAAACATATAAACAGCCTCAGGACTGCAGGGAATGCCAAATGTCCATCACCCCTCACTCCCAGAATGCTTGAAAAATACATTTACATGCATTGGCCAATAACATCATCTCCTAAAACAAACACCATTTTGCTTATGAATTTTTCCCTACTCTGACCACGTGAAAACCTGCCAATTTAGCATTCACCAGGAGACGAAGGCAACCACATAGACCATCTATCTCCAGCTAAGAAATTGAAATCTAGATATAGAGATAGATAGATATAATAGAATAGGAAAAAAATCAACCTTTGATGAAATAATTGCTTCTACTGTTATTTTTTTCCTATTGATTCAGAAATGTGCTCTCTCTCTCTCGCTCGCTCTCTCCCTTCCTTTCTTGTCCCTACAGTGAGATACCCTGCTGCTGTACAGATGAAAGGTCCAGCCTCTTTAAAATTTCATGCAGCGCTCTTCACAACATCGAAGCTTTAAAGGCCCATGGGAAATTCAACATATTGTTACACGTGATGGAAGGAGATAAAAAAATTACATGCAAAATATACTGTATATTCATTGTCTGGAAATGCTAGGAAGTTACGGCTTCCTGAATTTCACTAACCAGTATGGACGTGTACGTTCTGATTTCAATATTTGGAAACACAAAGGATGTCCACGGAGCACTGTAGCAAAAAATAAGACTGACACTCCAACCATCCTGAGGTTAGATTCAGGGTCCCAAGATGAATGACTAGTGTTATTCATACTTTGTAAATTGCCCAAGATACATGAAGCATATTTTAAAGATACAAAAAGGAAAAAAAGAAAAAGAAAGATCTTTTGAAATTTGTATATATTGTGGAGAGTTTGGGGGATTTTTTTTACCCAAAGTAACCTTTAATTTCTGCATGTCTGTAAGAAAAAATATGGGGATGGCCAATTTCTTACTATTTTAAGAATAAATTACCTTCAAAAATTAATAGCTAGGATAGGCAAAACAACTCATGCCTATAATCCCTGCTATTTAGGAAGAAGAGATTGATAACATCACAGTTCAAGGTCATTCCAGAGAAAAAAGTGGGACCCCCGTCTCAATCAATAAGCCAGATAAGATGATGGGCATCTGCCTCACAGATTCAAACCCCAGTATTGCCAATATATAAATGTGTGTGTGTGTGTGTGTATGTGTGTGTGTGTGTGTGTGTTGCATAGATGAATGAGTGCTGGAATGAAGTGTATGATGGCCTCTGAAGCGATCATTACTCTCTGTGATTTAACTATGAGTGGCCTTCATTTTGAAAACTAAATTTACATGTTAGACTACACAAATGTTAGGTTGTGTTTCATTATCGCCATCTACATGATCCATTAAGCCAGATAATTGTAACTTTGTGCCCATTCATCTTCTTCTTTCAAACATTTATTAGACATCAACTATGTTCCAGGTGCATGCTAATTATTAGTGATAAAACAAAGAAGTGTCCCCTGCCAAGGGCCTCTGACGTGTAAAGAAAGGATGCGGGTGGTCAAGCCTGGATGTCCCTCAGCACAAGTAGATTTAGAATATCACAGTGGCACACAATGTGTTCTTCCCGGAGGAAGAGAAGAAAAATATGGCTAAAAGTCAGCCTAGGACCAGAAGCCCAGAAATCAGCAAGGAACTGGTGAGACAGGTCAAGGTACTTGTAGTAGAAGGCCAGTTTCAGCCACTATCAAGAGTACAACCACAGCCGGGCACTGGTGGCTCATGCCTGAAATCCTACCTAACTCAGGAGGCTGAGATCTGAAGATTGCAGTTCAAAGCCAGCCCAGGCAGGAAAGTCCGTGAGACTCTTATCTCCAATTAACCACCAGAAAACCAGAAGTGGTGCTGTGGCACAAGTGGTAGAAGGCTAGCTTTGAGCTGAAGAGCGCAGGGACAGCACCAAGCCCAGAGTTCAAGCCCCACAATCAACAAAAAAAATAAATAAATAAAAGAGTGCAACCTCTACTGGACCTGATTAGAAGTAGAAAGCAAAAGCATGAAAGAAAGAGGAGAACAAATCAGCATTTCCAGGGTGTCCACCAGTGTCATCGTTGTCTTAACAGTTCCTTACCATCTGATGTATGCCAGGAATTGGTCTAACTATTAAACACATCAGTGGGGGAATAAAACACAAAAGAAACCAACCATAAGAGGAAAAACAAAACAAAAACAAACCCTCTTTTTCCATATCTTGGAGTTCATTTCAATAAGTATCATTTTATATGGTCATATGTACATAGCTATTGTGCTAGGGCTATCCTAGACATATACTAATTACTACAAATGAGGGAAAAACCATGGAGTCTATGGTTCTTTGGGTCTGGCTTACTTCCCTAATGGGCAGGAAAAGTCCAGGAGACTCTTATCTCCAATAAACCACTCAGAAAGCCAGAAGTGGCACTGTAGCTCAAGTGGTAGAGCGCTTGTCTTGAGATGAAGCGCTGAGGGACAGCGCCCAGGCCCAGAGTTCAAGCCCTAAAACTGACCAAATAAAAAAAGGAAAACAGAACCTATTACTATTTGGATGTGTTTTGTCTCCACCAAAACTCATGTTGAAATTTTATGTTGCACAGTAGTGTTGGTATTTGAGCCATTAAGTAGGATGAAGGTCCTTTTCTTTCTCCTAAGTCTGGATTTGTTCTTAGAGTTCTGGTTTGGTTCTTACTAGGAGCTTGGCTCCTCTGTCCCCTCCTCTTAGTCACAAGTCCAGTCCCCACCGCACGTGTCGTGAGATGTCATCTGACACAGGGCTGATGGCTTGGAGTCCACCATGTCCTTTCAGTTTTCTCAATCTGTTTGGCTGCTTCCACTTTCCTTCTCCTTGGCCCATCTGGAAATCGCTGAGATGCGTCCCCTGGCTAGAAGCCTGCAGAGACAAGGCCAGGGGGTGTTCAGGCCTGGGAGGTGAGGAGATAATCTCCCATTTGACAGAAGAAGGCCCTGAGGCATCAGCCACCTTGTCCAGGGTCTCACAGCAAAGCTGAGACCTGAAGCGGAATGCCCAGACCTAGATGGAATCACTGAACTCAGCATCTGGCAGTGAGTGTGGCCAATAATAGAGGAAAAATTCAAGGGACAACTCTTAAAATACTCTAACTTTCCTAAAATTGAAGCACTTTGCCAAAGGAAGACCATTCATGCTATTTTCAGTCGCTTAACTCGTACAATTACCTATTACCATGTTTCTGGCTCAGGTATCAAGCCTGTTTCTTTGGTGGTGGGGGGGAGGTGGGGAACATTACTGGGATTTGAATCCAGGACCTTGTGCCCATTTGGTCCATGCCTCCAGCTCTTCTTGCTGTTGTTTCTTTTTGAGATAGGCTGTTGCCTTTCCTGGGGCCAGCCTAGACTACAATCGTACCATTTACACTTTCCATGTGGCCGGGATGACCATCACACCCCACTTCTTGTTGGTTGAGAAGGTATTTCACGAGCTTTCTGCCCAGGCTGGACTGGAACCCCAGTCTTTCCCCTCACAAGTAACTAGGACTATTGGCATTCAGCCACCACACCTGGCTTCAAGCCATTTCAAAACTCAAAATTTTCTCTGAGAGACCCCAGGGAGGTCTTTGCCTGATTTGTCCTCCATCTTTCCACCTGTGATGGAAATATTAACAGCTCTTCCTCTATGTAACAGTAACAACAGACATTCTCTAACATTTATTCTGTAAAAAAAAATTCACATGCAAATACTTATACAAAGTTATAATTGGGGATAACTGAATAGGCACTATTAATCCAAAAGCTTCTTTAAGTTTATCAGATAATAAAGAACACACACTGAAAGATCACAGAAACAGAATGTACCCTCGAGTTACATCACACAGGAGGGGAAAAAAAATCTCTGGATAAGAAATTCAGGTTTATTTTATCTTAAATCAGAGCAAGGGGATTTAGGTTGCTCTTTTAATCTACTTGTGCATAATGATCTCTCAGATTAATCATACTGTTTAATAGAATATTACTATTAATTAGAAATGTCAGCGCTTCAGGCAGAGAATTATTGGGAAGTAAAAAAGGTCTATATTCCAAAGGCACATGAGAGAGAGAGAGGGAGAGATTTCCATTTCTGTCCGTGACATGATTCAGTTTCAATTCTCAATGGAAATTCCTCAACAAATCCAGCCTTTATAACACTAACATTTAGAAATATCTCCTTTTGAAGAACTAGTTGAACCGGAGTTTGCCTTGGACAATATTTTTGGTTATTTATAAGCCAACAACATTTTTTTAAATGAGCGTGGGTTCAGAAAACCCTTCAGTGCTGTCCAGAGTCTTATTGCCACAAGTAGGGACCCTAGACAACACTAAGGCATACGAACAGTTGGAGCTTCATTTATCCATCACACTGGCATCTTCCAAAAATGTCCTCCCACCTATCCGTCACCTCTCAGGGGGCCCCCTGCTGCCTCCTCATCCCCCCTGAAGCCACACATGTTACAAGCATGCCACTCTAGCTACCCAGAAAAAGCTCCATTGTCCATACAGAGGCCCATGGGCTCTCTCTGGAACTCTTCGTAACATTTGTTCACTCCATACTTTTCTCTATGCAAGACACTTTCAGAATCATTCTCAGGCCCAGATCTAAAATCAGAGGCACCTCAGGTTTATGATTTGGTCCTTTATTCACTCACTTGTGTTGCACACACACACACACACACACCAGTAGGTGTAAGAGCCCAACTCCCTCCATTTCTGAAACACCTCCCTAGGGATTTTCCAAGCAGTGCACAGCTCATCTCTTCACTTGTCACGCCATCTCCATTCTTCTCTTCAGGAACTGCCGCCCAATGTCCTTTGCCTCCCTATTTTCGACCTGTCACCTTTGACTTACTCAGTGGCTCTGTGGTGCCATACAAAGACACCTACAAATCAAGAAGAATGAGACCCGCCCACCAGTGCCACCTTGATCTTTTCAGAACCTCTTCTTCTCCTTACCACTGGGCTTCTTCAAAAACTAGCAAGCAAGAAGGCTAGGATGGAAAAGATTGTGGCCCTCTGTGGAGTGTCAAGGTAGAAGTGGAGGAAAATGGCAAGAGAATGGCAAGGCTGGCTAATGATGGACAAGGGCCAGATAATGGTAGCTTCAGGAACATGGAAGATGTGTTTTGAAGATTAAAGTTTGTGTATTAAGTGCTTTCTGTATGCAATAAAATGGAGCAACTGCTCTTCTAAAACATACAACTTGGCTCTCTTCAACTTCATTTTGACATCCTCCAATCCACAGAAATAAGCCCCTCTCCTTCACTTGAAGTCTAATTGAAAATGAAGAATAAAGATATAATCTCTCCACTCTGGTGGGCGGGGGGAGGTGGCTTCCCTGGCAATGTCCGGGAATGGGAATGGATACAGAGCTTTATGTCATATAATGAACATGCAGAAATTAGAAAGCTTGCTTGGAAGTTTGGGTTCTGACAGATGGAGGCTGTATGCATTTGGTGAGAATTGAGCCAGAACTTGTCCACTGACGATGACTCGGTCTCACAGGGCAACCAAATTCAAAAGGTGACCCTGGTCTAGATTCTGGAAGGGGGGCTGTGAGGAGGAGGCTAACTGGAGGAGAAATGATGAGGTTCGAATATGCACTGTGGAATACATAGAGGTAATGTGTCCATGTCAAGCTTCGTGTATTGGGAGTGATTATGTAATGCACATGAAGACTAAGGGGTAGAGACCCCCCTGTAGGCAACCTACTCATATGGTTCAAAAAAAGACTGTGTGTTTATATAGCGAGGAGATGGTAAAAAATGGGTAACGTGTATCTGAGTCAGTCATAAGAATCTTGTTTGTGCTGTTTCTGGAACAAGTGGGGTTCCAAGATAAGACCCCAAGCTGTGTCGCCACAGCCCATCTCTCCCGGAAGAGCTCATGCTCAGCTGCTCATGCTCTATTCTCCGGAGTCAGCTGTGGGAGGTCCCATATGAGCTCTTCATCTTTGTAGACTCGAAAGTCTAGTCCTGATTCAGCCCTTGCTTGTTGTCTCTGGATCCAGAAGGATCTTTGGGAAAGTAGAAATGCCTGTGCCTTCTCCCTCTCCCCCCCCACCACCTTCTCTCTTCCCTCCCCTCCCTTTCTAGTGTCTATCAAGACGGCTCTCTCATTGTGACTTTGGTCAAAACCAAGCAATGAGTAGGGTTGTTGGAGATTTCCACTTTTCCTAACCTTTGAAGCATGTGCTTCCCAGCACCCTCCCCCACATGCCCCCACATCCCCCACATCCTGGTGTACAGGAAACACAAAATCCAGACAGCCCACCACCAAAAATGGCTATACTAGTGTTACACTATTGTTATATGTATGTGTATATACACACATGTATGTATATTAAATTGTATCATTCCCCATAAATGTGTTTACATGTGTCCATTTTAAAAGCTTGATTTTTTAAAAAATGGTACTGTTAAATGCAAAGTTGAAGGTGTAGCAGAAGACAATTGAGTGAACTCAATACACCCATATTTTTACAACTCTACCTGATAAAGATGAATGCTGCAGCGATTTTCAATTTAAAATATCTGCAAGCATGCTAAGAAACCTTTGTGTTTCTACAATTAATACACACGAATGAAAGAGTGCTATGCACGTACTATCCACTTTCCCCTTAACTGAGCTGGGTAAGCCACGGCTATTACACCGACACAAAGCAGATGGTTGTAGATCTGGGGACTTCCCATCATTCCTCAGGAATGAGCTCAGGATGAAGACTAGCATTTCCTCCATTACGTGGATGGCGATTGTCTACAATGCCCATCGATAGCCTCAGGCATATTTCACATTGTAAAATTAAAATAAACTTGAGCAATCCCAGATAGGGCGCACCTGTCCCGCAGTGAGACTCTGTCAAGGTCCTGCCTGGCTGTGAAGTCAGAGAGGACATGGACAGGAAAGGAGGAGGAAGAAGGAAAGGAAGAAGAACAGGAGGAAGGAGAGGAGGAGGGAGAAGAAGAAGGAGAGGAGGAAGGAGAGGCAGAAGAGGAACAGTGAGAAGAGGAAGAAGCATTTTTGTGTGTGTGCCAGTCTTGGGGCTTAAACTCAGGGCCTGGGCACTGTCCCTGAGCTGCTTTTGCTCCAGGCTAGTACTCTACCACCTGAGCCACAGTGCCACATCCAGTTTTTTCTGTTTATGTTGTACTGAGGGATTGAACCCAGAGCTGCATGCATGCTAGGCAAGCACTTTACCACTAAGACACATTCCCAGCCCAAGCTTTCTTCTAGTATTCATGGGTTGGTCTCTTCATCTGGTCTGTCCTGTTCTGATGATTACATAATAACCGGGATTGGTTTGTTTGTTTTGTTGTTATTGTTTCAGTGAGAAGCTCATCACATAACCTAGGCTGGCCTCGAATTCACAGTTGTTCTGTCTTTTGTCTTCATTGCTAGAATTACAAGCATGCATCGCTACACCCTGCTGGGACTATTTTTTAGGCAACATTATATGCTTCCCAAATTTGAGATGCAAAGAGAAGATGAAGAATCTAAAACCTTAAAGTCATATCTTTGATTTCCCTGACAAAGATAACCTTGCTTGGTTTATATTAATGTTGTTAGAAGGGCATTTATTCTTTTAAACACTGTAGATACTCTTAGAAAAATTGCCTTAATAAACGCAGAGAGGAAACTTTTACTTTTAAGTTAACTTGAAATATTTTATGGCCTCTCTTTTTGTATTCTATTTCTCCACGCAATTTTATGTAAGTTAAATGAACATTTTTCTTATGAACTAGCATAGGTCTGAAAAAAAATCTTACAGAGAAAAAAAAAACCAACTCTCTTCCCCTAAAACTAATACTCTTGAAAAAGGAGTCTAGTATTCTCCCAATGATCATTTTTTCCCATCAAGAACGAATTGTGGGACTTTTTCATTGAAAAAGAAAAAATAATACTATATTTTTGAGTGACTAGGAATCAAGAGTTATAAGGAAATTTTCTGGAAGCTTTAACATGATAACTTATGACTAAAAATGTTCCTTTGTATATTGAATCTATTTTTACAAGATTATGCATTTTCAATTATACACAAAATGGACACAGACGATACCCTAAGATTATTAAACCTTACAAATCTACTCATATGTGTATCTACTTTGTTCTTTTTTTTCTTTTATAAAATTTCCTGTGTTTTGTGTTCATACTCTACCTGATCAGAAGGTAACCTAAAACATACTTACTTTAATAACTTTTACATATCCATAAATATTTTTAAACCCTATAAATGTTTAACATTAGTATAGCATATCAAAGTACAGTTCTTTCTTCTGTAAATAAATCATTTGTAATCTGAAAACGGGGCTCAAGGGGAGGAAGGGGTGGAGAACAATACTGATCTTCTGGCTTATGAATCAAAAGACATTCCCAGACATAGACTTTCTTTCCAAATATGAAAGGCATTAAATATCTATCCTATAATAAGATGTTTTCCGCATGTTTCCTTTGGGTCAAACCCACTCAGCACATTCCTCCTCCCATTGCATGATGGAATTCTTAGTCTACTTTGTCATTTCTCCCTCTCTAAGGAGGGAGCTAGAATAGCTTTTGGCCAAGAGTAACCCCACTCAGCATGGGCCCAATGAGTCACAATGTAAAAGAAAAAAAAAAATATATATATATATATATTATTACAGAACAAGTTATAATGTAAAAGATGAAAATATTACAAATGAATAATAATGTAAAAGAAAGATGAAAATACACAAATATTATACAAGGAGTTATAAAAGATGAAAAAATATATTGTCCAATGGGTTATAACATAAAAGAAAAATGACAATATATAAATACTGCACGCACAGAGATAGCTGATCACATTGCTTCTAAAGAAAAGGAGAAAATTCCCACTACCTGTGCTTTGAAAAAAAATGACAGTGACAAAGACATAAGGCATTCACAAGATTGAAATAAATTTTAGGATGACTAAATGTAATAGTTAACAGCAGTTTTTGTTTTTTTTTCCTGTGCCAGTATTGGGACTTGAACTCTGGAACTAAGTGCTCCCCCTTACATTTTTTTCTTCTATTCAAGGCTCTACCACCTTAGTCATAGCTCTTCTTCCAACATTTCTGGTGGTTAATCAGAGTTAAAGAGTCTCATGGACTTTCCTGCCCTAGATGGCTTTGAACCTAGATCCTCAGCTATCAGCCTCCCCTTTACCTAGGATTACAGGCATGAGCCACTAATGCCTGTCAGTAAGGCATATTTTCAATTAAACCTTTCCTAAAACAGCCAACTGTCCAATATCTAAAGGACTAAAGGCAAACGATTGCTAGATCTCTAGGCACCCAGCAGCTATTGGCAGCCATGTTGCTTAGGCTTGTGCTACTGGAGTTGGTGATCCTGGTTCTTTTTTTAGAAGAAAACCCTCACGTTACTTCTGTGGTATCTCTGTCAGGGGACAGGCCTGTCACTGATTACCTTAGGCCAAGCAATTATGACTGTAGCTGTCAATAAGTCTATATGAGCAGCCTTCCTCCTTGAGTGTGTCGTTGGCCACCTGAATTGTTCCACCTCACTTCCTCTCAGCCATATCAACTACTTCAAACAGACAAGGTGAGTCTGAAGCCATCACTTGGTTCTTCTGTGCACCTTTTAATTTCATGCACTGCGGGGGCGGGGGGAGGATTGTAATCAGCCTTAAACAAAAAAATTGAGTCTTTAAGGCTTTGTTTTATATAATTTATCTTTCACCCAATCTGTTAGCACTTTATAGGAAATTTTAAAAGGCAGAGGGGGAAAAAAAAAGTATTTGGTTGATCCTAGGTATTCAAGGAGCATTCAACCTCCAAATCTGAATCCTACTGCATTTCTATGAAATGTTATTTATCTGTTATCTCAACACAGTGAGACCTAATATGTTAAGCTGGCCCTGTTGTGATCTCCGGAAGAGAGAAGCCTCAGTCCATGATATCACAGGTTTAGATCGGCTTTTGTCGCACGGCCTATAATTTATATGGAAAAAAGAAAAGAAAAGAAAGGACAAAAGCGGCAAGGGAGTGGGAGGCAGGGGGAAGCAGCGAGGAACGGGATTAATATACCAGGATGGGGGGGGGGGGACAGAACTGAGCTGATCTGTCCTGTGATTTAGCTTTTGCTTTGACACGAGCATTATTTTCACACTGGCAGAGATGTCTAGGGAAAAGGCTGGTCTTTTCCATTCCCCCATGTGATTAGGAAAGGACCAACACCACAAGTCACAGATGACAGGGACCCCGCCCCACCCCCACCCCCACCCCAAGTCCAGCAATTCGAACCTGACTAGCATCAGGAGAATGGCACTGAAGGCAGCCTGGAAGATCAGACGCTCTTCAGCAATCACCTACTCAAGGAACTTTTCCTAAAGGGGAAAAAAATTAATATCTATTCAAAAATGAAGTGTATATGAGAAGTACAACACTCCTTCCAACAAGGACTTTTTGAAAAATTCTATTTACAGCCCAGACTTTCCTGCCCTCTTGTGGAGAAACAACAGAGCTGTCTGTGCAAACACGATGGTGGCTGTTAGGAACAGACAGACAGTATTTTCCGTGATACTAGTGGCTTAGTGTCATGGTTGGGGTCCTCTGAGGGAGACAGAAACTTCCCTAGCTGTTAAATGTTGTAACCAACACACAAATAAACTCTGGATAACAGAACAGAGTGGAGGAACCAGAGAAAACCGCAATGAGCTTTCAGTAATATTTAGACCTTTTTTTTTTTTCAAATAACTAAGAAGGTCAGGCGCTGGTGGCTCACGCCTGTAATCCTAGCTACTCAGGAGTCTGAGATCTGAGGATCTCGGCTCAAAGCCAGCCTGGGCAGGAAAGCCCATGAGACTCTAATCACCAATTAACCACCTAAAATCCGGAAGTGGTAGAATGCTAGCCTTGAGCTGAAATACTCAGGGACAGCGCCCAGGCCCAGAGTTCAAGCCCCATAACCAACAACAACAACAAAAACTAAAGAAGAGAGCAAGAGAAACAGAAGAGTTTTCAAAGACACACCAGGAAGATGGAGTTATTTTTTAGTGTTCCATTCAGAGGATGGGTATCTCTTTACCACGGAGACTGCTACAATACATGGTCACCTAGCTGAACTAGCCTGGGCAGAGAACACAAAAACTCCATCAGCAACTCCTATAAAACCAGCTTCCTGCTATGCTTTGGGCTTTTTTGACTTGGTTGTTATTGTTGTTAAGCTTGTTGGTTTAAACTGACACCAATAAACCCTGAACCACATGTGCCATCCCCAGTTCCAATCACTGGCCAACTTAACACATCGGTTTGAAGTCTAAATCCGCAGTAGCCATCCACAGATGCTTTTTTTTTTTTTATTTTTCACTTCTGAAATTAGCATAGGAAAGGCACTGCAGTAGAATCCCAAGGGTTTTTTAAGGTTGTTTTTTAAGGCTTTAGAAGTAATGGGGGCAAGAAGAGAAAAATTCAGCGTCCTAGAAAAAAATTATCATGAAAAATATCTTAAGCCTTCTGAAAGGCAGCATGATCTATTACAGATAGAACTTCTTCAAAGTTATACTCAGATGTCCACTGAGAATCCTAAACCAAGTGCCCAGTGTTAGAGCAACACAAGAGAAACACGTAATGATTCCTGCCTTCCATCTCTACATATCTACCCAACTACTAGGGGATCCCAAGGAGATGAAGCCCGTTACTAGCAAGGCCTAAATGGGAAAAACAGACTCACTAACGAATAAGCCAGAAAGAATGTCCAGGGCATCAGGGATTTCCTGACCAGAAGTATGAGGGTTGAAGAGAAGGAGAAAGAGAGGGAGGGACAGAGGGAGGAAGAAGGCAGGGAGAGAGAAAGCAGAGAGTGACTGGTGGTAGAGAAGGAATGGAGAAGCTGCTCCATGTAGCCCAATGGCTTATCAGGCCTGGGATGTTGGGTTGGAAAGGCTCCTAGACGACATGGCACCTCAGTTGACGGTGACTATTGTCAAAAGCGAGAGGCTGCCTAGGTAAGATGAAGCCAGATTAGCAAGAGCTTTGATCACAAAGCTGGAGTCTGGATTTCATCATCAGGAGGCGATGAGCCATGTCCGGGTAGGGGTTTATTGATGACCTGTCTGCAGAGGACTCTCAAGAGAGAGTGGGGATGAGTGAGCAAGGGAGGCCATTGGGGTGATGCTGTAGTGACTCGGGCTGAGCAAGAGGAAGGGATTGAAGACAGTAACGCAGTACAGTTATGGTTGACCATAGGAAAGAACAAAGAAAATGCCTGCCATCCTGTGGGGATGGCAGGACAAGACACTGAGCAGACAGTCCCTGTGCTGTGTTCCCAGCCCTGCTCAGGTGACACAAGGTGGTGCAGGGTAGAAGTGTAACGTTCCTTCCAAATAGTCTTCTTTGTTATGTAAGCTTGAATCTACAGCATGCACAAGACTCTGGGATCAATTCCCAGCATCACACACATTAAAAAAATAAAAAAAGGAAAGGAGTGGAGGGGTAGACAGTCTAGATGCTCTCAGAATTTACCATTTGTGCTGGGTGCCTGTGGCTCACACCTGTAATCCTAGCTACTCAGGAGGCTGAGATCTGAGGATCATAGTTCAAAGCCAATCAGGGTTAGGAAACTCCATGAGATTCTTACCTCCAATTAATGACCAAAACAAGCTGGAAATGAAGCTGTAGCTCCAAAGGTAGAATGCTAGCATAGAGCAAAGAAGCTCAGTATCCTGGCTCTGTGTTCAAACCTCAGGTCCAGTGCCCTCCGTCCCCCAAAAACGAGAGAGACAAAGAGAGAGAACTTACCATTTGTCAATTAAGCACCTACAAAATAATAGAATCACATGCCAACACTTTCTCAATACATTTTCATTTAAGCTTTACTGATAACCTACTGTATGCCTGGGAGTGTGTTAAGAAATACAAGAAAAATACAACAACTCAGCCCCTGATCTCATCTTTTGATGTAGAGGAGAAAGATAGGGACACAGTCTACAAAGAATAGGCAGAATGAAGTCCAGCCTGTCTCAAAGGTAGTATGAATAAAACACACAGAAAAGCAGAGGAAAGGGGGCAGGCAAAGTGGCTCAGTGGTAGAGCACTTGCCTTGCATGCATGAGGCCCTGGAGTCAATTCCTCAGCACCACACAAGCAGAAAAAGCCAGAAGTGGCACTATGGCTCAAGTGGTAGAGCGTTACTTGAGCTGAAGAGCTGAGGGACAGCACCCAGGCCTAGAGTTCAGACCCCATGGCCAACAAAAAAAAAAAAAAAAGAAAAAGAAAAGAAAAGCAGAGAAAAGATGCCACCAATAGAAACCAGAGACTATAGAGCACATATCCTGAGTCTTGCAAATCAGAAAGTCTGAATGTTCAAGATTTCCCCCTCAAAATTCTCTATACTAATGAAAACAAAGTACAAAGTTAATAACAACAAAAATAAAGGGCTTTTGCAGGGTTCCAGTGGCTCAACCCTATAATCCTAGCTTTTCAGGAGGCTGAGATCTGAGGATTGAGGTTCAAATTCAGCCTGGGCAGGAAAGTCCATGAGACTCTTATCTCCAATTAACCACCAGAAAACTGGAAGTGGCGCTGTCCCTCAAGTGGTAGAGCGCTACCCTTTAGCTGAAGAGCTCAGGGACAGCATCCAGGCCCACAGTTCAAGCCCCATGACCGACAAAAATATGGCTTTTGAAAAGAGAAAGGGGCAGGAGATCAAGAGTTCTGTTGAGGTGTAACACAGGTAGGTAAATCATAATGGATGAAGCTGGAGAGGTAAGAGGCTCTTGTTGCAGACTGAACGGGCACTAGGGCACTCTAATGGAGTCACTTAGAGAGTTCCAACAAGGCTTGGCATGATGAAATATGACCGGTAGGGAATTTAGGGAATTTAATATGGCAATAATGTATTTGGGGGGGGGGTCAGGGAGGATTGTTAATAGGTAAGGGTAACCAAAACCAATATAAATGATCTCTATCAACAGCCTAGGACAAAATTGATAAGAAACTAAGAATTTTCTTTTTTTTTTTGCCGAATACCTATCATAGTCTCAGCAGTAAGAGGGAAAACAGGCAGATTTCCAGGAGCATTTAAATAAGCAGACATAAGCAAGATGCCTCCAGGCTACAGTTTTTTTTTTTATTAGAATTCCCAATCCCCAGGCTGATCTTCCAACTTAAGCTGCCAAAATAAATGTAGATAACCTTTTAGTAGAGTTCAAAATCGAGCCAGTGAGGTCAATACATGTTCACATTAGTAAACTTTTCTTAGTGACTTACTGCAGTCTCTGGGAACATATTTTTTTATTACCCCAACAGCAATTCTTCTAGAAGAATATAAATACTGTTTATGGATTCCAATCCCAGCCTTTTCATGCTATCTGGGATTCCTTTTTCTTTTCTTTTATCTTTTTTTTTGGGGGGAGGCCCAGTTCTGGGGCTTGAATTCTGGGCCTGGGCACTGTCCCTCAGCTCTTCAGCTCAAGGCTAGTGCTCTACCACTCGAGCCACAGCTCCACTTCCGGCTTTTTTCTTTTTGCTTATGTGGCGCTGAGGAATCGAATCCAGGGCCTCAGGCTTGCAAGGCAAGTGCTCTACCACTGAGCCACCTTCCCAGCCCCGCCCTGGGATTCTTGTATCTAGGATTAAACCCAAAAAATAAAAGTAATCTACTTGTTCTTGGGTAGCTTGTGCCCAAGGCTACTTCTTCAATTCTTAATTATGACCCCAAATCAGACAATCACAGTCATTAGACTCATGGGAAAGTATCCCCCTACAAACCCAAAATTAACTTTATAATGCAATGTACTCAGCTATGCACAGGTAAAATTCCATCAAAACGGATTTAATTACAATTTTTAAAACAGAGGTGGGAAAAGATCTGTATCTCAAGAGAGAACTGCCCCACCAATGCAATGATTTCTACAAGTACAGATTTATTCCTAATCCCTGATGTGGAAATTATGAGTTCTTTTGAAGAGATTTGATCTCCTTAGAAGAAGAGCAAGATTTTCTTTGGGCTCTTTTATTTGTCATCAAGAAATAATTACCCTTAAAAAAACACTGCATTTGAAATTAAAGTAGAATTTTAAAACAGCTCAAATTTAACACTAGCAATGAGCTGTTGTTGGCTTTTCGAATATGCATTTTGCCAATATATATTCTGATGCTAACAACCAGCTTTAAGGACAATTTGGAAACATGAAATTGAACACTTCTGCAGGGCAATTTGACAATATTTCTGTCCCAAAATGTACATATGGACCCTCATTATATAATTCCACTTCTAAGAATTTATCCTGAGAATAAGAAGTCATAGATCTGTGCAAAAACTTAGCTTTAAGGAGATTTACAGAAACACCATTTAGAACATAAACCTGTAAGATTAGGGGCATGTTTTATTTGTTATTTCCTAACACTTCAAATGGCTGTACAAGATGGTTACATATACTTGAATATTTAGTAAAGAATGGAAGACAGACTGATGCTGGGCACCAGTGGCTCACACCTGTAATCCTACTCAGAAGGCTGAGATCTAAGAATCATGGTTCAAAGCTAGCCTGGGCAGGAAAGTCTGTGAAACTCATCTCCAATTAATTACCAAAAAGCCAGAAGTGGAAATGTGGCTGAAGTGACAGAGTGTTAGCCTTGAGCATAAAAACTCAAGGACATGGGTTTGGAGGCTCAGGTGATAGACCATCAGACAATGAGTGAAAGTGTGAGATATCTAGCTAGAGTGTCGGTCTGGAACAATTTTTTTTAAAAAGCTCCAGGACAGCACCCAGGCCCTGAGCTGCACACACGCAGGTACACGCGCACACACACACAAAGACTGACTTTTAAAACAAAAATGATAGTAATGGTTTTCCCTAACAGTAGGTCCCCAAACCATTGTTGGCTATTATTTCAAATTTTCTTCAATGAATATTTTTCTAGCAAGAAAAATACCAAAAACAAAAGAAGACCTACCCTTCAGCTCCCTCTCCTCTTCCTCCCTCCCTAGATAAGTCCATCCTTGAAGAATAACATACCTAAAGTCTCAAACCTCCAAAAAAAAAAAAATCACACCATGAAGACAAGAATGTACCCAACATCTTCACCAAGGCATGTTATTTCTTAATTTCTCCTGCTCAGTTAAGACCCTGTGTTCATGTGACTGATCAGTCTCTCTTTGTATTTCTCTATTGCTAGGCACTGTATGCCGGATGCATTTTCCTCCTAACAAGCCCTAACACAAATCTTGTGGACTGTTCATGCTTACCACTGAAGCAGACCCCTAAGATTGCTTGCTTCTCAAATACAGACAGACAGGAAGTCACTGTTGAACAAAAACAAATTTAATACCTTTGTAAATGTTCCCTGTCGCTGGATGGGAAGCAGCAAAAACTGAAAGATTTGAGACTGAGCTCTTCCTGCACAGCGTTAGTCCAGAGAGCTCATCTTAATGATGCCCCTGGTGGCAGGTAACATTTAATTTTTCTCAGTGTCATTGAAGAAGAATTAGATGTAAAACTCCAGGTAAGAGATTAATATTTCACAGCCTGAGGCTAAATACTTCAACATGAATATTCATAAAAGCCTATTCCGAGGGAAATCTCCTGTGAGTGTATATTTGAATCTTTTACATAGTTCAGAGAACTGGGCATTCTAGAGAGACGTCTGGTCAACGAGCAGGCACTTCACTGCGTGTCTCGATATGCAGTCATGGGGGAAAAGGAGGGGGCACCACATACACACACACACACAGCGCCTTTTTTTTTTTTTATCAGTTACAGGGGCTGAACTCTGGGCCTGGGCACTGTCCCTCAGCTCTTCAGCTCAAAGCCAGGGCCCTACCACTTGAGCCACAGTGCCACTTCTGGCTTTTTTCTGCTTATGTGGTGCTGAGGAATTGAACCCAGGGCCTCATGCATGCAAGGCAAGCATTCTACCACTGAGCCAACTTCCCAGCCCACAGAGCCTCTTTCTAAAAGCACCAACCCAGTTTAAATGTGATCATTTACTCAGGTTTAACTCCCTGAGACTTCAGAGCCTGACTATGAATGGGGCCTCTCTTAACGTTCCAAGATAACTTGAGGTGAAGGATGCTATGATTTGAGTGTGTTCCCTCCGAAATTCAGGTGTTGTCAATATGGTAGTGCTAAATAGATGGAAACTGGGCACCAGTGACTCACATCTATAATCCTGTAATCCTACTCTGGAGACTGAGATCTGAGGATCAAGGTTTGAAACCACCCTGGTAGGAAAGTTCATGAGATTCTTATCTCCAATTTAACACCAAAAATGCCAGAAGTGGAGCTGTGGCTTATGTGAATGGTAGACTTAGGAACAGTGCTGAGATCCAGAGTTCAAGCCCAGATCCAGTGCATGTGTGTGTGTGTGCACATACACAAAGATGGAGCCTTTAAAAGGTGATTAGCCACAAGGAGGGTCAAACAGCAGAGCAAACGCGCCTCCTTGCAAATAGCCAAGCTTTTGGCTCTGTTCTATTTCCCAAGAATTCTGACAGTCCTATGGTACACCCTTGCAGGACACTGACAAGGGATTCCAGTGTTAAAGTTACGCAGAAGGACTTAGGAATTCCATGAGCAATCTTGGCTTAGTAGTCATTGGACTCTTCTTCCTTAAGTTCATGTTGCCAACAGAATTCATTTTCTACTTTAGATACACTAGCTTATTATTATTCAAATCCAAAGGTGAGTTAGCTTGCTGGTAGGGGATAGCTTTAGCGCCACTCTTTTTCATTATGGCACTGACAACCAAAAAAAAAAAATCCATTTCATGATTCAGATCTTTAATAAAATTTCACTACACCCACAAAAATGCCTACTAAAATACATCATGTCCTGACTTTTTTTAATGCACACATTAGAAAGACATTTTCTCCATCATCCAAGAAGACTTTGGAAAACGCCCTGACAGGATTGCTGTCACTTTTCCTTGTACACATGACTCACTTCTGCCATCTGTTCTCATCCAGCAGCTTCCTGAATGTTCTTTGGAATACAGTGTCTTTAGTTAGTTCTCTCCAAGGAATATCAGCAATTGCCGGAAGCAGGAGCAAGACTTGATGCCAATTTGACATAATAGCCCAAACACAGTGATTGAATTGTTTAAGTGAAGCCCCCCTAGCTATAATGGGGTGCATACAAGGCCTGGACATCATGGAGAAAGAAAAGAAGCACTGTTCACAATAGCCAAGATTTGGAAACAACCCAGATGCCCCACTACTGATAAGTGGATCCAAAACTTGTGATACCTATATACAATGGAATATTATGCAGCCATTAGAAAGGACAAAATAATGGCATTTGCAGGGAAATGGATGGAACTAGAGCAAAATATTTTGAGCGAAGTAAGCTAAGAACAAAGAGACAAATGGCACGTGGTCTCCCTGATATGTGGAATGCAAGAAGATATGACAAAGTTAACAGGACTTGAGAAACAAAGGACAGCCACTCATTTTGTCGTATCATTGCTAAAAGACTCCATGTTCTTGACCATATATATGGTAAATATATGCATGCAACAGAGGAAAGCCAGAAGGAGGAACAGAGTAAGTGGAAACGGAACAACATACAACAAAGGGGCCGATCAGCCCCTTTAAACATAGAAGAAAAAGAACTAAGCAACCCAAAGACAGCGATGGGAAGGGAGGAATGAGAGGGAAAGAGGGAACAGCCTACACTAAGCAAAAGGAAGCAAACGTAATCATCACCTGATGGGGAAGAAATAATTTGTATTGTCAAAGCTCATAGAATTCACAAACCTTATACCATCATGACAATTTGCCTTGTGAGGGTTAAAATGTGTTTGTGACTTTAAGTATCACAATTCCACAATACTGTGAAATATGTGAAATTTCTGTAAATCACCTAATCTCAGTTTTTAAAAAAAGTGAGAGAAGGGATGGGTTAGGAGCACTGGGAGACAATGTTGTCAGACACCTTGTACTCATATACTGTTTTGTAGAATGGGAACTTCTTTGTACAACTACTTAAAGGTATAATAATAAAAATGTTTAAAATAGGAAAAATGAGCTAGTGCTAAATACAAAAGGAAAGGAGCTGAACCATGATCTGCTTTTTTTTAAGAAGCCACCCAATCCTCAGGGGATTACATCTGGACTCTGCAGAAGCCAGTCTAAAACCCAGGAGAGAGAAGTGACGAGGAAATACAGAGATGCACTGTATAGACATTGAGTCTGAATTGCTTGAAATCACTTCATCCCTGCCCTGGCCTACAGCTTTCCAGCTGGCACTTGCCATGTTGGGGCTGGTGTTGCCCATTCACCAATCAGCTTAGTAAATCTGGCCAACTTTCGGGCTACCCTAAAGCCCTCAGCTCTTGGAATCTGTGGGGCACCTGCACTTAACACACCCTGGCTGACTTGTGAACAAATTACTGTGTCATTTGAAAGATACTTGGCACTAAGTTTGCTAATTCTGGATGTCCTAATCCTCTCCCAACACAAAATATTCCTATTATTGCATCGGGGTACAAGGCAATTGGCCATCCATTACTGAGGTTTCTCTGAATCTTGACCCACGGTGCTTTTTATGCCATTGTTTCTGTAACATCCTATCCTTTCCCCCTACATTAATCTTATACTCAACAAAATGTTCAATAAATGATTCCACTGATGAGCTGTTCACTAGATAACTAAATCACTCTCCTCTGCACATATGGACACCTTGGTGTTTTCCCTCACCATCCTGGCCATTACTATAAAATGTTTTCTATCTGGTAGAGTGCTTACACTGCCTACCATAACCAAGATTTAATCCCTAGCACTCAAAAAAAAATGCTATCACCAACCAAGTCTTTCTCTTTAGTGTAAGTTCATCCACTGGCATGAGCTACACCTAAGATACAGTGTTCTATTTCTAGTTATTTTCCCTCAAGTCCAGCAAAAACATAAAGGCACTCACACAGCAATTTGAAAACAGATTTTTAGTATTTGGGATATCCACATTTTGTTCCATTTTCCAATGGAAAACATTGAGCAAACATGCATTCGTTGACTTTTTCTAAAACAATTATGGTAATTTTCTTAGATATAATCACACTGATACGTTCACAGTCTGTCTGTGTGTGTGAGGCTTCAATTGCACAGCTATGATATCAAATGAAGCTGCCACCAGCAGGTTTGGGAAGAGGTCCATCTGGGTCAGTAACTGAGGCCAGAGCCCATTCGTGGCATCAATCCTGCCCCCGGGGAACCAATCTGCTGTGGTTACACCTGGTCTGCGTGGGACACCTTCCTTCCTCTTGGTGACTTAGCTGTTTCTGCCAATGTGCCAGGCGCCATCCTCAAAGTGAGCCAAGTGGCACCCCAAGATGACTTGTGGCTTAAGTTCATAGTTGGGGGGAGGGTCCAAGCCACAGCAACCTCATAAACTCCGGAATAAAACACTTAGCCCTGGAGTTGGGCGAAAAGAGAAGTTTTCTGTTGTTCGGTTTTCCTTCTGTTCTGGGGGTTCAATTTCAGGGCTTTGTGCTTTCCAGGCAACTGTTCCACCACCACCACACACAACCAGAGCCCAAGAGTGAATTGCCTGAAGGCATGGGATCACGCTGGACATGGAGCTCAGTGATTGAGCTCTTGTCTCACATGTGCAAGGGTCTAGTTCAAGCCCTAGTGTTAAAAACTACTTTTAGAAAACCGGAGGTCACAGCCATATGCTATAACAGCCAAAGAAAGTCAGGAAATGATGCTATGCTGAAGGACAATCTGCAGGACAGGGCCTGCTTCGGGACGAGTTGCTTCCAGGGCGAAAGCCAGCAGGCAACCATGCACAGGTGCACTCAGTGGAGGAAGTCTGAGCCGCCCCCATGAGGAGCCACACACTCAAAGCCACCCAGAAGTTGTTTCACACAAACAGGGCTGGTGGGCCCTGCCCAGCCTATTCCACAGACACAATAAGCCAGGAATACCAGTTGGGGCTTCATGTGAATTGGCTCCTTTTAATCCTATGGCCACCCTGAAAAGTGAGTTTTCCTGATGAGAAAAAAACAACATTTTACCCAGGTGTACATTATAAGGACAAGCTAACCCCAAGACTCAAATTCAAGGACCACCAATCTCCTACTCCCAGACCTGCCCCTACATAAGCAGTTTACTTGTTTACTGTGGCACAGGAAAATGAAACAAGACAAAAAGAAAAAAAAATAGAACTACCACTGCCAAAGCAGCTCTTCAATCTGATAGCTTTCAGAATCAAAGCATGCTCCAAGATCTCCAGCTAAGTTCACAAAGGACATCAGAAAAAGCCAGAGGAAGCCTGTGAGCTGGCAACAGCCGAGGGAGACACAGCTCTCTCCCACAAACAGCAAAGCCCAGGTGTGGCAATTCAACCCCATGGGTTCGGTCTGTTGGGTCTAGCACAAGTGCCAGTCCAAGTCATGGCCTCTTGAAAGTCCCTCAGCAATTCCAGCACCCTCAAAACTCCCACCACCACTGAGGAAATCTTAGCCACCAGATCTCTAACAAAACTCAAAGCTATTTGTGCCCATAGTTTCCATTTCTGGAAACTCAGGAAATATAACCTTAAATTTGAAATAATGAGCAGAAGACCACAAGACTAACAGGCAAAGGAAACCATTTCCATTTTGCATAACAAAACTTATAAGAGATTAAGCCAAAGGAATTAACATATGGAAGACGTCATCAAAGTAACATCTCCTATCACAGAGAAATTGATGTTATTTCTTACTCATTTTCTTATCTTTCTAAGCAGCAGTGATGCTACTTCTGTGTCCATGAGAAATTCTAGAAAGAAAAATAAACTTGCCAGTTAACTTTCATGGTCAACTACTGGAACAATATCTGCTACTTCCAAAGTATTTTAAAAGACAAAAAAAAAAAAAAAGAATTAAAGTATCAGAACAAACAGAAAGGTATTTTTACTAGAATTTTTCCTGAATTTTTTTTCAATTTAAATCGAGAAAGGCTAGAGATGTACCTCCAATGATAGAGCACCTGCTCAGCAAGTGTGAGACCCCTGTTCAAAACCTAGATATTAGAGCAGACAATTGTCATACTTTACAAATCTATTCGAAATTATTAAGAAGTTGGTTTCTTTAAAGCTAAATTCAGGGGTATGGTAGAGCACAAGGCTCTGGGTTCTAACTCCAGCAGAAAGAGAGATAGAAGGACAGAGATAAACTGAGAGAGAGGGAGGGGAAGAGACAGAGAGAGAGAAAGAGACTATGAGAGAGGTGGAGAGGAAAGTTGAATTCGGAAAGAAATGATTTCTGCATTTTAGCAAGGAAAAGTCACGCACCGTATTCTTCGGCCTAGAAATCCACAGACCCTCGACCAGCTGACCTTGTTTAAGAAGTGGACCCAAGCCCAAGAGTCTAGAAACTGACTCAGCTGAGGACAGGGAGGTGGGGCCTTTGACTACCAACTGCCATTGCCCATTGGTTGAGGACTAAGCACAGAATCAACTCCACCCCCAACTACTCATGGGGAGCACCTGTGCCCCCCTCCAACTCCCCCAGCTTGCCTGGCGCTCACCCCAGCTATGGGCAAGTGGGTAGGCTGAGGACGTGCAGCAGGGGAGGTCAGCAGAGGTTGCCACGGTACTGAGTGGGTTGTTTTGTGGGGGGGTTGGGAGGGAAGGGGGTGTGTTTTGGCATTTGTTTCTTTAGTTTTTTTTTTTTTTTAGTGCCCTCTACTTTGCATCACAGAGCCAATTGTGGGTAAATGCTGGCCTGCCAGGTCAGACTGTGCCAATAGAGAAGTCTAGGGACCTTGAGGAACTCTATCACTGCAAACAAATAAAAGTGCTGGGTATATTAATTTAAACAAAATATAAACACACGGGTGTTCCTGTACGACTGCCTTTGGATGACATCAATGTTAAAATGGGTGAGCTTCTGGCAAGCAGATTGCCTGGTGTGCGTGAGCCTCATCCAATCAGTTAAAGGCCTCAAAAGTGCAAAACGGTGGATCGATCCCCTGCAGAGTAACGGAGACTCCCTCTATCTGTCTGGCTTGAACTGAGACACTGGGTTCTTCTTGCCCTTTAACTCAAACTTCATGATCATCCCTTTTGGTTCTCAGGCTCCTCCTGACCTCAGACTGGAATTACTCTATTGGCTTTCTGAGGTCTTCAGCTTGCTGACTCACTTACCCTGCCAATCATGAGATTTCCCAGCCTCCATAGTTACATGAATCAAAGCTTTATAATCAATGTGAGTGTTTGTATGTGTGTCCTTTGTACAGAAGTGCTCTTTCATTCCACGGGCAATTCTCTAATACACAACTGCTGACTGTTCCCATGTAAGGGTGAGGCGCAGAAAGATGGTATGTGAAAAAGACAGACCTCAAAAGTGACCAGATGAAACCTCGTGCGTATCATTGAGGGACTCTGGGGATATTGCTGTGAGTAGGGCATTTCAGCCATTTTCCCAGGCAAAACTCCTCCAGTCTCCAGCTCCACACAGAAACTTATCAGGGCTTTCTATTTTTTTGTATGTATGCCAGTCCTGGGGCTTGGGTGCTGTTCTTGAGCTCTTTAACTCAAAGCCTAGCGCTCTACCATTTGAGCCACAGCTCTACTTCCAAGTTTTCTGGTAGTTAATCGGAGATGAGAATCTCATAGACTTTCCAGCCCTGGGCTAGTTTTGAAGCACCATCCTCAGATCTCAGCCTCCTGAGTTAGCTAGGCTTACTGGCAGGTGTGAGCCATCAGCGAGCACCCGGCCTGTCAGGTTCGGAAAGCTGTGGGGGAGGTGACAGTGGCTCCCATCAGCCATTTGGCATTCATCATCATTCTCATCTCAGGAGGAGTCACTTTGGTGGGAAGGGGGGGGCTGTTTACCTGCTCCTTCCAGGGGCTTGCACCTGCTCCCCTGCCCTTGGCTGTACCCTCACGTGGAGGGGCCTGAGCCTCTCCTCTAGCGCTTGACTACTTTCCAGCTTCCTCAGTCCTTCAGAGTCAATTATGCTTTCCCAGCTAGTTGTCTGCCTCCAGGCTGGAGTAACAAGTGTCTGGGGTCCTTTGTCCTAATTTGTTCCTTAACTGTCATGGTAATGGAGCTGAAAGGGGACCCTGCTCACACTCCAGAAGCGATCAGTTTTAAAACTCCTCTTCCTCCAGGGTCCGAAGAATACTATAGTCTGTGGTTTCCCAGAGTTGAGATTGCCACCCCTGTTTAAAGGAGAGGGGCCACAGAGGCAAAACCTGGCACTCACTGCCTCTGTCATTCATCATGTGATCCCAAACAAGCCATTCCAATTGGGTATCCTCAGTTTCTTCACCATCAAAGGTCAAAAAAAGCCATCTGTGTGTGTGTGTGTGTGTGTGTGTGTGTGTGTGTGTGTATCTGTGTCTGTGTGTCTGTGTATGCGTATGCGTATGTGTCTGTGTTTCTTTGGGGTACTGGAGATGTAACTCAGGGCCAAGTTCTCTACTACTTGAGCCAGGCCTTCAGCCTTCTGCTCTTAGTTTGCATCTCAGGGTCTCACGCTTTTCCTTTGGATGGGTCTTAGCCCAAGAGGGTGCCATCACACCTAGCTTACAAGCCATCTTCTCCTTGATGCAAAGATTGCATCTAAAGAACAATGGAGAGGTCAATATCAAATAAAAATGAAAACTATCTTTGACTTTTCAAATTCCAAAATTTCCTTTAAGACACAGGTCTGAAACAATTGGTGTTTGTTTGTTTTTGCTCCCCTCCTGAAACTCAGTAAGGACAATGCGAGGACTAACGGGAGAAAGGAACAGTATAACACCAATCAGAAGGTTTTTGCCCAGGGTAATTCAGGAGAAGCTCAAGGGACTTTCTTGAGTACTGAAGCTCATTAACATTAATAGCAGCTGTTGAGTTCATAATCAAATGGAAAGTGCCTCATGGAGTAAAAATACACTAATCTTCTGTATGGGCCACTCTGTCATACTCGCAGCATTCCAGGGGAAATGCGAACTGAGAAAGCATTAAATATATAAACATCACTGCCTTGTTAATTGAACTTCGTTTCCCTGCTCTCAACCTCTTTGATATGGGGGTTGGAGGAAGAGAGGAATATTTAATGTACATTTTTCATGAAAAGTCTCAATATTCATAGAAGCTTATATAGCGAGATATTTTTATAATAAAATAGGTATTTTTATAATAAAATATTTCCCTAGAAACTAAATCCCTGAAAAAAAACATAATTTTATTTTACTCTAAAAGAGGGAGGGGGAAGCTATCCTATATTTCTGTAAAAATATAATTCATCATTATTAAATTACCAGATTACATGCACAATTAAACTTATTTATTAAACAAGACATATGCCAACAACTTCCCTATAATCCTCTAAACCGTAATAGCAGATTTTCAACCTTAATAACAACATCATGCAGCTAATACTCAAAGGACTAATTTTAAAAGTAAAGTCATTTGGTAATTGAAACTGAAATTATACAATTAAGCACTTGAGTAACTTAAACATGAACATAAGTATCCTGACTCTGCCACTCTTGGCTTTTAGTCAAATGTGCTAGTGCCAGTTAGGATGTGTCACTCTAATCATTTCTGCTCTCTATCACATCTTGCTGAAAAGAAATCGAGAATCATTTGAAGTATTATTTTTTTATTCCTGTGACTTTGCTCCTTCAGAACCACATTACTACTTCCTCTAATTAAGGCGTCAGTCAGATAATCAAGAATAACCCCACAATAATCAGGACTCCACAGAGATGGAGAAGAGAGATCTTTTATTTCTGTATCTATTCCCAGAAGGATGTACAAGATAAAAAGTTTCAACATCAGAAAAAAAAATATTATCTCAGCTGGGTGTAGTGGCACAGGCCTGTAATACTGGCTACTTGGGAGGCAAAAATAGAACTGAAAGTCCATGGCTGGCCCAAGCAAAAGCATGAGACCATCTCTGCAAGATAAGCTACTATAGACCAGTGACAGGTGACATGTTAAGGGTCATCCTGAGCCACAACTGGACACCGCCACTCCTCATCCTAGGTACTTGTTCAGGGAAAAGTCAAGGGGTTGAAGAGTCACTGGACAGGCCAGATCTGTCATGCAGTGGTCCCACGGTGTGCCCGGTGTGCCTGGAGCTCAGCTCATCATTCAGTCAGCAGTTGTTCCTTAGGTGATTATCCCATGTAGGTTCTGAGAAAACAACAATGAGCCAAGGAATGCCAATTCCTCCCACCATTCCTACACTCATTGTCGGGCAAGTTGCCAGATCTAAAATGGAGTCACGTATGTCAAACTCTCAATGTCATTTTGGGGCTACAATGGGCAAGTCCACATGCACATGTGTCTGATCTTCAGAACTGTCACAAAAGACTCAACCAAAGCCACAAACTTGGCACAAAAGTCACGTGGACCTGATGGCAGAGGGACTGCCTGCTGAACTCTGGACTGCACTGTCTTGACCTGGTCCTCACAGTCCAGGACATTTGTTTTGAAATGGCTTCTGTGGCTTTCATCGCTTTACCTCCCACCATCCTCAATGCCTTTCGAGCTCCACCATGGCATGTACCCCACATGTCAGATTGCAGATCCTCCTCCCTCAGAAGGGTGGCGCAGCAGAGCAGGCATTTCTCAAGCAGTGGCTCCCTCCCAAGCCCCACTCATTAGAATAAGGAGTCGCAGGTGGGCTGAAGACTTGGTTCTCCTTGTACAGTGACAGTTTAGCGAGTGCCAGGCCCTGCGTTCAAACCCCAGTACCACCAAAAAAGAAAACATCAAGAAACAAAAGAGATCGCAGGAGGATAACAACCCTGCTCCTTTTTAATATGGCTTGATTCTGTACATGTAGTTTTGCTTGTTTCTTATCAGCCACAAAAGAAAGCCATGCTTTTAGATTAAGTCCCACATCAATGTTCAGAAAGAAAGAAAAGACTGATTCTTAATGGTGACAAAGTTCAGAGACAAAGAAAAGAGAAGAGAAGAAGGGGAAAAGCAACATTCTAGCCAAGTTTGCCCTTGGACACTCATGAGCAACCTTTTAATAGGCTGGGATAATTTAAGAGAACTGAAAGGCATTATGGGATGCTCTTACTACTGTACAAAATAAAAATAGCTGGATTCAGTCCCATGGGGAGTAAAGCAAATTCTTGAAGCTCTGATTTCCTACTTTCCCCAGTAGAAGAATGAAACGTAAAACAGCTCTACTTTCCAACCACTACACTGTGCATGTCTGAATGGTGGAGACAAGCCATTTCCAAAGCTTGTGCCTGGCAGCTTTGCTCCATGACTGGGAGACTGGAAACTATGAGACATAGCCAGCAAGACAGAAGGCTATGGGCTGCCCCAACACCATTCTAGTTTTGTTAGGCAAAATTCACATGATGTATTACCTCAATTGATCCTACAATGATCTCAAGCACTGGCCCAGTACCCTCTCTGTGCCACGGGATAAGTGTAGGACAAAAGATGGAAACACAGTCTCGTTATATTCTGTACATAAATCCAGATGGTCTTCCACATAGATAAGCCACTGGCTTATACCATATACACTTGCCTACTTTGCTCAGTAAATGAGCGGTAACTGCTGAATTAACATATAAACATCTAGAGTGCCAAGATGTTATGTTTCAAGAAAATAATTCTTTGGCCATATTAGCATCTTCAGCGATTTCAGACTCAAGAACAAAACTGTTCAACCAAGAAGGACTCCAAGCTACTCAAAGCTACTACCAAGTCACTTTGTAGAATCCCTTTCAGAGGCAAATTAGAAAGTAAGAATCTTCTTTGATTAAGCAGAGAAACACCTTCCATGGAAAAGGTGAATGTGGTCCAAAAAGGTGATGTGCATGTGTAGAAATGGAACAATGAAGCTTGTTGGGGAAGAGGGTAGAGGGAAGGAGGGAGAGTGATGGAGGAGCTGAATCTGATCAAGGAACACTTGATGAACATGTCAAAAAGAACCCCCTTGTATCTAATTGTTGCTAATTCTTCAAAGGTAGGGAAAAATTTCCCTTCCAGTATCAACATACTCCATCATGTTCTATTGCAATGCTAAAGAAATCAAGATGTAAAAATCTTGATCTAGATGTATTCAGAATCTAGATGGAGATCTTCTGCCCAATTCGACATCCATTTCCTCATTCAAAGGTCACTAAAATGCATACATCAGTCATCCTCTACTTTCTTTTAAGAATGCTTAATTTTAAACCTGATAAGTCTAAATGCAGTTGATATAATCTACAAATGACCTTACTAAGTCTTTCTACATCCCATAAAATTATATTAATTGTATCATTGTATCTAAGTTCCCAACTTACTGTGATATATTAGCATATTAAAATTAACTCTGCAGGCTCTAGTCAGTTCACCTTCTAAGCCAAGTTATCAGGACAAATTTGATAATATATATATATATATATATATATATATATATATATATATATAGTACCCCCTTGTGGTGTTACCTTCATACCCTCTGAGGACATTTTGTAACATTCTGTTTTTTTTTAATCTTCTTCCACTAAGAGCAGTGGATACCTAATTAACCTTTTCTAGAAGCTAATAAAACCAGGGGGAACGTAAAGGGGCTATCATCAGCTGGTGAGAAGTTATATAGCATTTCACCATTGAGTGATAAGTTTTGGAGCCATGTGTATTATTTTAACAGAAGGAAAATTCTCTTGAGAAAAAATTTCTACACACCAATTTCTATAGTTAAATTAAGGTATACAATCCTGAAATTATTCGCTGGGTTTTAATTCGTCTTACCAGCACATCCACTCAATACTAAGGAGAAATCTGATGTTTCAGAATAGTAAACCAAAATAAATTCTTCAGAAATCAGGGAGGAAAAAAAAGGAAGTTAGTCAAAAGATAAATGCGATGATTTTTCCCTCATAATTCATCTAACTTCCTTTTAGCAGATTGAAATGAACTATATCTTGCTGTTGTTCTTTTCAAATCTTCTTTATACCATTTGCCAAAATTAGTAAGATTTGAAGGCACACAGGTAGATACAAATCTTATCCTGGCTTCATTTTGACTTTCCTATCTTTAATTTGTTACTATATTCCCCTCCAATCTCCTAAGCTCATCTTCTGTTTTCTTCAGTAATTGATTTTCATCTTAATTTGATTTCACCTTAATTTGATTTCATCTTAATTCTAGAACATTTTTATAGTAACTCAGGAGCTACTGGATGAATCTGTAAATGAATGAATGAATGATAAATGAGTGGATGTGACCATCCACAATATTTTTGAGATCCCTAAAATAATGCCTGAGACATTGTTTAACCACATTTACTCACCTATGAGTTAATATTTTTAGATCGATTGTCAATAAGTTGGCAATCTCACATTCACAGTGAATTGCTACAGAATCAAACCAGTACATTTGTCAGACTAGTTTCACTCTGAGTTAAACAGTCCTGCAGTTTATCTTTGGTTCAAGCCAGTCAGCAATCCTAATTGATTTACAATGAAAATATCAAGCAGCTTTGTGTCAATTTACCTCTGGTTCAATAAAACAGCAGTTCTCGTTCAGTTCTGGAGATGCAGAAACATATTTACTAGGTACTGACTCAGATTCCATTGGATTCTTGATTACCATCTCAAATAAAACACAGTGAATTGGGTAGTTATTCATTCAACATTTTTTAAGACCTTACTTGGTTCCTGGAACTGTGTTAGACATTGAAATACATAAAGTAATAAATCACAATCCCTGACTGAAAGAATATCATGGTCTAGACGGAACAGGTGAGATAATATAGAGAAAAGTACATTATCCTAAGAGCTATTATTCTAATCCTAAATAAAAGTTAGTAAATAAATATAAAAATCAATGATCTCGGGTGGGTTAGAGAAGCCCTTGATGAGAAAATAAACAACAAATGCTGATGGGGATGCAGGCCAAAGGAACACTTACACCCTGTTGGTGTGAACGTAAATTAGTGCAGCCACTATAGAAATCAGTATGGCACATCCTCAAGAAACCAAAAATTGTGTGGGGATTGGAGGAAAAAACTGGGAGAGAATGAAGGAAGGGGCAACATTGTCCAAAAGGAAGGGTATTCTTTCCTGATTCATGTAACTGTACCCTTCTATACAACACCTTTATAATAACAATTTAATTTTTTTAAGGAAATAGAATGACCACATGATCCAGTTGTACCACATTTGGGTGTACACCCAAAAGAACCCACATCATTGTATAATAGTGATACCTAAATACCCCTGTTCATTATGCCAGTACTATTTGCAGTAGTCAAGTTATGAAATCAGTCTAGGTGCCCATCAATAGATGAATGGATAAGGAAATTGGTATATATGCAGACTGGTGCCTGATTCAAGAATTTGAAAAAAGAATGAAATGTGTTTACAAGAAAAAAAAAAGGGTTTGGAGAACACCATGTTAAGCAAAACAAGCCAAACTCAGAAAGACACCTACAGCATGTTTTTTTTTCATATGCCTAATCTAGATTAAAATTGTAAAAGACATGGAAGAAGTTGGGGAAACTATTTGAGAAGAGAAAGGGGACCAGCAGGAGGAGAGAAAGGGGGACAGAAGACAATAATGGAAGGGATCTATGATCAAATATCCTTTATATACATGCATGAACATGTCATAATTTTTGTACAATAGTTATGTACAAACAAAATTTTTTTAAGAAAATGACTTCCTGAGCCCTTAGAGTAATGAACTCACCAAAGACTATCAGAAAATTAAAAAGTAGGACTGGAAATGTGGCTTAGTGGTAGAGTGCTTGCCTAGCATGCATGAAGCCCTAGGTTCAATTCCTCAGTACCATATAAACAGGAAAGGCCAGAAGTGGCGCTGTGGCTCAAGAAGTAGAGCACTAGCCTTGAGCAAAAGAAGCTCAGGGACAGTACCCAGGCCTTGAGTTCAAGCCCCAGGAGAAAGAAAAGAAGGAAGGAAGGAAGGAAGAAAGGAAGGAAGGAAGGGAGGGAGGGAAGGAGGGAGGGA
>NW_012267234.1:9372333-9396289 GCF_000151885.1 Dipodomys ordii | reverse complement strand
TCAAGTGGTAGAGCACTAGCCTTGAGCTGAAGAGCTGAGGGACAGCGCCCAGGCCCAGAGTTCAGGCCCCACAACCGGACCCAAAAAAAAAGAAAGAAAGAGAACCCTATGTTGGTAGTGGTGGTGGTGTTTGTGTGTGCGTTTTCTGCCCCTTAGGGGAGGCAAAAGAGGGAACGCAGAAAGGGAGGAAGGGTGAATAAACGCAATCAGGGTATCTAGCATACAGCCTGTGGAAAAGGAAGGGTGACATTGTCCAGAGGAGAAATGTACTCACTACCTGAATTGAGAAATACCTTCATAATAACAACTAAATCATATTTTAAAAAGGAAAGAACAAAAAGAGAACGCCATGGCCATGGAGATCTGGGGAGACAGCAGAAATGTCTAGGTGTTTCCATAGTTACTTGTCTTGGGGTACTATGTAAGCCCTTCTTTCTCTCCCCCCTATAAACCCAACTTTTCTCTGGATCGTTAGATAAGTGAACTTGGCATTTTACTATTGCTTTTGTTTCTGGTTAGCAAAGGGATGGCGGTGCTACCCTTTGGAATTTAGCTCAGTAACAAACCAGAACTGATTTTGACATCCTCAGGGGCCCGGGGCATGGAATGATATTGCTGGACCCAGAGAACAGGGGGAAAGTTGACATCCAAGTTATGCCAAGTTATAATTGAAAAAATAATAAAAGCTACAATAGAGGTTCTGGGAGAGAGGAAAGGAACTGCCTGCTCTGTCTCAGGGAGGCAGTGGTATCACATGGAAAGCGATTTTTAAACTCAAGTCTTGAAGGATGAATAGCAATTGCAGAGACCGGGAGAGGCCTTTTACGGAGCAGAGAGCACAAGCATGCTGGTGGACATTTAGGAAGAGCCAAGACAGCCAAGTATGGCCGGATAAGAAGGGTGCTCCTGCTTTGTTCCCGGCCAGAAGAGGCTCCATTTCTGTGTTGACGGGAACAGGTGTCTACTTCTTGAAGTAGACTGGTTCTCTCTACATAATAGACTGTCCAATTTGCCTTCAGAATTTCCTTCCCTCCCCTTTCATCCATGCTTCCCTGGCAGAAGAACTTAACTCTGTCACAGACTTTGGCCATGGTCATGTGACCTGTTTGGAAGGATAGAATGGGGAGCGATGGATACTCATTGCAAGCAGAAGCTTTGTTGACAGGATGCCTTTCTTCCTGTCCCTCTGACAAGGCCTGCCTTCTGTCATGAAAGAGTATGCCCGCCCAGCCACAATATATTATTTTCCCAGAGGAGGAAAATAAATATGAGGTGCTGAATTACATCCTTCTGCCGAAACTCATGTTGTTGAAGTCCTAACCTCCAACACAGTAGAATGTGACTCAGTGTGGAGACAGGCCCTTTGAAAAGGTGACTAATACACGGTGAGGCTGTTAGGTTAGATTCTAACCCAAATTAACCCTGTCCTTCTAAGAAGAGAAACACAGAGAGAAGCCAGGGATGCTCAGGCATCAAGGAGAAAAGACCATATGAGAGCACAGAAGTACAAATGGCTAATAGATCATGAAATGCTCGACATCCTTAGGCAGAAAGGAAATAAAAATCAAAACTATACTAAGGTTTCATCTCGCCCTGATCAGAACAGCATCCCTCAAGAAGCAACAATAACAATGCTGGCAAGGATGTTGGAGGAGTGGAGGAGCCCTCCCACACTGGGGGGAAGGTAAATTGGTACAACCACTATACGCATCAGTATGGCGTTCCCTCAAAAAAGTAAAACCAGACCTATGTTACGACCCTGCCATCACCATTATTGGGCATAAAATGGAAGGAACATACGACAAAACACAAGAAAATTTTTCTACCCTCGTGTATAACATTCCTGTTTACAACAGCCAAACGGCAGAATCCGTTGAGAAATCCAAAAGCACAGAAATGAATAAAGAAGATGCAGTGCCTACATGCCATGGAATACTACACAGCCATAAAGAAAAAAATAAAAAGTAGAATCATGTCATCTGCAGGAAAATGGATGGAACTGGAGATCATCATGTTGAGTAAGATAAGCCAGGCTCCAAAAGCCAACTGCCACATGTTTTCATTCGTATGTGGACGCTCGATGTAAAAGACCTTACATATTCATGGGCATGTACAGTGCCCAGCACCACTATGACAAGTGGAAGTTACAGAATCTGGCTTCCCCTTCCAGGGCCTGTGGGGAACCAGCACAACCATCTGTTCCTGGGGCCCCATGTGACTCTTGCCAGCCTCTGCTCCATCCTCGGTACAATCATCATCCACTTACCTGGGTCTCGGACTCCCTCACTTAGAGTTGTAAACGAGGTCCAGAGCGGGGCTGACTCAGGTAATACTGGACACTTCCACTTCACTTCCTCCCATGAAGCCACTGCCCTTCCAATCTCTGAGGCATAGACTCAGGAGGGAAAACCTGATTGGTTTCTGGCTAGCCAATGGAATGGCTGGCTCTGGCCGGATGCTCCTGCCTGTGCAACAGCTGCATTCGATGGGAATCTGGGTCTGTGGAGGGGAAGGGAATTAGACATAGATAAGCCAGGAAAGAGTACATTTAGAAGGAAAGGTGGCTTCAACTATGGAGCGAGTATGGGTAATAAAGAGACTTATTACCCTTTCCTCACAAAGGCAAATGTTAGAGGGCATAAATGGAGAACAGGAGTCTTGCATGGAAGACAGAGCGTGTGGGAACCGGACAAGAAGAGAAGCAATTCATTGATATAAATTTGGGGATGTAGGCTATAAACGGTAATTACAAGTAATTCCCAGTAAGGGCTGGGTATTGGAGAACATGCACGTAATCCTAGCTACTGGGAGAGTATAAATAGGAAGATCTCAGTCCCAGGCTGGTCCCAAGTAAAAAACACAAGACCCTGTCTGGTTGGGGCATGGCTCAAGTGGTAGAATGCTTGCCTAACAAGTACAATGTCCTAAATTCAAACCTTAGTTCAAACTGAAAAAGGCATTCCTAAGCATAACAATGAATTCAAAGCAAGTTTACTGACCACTGAAGTTAAAACATGTTGATAAGCCACCTTTTCAGTTTTAATAATTGACTCAAAGTCAACCAGGAAGACACACACACACACACACACACACACACACACACACACAGAGCATAGCCTGCCTTTAAAACAAATCACCCCCAGCCCTTGGGTAAAGGATGGAAATAGAGCCTCCAAGATAAAGCAAACCTTTCCCAAGCTAGAAACAATGTTCATGCTGACCCAAACATGACAACTTCACCGATGCCACATGCGACTTGACCCCAAAATAAGACTCCCTCTCTTCCCCCCTTTCCTTTTCTCCCTCCATCCTTCCGTGTGTCTCTCTCTCCAATCCTTTGCACCAGGAATGATTTTTTTTAATTGCACCTCTCATTTTCCGGAGCGCCTCCCTGAAATTCCAGAGGAAGCCATCACTGCTAAGCAGCGGCAAGTGTTTCTCTCCCAGCAAGGCACATTAATAATAATTACATGTGCTGCCACGCCAGCCTGTAGGCTCTTAGCTGAACGTATTTGAAGAATAAAGTTAATTTGGTTCCCCTCCCACCCTCACCAAAGATCTTTACTTAAATCAACTCTTACAATAACGAACAATAAGTCACAAGGACCTAAGGACCAGTCTTTTTTTTTTTTTTTTTAATTTGCAGTTTGCCAAGACCATAGACTATAAGCATACTTTCAGGGCTCATACACTGTCCTCTTTTCTGGTGCTCCCAGGCCTGGGCCTCAACTCCTTTTTTTCTGAATTCTCTAAAATTCTAGTAAAATATTAATTTTCCATACAAGCCACTACTAATCATTTTGTGATAAGTTAGCCAAGCAAGCTTTATTTCATCATCCATTAATGATTACAAAAAATAAGAAAACCATCAAACCAATATGGTTTCAACATCTGTTTGGGTTTTTTTTTTCAATTTTTTGTTTGAGTTTTGTTAGATGTTCCTGCAGCCTTTCATAAGTGACTAATAGGAAAGAGACGAGACTAATAGGGAACACAGCTTTTATGTGATGGTTGTTTCCGTTAACAGCTGGTCTCAAAACTACTCAACATAAAAGCATACATTTTTTTAGGGAAGAAAAAAAACTGACCCCCAAAACTGCTTCATAAAAACTAAAGAATTTCATTTTTCAAAGCTTTAGAATTATTGGAGAGACTATAGCACTAAAAAGCCCCAAGAGTTTTGTTGTGTTTTTTAAAAAGAGAAAAAGTTGAAAGTTTCCACCTTAAATATCAGAGAGTAGAGACTTTACAGTACAATAAGTGTCAGAAGCAAAAATGCAATTCCTTTCAAAATCACATTTTAAAAAAGCCTCTGTTTAAAAAAAAAAAGTTCTCTTTCCCAAAGTGAAGTATGAACCTCAAACCACAGCAGCCTTGACCATCTTTCTATAAAGGTGCTCAGATATTCAAACCTGCCCACCCAAACACCTTAGCGCTCAGATTGAAGACAGTCTTTCCTCAGTAGTTGCTCTTTTTGGTTGAGGAAATAATATGAGATACAAAGTTAAGACACACACACACACACACACACACACACACACACACAAAACTTCCCATCATCCTGCACTTCCTTCCCAAAGTGCATAAAAGATGTGAGTTCTTCACTTCAATGATTGGGGTGCTGTTGTTGTTGTTGTTGTTGTTGTTTCTCCATCCCATATTTTCCATAGCAATGGACTTATTTTATAGACAGGTGGAAGTAGAGGATAGCTTCTCTGCGAAAATGTTAGGTGGACTCCGGGAGAATATCTAGCGGCCAGGACTCTCTGGGAATAAAAGCCCAGCCCTCACTAGAAGCTGCCTGCTGAGGCCCATCCCTGCGAAGCCTGCCCAGTTTTCACATGCCAGGGACCTGCGCCTCCTTCCCAACTGGGATAATGGGCTTTTCAGTCCTTTTTGCCAAATTACTGAGAGAGGGACCTATTTCTCCTCCCTGTGAAAAGAAACTAATAGTGACCAAAGTAGGATAACCTTAACCAGTAAATTATACATTTACCAAGGACGGATGGATAAATGAAACTGCCGCCTAACACCCCACCAGATTCCTTCACAGTCAAAAGTTTATTAGAATGGCCAACACTTCACAAAAGTCCCTGACCTGCTTTTTCTTTTTTTTTCCTTTCCTCCATTTTTCATGGGCCTCCACCTTCCTATGGTCTGGCAAACATATTGGTTTTTCATTAATGCACTAATGAGTAAAGGCCAGAGTGGATTACTGCAGAATTGGAAAATACCAACAGATCTTTCTTAGGAGCTCCTGTCTTTTTCTGAGAGTAAATTCACACCAGCAGCTCTGTGAGGGAAAGCCTTTCACAACTGAGCATCTGTGTCTGTGTTCCCATGAGCACAAACACCACCGTTGTCTCTGGTTCCAGATCATTGACATTTTTCTCTGTAATCTTCGTGCCCGACATGTTGTCATGCACAGGTAGGTGCCTAATAAATACTATTGGATGATGGATGTACTCAATTATAGAATATTCGAAAATGCCCTATGTTTTAAAAATCTCTGGAACAGCAAAACTGTTGGAGCCTTTATGTCCAGCTTAATGCAACACCTGACTAGCTCATTTCAAAAAAAAAAAAAAAAAAGCCCCACAGATGTGTAATCAAAGCTCAGAATTTAAAAGCATCTCTGCCTATCAGCCCCACAAAACACAAAATCAAAATCAAATATGGAATTAATTTTCTAGGAAGCAATCAAAATTCAGATGAATTCAGATAAAATTTGCTAGCCCCAAGAAAAATTCAGACTTAATATCTAAATGTTATGTTTTTCATTAAATAAAAGTTTTTAAAAATCCACATTATTTAACATTCTCATCCACTCTCTTTCAAAACAAAACACACACACACACACACACAAAGTATTATTCCAAATAAAGTAGGGATTAGTGTTACAAATATGTTAGCAGCTCAGGATTGTGAGTTGAAGGGAAGCCCGCAGCATAGTTCACAGCCAAGTGTTGTGGGTGTATCATCGATGTTTTTGTCCTAACAATTTATCATTAAGTATAGATGAGGTGGCCCCTGACTGTCACCAGCAGAGTCTGGTTTGTCCAAGTTTAGAGAAGAGGGAATGGGGAGTGTGTCTTGCTATAGAACAAAAGAATTTGTTTTTATCACTTGCCTTTACCGCTGGAGAAAATGGCTGTGGTGTGTGGGACTCCATGATAAATGTAACCCCTCCAGTTCTTTATTGCCTCTGTAAATCACAGGACTGACAGCAGTTAATAAGAAAAGCTTCTGAGTGGTTTTGAAGTTTTGCTTTGTACAAATAAAGTCACATATTAAAGATTTTGCTACTCCTCAAGGTGTAGAGAAAAAAAAAACGTGTAGACCTTCCATAGTTTTTACTGTCTTCTTGTTTTAATTTTTCAAAACAAAAATAAAAAAGGTGGGAAGAAAACCTTTCAGACATGCCCATTGGAAGCATAAAACCAGATCATCCTTTAAATGGCTTCATATACTTATAGTGTTGACATTACAATCTCTTCTAGCTAAGCAAAGCTAGCTATTCAGATAAATACCAGAAAAGAATAGGGCTTAGAAAGATGGTCGTTACAGCAGATTTACTGTTACATTTCTGACCATAACTGTATGTTTTCCTTCATTTGGCCAAAGCAAATTTTGATTCAGTGCTGAGGAGTAGAACTAGAAGCCTCACTGATCAGCTAGCTGACAGTGCAGTCATAGATTCTGGAATGCAAGTAGTTTGGCTCTCCAAGGAGCTCTGAATGCTTCAATCCACAATGATATCAAAGTCCCAAAGGGGTAGGCATCCATGGCTCACACTTGAAATCCTTGCTACGTAGGAGACTGAGATCTGAGAATCATGGTTCAAAACCAGGCCAGGCAGAAAAGTCTGTAAGACTCTTATCTCTAATTACCACTGAAAAGCTGAAAGTGAAGCTATGGCACAAATGATAGAGTGCTAGCCTTGAGCAAAAAAATCTCAAGGACGGGGGGCTGGGAAGGTGGCTCAGTGGTAGAGCACTTGCCTTGCATGCCTGAGGCCCTGGGTTCAATTCCTCAGCACCACATAAGCAGAAAAAGCTGGAAGTGGCACTGCTGTGGCTCCAGTGGTAGAGCTCTAGCCTTGAGCCGAAGAGCTCAGGGACAGTGAGCAGGCAGAGTTCAGGCCCCACAACCGGACCCAAAAAGAAAAGCTCAAGAACAGCACCCAGGCCGTCAGTTCAAGGCCCAGGACTGGAACACACACACACACACACACACACAATCTAAAGCACAAATATTATTATTTGTAATTTCTTAGGAACAAACGGCAAAACACAAGGAATGGTCTTTCCTGATTATCACTAAAATCCTCCACAGAACCAAAATCAGGATGAAAATCAGTATTCTTCTCTCAAGATCCCACTTATTTTTTCATCCAGAAAAATAGGCATTTTTTAATCTATTTTCCTGACGAGCACAGTATGAAAAAGTTAGGAATGTTGTCCACCAGAAACTGGCCAGTTTACAACTTGAGGTTTGTCCTAAGCAGCAAGAGCAAATAAAAATTAGACTTCCCTCTGCTACCCACTGACAGCTATTCAGGAGACTGAGATCTGAGGATCATAGTTTGAGGCCAGCCCAGGCAAAAAACAGTCCATGAGACTCTCTCTCATCTCCAATTAACTACTAAAAAGCTGGAAGTAGACTATGCCTCAAGCATATTCTGTAGTTTTCCTCTCCATGGTTGGCCTTATTCTCACTGACCAATTCTTTCCAAGTTTCTCAACTTGTACTTTCCTCCCTCTAGCAATGACTTCCTGCGCCCAAAGGTGCCATGAACTCCTCTGAGGAAAATTCCAGATTGCACATGAATTATCTGGGTAAAGTTCCTTCACACTCTGATGGAGTTCACTAGTAGCTATGTGGCCAAGGTCTCTGGAGAAAGTCAGGTCTACCAACTTGTTATATAGTGTGAGCACATCAAAGCACCCAAGAGAGCTTCCCTGCAGATCGACAGCACAGTAGACATCCCAACCTGATAAGGCGGCATGGGTACTACCACCATAGCATGTACCAGATTTCCTGGTGTTTAGAACAATTAGACTCACGTCCAAAGGACCAGAAACATAGGACAAAGCAGTGCCCAAATCCAAGCTGAGCCATTTTCTAACTTCCTGCCCTTGCAAATCACATATCTGAGTCCCTTTAAATCTGTCTTACAGGATTTGTGCATAATAAGGTTCATAAAGCACTTGCAGAGTGCCTACACAGACAGTAGCCAATAAATCACTCATTTATTCAATGAACATATGCCAGGAAGAATGCTTTACATACATTATTTCATTTAATCTTCACAACACTTGTATGAATGGCCTTTACATAAAAGAAATATAGACAGTGGGATGTTTTTAAAGAAATCCCAATCCTAAAGGGTAGAGGTAGAAAGAAACGGGCCTGAGAATGTAGTCAGAGAAGAGGCATGAGGCCTACAGTCATTGCTCCCAGAGTGGGACTCAAAAGTGGCCCTGGAGAATCAAGTCTGAGCATCTACCAATCTCAGAAACCTCCTCCCATGAATCAGCATTGAATCTATTCAACAAGTCTTTCCCAGGATTGTTGGTTCGATCTGGATGTAACAGGCAAGAAAGCTCAAAACAAAGCAGAAGCCATATTCTGAATAAATCAGGCTTCCTCTGCCTTTATTTAAATTACATTGATAGTCACTTAGGCTATCTGAAACCCTTTTTCCTCCCTTTCCAAAAACAAAATAGTTTTCCCTATAATCTGAGCTCACTGAGCAAACCTCAACCCTTCATTTCCTTTCTGCTGGGGGGAGGGGAGTGGAGGGGAGGGGGGAGCTGGGAGGGCAGGGATGGTAGGGGAAACAAAGGAGGAGGCAACAATGCTTGATAAGAAATGTACTCATTACCTTGCTCATGTAATTGTAACCCCTCTATACGGTATTTTCACAATAAAAAAACTTATTAATAATAAAAATAAATAAATGAAGTTGTGGATCGTGAGAGACCCAGATGCAATGGGCATAAGAATATTGACTGATTTCAAGTACTGGCCAAGAAAGAGATGATGATTAGACAGGAGACCACCAGGGCTACAGGGGCATTGGGAGAACATGTTTTACATATTTGACTGTTCTTACACACACACACACACACATATCACAGTATACTAAACACTCCACAATTAAAATGCAAAAAAAGAAAAAGAAAACAGAACAAACAAAATGAATATTGTTAAAAAGCTCATGAACAAGCCAGGTGCCAATGGCTCTTGCCTATAGCTACTCAGGAGGCTGAAATCTCAGGATCGCAGTTCAAAGCCAGCCTGGACAGAAAAGTCCCATGAGACTCTGATCTCCAATTAACCACCAGAAAACCAGAAGTAGCGCTGTGGCTCAAGTGGTAGAGTGCTAGCCTTGAGCTGAAGGGCTGAGGGACAGTGCCAGGTGCCGAGTTCAAGATCCACCACCATCACCAAAAAAAAACAAAACAAAAAAAACTGGAAGTGGCGCTGTGGCTCAAACTGTTAGAGCGCTGGCCTTGAGCAAAAGAGCTCTGGGACAGTGCCCAAGCCCTGAGTTCAATCCCCACAACCATACACATACATACAAACACACACACAAACACACATATACACAGCTCATGCACAAATTCTCCTAAGCTCATTGTGCTTTTGTACTGGTTGCTAGTCTGCCTCTGAATGCTCAGTGCCAACTTTTCAAAATCTATTTTATAGTATTTCATTTCTCTTAACTCTTTGAAGTGAGTTAACATTAATTCTTCAAACTTGGTTAATATGACCACGTTTGTGGATCTTTTAGAATCAACCTCCCTTGCATGAACCTATAAGCTTCAATACACGAAGAATGTAACTAAATCATGTACTTCTTCAAAAGCAACCTATTTATCTTTCACATACATCTGTGTCTCTAGTGTCCAAATTAATTAGAAATTACTAAACTGTAATAGTAAAATGGACACTTTTATCTTTATAATACTGGATAATATAAACTGGGAGCTTATAATATTGTTTCTTTACTACATTTTTTCATCCAACACACTTTTTAAAAAATGGCTTCACCTTTAGAAGACTGTACTTACAACATGTAAGTGATGTATAGATTTCAAATGTTTTCTTTTAATGGTTAGAATGGCCTAAAATTAGCTAAATTAAGTTTTTTTAAATGGAAGGGGGAAAGAAGATCCTTTGTAAATAACACCTGCATGTTACTTCATCTGACATACATTTCCTCTTCCTATGGTGCCTGTCTGTGTGGCCATGGACAGCTCCTAATCCCTGTTCTATGGGGTGTATGCTGTATGTGTCATCCTTTGCTGAGGGAAAGCAAGATGTCATCTGAGGATCCTCTGTATTAGAAATTCCTACATCATCATAAATCCATACTCAATGCAGCTTAAATTATTCCCTATTGTCGTTTTGTATAACTTATTATATAACTTATTAACGTACATGTTACACCCAGACCTAGTTTTTAGCTTCAAACAGATTAGTTCTATCCAATGGCTTCCAACCTCTGAAGGTATACCTATCAGCATTTCAGCTAGTTTTCTTTCCTTGCCAGTGAGTAATTGCACAACTGTAAGATATGAGCTCATTTGAAGGCATGAAAAGAGCTCTCCCTAAGATCACTTAATAGACTCAGGCATAATTATCAATTTCCTCTTGAAGCTAACATCTGATAAGAGAAAAGGAAAAGATTTTATTAATGATCAAAACACTTGACTTTCTGGACCTGTTCCATTTAATGAGGAAAACTCAGTTCTCTCCTCTTGGGTTTCTGCCAGGTGGTCTTTTACCAGGAAATCATTCTTAACTTCTAATCACAGTTCAACAACCATCTGCCAAATCATATACAGGTATTGATATTTGCCACTTTAGAGTTAAATTACATCAAATGTCAATGCAATCAACTCATTAGCAGGCTTGTGCCGAGCTTTGATGCTCACTGCGCACTTCTCCATCTCTTTGATTAAGCCATATATGGACCGTATTCCCTCCCTGCCTATGAGCTGACCTGCTCAGTAATACCATTAATATAGAATCAAATAAGCAGGAGGAGGAAGTGGTTAAAATAAAACAACCCTGTGAGTGCTTTGGGTCCCTGTTAGGCAGAATGTCAATAGACTTTCATCTAGCAAGAAAAGCAAATGAAATCACAAAGTCACAAATCAAAATCAAAAAGCAAATGGAATCACAAAACTGCCCGTGTTCAGGGAGAGTCACCAGAGGTCCTTCCAAAAAATTCCTGTGACTGCCCTTGGATCATGTTTTGGTAGCAGTCTTCTACCTTCCTTGCTACCTGGGATTCTCCATCCTTCTAGCTGATGTCAAAGCCGTATGCACACCTAGCGTACCAGAATGTGAAGGCAAGAGGTCAGCGTGGCTTGCTGGTATGGTGGCCCACTGCTCCCAATTTTATATCTCTTCTCTCCCTCAGTTATTGCCTGACATGATTTAACAACTGTAATTCCTTATTTAACGATGTCAAAGGTTTTTAGGAAATTGACTGTATTTCACCAGCGATGTATTTCTTCTTGATTACGGAGTGGTTAAAATGATTTTAAACCAAGACAGCAAAATAAAGCAGTAATAAAATCAATAAAAGGTGCTTAAAACATTCCTTCTATTAGGTAATGGCATTTAAAATATCCGTAGCTTGTAATGGCACTTAGGATATGCCCAAAAATCAATGAGCTAAATTACTTATTGAACTAGTTAATTTGAACATTGAGTTTTTTATGTATATTGATAAAATGGGCTACAGAATACTCTCAGAGTAGCAATACCACGTTTGTGGTCAGATGTCTCCCTCTGCTGGAAAAAAAATTCTTACAGTTACAGAAGAAAAAGGTAAAATGTATACATATTAGATGTAACCACAAAAGGTCCACAGGAGGCTTCTGGATCTTAGAAGGCTCTGAAAATTCATGGGAATAATGCACTTTTTAAAAAGGGGGTGGGTGGCTCATACCTATAATCCAAGCTACTTAGGAGTCTGAGATCTGAGGATCATGGCTCAAAGCCAGCCTAGGTAGGAAAGTCCATGAGACTCTTATGTCCAATTAACTACCAGAGGGAAAAAAGCCAGAAGTAGAGCTGTGGCTAAAATAGTAGAGCACTAGCCTTGAGCAAAAAAAAAAAAAAAAAAGCTCAGGGAAAGCACCTGGGCCTTGAGTTCAAGCCCCAGGACTGGCGCACATGCACACGCACGCACGCACTCACACACACACACAAATTGTTCTTAACTGGAATAAACATGGTCTCTTAGATTCAGCAAAAATAAAAGCTGAGAATCAAACTTTCATTATCTCAAAACTCTCTTCCTGATTTTCTAAACATTATCCTGGGGAGGGTTGATATATGCAGACTAAGATTATAAAAGCCTTGAATCCTTTTCCTTTGATGTCAGAAGGAAGGAATTTGAATACTAACGTTTAAACCTATGCTCAAAGGAAAGGCTGCCTTTTAAGGAGTTTAATTTGATCCAAATCAAGCTTGAACTATCTTGATAAAAGAAGTCAAAGTACAAATCCACCAAGCAGTTTCACAGTCCTGGACTGTGGAAGGGGCAGGGAGGGACAGAAGAGTTTCCAATACTATTATTACCTTTTTTTCAAACATCTACTATTTAAAATGCCAAGTACTTGGTTGAAAAGACTCTCTACTGCTTCTCAATCTCTCCCCCCTGACAGTTCAGTCCTAAGCAGATGCTGGGGTTCTAAAGAGCCTGGACTTTTAACTCTGGCTACAAAGGAGAGCTTTAGACAATATGATAAAAAGGTGTGAAAATAGAAATGAAGGTGAAGCGGTTATCTGACACTTACTAAAAAGGTACATAAATCCTCCCGAAAAGTTACAGCTGGCCCAAAATGGACCATTTTAATTGGTAAGGGCTTCATTAGTCCATCTCTCTATTTCACTCACATTTCTGCACATGTCACCAATAGTCAAAATAATAGGTATATATAAAATTACATGCACTGATGAGAAATGTTTAGTCAAAGAGCTCTGTTCTTTTTATGTAAGTTGTGGGGGGAGTTGTTGTCCTTGTTTTGTTGGTTTTGGTTTTGTGTTGTTTAGTAGTGGGGCTTGAATTCAAGGCCTTACATTCTTGCTTAGCTTTTTCATTCAAGGACAGAATTCTTCCATTTGAGCCACAGCTCCACTTATGGACTTTTACTGGTTAAGTGCAGTACTTTTCTGCAGGGCTGGATTTGAACCACAATCCTCAGATCTCAGATTACAGGCATGAGCTACCAGTGCCTGGCTCTACATAAGGGTTTTGTTTGGTTTGGTTTGGAATGTTCTTATACAAGGCTACATAGGAAACCATTGCTGTAAAATCATTAAGATCCTGTAGTATGGACAGGCACCAATGGCTCACACCTGTAATCCTATCTATTCAAGAGGCGAAGATCTGAGGATTGCGGTTCAGAGTCAGCCCAGGCAGGAACGTCTGTGAGACTCTTATCTCCAATTAACCACTAGGAAACTGGAAGTGGTGCTGTGGCTCAAGCGGTAGAGTGTTAGTCTTGAGAAGAGCTCGGGGGCAGCACTCAGTCCCAGAGTTCAAGCCCCACAACCAACCAAAAAAACTTTTTTTTTTGTTTTGTTTTTTTTGGGGGGTCCGGTCGTGGGGCCAGAACTCTGGGCCTGGGCGCTGTCCCTCAGCTCTTCAGCTCAAGGCCAACGCTCTACCAATTGAGCCACAGTGCCACTTCTGGCTTTTTTTCTTTATGTGGTGCTGAGGAATCGAACCCAGGGCCTCAGGCATGCAAGGCAAGCGCTCTACCACTGAGCCACCTTCCCAGCCCCCCCAAAAAAACTTTTTTAAGATATTGTAGTATGTTACGTATTGCCAAGTTTTACATTACAGTTAAAAAATATCTGATTCTTACTTGATACCAATTCTAAAAAGATTATTAAGCTCTTGGGGGAAATTGCATAGATTTAAGGTATATAATGTACACCTTATTTGTGAATCTCAGTCAAAAATAATTTTAGGAAAAATAAAATAATCAAAGGAAATGTCAAAAAAAATCAATGTTAACTTCCATGCACATACCACACAGCTCTATTGATGCAGAGAAAGTTGGTCACCGGTGGCTCACATCTGTAATTTTCAGTATCCAGGAGGCTGAGATCTGAGGATCAGAGTTAAAAAACCAGCCTAGACAGGAAAGTCCATGAGATCCTTATCTCCAATTAACCAGTAAAAAGCCAGAAGTGGAAGTGTGGCTCAAGTGGGAGAGTGCCAGCTTTGAGCAAAAAAGTTCAGGAACAGCATTTAAGCCCTGAATTCAAGACTCAATATGGGCCTTGAAGGGAGAGGGGGGAGGCTGGGCGAATGGCTCACACCTGTAATCCTAGCTACTCAGGAAGCTGAGATCTGAGGATCACGGTTCAAAGCCAGCCCTGGCAGGAAAGTCCATGAGACTCCTCTCTAATAAACCACCAGAAAACTGGAAGTGACATTGTGGCTCAAGTGGTAGAGTACTAGCTTTGAGCTGAAGAGCTGAGGAACAGTGCCCAAGCCCAGAGTTCAAGCCCCATGACCACAAAAAAAAAAAAAAAAAGATGAATCAGTTGCATACATGGTCAGTTGTATTTAAAGCACTGTGCCATCTGTTGAGTTTCCCCTGCTCTTCATTTTGTGGAAATCTACCTCTGTAAAAGGCCACATGGCAGCTCACACCTGTAATACTAGCTACTCAGGAGCCTGAGATCTGAGCACTGCTGTTCAAAGCCAACCTGGGCAGGAATGTCTGAGACTCTTTTGTTGTTGTTATTTGTTTGTTTTTGCCAGTCCTGGGGCTGAACTCAGGGCCTGGGCACTGTCCCTAAGTCTGTGCTCAAGGCTAGTACTCTACTACTTAAGCCACAGAGCCACTTCTGGCTTTTTCTGTTTATGTGGCACTCAGGAATTGAACCCAGGGCTTCATGCATGCTAAGCAAGCACTCTACCACTAAGCCACATTCCCAGCCCACGTCTGAGACTCTTATCTCCAAATTACCACCAAAAAGCCTGAAGTGTTGCTGTGGCTGAAGTGGTAGAGCAAAGCCTTGAGCACAAAAGCTCAGGGACAGTGCCCAGGCCCTGAGTTCAAGCCCCAGGACTGGCATACACACACACATACACACACACACACACACACACACACACACGCACAAGTAAATGGTGCCCATAAAGCAAGATGGAAAAAACGAAAGCACTTGGTTTACTTGATAAAGTGAAGGTGTTAGATTGTGTTAAAAGATGATACATCTATGGTGGAAACTGGACAGAGTTATGGAAAAACAAATCAAGCATCCTCCGTGCATAACTGAATTCTGCATCTGGAGTATGTGAGTTTGCATCAATGGCCATATCCTCAGAAATAGAGACCTGTGAATACCAAGGTCCATTCTAATGTTTTGATACACTATCAAATGACTTTGATATTCAACTAATTAACATATCCATTACCTTACATAGTTACCTTTTTTTTATGGGTCTCGTGAGAGCATTAAAGATGTCATTCTAAGCAAACATCAAGTATATAAGAGAGTATGGTTGAGATATGAAACAAACATACATATATTGTAGGAGGGAAATATATACAATTTATATTATATTTTCCCTCCATTTGCCAATATTTTCCAGGCAAGCACTCTACCACTTGAGCCATGTCTCTAGGCCTTTTAATTTTAGTTTTTCACATATGGTCCCATGGTTTTGCTGGGCTCATCTCAGACTACTATTCTCCTACTTCTACCTCCCTGGTAGTTGAGATTATAGGTATGCACCACCAAGCTCAATCCTTGGATATTTATTTTCTCAAAACTTGTAATACACCAAGTTCAAAGTGATTTGACTTGCTTTTAAAAGTTTTTCTAATTGTATTAAAATTCTGCTTCAGTTTCCACTCCAACTAGATCAAGTATGCATGCCTGGATCCAAAAAGAGAAGATTTATATAGAACAAAGCCTACACATCACATTGACGTTAGCCTTAGGATTGAGTTGTGTTTTGTTTTTTTCTTCTTCTTCTTTCAATGCATATTATTTAATATTGTTACCTCTGGGTGTCAAATTAACAATAAATGCTTCTTTGAGGCACTGCTGAATAAGGGGGAAAAATCTCTGCCTTTAAAAAGAAGAGCACCATGTGTTTTCAACTTTGTAAGTGTTTTGATAACAGATCCATGGTCCTGCTTCTAAAAGTCAGATAAAACTAAGAAGGAATGCTAGGCAGTAGTGTCCCACACTTATAATCTTAGCTACATAGGTGACTGAGATCTGAGGATTGTGGTTCAAAGACAGCCCTGGTTTAAAAAAAAAAAGTCTGGACAATTAACCACCAAAAAGTTGAAAGTAGAGCTGTGGCTCAAGTGGCACAGCTCTAGCCTTGAGAAGTAAAAGCTAAAGGTCAGTGTCCTTAGCTGGCGTAGAGTTCACCCCAGTACACACACACACACACACACACACACACACACACACACACTTGATTATTTAGGCTGATTGCTTAATTATTTCAATTGAAGCTGGCACCATGTATAATAGGAAGAAGAGGTAAATTCAAAATAAAAGTCTTAGAAGGCTCAAGCCAAAATGGCTTCTCTTCTAAGTTCAACCCACTAGGTTTTTCCTTTTATGGTCAACTGTTATAAGTGTTCCTGTGCCAATCTGAAAGTGTCTGGTTTAATCACAGCAGCCTCCTAGAAGAAAATTAACTCTTCAGATAGGAGATTTCCTACAGTCTCCACCGCAGTCTCACTGGGCTTCATCCAAGAGCAGGGAGCTATATTCCATGGTGACCACCTCCCAGGGCCTGAAAACACAATAGCAAATGATTTTCGAACATATTTTGTACCATGCAAGGGCTCCTGCGGAGAGTTCTATTTCCTGGATATGAACTAGAAATTGCTGCAATATTTCCAGTTCTTTTTAATTTTCAGCTAAATGAAATGTAACAACAACAGGATGAATGACAACCCGTGTCAAGGTCCAAGGCTAACTACCACACAGGACCATTCCTGGTACAAAGCACAAAACAAGGAGAGCTCATTAAACAAACTCAGTCTCCCTGCAACCATCAGCCACTGGAAAGATCAATGTTATCCTGAGCACAGTTTCAGAGAAAGGAATGATACAAAAACAATTAACTAAAAATACATGAGATAAAAGATAGAAAAAGGAAGTCTTGGTAAGGGCAAAAGTGAATTTTAATTCCTAATCTGCTAATTTACATAAAATATAAATGTCAGGGAAGGCAGAATGTAATAGTACTTCATGCCTCTAATCCCATATACTAGGAAGTGGAAATTAGGACAATAACAGAATAGACAAAAAGTACCAGAATCAACTCCAAATGGATCAAAGACCTTGGAGTCAAAGCAGACACCCTGAAACACAAGGAAGGAATAGGAGAAACCTTAGGTCTCCTTGACCCAGGCCGAAATTTCCTTAATAGAGACCCAGAAACACATCAAATCAAAGAAAGGTTGGACAAATGGGATTGCATGAAACTGCAGAGCTTCTGCACGGCAAAGGACATAGCTAGCAAGAGCAATAGAAAGCCCACGGATTGGGAGAAGATCTTCACTAGCCATATATCTAAAATATACTTGGAACTCAAAAAATTAAATCCCCAACAACAAATCCTCAAAGAAACAACTGCCCGATAAATAAGTGGGCTAAAGCCTTAAAGAGAGACTTCTCTGAAGAGGAAATAAGAATGGCCAATAGACACATGAAGAAATGCTCAACCTCTCTAGCCATAAAAGAAATGCAAATCAAAACAACATTGAGATACCACCTCACCCCAGTTAGAATGGCTATGACTCTAATAACAACAGATGCTGGAAGGGATGTAGCCAGAAGGGAACCCTACTGCATTGTTGGTGGGAGTGTAAACTTGGAAAGTACTACTTTGGAAAGTAGTATGGAGGCTCCTCAAAAGACTCCACATAGAGCTCCCCTATGACCCAACAATCCCACTTTTGGGCATTTACCTGAATGAGCACAAACAAGACCATACTAAAGCTACCAGCGCAACTATGTTTACTGCAGCATTATTTACCATAGCTAAGATATGGAACCAACCCAGATGTCCCTCAGTAGATGAATGGATCAAGAAAATGTGGTATATATACACAATGGAATTCTATGCCTACATCAGAAGGAATGGAATTGCCCCATTTGTTAGGAAATGGAAACATTTGGAAAATATATTAAGTGAAGTAAGCCAGGCCCAAAGAAACATAGGTCCCATGGTTTCCCTTATTTGCAATAACTAGTATATGTCTGGGACAAGCAGAAAGGTCAGATAAGATGGTGTTAAGCAAAATGAACCCCAAGATAGGGACACAAGTGGTTTTTTCTTCCTTGCTATTGTTTCTAACATATTTATAAGGTACCATGTGATTTTTTTGTTGCTTTGTATGTTCCTCCCCCACAGTAAAACCCCTGTTTTCACTGTATTTGATGTTGGTATAATTTGGGGAGGGGAAGGGAAAAAACAAGTTGTTTAAATAGGGATACAGATTGACCCATTGTATAAATGAGATGTACAAGATGCTATGTTGAAAACAAACTTTACAATGGGGGCGGGAGTAGCTAAGGAGGTGGGAGGGAAGGGATGGTAGGGGAAAAACAAAGGAGGAGGCAACAATGCTTGATAAGAAATGTACTCATTTCCTTGCTCATATAACTATAACCCCTCTGTAAAGTATTTTCACAATAAAAAAAACTTAATTAAAAAAAGAATAGGCAAGAAGTTTAGCAAGACCTTATTTCAACAAAAACACTGGGTGTATTGGCACATACGTGTCTTCCAAGGATGATGTATGTGGGATAGTTAGAATGAGCATAGTCTAGAATAACCCAGTCCAAATACACTCACACACACACACACACACACACGACCCCATCTAAAAAGTAAAACAAAAGTGGCTGGGTGTATGCCTCAAACAGTATAGCACTTGCCTAGAAAATGCAAGATATTGAGTCAGGTACAATAGTGCATACCTGTAATCCCAGCTATGTGGAAGGTAGAGTTGGAAAGACCACAATTGAAGGCTAGTCTAGGCACAAGTTAGTAAAATTCTATCTCAAAAACAAGCAAGGTGTGTTGTGGTATTTTCCTATAATCCTACATAGGGCAGGAAGCAGAGGTAGGAAGAGTACACGGTCAAAGCTATGGATAAGGCTAGTAGTAGAGCACCTGCCAGCAAATTTAAGGCCTTAATTTCAATGCCCAGTACTAAAAAAAAAAAAAAGACCAAAGGATGCTGAAAGGTAAAAAGAGGAAGTTCGTGTGAGTTCCTGGAATCAGCAGGATCGTAACACAAGGTAATGAATTTGCCTATGTGTTTCAGCCTCTTACAGTAGGATCCAATAGTAGCAATCAAGAATTTTCTGGCTAATATATTGGTATGCTGAGCCTTTGCATAATTAAATACAAAGATGTTAAAATTAGAGGTCTGTCTATCTATGAGGTGTTGCACTAGCAACCACTATTAACCAGTTGCCCTGCTAATAGGCAGGGCATATTTTCAGTGACTCCGCTAAAACAATAGCAATATATAATAAATTTAAAAAAATTACAAAACAGAAGAGCAAGAAAAAGTGAGCAATAGTCAAGGGCATTGGCACACACCTATAATCCCAACTATATTGGAGGTCTCAAGTAGGAAATAGTCCAAGGCTGGTCGCAAAACACCAAGACCCTATATAAAAAAGCAACTCTCCCTCCTAAAGGGGGCTTGGCTGTGTGTCTCAAGTGTAGGATGACTGCCCAGAAAGCACAAGGCCATGAGTTCAAACTTCTTCAATAAATACCTCAATAAGAGAATTAAAAACATTCAGAATTGACTTAAAGATCAACAGAGTTTGCACAGGAGCTCTTAGCAATACCAAGGTTAACTTTCCTATGCTCCTGGACAGAATCCATACCAGAACAGACACTATTAAGACTTGCTACACAGATGACAGAGCGGGAGGAGCTACAGAGAAAGCACAGGAAAGACACCAAAGCACTAGTTCTCAACATGGCCAGTACTTAAATGGTGGGTAAAGAAGCTGTAACAGGCAACGGCCCTTTAAAGCACCTACAGGAGCCAGGGCTGGAGACTGTCATAGAGCTAACCCACCATGCCACTCTGGACTTCTATCCATGAGGTGCTAAACTGAGAGTCATGGCCAATTCTTACTATGTAAAAATTCCCATTTTTGTCTCCAAAGACTGAGTCTGTGATTCTGCTTTAAAGCAGTCTGATTCTTCTCTTCTGAGGAGGTCCGTCCTGGATGGCATTGGCTCATACAGGTGCAATTCCAGTGGGCTTTTGGTTTGTCAGGTATCCTTAAGAATAGGAAACATAGTAATGAATACAGCTTGGGCTGAAGCTCTTCTATCTGCATTTTTTTTCTTCTAATCTTAACATGATAAATAGAAGCTGCCAAGTTGAAGGCATGCTTGCAGAACTATTATCCTAGTTCTTGGCTTACCATCAATAAGAACTCTTTCAAGATGCTGCCATCTGTGAGGGTTAACTTCCTAAACTAAAGACAAAGACCATCAAAGGAGAGGAAAATGCATAAACCTTCAAATCTCATCAGGTCTTCTTAAAGTTAAGTCCAAAATTCAATAAGCAAAAGATTTCTTATCCCTCCTTTCTGCATTTCTCTGAAAGCATTCAGCCCCAATAATAGTTACAATAACAGAGATGATTTCAAGTTAGTTCTACTTTTTGAAAAGTAAAAGGTAACAGAAAATACCTTCTTTTTCTTTTATTTTTTTAAATTTATTTATTTATTTTTTATTTGTGAACATACTGTACAGAGGGGTTACAATTACATGGGCAGGATAATGTGTACATTTATTACCAAGCATTGCAGCCTCCTCCTTTGGTTTACCCTTCACATCCCTTCCCAGCCTCCCCCCTCCCCCCCAATCCCAACCCTTCTCCTTCCCCCCCTTCCCCCCCACCTTCTTTTTCTTTTAAAAATAATAATTTTTAAGAAAGATGTTCCTTTTATATTCCCATGCTTAAGCCTTATTTGACACATAAGAAAAAATCAAAATCAATCTTTGATCATCCAATAGTCATTCTTTATTTTATTTTAGTTGGTCGTGGGGCTTGAACTCTGGGCCTGGGAGCTGTCCCTGAGTTCTTCAGCTCAAGGCAAGTGCTCTAGCACTAGCACTTCCCTTGAGTTTTCAGGTGGTTAACTGCCCAAGCTAGCTTTGAATTGTAATCCTCAGATCTCAGCCTCCAGGGTAGCTAGGATTACAGGTGTGAGCCACCGTCACCCAGCTTAGTCATTCTTTAAATATCCAGTTGTTAACAACAAAAGTATAGGGGAAAACTCTTCCTCACTCTTTCTATGATAGAAACATGAAGTTTCTCCTATGTTGAAGAGTATTATGGATGAAACTAGAAAGTCTCCCTTGAATCAAACACTAAACACCAGTAAACATGATTTAACAAATTGTATAATGGGGCCTGAGAAATTTTCTTTTTTTTTTCTGGTCAGTCATGGAGCCTGAACTCTGGGTCTGGGCGCTGTCCCTCAGCTCTTCAGCTCAAGGCTAGCACTCTACCAACTTGAGCCACAGCACTACTGCCGGCTTTTTCTGCTTATGTGGTGCTGAGGAATTGAACCCAGGGACTCATGCACACAAGGCAAGCACTCTACCACTGAGCCACCTTCCCAGACCTGAGAAATTTTCTTAATCTAAAAATTCTGTTGTCATAATAGTAGCTGTCACCTATAGTCAAATAGCAATATTAAAAGGAATGAGGAAATCCCTAAGTAATATTCCCCAAAGTAGAAAGAATACTTGTAATGAATGTAGTTGGTTAGGAACCAGAAAGAATATCAGAAGCTCCCTAAACACACTAAAAGGAGGCTAAGATTCAGAGTGAAAGTACCTTAGTCATTCTTCAGACATGGAGGTGAGATCTCTTGAGCTCAGACCCAACAACAAAGCTTATTTCTCACTCAGCAATTAAAACAGTAGTACATAGTATCCATACACACATATTTGGTGAATACTGAGTGACGTTCAAGATATATTGTTTATAGAATACACTGTTTATTGAAGAGTATCTTCTAATATTTTTGAGTTGTATAGACTCATGCTTGCCTCTGTGTAACAGTTTGCAGATTAAGAAGACACCGGCTACCATGAATCTGTCTACTGGGATTTCTTTCCAGCACCCAGCAACTCGGCCACATAGGTACCTGCTGCACTTAGATTAGGTGTGCATCTAGTCATCATTTTATTTGTCATCCTGCTAACACTTTGTTGTTTGCATCTTTCTCAGCAAGAAATCCATGGAGCTTCATCTTTTTTTATGTTGGCTATGGGGCCTGGTGCTGTCCCTCAGCTCTTCGGCTCAAGGCTAGCGCTCTACCACTTGAGCCATAACACCACTTCCAGCTTTTTCTGTTTATGTGGTGCTGAGGAATCGAACCCAGGGCCTCATGCATGCAAGGCAAGCACTCTACCACTGAGCCACCTTCCCAGCCCTCCACAGAGCTTCTTAACAAGGATTTTTACCTGTAGTGAACCCATTGTAGATATAACCCTGAAAATATGGACCTCTTGTTTGGGAGAGCCAGAGCACAAGCTGGGTATCTAGTTTACCATAATTGATTTAAGCACTCATAGTTTAGCCAGGACTTTCATTACTCAAACCACATTAAGAAAACTTAACAGTAAAAGAGAAGACATGTTTTTAAATAAATATCAATATATAATCAGAAAAGATGTGTATCTTATAAACAGTGGGAAACCTCATGCACTTTAGAAACATGTTGGGACAGTTTTTACACACACACACACAGCCTTTTAGGCTTAAAGTAAATTGGGAATTATAATGAAGTAACTGGGCCTTTATGAAGAACTTATAAAGAGGACCAAATTTGGGCTGTAGATCTAGCTTAGTGACATTAGGTTCTCCAACCCTCATTGTAAGTTTTTATTTGAAAATGAACGTCTGTGGCCTGACACCAACTGCTTTCTGCTAGTCCTGTTAAGATAAAAAGTAAAATACAGTGGAAACCTATAAAGATTAGGGAGAAATTCCCAACAATAAAAATAATGAGATTAAACTGGGCACCAGTGTCTCATGCCTGTAATCATAGCTACTCAGGAGGCTGAGATCTGAGGATATAGGTTCAAAGCCAGCCCGGGCAGTAACCACCACAAAAGCTGGAAGTGGCGCTGTGGCTCAGCTGGTAGAGCACTAGCCTTGAGGGCAAAACTCAGTGCCCAGGCCCTGAGTTCAAGCCCCAGGACCAGCAAAAAGTATAATGATGATGATGATGATGATGATGATGAAAGATGAGATAAATTGTCTGCATTTGCATCAAAAGTGTGGCTTGGTATGAGTTCCTCCAAGAAATTCTGTTAAGTTTTGTGGAAATCTAAGGAACTACTATTTATGTTTTTCAGCATGGTGGTTTTGAGGTTTGTTTGTTTTCTGAGGGGGAAGAACTGTGAGCTAAGAAGGCACTGGGGTGAAAAGCCATGGCAGGCCCAATACCAGGTCCAGCTTCATGGTCAGCTCTGACGTCCAGAGAAGCAACCTCCAGGCGCGAGCTCCAAGGCGGCCCCGCCTCTCCTCAGCCCTCTCCCTTCCACAACATGGCGGCCCCGGCGACACTGTGGGCGCGCCACGCGAAGCACTCTGGGAGCGACCCACCGGACCGGAAGAGGAGGAGCTAGGCCTGGAGGATCCGCCGGTTGTCGCGGTCGCTGCCGCCGTCGGTGTCTGCGGGTCGCCAAGAGCCAGGCCTGGCGGGCGGGGTTTGTCGCGATGCCGGAGTTGGCGGTGCAGAAGGTGGTGGTCCACCCCCTGGTGCTGCTCAGCGTGGTGGATCATTTCAACCGGTGAGCGGGCGGCGAGGGACGGCCTAGCGTCCGGGCGCTGGGGCTGCTGAGTCACCGGCGCGCGGGGGACGGGGG
>NW_012267234.1:9291387-9371035 GCF_000151885.1 Dipodomys ordii | reverse complement strand
AAAAAAAAAAAAAATGTTTCAGTTAAAACCAGTGTGAAACTAGAGGCTAGTTAAGGAATTGTGGTTGTGTTTTATGCTGGCTTTTGTTTGTTCTTAGCAGAGAACTGCATTTCTGTGTCTTATATTTGCTTAAGGTGATTTCCTGAAGATGGGTGACAAGAAGGGTGATTCACTATTGCTCTCTAGAAAGAAATCATTGAGGAGGAGGTTTGAATTGGAGCTCATCTCATTCATCCAGCCTCCCTGTCAACTCCCTTCTACCTTGTGCCTGATAAAGCGCATGTACTGGCACTTGTCGATATGGAGCAGATGTTCCACAAAAGAATTGGCAACATGGAAGCCATACCATAAAAACTGAGACCACTCTAGCAGCTTTGGCCCCAAAAAGATCTGGGGATAGGAAAAAAGTGTAGAGATGGGAAAGCTGCAAAGAAAAAAATTAAGTCACTTTTTTCTAAGCATGTATTACTTTGCAGCCAATGGTACAATGGTACAAAGTACGCGAATCACTCCTCATGTGTAATAGGGTTGGGGTAGGTAGGTTAGGTAGCCAGTCCTACCCTATACCTATTACATTTATTTAGGCTGATTTATTCCAGGGTAAATTGTTCAACTGTTGATAATCTGCCACCAAGTATCTAACGGTTAGATCCACTATGCAGACTGATCCACCTGTTTCCTCACTTAGAATCGGCAAGGTTGGAAACCAGAAGCGGGTTGTTGGTGTGCTTTTGGGATCTTGGCAAAAGAAAATCCTTGATGTATCCAACAGTTTTGCAGGTAAAAAGCAACCTTTACATTTATCTAAGCACTATTATCTTCTTTTTCTTTCTTTTCCTTCTTTTTTTTTTTTTGAAAATTGTAACAAGGATTTCTTTTTAGTATAACTGGGTTAAATTAGGGAGAAATGGATAAGAGAGAAATGTCCTGTACCCCATAAAGTCTCCTTTGAGTTTACTTTTGGTTAATCACTACACCAGATGGTAAACGTTATAGTTAGGCTGTATGGTCTCCATTGTTCATTCTCTTCTCTTCTGTTGGAATGCTGGTGCACTGCAGACAGTGACAAAAAACAAGTAGGGCCATGTTTTAGGCTTGTCAGCACCTTCCTTAAACTTTCAACTGTGGCTATTGGAAATCTTTAGTCTTACAATTTGAATCATGAATTGTTGCAAGAACTTTACTTTTAGGACCATGTATTGTTTTCGTGATCAAAGTTGCAACAAGAAAAAAGAAATAAAGAATTGCTGGCATGACCTGATTAGAGATCATGAATCCCACTGTCAAAAAGAATTGGCCAGCAGAGTGATCATCTAATGGAAGATATTAGAAAGTGATGGGGTGTTTAGAAGATGAAAAGCATGTGGCCAGTTTATAGAAAAGCTGGAAATCTGGAACTTTTATATAAATTCTCATTTTTTAAATGATGGCAACTAAAAAATACACTATGTTGTACAACAGAGGGGCCTATCAGCTGCACTGGACATAGATGAAAATGAACTAAGCAACTCAAAAGCAGTGGTGGGAGGGAGGGATGAGAGAGAAAGAGGGAACTGCTTACATTAAGCAAAAGGAAAGAAATATAAATACCACGTGATGTAGAAGAAATAGTTGTATTGTCAAAGCTCATAGAATTCACAAGCTTGATAGACCATGATAATGACAACTTGCCTTGTGAAGGTTAAAAGTGTATTTGTGACTTTAACTAAGTATCACTATTCTACAATACTGTAATATATGTAATCTCAATAAAAAAATTTAAATATATATGTGCTATGTTGGACAAATAAAACACAAAAAAATGAGTTAGATTTGGCCTAGGGAATCTACCCTTCTGACGGCTGTGCTTTATTTAGCATCATAAACTAAATTTTAATGTTTCTTTTTTTCTTAGTCCCTTTTGATGAAGATGACAAAGATGATTCTGTCTGGTTTTTAGACCATGATTATTTGGAAAACATGTATGGAATGTTTAAGAAGGTCAATGGTAAGTCTTGACTTTTTGTAGTGTGATGGCAGGATATTAAATTATATGTCTGTGTTTCTTTTTTGTTTAAGGTCAAAGGACCTTTCACTTGCTAGACTTAAGTGTAAAGGAATGAGTTAAAAATAAATGAAAAACTAGAATGCTGGCTTACAAGCCAGGTAGACCACCTAGTTTGAGGGTGGAGCTAGTCCTCTGACTGCAGCAGAACAACAAAACACTAGCGAATAAAATCTACCTGTCCCTCATACTTGAGCAAGAGAGTTGTCTGTCTGATATATCACTTGGATTTTTTATTTCATTACAGCAACTACATTGCTTTGGATATAGTTAGTCCCACAACACTTATAACTGCCATGTATATGTTGTGAACTTTCAGTTACTCTTATATGGCCTTGGGATTGTTCTTTAGTTTTTTGACATATGACCAGTCCAGTAAACTAATTTGGGGTATTCATGTCTCCAGATCACACACTGCTTCTTTTCCAAGAAGTGTTTTAGAGTTTTCGGTTTCACAGTAGGATAAAATAAGTCAAGGGATTTTCAAAAATGCTGATGTCCTTATCCTTCTTGAGCTGCTTCTGTCAATCTTCATGAACTGATTTAAGCCCACTAAAGTGTTTTTCTTCTTCCCAGCCAGAGAAAGAATAGTTGGGTGGTACCACACAGGCCCTAAACTACACAAGAATGACATTGCCATCAACGAACTCATGAAAAGATACTGCCCTAACTCAGTAAGTATTCTCTTTGCCCACTAACTCAAATAAGAGTATCCTAGAAACCATTTGGATAGGAAATCCTTCCATGGCTTTGTAATAAATTTGAGCTCTCCTGATTTCTTCTGTTTAACCACACTATACACCACAACAACTGACAGGCTCATTTGAAATATAAACTCATTTTATGGCTTGTCTAACTGAATGAATGAAATAATTTCAGCAGTCAGGAAAAAGGCTGACGTGATCCGTTAATTCCAGTGTGATATTTGCTAAGCTGTGTTTCTCTGCCAGGTATTGGTCATTATTGATGTGAAACCAAAGGACCTGGGGCTGCCCACTGAAGCGTATATATCAGTGGAAGAGGTTCATGATGTAAGTTATCTTTCTGTGCATGCAGGTTTAGTGGGGAGTTTCTCATTTTCAAGTCGACAAATCCTTTGTCTGTAACAAAGAGGACATTGATTTCTGCTGGCAGTTTTGATCTTGAATTTTTTATTGTCCAACTTTAAAAATAACAGACGATAAGAGAAATCTAAGATGCCCAGTTAGAGAGTTTGGGGCATTATTCCTCATCTAATAGGATCTCCATTCTTGTTGAGCCTATTCTTTGTCAGTATTCTCTTCTTCTTTAAGGTTTTAAATTCTTTCCTACAGTTAGTCAGAGCTGCCAAGACCCAGATGGCAAAATCCAAAGAGTTAAGGGATGGATTGCAGTCTGCTTTTGGATTTAGATATATGGTATTTATCCTTAATGTGTTATAAAATTTGGAAAAGCATATTAAAGAGTACCTTCCTGCCAGTGTTCTTACACTAAGCCCTAGCCTTCTGTTTTTTCTTGGGGGTTGGAGGAGGGAGGATGGTAGCTAAATGTATTGCCTAGTTGCAATCAGGCTTTTATCTCTGAGAGGTTGTTGGCTTTTTTTTTTTTTAGTTAATTTTTAGTGCTGCCTCTTTAGAAAAGGAATTTGGAGCTACTGTCATCTAAGAAGCAAGCATTTCAGTAGAGGATGAAAAGAGCACATGGCTGGGCAGAGCTTTCCATGAATTCCTAAAGACTGCAAGGCTCAAACCATCCTTGTGTCCAAAGCAGGAGGGTGGGGGGTGCCTGGTAGATGATTGACACCATCCTGAGAAAGATAAGAGCTAACTTGTAGAGCACATCACATCGTTGAATGACTTGCCCAAGGCCCCTCAGCTCCCTTATCACATGCCCTTAACACCGATGGTGTTCTCTCATTCTGAACAAATCACAGCACCTTCTGGGCCTCCCCCTCCCAGCAGTCTGGCCACTGAACCCCTCACAGACTTTTGTACCACCTTTATAGGAGATGTGCAGCCTCTGGCTCTAGGCCTAAGAACAGTGCTCTCCACTCCCATCAAAACATTAAGCTGTGCAGAGATCCAGATCATTCCCCAACAGATCACTAAGGCAGACCACCAGCTACTCAGATTGCAGGCTTTCCACAGAAACAATTTAGAGGTCAGTGCTAACAGTCATGTCTAGACAGACTGTATCAGTGAGTATCCTTTGAAGACTGAACTTTCCAGGCTAAACTGACCCACCACTGCCATGCAGATCTCAGATGAGACACTCATAAAATGAGATGACTAAAAGCAAAAGATTGAGGGTACGAAAAGAACAGTTTGTTTATTGAAAGTGAGTAACTGTAAGTGTCTTCTCCCAGGATGGAACGCCAACATCAAAAACATTTGAGCACGTGACCAGTGAGATTGGAGCAGAGGAAGCAGAGGAAGTTGGAGTGGAACACTTGCTAAGGTGAGACCCTTGTACAACATCTGAGTTTTTTTATTGGAAAGCCAGAATCAGCTACTGGTTCTGGCCATGAAGTAATGATTCTCCCATTTTGATCTTGTTTAAGACAAGAGCTTACTAATACAACCCATGCTGACCTTGAACTCTGTTCTCCTGCTTAGCCTCCTAAGCTCTGGGTACTAGGGTTATAGTTATGTGCTGCCTGCTTAGCCCTTGAGTTTCCTATCTCTAAGTTGGAGTGGTCTTATTAGTTCATCTCTAAATATCTTGAGTCAGAATGTGTGACATTACAGATAGTACATCTTATCCAGAAACCAAACATTGACTGTTGGGAGATTCCGGTCTTCGCTCTCCACTGGCTGTCCTTCCAGTGATCAGAGCCTACTTACAGAAGGGATCTTCATCTTGGGATGGTGTTCAAATACCTTCATGTAATCCTCATTTGAAAAATTCATAGGTAGTGGTTGTGTGGGGTTTTTTTGTTTGTTTGGGGGATGGTTTTCTTCTTTTTTGCACTGTCGAGGATCAAAGCCAGGTCCTTGCATATACTGAGCAAGACATACCACTGAGGGCTGGGAAGGTGGCTCAGTGGTAGAGCGCTTGCCTTGCATGCATGAGACCCTGGGTTCGATTCCTCAGCACCACATAAGCAGAAAAAGCCAGAAGTGGCGCTGTGGCTCAAGTGGTAAAGTGCTCGCCTTGAGCTGAAGAGCTGAGGGACAGCACCCAGGCCCAGAGTTCAGGCCCCATGACTGGCAAAAAAAAAAAAAAAGACATACCACTGAGCTCCAGTTCAGTTCTGAAAAAGTCAGTTTTTATCAAGCAGTTTCTTCCCAAAACATGCCATCATCCTTCATGGAACAGTGAAGGAAGTAAAGCTATGATTGAACATTCCACACTTTCTTTAAGAAAAATGGTTTCCTTTAACTCTGGTATTATCTTTTGCAAACTTTTGCAAACTGCACTGTGATGAGAAAGTTAAAATACAGACACACGTACCCCAAATGACAACAGAACTAAGATAATCTATGTCTGACTCTAGACAAAGTGAAGTAACATTTTTTTTTCTTTTGAAAATTTACCCCTCCCCTGCCAAGCTGGGTGTTTGCTTAGAATGTGAGGCCCTTCCTGGGGATGCAGTAGCCTGATACTCTTTCCTGCCTTTCTGTGGCTTATCCAGAGACATCAAGGACACCACAGTGGGCACTCTCTCACAGCGGATCACAAACCAGGTCCATGGTTTGAAGGGACTGAACTCCAAGCTTCTGGATATCAGGAGCTACCTGGAGAAAGTAGCCACAGGCAAGCTGCCCATCAACCACCAGATCATATACCAGCTGCAGGACGTCTTCAACCTGCTGCCGGACGTCAGCCTGCAGGAGTTTGTCAAGGCCTTCTACTTGAAGACCAATGACCAGATGGTGGTGGTGTACTTGGCCTCACTGATCCGCTCTGTGGTTGCTCTGCATAACCTCATCAACAACAAGATCGCCAACCGTGACGCGGAGAAGAAGGAAGGGCAGGAGAAGGAGGAGAGCAAAAAGGAGAGGAAAGATGACAAAGACAAGGAAAAAGACAAGGAGAAGGGTGATGGAAAGAAAGACGAGAAAAAGGAGAAAAAGTAAAACTTGTAGCTTTTTTAATGTGTGAATTAAAATCTTATAAACTAAGTCAGTGTGCCACTAGAGGGTTCTTTTTCACTTTCAGTGCTTGTTAAAGCTGTCTTGGTGAGAGCTCTCTACCACAGTCACTTCATGTGGCATGCCTTGGAAGTGAATGGACACGAACTGATCGGGAACCCAAACCACAGCTTCAGCTCAGGCGTCTTGATTGTATGAGAAAAGCAAAGAGAACTCAGCGTATCACTTTGTACTCTTCATTCTTTTGTCCATAAAACCAGGAGTTGAATTTGTTCCCATTTTAAGAGATTCATGGGGTCTGTTTCTGGTGGTTGACAGAATTGCTAAAAGGAATGCCTTGATCCCATATGCTCCCTGCCTCCTGACCCCTTGAGATCTGGCCCTTCTGAACCTTCAGCTTGAGAACAGCACACCATGCTTTGGACCCACAAGGTAGCTCTTGCATTCTCAGGGCTTGGGATCTAGCTCCTTACTTTGTTTACCTTCAAAGACACAATTAAATGGCTTGGTTTTTAAGTCTGTGTTCTAGTAGTTTTTGACTTTTGAGAATGGTGATGTGTTCTTTGTAATAGCAAGAAGACAAATCTTCCATTGGAACTGCCATACATTCTTTCATTTGATTTTCTTCATTTTGTTACTTTTGGCAGATCACAGATCTGGATACAAACTCAGGGCCTTGTGTTTTCAGAGTAGATCCTCTACCACTTGAGCCACAATCCCAGCCTTCACTACTTTAGGGTTTTTTTCCCAATAAGGTTTTATATTGTAGTTAGGCCAGTCTGGACCACAATCCTCCTATTTATACTTTGCACATAGCTAGGATGACAGGCAGGTGCCATTGTTAAGAGGGAGGTTTGGCCTTTTGCCTGGGCCAGCCTTGACTTTGATCCTCCCAATCTCCTGAGTAGGATGACAGGTATGAACCACCACCATTTGTCCTGCCTTGAATTCTATTTGACTTGATATCTTTTAGGAAAGAGAAGCACTCCTGGCACCCATCCCCTAAAACCAGGGGCCTAGTTTGTGTCTCAGATTCCTCATTATGAAGTGGTAGGTTGAAGTAGGACATCTCTGAAGTCCCCAAAACAGAAAAATACTCATTTGCACTACCTAGAATGTTACTAGGTATACCTATACTAGGTATATCCAAGGCTCCTACTGGGACAAGAAAATAAGTAACTTCATCATTTGATGTATGTTCCTTTTCTTTGTTGAGCAGCTGAAGCTTTAGGTGGTCTCAAGTGCATGGTATGGATGATGGGAAATGTAAGAATATATAAAATAGCACAAAAGGTAAGTCAGTTAAATCTCCAAAACCGTATCATGAAATTATAGTGCCTGGAAATGGTCAGAAACATCTATTTACATTGCCCATGCTTGCCAAAGGGCTAAAATGGAAAAGTAAACTTACTCTTAAACACCCATGTCAAGTCCTTGAGACTCATTAAGATTCTGAGATGAAAAGGAAAACTAGAGAAGAAAGTGTCATCTTTCTCAGTTGCATCTAACTGGATAGAAGAAACATGAAATAGTTCAAAACATTAAGACATCCAAGTCATGGGAACGTTGGAAGACTTTGAGATTCAGGTGCCATGTTTAGAACCTGCTAACATGAGAAAAGGAAGTGGACAGTGGACTTGGTTCCAGGAATGAGCAAGACACAAGTATAGGGGAGAATAGGAGGCCCTGGTCCTTGGGCATTAGGGAAAACGTGGAGAGTCACCTAAGGAGTGAGTCCTTCATATAAGGGACAAGTGCACTCCTGAATTGAGGTCACACAAAATTCAGGTCTGCCTTTAATAGTGTGAATTGGACATTGAAAGTTTTTCCAGGGCTGGAAAGGTAGCTCTACGGTAGAGTCTTTGCCTTGCATGCATGAAGCCCTGGGTTCCATTCCTTAGCACCACGTAAGCAAAAAAAAGCCAGAAGTGGCACCGTGGCTCAAGTGGCAGAGCACCGGCCTTGAGCTGAAGAACTGAGGGATAGTGCCCAGGCGCAGAGCTAAGCCCCATGATTGACAACAACAACAAAAAAAAAGTTTTTCCAAAGGCTAGTGAAATAGCACAATGCTACAAGCTTTTAAGCTTGTTAATAGTTCAATGGATTTATGCCCAGGCCTTATTCTGATAAATGTTTGACTCACAGAGGAGCCAAAAGTAACTTGTTTTCTTAATGAAATCTTCATTTCAAGAGAAAAATAGTTTAAGGGGCTAGCAGGGCAACCCCATGGTAGGGTGCTTGTCATTAATAAATGAGACCTGGGCTTGATACCCAGCACTGCAAAAAGAAAAGAAAACTGTAGCCATTAGTGTCAGGCTCATTTTCCAACGTGAAGCTGCTATCAGCATGTAGGCTGATGATGAAGTCTTGCTTATATAAATAACCGTGTGGCTGCAAAACCCAGAGCCTACACCTAAAACATTTATATATATATGACAATATATATCTTGGTTTATATATCTGACAATCGCCAGAGAATTTTCCTAAATAACATTTTTGAAAACACTGGAAAAGGTGTCCTGGAAGAAGTCTGGTCCCAAGACTGCACCTCACCACAGCTGTACCTTAGTGTGCCCTCCATTCCCTAATCCCTTCCCAGTGACATTAGAATCCAGCCTGCTCCAGTCAGACCTTACACATGGTGGCATTCACTCCCTCCTGGTTTTCTGCCTCAAAAACAGTATAAGTATCCCTGAGATTATGGGTTATACTTACTAAAAAGATGGAAACTTATCAGGATTGGAGTAAGAACTTGGAGCCAACCCAATTAAATACTGCCTCATTTGGCTCCAACCATCAAAACCTAAAGTGACAAAAGGGACATCTTCATTGGTTGGCCTTCCATATTCTCCAGAGTGCTACATGCAAAGTAAATCAAACAGGGCATAGAGACATAGAAGTATACTCCAACTTTTGGGCCCTTCAGTATGAAAATTCAAACACATGCAATTATTTCATTTCTAGTAAATGTCTTGACACTGGCCCTCATAAAAGAGGGCAGTACTATTCACTAGGAAGCTAAGTGCTGGTCTTCTACCACTTTCCTACAAAATGATTTTTTTTTAAACCTGATTTAGGGATGTTGGTTAAACTACATCATAGCTAAGAAAGCTGTATCTACTCAAACTGGATGGACCATACAAGCTAGGAAGTCAGAGGAATATTTGATATAGGTAACCCATAAGAAAACATTTACCCTTTCTCTAAGCAAATCATGCATAATGCAGCACTCCTTTGCATATGGCCTGACCCAGTCAACTTGGCATTATCCACTGTTGCCAAGGAACCAACACAAAGATCTTTTCCAGAACTAATAGCTATTTTTTTTGCTGGACTAGACAAACAATTGACTCTAAGAATATAAAAAAAAAAAAAAACGAGGGAAAAGAAGAAGAAACAAACCATAATGTCAATGTTTCCAGGGCCCAAATAAAAACTTCCTCTATCATTCTTTAGGGGAGATCTGTTTTTCAACACTAGATGGTGCTGCTAACTGCTCTTAACCTCTTGTCAGGAGAAATGTTTTGTTCCAGTTAGCATAGACATGGGATCCCCCTAAAAACTGCTTCCTTACACTTCTACTTTGAGCTGCAACCATCTAGGTAAGAATGAATGTATGGGTTTTATCTGACCTTTAGATGGCTCCTGCTCTGATATCCTCACTGCTTCTGTCATTTCTCCTTTGTGTGTGTGTGTGTGTGTGTGTGTGTGTGTGTGTGTGTGTGTGTGTGTGTGAAAGAGAGAGACAGAGTGTGTCCTGGGGCTTGCTCAGAGCTTGGGCACTGTCCATGAACTTTTTTTGCTCAAGACTGGTGCTCTACCACTTGAGCCATAGCTCTATTTCCACCTTTTTGGTGGTTAATTAGAGACAAGAGTCTCACAGACTTTCCTGCCCAAGCTGGCTTTGAACTGTGATCTTCAGACCTCAGCTTCTTGAGTAGCTAGAATTACAGGTATAAGCCATGGATCCTGATTTCTTTATACACCATCGTCAGTGAGTGTCCTGGTGAACATGTATCAAAAGTTCTCCAAACAGCTAGGTATGTGGATTTGCAGCCATTGCGAATGTCTCTGGTGTAAATACACCACTTGATTCCAAGCAAACACCAGGAGTTGGGACCTGCACAGTTGCAACATTATAAAGTAGTTCCCCCATACAAAAATAGCCTCAAGAGCACGTAAGAACAAAATGGTAAAATAATGAGGACATGATGTGTTTTAAGTCATTAACTTTTTCAATTGTTAAGTTTATGCTTTATTTTTTCAATGCCATGAATGCCAGGCAAGTGTTCTGGAGCTGAGTTAGACCCCATCCCTGGTTATGTTTAAACACCAGTTAAATTCCTGGCAGTTTAACAACTAGTTCTTGTGAACCTGAACTGGCTCCCAGCCGGTAGCAAAGAACCCCTCCCCACTCCATCTTCACCAGTCCTGCTTCAGTGACCGCTATCCTTATTAAAGACCCCAAAACCAAGGTCCAGCCCCTGACAGTTGATTCTACTTTGCACCTGCTTGCTTCTGCTCTTTTCAACAAAAGTTAACAGGCTTGGGTCTTTAAAACCAACAGCAGCAGAGCATTGAAGGTGATAAACGCCTATCCTGTGCCTGAGGATTCTTCCAGAATAGGGGCATGGAGAGAGCGGGGAGTTGTTGGATTTAGTTCCATTTTTTAAAGCCCTTAATTGAACATTTTAGATCAACTATTCAAAGAGTGAAACCAACAACATCAAAATTATGATCATTATTAAAGATGCATGTTCCTGGGCTCTAATTCAGATCTCTATATTTGAATCCCTGTGGGGAGCTAAGAGTGAAAGGGTTTGTTTTTGGTGGTGGTGTTGTTGTTGTTGGGTTTTTTTGTTGTTGTTGTTGGTCATGGGGCTTGAACTCTGGGCTTGGGCGCTATCCCTCAGCTCTTTAGCTCAACGCGAGCGTTCTACCGCATAAGCCACAGTGCCACTTCCGGTTTTCTAGTGGTTAATTGGAGATAGTCCCACGGACTTTCCTGCCTGGGCTGGCTTTGAACCGTGATCCTCAGATCTCAGCCTCCTGAGTAGCTAGGATTACAGATGTGAGCCACCATGCCAGGCCAGAGGTTTTGGTTTTTTATGGCATTAGGTTTTGAACTCAGGACCTCAAGGGCCTCATGCTTGCTAGGCAAGTGCTCTCATACTGAGCTATGTCTGTCTCCAGCCCTTTTATGTACGGTTATGGTCTCACTTCCTACACAGGCCTGGAACATAGTCCTCCTATTTTTTGCTTCCCACCATAGCTGAGATGTCAGGCCCATGCCATTGTACTCAGCTTCTTTGACTGAAATGCAGTATTGTGAACAATTTTACCCAAGCTAGCCTAGAACCACTGTCCTCTCAATCTCAGCCTCTTACCTGGGCGGGATGGCAGGGGTGTATCATGATGCCCAGTTATCACTGGAGAACTCTTTTTTTTTTTTTTCCTGAGCTGGCTAGAACAACAATCCTCCCATTCAAAACAATCAGGTAGGACCCTTGGTTTGTACCTAGTGAATAATACCATCATCTTCACATTTCTTAACCCCAAAAATGTAGAATTCACCCTTGATTTTACTCTCTCCCTCAGGCTCTATTTCCAATCCACTGGGAAAATCCTGTCAATCAACCTCCAGAAGCAATGCACACCTGCTCATCTGCCCATTTTCCACTCCGAGTCAAAGCCAGCGCCTGACCCCACAGCCATCCATCCCCTCTCCTAGACTACCCAGCTGCCCACCAAGTTCTGAATGTGCCACACACCACACTGCCTTCAGGGGAATCTGGTTCAGCCATACCTCAAGTCACACCCCTTCAGTGTTGGGGCTCTCTCATTGTTCTCAGAGTCAAACCCAAGCTCTTCACAAGGGCCCAGAGCTAGACTCCCTCCCCTCCCCACCTGCCAATCTCATCACCCCTACCGCTACTCCCTCCTGGAAGTTCCCTCTCAGACCTCTTCCTCTCCCTCTTTACTCGCCTGGCACCTTCTTATCTTTCTAGTGTGTAGGCTGAGACATCTGTTTAGAGACGCTTTCCCCACACCCTAATCTATGGTTGCCCTTTCACCCACACCTACTTTGCCACATCCTTCACTGTTGTAGAGTCTCTACTTAGAGGCTTCCTGTATTCTTTGGCCAAGACAATCCACAGTGTGGCACTCTTTTGGAGAGGAACCAGGTATTAGTCAATGCTTAAATGCACAGGCCACTTCTCACCCACCTCTTATTTTAACTAGTATGAGCCAATTACAGGCAGTTGGCAAATCACCATGACTATAAGAATGGAATGAACTGCTGCCCAGAAGAAACCAGGCTTCTACACTGATGGCCGGCCAGCCCAGGTGCTCACAAAGAGGCCACGGAGGCAGGAGCTGAGCCTCAAACATTCCCTTTGGTGGGAGGCTGGGGATGCAAAGGCCGTCCTTCAGACTAATATACCACTGCAGGAGCATTGTCTTCCCTGCCATGCATGCTGTAATTATACAGGAAATGGCCTCCAAATTGTCCTTGAGAGACTGTCTTGCCAACTGGGTTTGGCTGGAGGCCCAGACAAGCACTAATGACATTGGAGGCCCGGAGTCGCAGTCACAGGCTGGGCCAGGTCCTGGCCAGGCAGAAATGTCAGGAGGGGGAAGGGACAGGGGAGACATCCACTCCCCAGGACTCTCCTTCCCCAAGCGCGGAGTGGGGAAGGTTCTCCTTCATTTGTTAGAAGCCATAACCATGTGTTGGGCAGGGTGGTGTCATGCTTATGATCCCAGCACTCAGGAGACTGAGACAGGAGGAGTTCCAGGCCAGCCTGGGCTACCTCGTAAGATTCTGTCTCAAGGGAAAACTGTGATCTGATTTGAGAATAATGCATTTGTTATCTATGGCTGAGTAACAAATTATGAGACAACCTAGCAGCTAAAAATCAATATACATTTGTTGTCTCCCAGTTTCTATGGGAAGGTTGCCCAGGCCCAGCTTACCTGGCTTCCGGCTCAGGGCTGCTTTTCAGGCTGCAGGTGTGGCTACTGAGCTGTTAGACATCTGAAAGTTCCAGAAGGGAAGGATCCAGTTCCAAACTCACAAGGCTTTCGGCAGGATTCAGGTCCTCCTGGGCCACAGCGGGCTGAGGTTCTCATCTCTTGCCTGTGGGTCTCTCCAGCAAGGCAGTTGGATTCCTCATGCCAAGAAGACAATAGGAAGGCAGCTGGCAAAATGTAGCTGACAATCTTTGGCAATTAAACCACAGAAATGGCATTGCCTCGTGGGTGCCATATTTTCTGGGTTAGAAACAAGAATTAAACTAGCACACACTCAAGGGGAGAGGGTTACGCCACAAAGCTGAGAGCCCCATGAGGGGATCATTGGGGGCCAACTAAGAAATCCTATTTCAAGTAGGAACAGGAATTCACAAGGGTAATAAGCCATAGGCTATGTGTGGGTGGTTTGTGTTTTTTAGTTTTTAATTATGCAAAGGGGACTCATTATGCTATTTCCATATATGTATATGATGTACTTGGACCAAATTCACCCTACTTCTGTTTTTAATCCCTCCACACCCTAGTAGGGTTTTCTTAGTAAATTTTGGTGCCTAATGAATGCCTTAGGATGAGGATAACCTTAGTGGGAAACACAAAAGTAAAATATCACCATGTCCTAGAGACAATAAAACCAAGGAAACCCATCTTACCACCCATCCCCTTATCTCCGCCTCCACTCCCTCCACAGCATCCACACACTACCGCCCCCTTACCAACCACATCTCTTATCCAGTCCTGCTGCACCCCCAGCCCACCTCCACCTTACCACCACCACAGCCATTCTCTGTTGTAATAAAATACCCGAGACTGGTAATTTAGAAAGAAGTTTATTTGGCACGTGGTTCTGGAGGCTGAGAAGTTCCCGGGCATGGTGCTGACTTCTGTGTCTGGTGAGGGTGTTCTCGGCTCATAATGTGGCAGAGGGCATTGCATGGCAAAACAGCAAGTGTGAGGACTGGAATCTTTCTCCCTCTCCCCCACCCCCACTATTAATGCCACCATGAGTGCCCTGCCCTTTTCACCTCATCTAACCCCAAGACTACTCTATTTTTATTTTTGCCAATCCTAGGGCTTGAATTCAGGGCCTGGGCACTGTCCCGGAGCCTCTTTGTGCTCGAGGCTAGTGCTCTACCACTTGAGCCACAGCACCACTTCTGGCTTTTTCTGAATACTTTATTGTAGATAAGAGTCTCATGAGCTGGGCATCGGTGGCTCACGCCTATAATCCTAGCTACTCAGGAAGCTGAGATCTGAAGATGGCAGTTCAGAGCCAGGCCAGGCAGGAATGTCCATGAGACTCATCTCCAATTAACCACCAGAAAACCGGAAGTGGTGCTTTGGCTCAAGTGGTAGAGCACCCACCTTGAGCTGAAGAGCTCAGGGACAGTGCCCAGGCCCAGAGTTCAAGCCCCATGACTGACCAAAAAAAAAAAAAAAAAAAGTCTCATGGACTTTTGTGCCTGGGCTGGCTTCCAATCTCAGCCTCCTGAGTTGCTAGGATTACAGGCATGAGCCATGGCCCCGACCCCTCCTAATACTATAAAAACTCAATGTTCAACACATTAATTTAGAGGCACATTCAAATAATAGCATTCTATATCTACAGTGACTGGAGGCCCTCAAGCAGAGACCCCGTACATTTAGGGCCTCAATGTAAGGGTCATTAAGGACCTGAATCTTCCTCTTAAACAGAGCCAGACGTGTAGAATTGTTCCTTTGTCCGCCTGTCCTCTTGTTGCTTCCTAAGGGTTTCAGCTGCCTCCTCCAACACTCCAGAGCCCATTCTTCCAGTGGCAGCCTGGGGCCCCGGCCTGGCATGACCTAGGAATAGCTGGCCCAGGACTATTGGCAGCGTGGTTTGGCTTGGTGTTTTGGCTTCCCTGGGCTCAGAGCCAGCGTCCAGAAGCCCAGTGGTGGCAATGTGCCTTTGCTTGCTGGTTGGCCTGCTGTCACCATGGGGGAAGCAGCAAGCTGGCCGTGTCTTCGTCGGGGTTGGAGCTGACGCAGACCCCGTCACTAGCTGTCTGTATAGGGCCACACCACTGAGGCCCAGGAGCAGCAGCTCACAGTGTTTCTCTTGCTCAACAGTTCGTTTGCACTTTGGGTTTTCTTTCTGGCCCACATAATAATCCCTTTTGATTTTCAACAAGCCCTTCTTTTTCTATTTTATTTTTTAATTTTTATTCACTTTTTTTGGGGGGGTCCGGTTGTGGGGCCTGAACTCTGGGCCTGGGCGCTGTCCCTCAGCTCTTCAGCTCAAGGCCAGTGTTCTACCACTTGAGCCACAGTGCCACTTCCGGCTTTTTTCTTTTTTTTGCTTATGTGGTGCTGAGGAATCGAACCCAGGGCCTCAGGCATGCAAGGCAAGCGCTCTACCACTGAGCCACCTTCCCAGCCCCTTCTTTTTTTTTTTCTTCTATTTTATGTCTTTATAATAATTGGAACAGAGAAGTTGACCAGGTAAGAATTTAGTAGTGAAGTTTGAAAGAACCCCAGGCTCTGATTTCCTCCTCCCCAGTACTAAGGCCTCTTATTCTACCCCTTGAACCATATCTCCAGCCCTTTTGTTTTTATTGTCTGATAGGAGTCTCATGCTAGCTTTGCCCAGGCCAGCTGTGGGATACACTCACCCCACACCTCTGCCACTGGGTAGCACTACCATGCTTCACCTCCGTGCCTTTTTTTTTGGGGGGGGGGAGGAGAGGGATTGGTAGGTCCTGAGGTTTGAACTGAGCCTGATCGCTGTCCCTGAGCCTCTTTGTGCTCAAGGCTAGCCGCACTACATGAGCCACAGCCTCACTTCTGGCTTGCTCTTAGTTTTATTAGAGATGAGTCTCAAGGGGACTTTCCTGCCCCAGGCTGGTTTCAAACTGCTCTCCTCAGATCTCAGCCTCCCGAGAGTAGTTAGGATTACAGGAGTGTTCTTCCACTGGGCGCTTGAACTCAGGGCTTCATGTTATTGCTTAGCTGCTTTTGCTACCACTTGAACCACAGTTCTACTTCCAATGTTTTGTTGGCTAATTGGAGATAAGAGTCTCTTGAAGTTTTCTCCTGAATTGGCTTTGAACTATGATCCATCATAGATCTCAGCCTTTTGCGTAGCTGGAATTATAGGTATGAACTACCAATGCCTGACTGATATTTAATTTTTACATTTATTTTTGTTGGTCATAGGTCTTGAACTCAGGGCCTGGGCGCTACCCAGGCTGGCTTTGAACTATAATCCTTAGATCTCAGCCTCCTGAGTAGCTAGGATTACAGGCATGAGCCACAGTGCCTGGCTAATTTTTTTTAAATACCAAAAAGATTCAGGGTTGCCAATAGTTGTTTTATGTTTCAGGAAAGAGAAATAAAGTTATAAATATATTATAAAACATCAAAGATACCAACAGACGTGACAACAGAACTAAGATGCTAGATGGTAACAAGCACCAGAATGCAAGCAATGATTACAAAGCACTTGAACGGACACTGGTCCACAGAAGATATATTAACAAGCCCATGAAAAGAGGCCCAACACTACTAACCATCAGACAAATGCAAAACAAAACTGTCATGAAATACCACCTTCCAACTGTCAGAAAAGTGCCTATCAGGAAATAATAAAGGCTGGCAAAGATGTGGAAAAGGTAGACTACTTGTACACTAGTAGTGGAAATGTAAAATGGGATAGCTATGGACTGATGTCTTAAAAAATTAAAAATAGAATTACCATACAATGCATCAATTCCACTTCTGCATATATACTCCAAATTAAAAGCAGAGTTTCAAAGAGGTGCTGTATACTCATGTTCATAGCAGCAGTGAGAATGCAGAAATGCCCAACAGATAAATGAACAAACAAATTATAGTATATACATATAATGGGTTATTATTCAGCCTTAAAAAGGCCAGTCTCGACTACATAGTAAAACTCTATCTTGAAATAAAATAAGGGGCTGGAGTTATAGTTTAGTGACAGAGCACTTAACCCAGAATATGTAAGGCCCAGGTTTAATCCCCAATACAAGGATGTTTGTGGGTACAGTGGCTCATGTCTGTAATCCCAGCTGCTCAGGAGGCAGCAATCAGGATTGCAATTTGAGGCCAGCCTAGGCAAATAGCTCACGAGACACTTCATTTCAACCAAGAGCCTGAAATGGTGGGACACACCTGTCACCCCACTGCAGGAAGCATAAGCAAGAGGATTGGGGTCCAGGAAGTAAAGTAAGATCCTATATGAAAAAATAAACAAAAAAGGCCAAGGCATGGTTAATATGGTAGAGTGGCACCCTAAGGAGGTGAGTCCCTCAGCTCAAACCCCTTACACAAAAAAGAAAAGGAGGGCTGGGAATGTGGCTCAGTGGTAGAGTGCTTGCCTAGCATGCATGAAGCCCTGGGTTTGATTCCTCAGCACCACATAAACAGAAAAAGCTGAGAGTGGCACTGCAGCTCAAGTGGTAAAGCACTAACCTTGAGCACAGGGTTCAGGGACAGAGCTCAGGCACAGGACGGCAAAAAAAAAGGAGGAGGAGGAAAGCAAGCAAAGGAAAGAAAGAAAGAAAGAAAGAAAGAAAGAAAGAAAGAAAGAAAGAAAGAAAGAAAGAAAGAAAGAAAGAAAGAAAGAAAGAAAGAAAGTAGGTAGTCAATCATAAAGATAGAAAGTAAAATGCTCATTGCCTGGGCTGGAGGAGAACTAAAAATGGGAAGTTACTGTTTAATGGGTTCAGAGTTTCTACATGATGAAAACATTTTTGGAGCCAGGTGTGAGAGCTTACTCCTGTAATCCTCAGCACTCGAGGCCTTCACAGTGGTGCAAAGCCATCCTCAACTGAACAGAAAAACCTGTCAAAAAAATTTCTGGAAGCCAGGCACCGGTGGCTCACGCCTGTAATCCTAGCTACTCAGTAAGCTGAGATCTGAGGATCACGGTTCAAAGCCAGCCAGGGCAGGAAAGTCCATGAGACTCATCTCTAATAAACCACCAGAAAACTGGAAGTGACATTGTGGCTCAAGTGGTAGAGTACTCGCTTTGAGCTAAAGAGTGCTGGGACAGCGCCCAAGCCCAGCGTTCAAGCCCCACGACCGACCAAAAAAAAAAAAAATGTTCTGGAGATGGATAGTGGTAACAGTTGCACATTATAAATATATTTAATACCACGAACTATATACCTAAGATGATCTGTTTTCTTTTGTGTATTTTACACAACAGAAAAACCATTTGATAAATGAGTCCCTGAGTTCATGACAATGCTCAAAAGTTGCAAGTATTAGACAATGTGGCTAGGCAATCTCAGCACCTGGGAGGTTGCGCTGAAGAATCCCGAATTCAAGGCCAACCTGAGCTAGTGTAGAAAATCTCTCTCTCAAAAAAAAAAAACCCAAAACACCAAAGTTAAATTGTATGTTTCCATCTGAATCAGCTACTCATACAGGCCTGGACTAGAGGAAAGTGGGCTTTGGACTATGGTGCCTGAGCTACCCAAGAGTCAGAAGGACCTGCATTACAGGTATTGACCCAGGTCCCAGGGCAGACTGTAGGGAAACATGCTGAGGTCATGGCTTTGCGAAATGGACTCTTCTTCCCTAGGAGGAGAGGGGCCTTGTGGATACCAAGTCTGAGTCACCCGCCAGGAAGGCCCGCTATTTGTAAACATCTCTTTAAATGGAAGCTCTCAGACCTTTTGTGTTTCCAGAAAGCCCTCAATGCCCAGGACAGTGGGAGGGCAAAAACTGGGCTTTCAAGATCAGGCGAGAAGGTTCTACCCTCACAAGCCTTATGAGCACCCGGGATCCCCACTGGGGACTCGAGGGCCAAAAAGTCCTCCTCTTGGGCTGGGAAGGTGGCTCAGTGGTAGAGCGCTCGCCTTGCATGCTTAAGGCCCTGGGTTCGATTCCTCAGCACCACATAAGCAGAAAAAAAAATCCGGAAGTGGCGCTGTGGCTCAAGTGGTAGAGTGCTAGCCTTGAGCTGAAGAGCTGAAGAACAGCACCCAGGCCCAGAGTTCAGGCCCCACGACCAGACCCAAAAAGAAAAAAAAAAAAAAGTCCTCCTGTTCTTCACTTCTTAAATATGTACCTCTGCCTAATAATATGTACTGATACTGGGGTGAGGTCTCTCTTCCAGTCTAGTTTTATTTGAAACATTTTAGACTAAGAAAAAAATTGAAGCTGGGTGCTGGTAACTCATGTCTATAATCCTAGCTACTCAGGAGGGTGAAATCTGAGCATTGTGGTTCAAGGCCAGGCTGGAAAGACATTCTTTTTTGTTGTTGTTGTTTTTTGTTGTTGTTTTGTCATGGGGCTTGAACTCTGGGCCTGGGCACTGTCCCTGAGCTCTTCAGCTCAAGGTGAGAGCTCTACCATTTGACCCACAAAGCCATCTCCAGTTTTCTGGTGGTTAATTGGAGATATGAGTCTCACAGACGTTCCTGCACAGGCTGGCTTTGAACCATGATCCTCAGATATCAGCCTCCTGAGTAGCTAGGCTTACAGGTGAGAGCCACTGGTGCCAGGCTGGAGAGACAAATTCTTGAGACTATGATCTCCAATTAGCCTGCAAAGAGCTGTAAGTGGAGGTGTGGCCCAATCGGTGTGACTCAAGCACCAGCTTGAGTGAGAAAATTGAGCAAGAGCACAAAGCTTGGAGCTCAAGCCCCAGTTATGGCAAAGGAAAGGGGAGGGAGAGGATGGGGAACAGAAGGGGTGGAAAGAGAAAAGAAAATCAAGAAAATAATTGAGGATATAACAAAAAGAGGGGAAGAGGTAATTGAGACCCAAGAGGAAAGCTGTGCTAGAAATCACTGCATTAGTCTATATAGTAAACTATGTAATGGTAGTAATCGAAACGTTTGGTCACTTTTTTCTTTTTAGAATAAGCTTCTACAAAAAGGGCTGAAGTCACATACAAGTACAAGGGCAGGAGGCAGGAGTTAGAAATAGGATAGGACAAGAGACAGGCGCTCACAGGTGTGTGCTGCAAAGCAGGTAGCAGGAGATTCTGGCAGGGCTAGGCTGGTTCGGCAAGGGCCTGTGAGGACTTCAAAGTTTATCTGGAGTGATCCAAAAACAAATACATCAACAACGGTTGCCTCCAGAAGGGGATCAGAGTGAGCAAGAAACTGTGAGTGAAGGAGACCTTTGTGTCTGTGAATTTGAACTTTTAAAATAAAGGCACAGCCAGACAAAATGGTACATGCCTGTAATCCCAGAATTACACAGTAGAGGCAGGAGGATCCCCCCATTCAAGGCCAGCCTGGACAGGTATTAAAAGTTTCAAGTCAGCTTGGACTAGCCAATGAGATACTGTCTTTAAGAAAAAGTTCATGCTGGGTGCCTGTGGCTCATGCTTATACTCCTTGCTACTCAGGAGGCTAAGATCTGAGGATCGCAGTTCAACGCCAACCCAGGCAAGAAAGGCTGAAACTCTTATCTCCAATAGACTATACTCAAAAAAGCCAGAAGTGGCTCTCTACTTGAGCAAAAAAGCAGCTCAGGGACAGTGCCCAGGACCAGAGTTTGAGCTTCAGGACCAGTTTAAAGAAAACAAAAAAGCTCATGATCAACAATATCATTTCTCGAAAGCAAAGGTGCAATGGGACTGTCCACACGTCCCAGAAGTAGGGCCAGCTTGGTAATGGCACATATGCTTCTCAAACTCACAAGGGGGCCAGGGAACTTGCCTTGGTCTGGGCCTAGAGAGTCCACAGGGCTCCAAGGCCCATGGCCTGGAGGGCAGTGAGTGGGCAGACAAGCCACACCGACACTACCCACAGCTGCTGATTGTTTATTGCACAAGAAACTGGCAATACCAAGGCAGGGCGGGCATTACAAAACAGTCCATCAACCAATCCAGTGGTGCTGCTGCAGGGCACTCCACAAACACTTCAGTTATATACATGTATGCACGCACACATACGAACACACGTGAACATCCTCGCTGGCAGCTCCCACACAGCCCCTACCCCCCAGGCCCTTGCGGTGACTCGTGCAGAGCAAGTACAGTGAGTGATCAAAGGAAGGGCTGCACTGCAGCAAGTCGGCCACTCAAATCACTGCAGCCTGGGTGGGTGCGGACTGAGCCTCCCTACACAGGGGAAGGACTGAATGTAGAGGAAAGACCATCCTCAGAAGGCGCCAGGGACTGGCTGGAGAACCCGCCCAGGGCCCAGGAGGCTGGTCTGCAGCCTCACAGCCCTGGGAACCTGGACTAGGGAGCACCCAAGCAGAACTTGCACAACTAGATGTCAATCGGGGGCTGTGTCCCCACAATGGGGGCTCATGGGAGTCAAATAAGCCAGGCCCTTGGGGCAGCTCCTGAGCTAGCCTTCTGCTAGTTTTCGGTGGTGTTATTTCCCACTGGCAGATAAAGACTCAAGTCTACACAGCCTCAGCTGGTCAGGATGCCTCCATTCTATGCTAGGGACTGACAGCTGCTGCAGCTCCGGAGGTTCTCAGAGATGACCCCCAGGCCCACCTGCCCTTTGCCGGGGCCCCGCCTGGGTGACCGCATGAAGCAAAGGGAATCCTAGTGAAGGCGCAAATGTGATGAGCTCAGGGCCTTGGCTGCTGGGCAGCCAAGCCTCCAGGTGAGGCCTACTGAGCTCACAGAACGGCTAAGCTGGTTCCTGAGAGAAGGGGCAGATGGGAAAACTGGACCGATGGGGCTGGGTCCCCTTGAGGCCTCAGGACACCCGAGGTACCAGCTCCTTGACAGAAAGGGACAGCAGCATACCAAAAACAAAGCAGGAAACAACCCTAAACACAAACGCTTCAAGTTTATGTAGAAGGCCAGCCTGAGGGAGTTCGTCATTTCCCTCCTGGGGATCCCTGTGGTGCGTGGCTCACCCAGTCCTTGGCTGGCAAGAGACGAGCTGGCCACACCAAGAACTGGGGGAACCAAGTCCACTGCTGAGCCTCTGTGGCTACGGCCTGCCTAGGAGGGAAGCGAAGCTGCCTCCATGCAGTTTCTCCCTCAGACCTGCATTTCAGACAGACCTGGGAAGTTGTAGCTAAGCACAAACTCCCATGCCCGCAAAGACCCTCGGCTTTCTCACTCCAGGGCAGCCATCCCAAGTGGCTGATCTCGCCTAAGCACGCACTCAACACAGCCCAGGCTTTTGACCTAGGGGTAGTTCTGAAGACAGGGTCAGCCCTCAGACTTTGCAGTGGGTGATGGGGCCAAAGGTGACTAGGGGCTTTATTCCAGACTGCCACCAGCAGGCAGGAGGGAGGGCTACACCGCCTCCTGGCTCTTCTGTCACCAACGTGATGAAAGCAAGGTCCCACGCAGGGCCACCATCCATGGGGGCCTCCTGAGGGCTGCGTGGCCAGTGGCCTCTCGGGCAGGGAGGACTTGGGACTACATGTTCACTGAGGGGTGTGGGAGGGACCGCCGCAGTTACTCCTGTCCGAAGCCCTCAGTCTCCTCAATGGCATACAGCAGCTTCTCTTTCAGCTGTTCATAGCTCTTGTAGGGCGGGAGATCCAGGCGGTTGAAGCTGTCAGGAGGGGAGAGAACGGTGCGCATCAGGAGGCCAGGGTCCTAGGGCACTACCACATCAGCCCTCCGTGACTTAAGGCATCAGTGGAAGGTACAGGACCCTATAAGAATGGCGAGGGACTAGGGGCCCTTGGCACAGTAGCTCTGCCTATTGAAAGTGTTTCTGTTTCAATGGAACAAGGCTAGGTCAGAGGCTGGGGTAGAGGTGATCTGTCACAGCCCCACTTCTCCCGCCTGACACCCCAGGGCCATGCAAGTGTCATTCTCAGTGCCTAGGCCCCAGTTGCCCTCCTCACTGGACTGGGAGGAACCCGTTGGATCCATGCAGCTCCACCACATCCCACCCAAAGAAGGCTTACCAGGTATGGCTTCTGGGCAGCCATGTTTCCTTGCCAACCTTGTCGATGCAGAACTTCTGTGGGCCATTGCTCCCTGTTATCCAAGGTGAGAGCACATCTTCCGTCAGCCTTTCCCATGGCACAGCCCGCGTGCAGCTCTTCCCCACCCATGGGCTTGCTCGCTTTCAGAAAGACGCCAGGTCCCGCCCTCCTCTCCAACCATCCTCACCCCCAGCCAGGGGGGCAGCAGGACAAAGAAAACGTACCGATGAGCTCGGCAAATCCCCCAACAGGCAGGCGGCAGGTTCCTGTAACGAACTGCAGGAGGCGGATCCTCTTCTCATTGTCCATCTCCTTCACCACCTGTGACCCCAACAAGTCAAGGCAGTCAGGGGACACACCTGGCCCAGGCGCCCACTGGGCAGGGGATGATAGCCACCAACCTGGAAAGCCTCAACCTCTACCTGAACCGCTACGAGGTATGACCAACAACAACTGTACTTCCTGCCTGCAGGCCTCCCTAGGTCCTTACCAGCTGGCCCCAGGCTGACCAGTAACAACCACCTTCACACACACTGGCCCCAGCCCAGCCTCCACAGCCTCCTTTCTGTCCAGAGCCAGGCTGAGCCTCTCCTGCAAGTTGGGGGAGTTGAGGAGAGTGTCCGAGAGTGTCCAGGTTCTTGAGCCCGAGGCCTAATGAAGTCCCTTTTCCTTGAGGTCACTCTAAAATGTCCCCTGCCAAGACCAGTCCCCAGCCCAGCAGGAGGGGAACCCAGCACCCACCTGCCAGAACCACTGGATCTGCTTGCTGTTCTTGGTGTAGTGCCGGTAGATGGTGTTCTTCTGCCAGTCACTCATGTCTATCTCCTGCATGCCGCACAGCATCAGCTGCAGGGACGGGGGAGTCAGCGACCCCAGCAATAACCCCGCCTCTGGGTGGGACCTTGGGCCCCACTTTTCTTCACCCACTCGCTAGCAGGTGAAGCAATCCTAAACCTCTTCTACGACCTACTTTTTTTTCTTTTTGTTGTTGCAAGCCCGGGACTCAAACTCAGTACCCGACACTTTGCTCAGTGGCTGATGCTCTACCAACAGAAGCCAGGCCTCCAACCTGAGACTACCTGCTTTTTATAGCAGTTTAAGTCCTATGGGTCACACATGTCCCTGCACTCTCCACCCATGTGTCCCAGGGAAGTGGGGGCTGAGGACCCCGGTGACAACCACCAGCCCTACCACACCAGGCAGCCAAAGGTCGGGGGGTGGGGGGGGGAGTTGACTAGGGACTCGGGGTTCCTGCCTTCAACACGCACCTCCAGCTCTTTTTCATCAAAGTAGCGCAACCACTCGAGTGGGGCTACCTCATTGAAGCCATCCAAGAAGGCTCTGGTCTGCTCTTCCACACCGCGTGTGAAACGCCAGTCAGTCAGCAACCTAGAACCAAAGACCAGACACAGGTGGAGCCTGGGACACCTGGCCCGGCTGCCTTCCTGCCTGTGTAGTGAACAAATCCACTGAGTCATTTGGGATACTCAAACTGTGGCGTGGGAGCCCAGAAACGCCTCTGGGACATGGAGAGATGCCCATTCCCATACCACCTCCTCCTTGCACTCCTCCCGCCGCCACTCATTGAACCTTAGCTGTTCAGCAGTGTGGGCAGGAAAGCCTAGGCCAGAGGCCTGAAGAAGATGTGTGGAGCTGTGCACACCAGCACCCAACAGATAGTGGACTTAAGCAAGTAAGACACAGAAATTCCCTGTTGGGAAAGAGATGGTGATATCTAAGTAAGTTCCCTCAGCTGGGAAGCCTCCCTCACACAAAAAGGTAAGCAAGGGCCTGAGGCTGTGGCTCCCCTAGCTCATGTCATTACATGGCCAGCCATGGACCACCAGCCCATGTGGGTGCAACTGAGAGGCTCCTGCAATCTGTGCTGACCTATGGGCCCCAGAGACAAGAGTAGAAACCCATTCTCAGGGACCTGCTGGGTCCCTCCCTCCCCAGCCCCTCCCATGACCTGAGACTCACATGATGTACTCTTCCTTGTTCTCCTCGGTCACTCGGATGCTCTCGCCACCTTCCTTCAGCTCATGGGTTGTCACCTTGCCCAGGATCTCCATGTCCTGGATAAAGAACAGCTCCAGGCCACATTCTTCTAGGTTGTTCTCTCTGAAGCACAGGAGGCCAAGGGGGAAGGTGTTCATCTTGTTGCCTATGAGGCACTAAAGACTCACAGATGGGCCTAGAATCCTGATCAGTGGCAGAGGATATCTCCTGATATAGGAGAGGACTCTGGACTCACCCTACAGTGGACCTGGAAGGTGTCTCCACAAGCTCATAGAAAGGTCAGGTAAGCGTAAATGCTCAGGACCTCTCTGGCATAGGAGATTAAAACCATGGTGCCAATTACCCAGGTAGAGCCCTGTTCTCTGTCAGCTTAGAGCAAGCACAGAACTTACTTGATCCAGACAATGGAGTTGTAAAATTCAGGGTCAATGGACTCCAAGTCTTTCAGGGTTGGTCTCTTGTTGAGCATCCGCTTGTAGAAAGGGAGGGTGAAGCCTGTGTCAATGAACTTTCCATGGTACAATGCCTGAGGAAGGAAGAAGCAGGGCGTGAGGCAGGCAGGCAGGCTCTTGGCCAAAAGGCTGCTCCACTACCTTCCTTCCCTCCCCAGGGGACTGTAAGCAGCCAGCTGTTTCGGGGACCAGGAAAAGTCCAGGAAATAAGCACACTATTCTGTCTTGATGTGGACCCTGAGACACACTCTGATCCCATCCTGCTAGCCACAGAGATAAGGAGCAGGGCTGACCCACTGTGGCCGAGAATGCCCCCCAGGCTACTCCTGGTCAAGCCCAAGGAAGACTTGTTCACAACAGCTCCAGGTGGCAGCCCTGATTCACTGGGTGCTCACAGCAGGTGGAGGAGGAAGCCAAAACAAAGCCAGTGTGGTAGAGAGTGAAACCTGGTGGCCAGGGGCAATAGTCTGGGGCTTCACTGGCCTGTCCTGGTTGCTGGGCCAGGCGGGTCTCCAGACACGGCAAGAATGTGCCCATTTCCAGAGCCTGGAGCCTTGGCCAAGAACATCCAGATGGTGGGAAGGACCATATTTAGTCACAAACCCTTAAGGACTTTATCCTCCCGAGAGGGGAAGGAGGATACTTGCGGGACTCCAGGAAAAGCAGCACAGCACAGTGAGCACAGCGGCGGCTATGGCCTCTACAGGCTCTCTTGCACATAGCTGGATCTCCACTCCCACAAGACACCGTGGAAGACATGGCATGGTCTACCCTGTCCCCAGTCATACTGGGTGCCTATTTCTGGGTGCCTCCCCTAGGTTTTGCACCAGTCTAGTCTTCCCTCCACCCATGGATCATGACAGGCGGCAGCACCTTCCAGAGACAGGCAGCAGGCAGGCAGCTATGGCTTTACTCAGCCCAGCCACCAACCCAGTACCCCACAGGGTGCACTTTTAACATTTAGTGAAGCCTACTGCTCAGGGACCCTGGGATTCTACTCGTAAAGTGCTACACAATCACATGAGTAACCTGCAGTACTTCACAGTGGGTCACTGAGAAAGCTCTGGATTCTCTAGAACTATCTCTAGCTCTTCCCATTTTCAGGTGCAAACTTCTGCGGGGGAGACAGCGGGTGCCAGTAGAGGAGGCGTGGCTCTCCTTGGGTGCTGCCTGGAGGGCTCAGGGGAAGAATATGTCCTCCTGGAATTCTAGGGGGAGGAAGGGAAAGGGAAGGAAGCACTCCTGGGACTTGGGGACTTCCAGGTTCCCCTTACCATAGCAATGAATCTGCCAATAAAGCGGAAGTAGGTGAGGTGGTCAGGGTTGATGGACGAGGCCGGGTTGATCTGCAGACAGTAATTGTTCTTGCCAGCATATTCAAATAAACAGTACATAGGGTTGAGCACCTCGTGGGACAAAAGGAAAAACCACTCTCTGTGAGGGAAGAGAGAAAAACAAGAGCAATGGATCCCTCCGTACACCTGCACAGAGATTGTGACTGCCGTGTGTCCCAGGGGGTCTGGGGACTGTTCCCAGACAAGCAGCTGGGTAGCGAGCCAGCTGGGCTCAGACTGAGGGTGAACTAAGACAGCGGCACTTGAGGATAATGCTCAGGAAAACTGTGAGTTCCAGGGCTGTGGCACATTCCAAGACTTTATGTCATCTGTGCAGCGCTTTGAATGACTAAGTTGCTCCTATTGTCCTTGGCCTCCAGGCATAACTGTGTAGGTTGCACACTACACAAGGGTACTAAGTTATACATTTCACACATTTGCACATTTATAGTATTTCTATGTAGGTGCTGTATGACAGCAACCAATCTGCTTCCACTTTATCTGATTCGGCACTATAATATAAATATATGGTAACATTCCTAATACCTGCACCATGAAAACTGTGCTGCCCATACCTCCAGATTCGAATCCTCACCCAGCAGCAATAATAGCACAGGCATCTCGCTTCACTCACCATTTCCCTCCCTCACCATCTCCTTGCCCACTCTCCCCCGCATTCATCTGAACCCACACCCACACCTTAGCATCTATTTGCACCCCAGGTCCAAGCCTCAAGCCAGAATTCAGAGTCCTTTCAGGCTTGAGCTAAGTTGGCAGAGGACTGTTCCCAGTGGGGCGGGCCCTGGAGGCTGGGCTGTTTGTGGCTGGGTAGACGGAGTCCTTCGATGCAGAGGGTACCCCGGTATCCTGTCCGTGGTTCTACCCTGTGGTAGAACAGCATGATGTAACCTACCATAGGGTAAAACCACTGGCAGGACACAGAGAGAGACAAACAGGGCGGAGCCACACCAGAAGCCCACCAAGCAGAGCCTAGAGAGGAGTCACCACAGAAAAAAGAACAATCCATCCACAGGGCAACACAGAAGGCAACACCACCAGCAAACAGAGGGTGAGAAGACGGGGGCCCAACACCAAGCGAGGAGATAGCCCCACACCATGAGGTCAGCGGGCTGAGGTCACCGCAGCTGAGATCCTCCTTCTCTCTGTCGGGGCTATGGGCCTATTGGCGGAGGCTGCACTTTCTTGGGCAGCTTGTTAACTCCTGTGAGTACACCAGGCTGAGCACAGGATAGTGTCCTGGGCTCTTTTGGGGTCTAACAGCCATTTTGATTTTCTTGGTCTCTGTACACATAAGAGCCCTTTATCACAGCACGGTTTATACATTCCATGATACCCATCTTCACCTGTCCTGGACACCTTGGGATTAAAGGAGCCCTGGGATTGACTTTAAGGAAAACCCCAGGGGCCCCAATATTCAGCTACTGTCCACTGATACAACTGGATTGGCTGCTAAGACAGAAAAACAATAACATGTTGCCTGGTATAGAGCCATGATCTGGTCCCCCAGGAGCCCTCAATCAACCCATTGCCCACTAAGGGCTGGTGCCTGCTCCTGTGCCTACTGGGACCAGCCAGGAGGGTTAAATGTTCTGAATGTCATCCCATGGCCTTCAGGAAGATGCAATGTGAGCAAGGAGGAGACACTTTCTGGCTCCTTCCCCCGTAGCCACTGGGTACAGCACATCCAACTGACATCCGAGCTCACCTGGCGATGCCACCATAGTCCAGGCCCTCCTCGCCACGCATGATGATATAGAGCCGGCGGCGCAGGTCATAGGGTTTCATGTTCATGATCTGAGGAAACAGGGTATCTGGCCAGCCTGCCACTGTCTCCAGGATGGCAGGTGAAGGATGGGGAGGTGGGAAAGAGACTCTAAGGTCTGTTCAAGAGACACGTCACTGATGCCTGTGCCTTGGGAATTCCACAATAGGGTCTGACAGAGGATGCCTGTGACAGAGGGTAGGGCGATGGACCAAGGGCTTTTGCTGGCCCTGGATCTCTAACCTGTTGGAAAGAATCCTCAAAGAGTGTCTGCCTGGAAACGCTGATCTTCACGTGACTGGGTAGGGCATTTGACTGGAAAAAAAAAGAAGACAAAAACCTCAAAACCTCACAGGGCATCTGTTCAATGGGTTTTCCTGTCTACATGAAAAGGCATCTCCCCCACTCTCCAGGAATGGAAGCTAGCTTCCTAGATACCTAGAGCAGGGTGAGAGAAACATGATGCCTGTAGCTAGATTGCAGACGTTCCAAGGGCTGGACCAGCAAATCACATTAAGAGCATTCAACAGTCCCGGGACCCTGGGACCAGAACTCACATGGCAAAGGAAACGGAACTGGTGATACTTCCACCGGAAACTGCGGTCATAGGCACCAGGAGAACCTTGTTTCGTCCTGGAGAGAATAAATAACGTTCCGGAGTTTGTGATTTCTCAAAAAATGAACAACCTGTCTTTGTTAGCTGTAGGGAAAGCAGATGCTATGTAAAGGAAAAGCATAAGAGAAAGGAAATGACTACTACTAAGAACTCTGGAGAGTCAAGAGAGAATGTAGAATCAATGGCAGACCTCTTGCTTTTGGAGAAATATCTCTAAGTGCTATTCTGAATGAACAAGATAGCCCTTTCCTCTCCATTCCTTTGTAGTGACACCAACACTGGCCACTAGAGGGCAGTGAGCAGCATAACACATCTACTCTAGCCATCCAATGCTAAAGCTCCCCACCCTGAGCCAGCCTGACAGTTTGGGCCTGTGCTTACACTCACTGCTGCCACCTATGAAGGAAGGTCCTTACCCTGACTCAAACCCTGGGCGAGGATCCTTAAAGGTGGTGGTGCGGGTATTGTGGTCCACAAAGTACCGCACTCCTTCACTGGTATATTTCATCTCCCATCCTGGGGGCAAGGCTGGTTCCTGGATCATCCTGGAAGCACAAGGAGAAGTTAAAAGCTGGTCCCATCTCTGGACCTCCACTTAGGAGGCAGGGGTCCTCAAACTGCTGCTCTGTTGATCCCTGGGGTGGGCAAAGAGAAACCATTTACAAAGGCCAGGCTAACGGCCAGCCCTGGACAAACGGTACTAACCTGAGTGGCTGCTAGCAATTGTGAGCCACCAAGTTCCCTAGTCCTTCTTCTTATGAGGTGGGGGTAGGAGTGACCTCCGCCTTTTGCAATCGTATTGTCACAGTCAGTACAGACACTGCAGCCCCTACCAGTGGTCACTCTTTACTCACCAGGATTGTCTATTTAAGGAACCCCAATGCCATAGCCTAAGAATCTTGTAAAGATCCCCAATGTCAGCACTTGTAGAGTGAATGCAATTCAAAGCCACTTAGCCAATGAGCCCCTCTCAGCCTGAACTCTTACCCCTGGGTTCGAGGGTCTTCCCACTGAGTGGTGCGTGTGTTGTGGTTCACGTAATACACCCGTCCATTGTCCTGTCTCTTTTCTGCCATTGAAGAAGAAAGAAAAAAAAAATAATCACATTCAAACACCTTTCTCCTCAGCTCCTTTGGCCTGGGTGCTAGATGTGAATTTCTTTCCCTATAGCCACGTTTAGGGACCAAAGCCTGGCCAACTCATGCTTGTCAAAAGAAAAATGAACGAAGAGACTTTCCCTGTTGCAGAGTGGGGAGAGATGCACACGTTTCTAACTTCGGTGGCTGTGGGAAGGGGAGCATGGCGGCTCTGAGTGGGACAGCCTGGCTAAACCAGCCAGCTGTGTTCAGCCAGGCTGATCCCTAGCCCCCCACACACACCCCCCACGCTAAGTCTTCCTTCAGCACCACAGGGTAGGACATGGAGCAGGCAATCAGCTCCACGTGGGCGGGAGGAAAACGGGGGCCAAGGCTCTAAACCCCAATGAAGCCACCTTTCCTGGGAAGTTTCTGATGCTTTGAAGTTGTCCTGGAAACAAACAGTATTAATGGCTCTCCCCCTTTTACAACAAGGATGGCACTAAAGAAAGTGATAATAATTAGTTCCAGAAGCTCCGAGAAACCTAAAAAGGGAAAGGAAGGCCGAACTGAGGAGATCAGGCCCTTCCTGACAGAAGCAAGCTTGAATATTCCCAGGATCAGTCCAAGGTTTTTGTCTCCAACTCCCCCTTCTTGCTGTTTTATGGCTGGAATTTTATAAATACAGACATTACCTGTCAATCATACCTCAGTGAAGATGGGAAATGAAATAAAAATAAAGACAAATGAGAGAACAGGAGGTAGATTCAACTATAACAAGGCAACCACCTCCTGCTCATGGATGCTACTGATCATAGAAGGCTGTCCTCCCAGAGGTTCCTGAATGATGGCCACTCCTAGCCCAGGAGCTATGGCTGTGACCTACAGGGGCCTTGTCCAGTGGCTCGGAGGCCTGGGCCACCATTCCTGGCATAGCCACAGTGCTGAGGCCTCTTTACACCCACAAGCAGCCTTACTGCACACAATTTCAGTGTACGGGAACAGCCATGGAGTCACCCCTGGAGTAGCAGAAAGAGACCTGGAACCTCAGGGCAGGAGGAGCACTGGCAGGCTCATCGCTGCTGCCATGCTCCTCTGGCTATGCTTATCCCTGGAGAGGCAGTAGCTTCTCTGCCGTAGCCCTGAGGCTGCTAACACTAAGCCCAAACGAGTGGGATTGGCCTCTGAGCAGAACGTTCTTTTCGTACTTTTGGAACGTAACTGTTTTGTGGCTCTTTCTGATTGTTCATAAACAGCACGGACTCTTCTCTGTCCAGTTCTAATGTTTTCCCACTTAGTGCCTGGGACCCATTTACAAGTCTTGATAGCTGCTCTTTTTTTTTTTAAAGCAAAACTTCTACAGAAATAAACTCACTTGACTAGACTCCATCATCTGCCTCTGAAGAGCTAGAAACAAACTCCAGGTCCTGATCTTGATGTCGCTGGCTGCCAAACAGCCTTACAGATTCTTGTGAGGCCAGAGGTCCTTTCCCTGTCTACATGAGGATCCCAAGAGCATGTTTGATATGCTGCTCATCTTGGAGATACTAATAACCTTGTATTGGTCCAAGGAACCTGGCAGGTTACCTGCGTACACAGAGATTCCCTACCTGAAAGTCAAGAAATACATGGAAGCTAGGAGTACTGGCTATAAGTCTAGCTATTTGGGAGGCTGAGAGCAAGAGGATCATGGTTGTAGGCCAGTCTGGGCAAAAAGATTATAAGATCCCATCTTGATAGAAAAAGCTGCACATAATGTATCATCCCAGAGGCAAAAGTGAGACTCTATCTCAAAAACTGCCAGAGCTAAGAGGGCTAACATCATGGCTCACTTGATAGAGCACCTGTCTAGCAAATGTGAGGTCCTGTTTTCAAACCCCAGTGCCAAAGAAGAAAAAGAAGATGAGGAGGAGGAGGAAGAAATAATTCTACCGAAATGAAATGTACTCTTTCTGTGACTTATGAAATGGCAACCCCTCTGTATATCACCCTTATAAAAACAATCAATAATGATGATGATGGTGATGATATGTGGGAGATTTACTGATAACTCCCACTAGAAGAGAGTGTCTCCTAGCACTCTCGAATGCAGTGGGAACTCACCAGCTGAAGCTCTGTAGGTCCAGAGGAGTTGACAGAACCTCTAAAATTACTATAAGGGAGCAGCTGCCTGGAGAGGCTCCAGCCCCCCAGCAGCACTTCTGCAGGCAGATGCCCATCCTACCACTGTCAGCATCTCAGGAGTTTCACCACTTCTGAGCGTGAGCGCTCCCTGCCAAGTTAATACTGTCTGTGAACACCACTTACTGTTTTCTGCTGCCCCAACCAATAAACAAAACACACCACCTGCTGATTCCTGTGAAAACTGCCCCCTTCAGCACTCAGGGACTCTTGCCAGATTGGACAACATCCTACCCACCTCAGAGAACTGCAGAATGCACCCATCTCACCATATCTAATGACACCTCTTTCATAGCTACTCCTTCCTAGAATAGCCATGAGGCCTATAATCTCTCCTAAACCATGGGTGTCTATCCTTTAACTCATTCTTGGTGCATCACATCAATGACTTGGAATATGTGAGTGGCAGTAGCTACCAGTGGAAAGGACTGAGCATGGTGCCATAGCCCTTAGAAGTGCTAACTAGCACTGCTGCCCTTTCACAATCACCGTCCAGTACAAACAGCTATGTGGCAAATACAAGAGGGACTGCATTAGTCAAATTAGGCTGAAGTTCCCCAATATCTTAGCTGCAAAGAAAGATCTGTTAAGGTGCTCCCTTCCAGCCAGAATCACAAACCTGAAAGAAGTCCATTTGGAAAACAGACAGGGTCAAAAGACCTTGTCATGGGCTGGATTTCTGAGTTGACACCTTGAAACTTCCGACCAGAACCCAATAGTCCCACAATCTTTTTAGGGTCACATTCCTTTGCTATGGCCCAAGAAAGTCTCAACCTGCCAGCTCCACCATTTGTCATTGCTCTGACATGCAGAAGAAGGGAGAGAGGGGCATGGCTGATGCACCGCAGGCCTAGGGCACAGAACGGAAAAGGACGCGGTACTTACCCCAGCCAGGAGGGAGGGGGCCCAAGGGATCGTGGTCGGTCGAGGCGCTCGAAGACTAAACACAAGAAACACAGCAGAACACAGAGGTTAAAAAAGAAAAGAAAAGAAAAAAGCCACCAGTTAAAAATAAATCGATCAAAATAAAACGCTAACAACTCACTTCCACATTTCAGCAGCAGGACCTTAGGTGGCACTACTCTTCTAAAGTCTTTGTTTAAAAACAACAAACAAACAAACAAACCCAGAAAAACAAAGAGCTCTGAAGAGGGCAGAGCCCAGCTGGGTCTGGAGAAGTGTGGAGCGAGTAGGAGGAAGAGGTACTCGGAAGAAGGTGGGCCAGAGTGCTAGGGCAGGAGCAGGCCCAGGTATGGCAGGAGGGCTTGGGAACACAGGGCTGCCCCGCCAGCTCGCCGCCAGCCTCTGCTCAGCTCCTGCTCAGAGCATCCAAGGCAAATGAAATCCCCACCACCCCTAACTTTCTCCAAGAACCACACACGGGAGGGGAAAAAATACCACAGGCCTTTCCAATGAAATCATTCCCACAAGCCCTGCCCACACCCAGGGCTTCCTGGCTAGAGCTGGGCCCTCCTCCTTTCACCTCCCTCCTGGGTATACAGCATCCACCCAGACTGAGGGCACATTCATGCCCCGAGCCCCTCACCTCCCCCAGGAATGCTTTCCTTCCCCTGCACAAAGCACCTTTATTCTTCCCCTGCCTGAACCTGAAGTTGCTCAGTGTTCTGTGTTTGCCTGTCTGGGGAAGGTGAGCTGGGGGTGGGGTGGCAAGAGAGATGGGGAGAGGGAGAGGGGGAACAGGCTCCAGGACTTCAAGGTCACTGTTTGCATTAGAGTGCCCCCCACCCCTCCCCACCTAATTCTGCTTCAAGGTCCCTGGGGAAGGGCTGCAGTGGATGGAGAGTTCTCATATCCTTTGGGGAAGGGGAGGGGGGATGCTGTCAAAACCTTTTCATAGTTAAATAAAACAAGTATTGTTCTGCTCCTGCTTACTCCCCCCTCCCCGAAGCATTTTTATTACACTTACTAAAATTTAATCGTTATATTAAGGGATCAAGTTCTAAATGCAGACTTCAGGCTGCGGGGCTGGCCCCGTCTGGGAGTGATGGAGCCACACGCGGGACGGAGGATGAATGGGGCTCAGTCTCAGCTTGAGCAAACATTGGTGGAGTTTTTACTGCCAAGAACTCCCTTCATAGCCCTCCCTCCACCCGCGAGTGAAAGAACAGAGAAACGTTCTTTCCGAGGTGGTAACACAGGCTACTCTTCCAAGCCAGTTCCAACAAAGACGTTTTAAGTCTTGCAACCATAAGTTCCTTGACGGGACAGGGCCCCTTTCAGTGGAGGGCCTCTTGCCACACAGAATGCAACTGCACCCAGCAGGCGAAAGCTGGCCTCAATTTAGGGCACAATCTCTAGGATGTGCGTACAACCACCATTGCAATTCAGACTTGTCTCAACACTGGAAAACACTGCTCCGATTCACAGCAGTCATCTGGGTGTGTGTTTGGAGTGGAGGAGGGATGGAGGTGGTGGGGTGTGGCATTTCACAAATCCCAATTCCTCCCACTTTGCTTTGTAGTTACCACCTAAGAACAGTCACTGTGAAAAAAAACAACTCGGCAACAGGAGCAGAAGAGCAAAAATGAAAGTGCATCTCTCATAGATAATGATAGAACACTACAGCAATGGCTTCACAAGAAGTGTCTTTAAGAAACTAAAGAAAAAAAAAAGGAGGATTGCCGGGCACTGGCGGCTCCCCTCTGCAATCCTAGTAACTGAGGAGGCTGAGATCTGAGGACCGAGATTCAAAGCCAGCTGAGGCAGGAAAGTCTGTGAGACTCTTATCTCCAATTAACCACCAGAAAACTGGAAGTGACGTGACTGAAAGTGGTACAGTGCTAGCCTTGAGTAAAAAAGCTCAGAGACAACACCCAGGCCCTGAGTTCAAGCCCCACAACAACAAAAAAGAAAAAGAAAAAAAAGGAGGACTTGGTACCTGCTGCCTCCAATCTCTTTGAGGAAGGAATGTATAAAGTATCCATAGGCTCCAGTGGGAATTCAGCTATCATCAGTAGATTTATAGTTATCTTCTGCTTCACTCTACATATCAACAGGCCAAAAGTTCTTTACTGATGAACAAAAATGTTTATCAGATCTTTTTTGTTGTTGTTGTTGGTATGTGAGGCTTGAATGCGAGGCCTGGGTGCTGTCATTGAGCACTTTTTGCACAAGGCTAATACTCTACAACCAGAAGCCACAGCTCTATTTCCAGCTTTTGAGTGGTTAATTGGAGATAAGATAAGCTAGCACCAGCTAGCTTCGAACTGTGATCCTCAGATCTCAGCCCCCTGAGTAGCTAGCACTGCTGGCGTGAGCCACTAGCATCCAGCTTTAAAAAAAACAACGAACAAAAACAAAAACAAAACAGGGTCTCAGTATGTTGCCTCCACTGGTTTCAAATCCCTGGGCTCAAATGATCCTCCTGCCTCAGCCTCCTGAGTAGCTAGGATTACAGGGGTCTGCCACCACACCAGACATAACCAACCTTTTTCTTAATTTTTGTCATTTAAAAAAATTTTATATATATATATATATATATATATATATCTGAAATCCCACAATGTTGGCTCTTTTTCATTAAAGTACATTCTTATTTCATGTCTTTGGGACCCTCCCATCCACCTCCCTCAGAACTCCACTCATCCCACCTCAACCTAGAGGAAGAAAGAAGGACTGCAGAGGGAAAGACCCAACGTTGATACACAACATAGGAAATCAGAATCATTGGGAACATGCTCATATAATTTTACTTCTCATAATTAGAGCAAAAGAACTTGACTATTTTGGATATTTCTTCCGAAGGTATATATTATAATTTGAAAAATGAGAAAAGAAAACTAAGGAAGAGAGTGAACAGAAGCTAAGGAAAAGTGAAAAATAAAAGCCAAGTATAATGGCCAGAAAACAAACAAAAATCACCTCCAATGAGGTACTAAGGGGTCAAACCAAGGGCCTTGCATGTGCTAAACATGTGGGTCATGCCCCAGCATAACTGCTACTTCTCTTCCAACACATTTCTCCTAAAAAGTGTCATACGGAACAGAGCTGGCAAGCATACAGATATGACGAGGGGACTTGGGGCCACAGGAGACAGCCTGGGAGATAGTGGTAACTACTCCAAGAGGCAATATTATTTGTGGTTAGTGGAGTGCTGTGCTACTGGACTGCTCTCCTATGTCCCAGGATTGGGATATCTGGGGTGCAGGCCATGAGCCAGAGAGCTCACGTGAGTTTAAGTCCCTCAGGGACTAAACACAAAGTCCCAGTAATATTTTAAGATACAAACTAAGAAATAAAGAATGTCTAGCAAATACAGCAGAGAAGCAAATACAGCCTAGGGCAAGAAAGGTTCTGGGAAGGGCAGAGGGGTTGAAGAGGGGAAGGAGGCATTGCATTTTTTTTAGGATATACCCAATGGACTTGGAACGAAACCGAGGTGCTTGAGAATTCAGTCTGAGAAGGCTCTCGGGAACGGAAGGGAGGTGTCAGCTTCTGGATAGTGCCCTTTGAGAGCACATGGTTAGGAGCACACCATGATTTGTGCCAGCCCTGCCATCGCTGGCTTTCTTCTTTGCTCATTAGGACAGGGCAAGGGGGGAAATGAAGGCAGAGGTACTGCAGAGATGGCAGGCTATGTGACTGGTTTTGACACAATGGCACAGGACCGCCAGCGTCCCCAATGGGCCATAGCAGTGGCCCCACAAGCATGGGGCCAAAGAAAACTACAAGGGAGAAATAAACAAACAAAAATACACATGCAATGACCTCAAGAAACAAAGGCAAATTGGGAGTTAGGAAAGAAAAACACACCAGAAATATGGAGAACAATCACCTAGAGAACATGAAGAAAGTATGAGTGGAGGCAGACAGAGGAAACGTGGGCTTCGCTTGACTCCCATTGTGAACTGTATTTCATACTCTCTGCAGTCTAGTTAAGAACAAGATCTCAGTTTAAGCTGAGCAAGAGGAAGAGGGGACACCACTGTAAGTATCAGCTCTTAAGTCTTCCGAGTCAAACCCTGGTCCAAAGCCAAACCCCAAAATAACTGTATGAAAGCAACCCTTCTTGCTTGTAACCAGGACATGGCACCATAGCAAACGAGAGGGAAAAGTAAAGCCATAGGGGGAGGGAAAGCAACAGAAGGACATTGAGAGCAGAGCAAAACAAGATTCCCATCACATTTTTCAATACAAGATGTGTTCCATGGAGAAAAGGCGGCCCCCACCTCCATACAGTCCTGTCCTGTGTCCCCAGCTAAGCTGTGCAAACCATTTTCGAGGACTCAGAAAGAAAGACGTTTCTACATTGTAGTTTTTCTTCTAGGGAATTCTCCAAGTCCAAGGTCTACCAGTATGGGAAGACATGCTAAAATGAGAGAGGCAGGCAAGAGGAATGAAGGCTCCACAAATGCCACACAGAATTAGGTGGCAGCTCCTTCCAATCTCCCCTTTCACACACACAAAACATCCCAGTCAACCTAGAGAATGAACTGCCTCGAGAATATGGTACAGAATAAAAGACAGTCTTCAGTGCACTTTTTTTCAAGAAAAGTTGGATAAACAGGAAGACAAAACCATGGTAAGACTTCTAAGTTGTGTCCTTGTCTATAAGCCAAAGGACAAACAGATCAAAGAAGAAAGATGCCCCAAACCTTCCCAGGTCTGGAGCCAGGACCACCCAAGGAAACAGCAGGCAAATTCTCCAGGGCCCAGCTCAAGAGGAATGAGCTGGGGAAATGACCAGATTTCATTCAATTTTGAAACTTCCTATGGATGCCAGGCATGCTCTGGGGTGGGCATGTGGCATAGTGTCAGTCACAATGCTGACTGGGTAAGACCACCAGGGCCTGGTGCTCATGAATGGGCATAACAGTTGGCCGTGAAGGCAGTTTCCTAAACCAAACAGCATCATCCCTACTAAGAAAACTGAGGTACTCCTCCGTTTCCTCACTTTCTGGCAGAAGCAACAGAGGGACAAGCTAGCCAAGAGAGATGTTATCATGACTTATGGTTGAAAATGGAGTTTCTGGTTTAGGTAAGCAAGTCAAGAGCCACAAAGGTGATACAACAACTGCTATTTAATTAAATGGAATTAAAATTTTTCTGAACACCTAATTAAAATAGCATCTAGTCTTGCTCTTGCTCCTCTTTTCTAGCTCTCTCTGCTCTAGCTCTTTCCTCTCTTTCCCAGTCACATGGAGTGCCAACCTTGCCTGGTCCCAGCAGGTCTACTGAATAAACCTACCCCTTACCTGAATACCACGTGAGTGCTACTGTTTTAAAAAAATTTTAACTAAAATAGCATCTAATTTAGAAATACAGTGTGGAGTTAAAATTCATTTCAAATAAACAAAGTTATACATGATGATTAAAAGTCATGGTCCAGCCAGGCTCACGTCTATAATCCTGGCTACTCAGGAGGCTGAGATCTGAGCATGGAAGTTCAAAGCCAGCCCAGGTAGGAAAGTCGTAAGACTCTTCTCTCCAATTAACTACCAGAATACCAGAAGTAGAGCTGTGACTCAAATGGTAGAGTACTAGGCTTGAGCAAAAAAGCTCAGGGACCCCAAGCCCCTGATTTCAATCTCAGGAGCAGCGCGCGCGCGCGCACACACACACACACACACACACAGAGAGAGAGAGAGAGAGAGAGAGAGAGAGAGAGAGAGAGAGAGAGAGTCATGGCATGGTCCAGTTCAAAATACTAATGCTAGGGGCTGGGAAGGTAGCTCAGTGGTAGACTGCTTGCCTCGCATGCATGAGGCCCTGGGTTCGATTCCTCAGTACCACATAAGCAGAAAAAGCTGGAAGCGGTGCTGTGGCTCAAGTGGTAGAATGCTAGCCTTGAGGTGAAGAGCTCAGGGACAGCACCCAGGCCCAGAGTTCAAACCCCACAACTGACAAAATAATAATAATAATAATAATACATTTAAATAAAAAAGTATAAATGTCATTCTGTAGGTATCTAAATAAAGTGATGTGAGAGTGTGATGAGGATAACATTTTAAAACTGCTCTGGCAGGAAACCATAGCACAGTCTGTAAAAGAGTCCCAAATGCAGTAGAGAGGAATTCAAAGGCTACTCTGACAACTCAGATAGGAGGGGGCAAAGGAAAATGAAGTATCTCATAGATTGAGGTTGATTCAGACTAGGTGCCAGCAAACTATAAAGAGCAGACAATAAAGTTTTTAGTCCTTGTGGGCAATATGGTCTATGATGGTAGCATGAAAGTAGTTGACACATCAACTATCCACGTATGCTTGTGTTCCAATAAAACTCTATTTACAAAGCCAGGTGGTGGGCCACGTTGACTGATTTTGCCAACTGCTGATGTAGATAAGCCTTAAAGGCTGTCCATCCTCAAGAATCTGTCCAATAACAGAGGTCAAAAAGAAAAACTAAGGCCCGGTGCTGGTGGTTCACGCTTGTAATCCTAGTTACTCGGGAAACTGAGATCTGAGGATCATGGTTCTGAGCCAAGCCAGGCAGGAAAGTCGGTGAGATTCTTATTTCCAATAAACCACCAGGAAACCGGAAGTGGTGCTGTGACTCAAGTGTTAGAGCGCTAGCGTTGAGCTGAATTGCTGAGGGACAGCACCCAGGCCCAGAGTTCAAGCCCCACCACCGACAGAAAAAAATAAAACTATAGCAGTAACAAAGATTGAGTCCTGTGATCTAGAAAGCTGAATATGGGCCAAGTCAAACTTGACCTCCAGGCTTCAAGTCAGAAAAAAATGGCTTTGAATGGAGAAGGTAGCAAAGAAAGCCAGTCTTAGAAGATAATGAAGTCAGTTTCAGATATGTTGATTCCCTAAACACCGAGGCTGGCCATGGAGTTACCAAGTTAGAAACACTGGAATCCGAGGAATTTCACTGTGATGAGTGAAATCTCCAGAGTCAGAGCGCTGACATCTCTGGCCACCTTCTTCCCAGCCCATCACCTATATGGGTCTATAGTCAATGTGTGAGACTGCATATTCTAGCACGTATGGAGGTTGCCCCCCTGGTGGCAGGCCCCTGTCCTTACCTGGTAGAGGAATCTTTGGCTGAAGTGCTGCATTGCTCCCTGGAGCTGATTCCGCTGTGACTGCCATTGCTCATAGTTCCGCACATATTCAGCTGTCGGGCGCTGCCAGGTGGTAGTCCGAGTATTGTGATCCACATAGTAAAACCTCCCTCGAGGATCTGTGCGTTTTTCCCAGCTAGAAATATTAAGCTCAGAATGAATATAGTGACCAACTACTTCCATCCACAAACTCTAGACAAATCTCAGATGACCCCTTAGAAAGGGCTGAGGGAGGGTGAAGTGTGGCTCAGGAACAGGGATGTTCTGTAAGGCAAGGTCAGGGCACAGAGGCTTATGGGACTAGGTCGTTATGACAGGCCTCTGTAGTTTCCAGTTTGGGGTTTTGTAGAAGCTGAATTTGTTCCCAAACTGAGCTGAATGCTTAACTGGGCTAGGAGTAAGCATGCAATCTTTACTGGGAAAATCAAAGTGGATTTCAGAACTTTTGCTAGGTATTCTGCAAACAAACAAACAAACATCCAGAAAACATAAGTCTCTCATCTTTTCTGCATAGTGTCCTGCATCCTATGCTTTCTTCTTCCTCAGATGTGTTCCCAAACTTGACTCTACTCTGAGGAGGTTCTCAGAGGCAGCAGTAATGTTGTTGATGTGTATGGTGGTGGTACACAGGTGGCAGTGTGTATGTGTATACATGCTCAAGCATGCACATGTGGCAGAGGAACAGGAGCGATGGGAATCTAACAGCTCCCTTCACAAACTTTCAACTGGTCTAGTTTTAATCTTATCTCACACCCTCTTTGGGTTCTCCAATCACTGAGCCTTTCTAGGGCTCCATGGAGGCAGCTTGGAACCATGTCCTGCTGGATGCCTGATCCTGCAGGCTTGGGTTTCAGCGTTCTCAGCTCTGCCACTTATGATCAGAAACTAAACTTGAATTAATATCTCTCCTATATGTTGTTTGTCCGCCTCCATTCCTTTATTTTTGAGGGATTATGCTTTATTGTCATTTTAGTAGATTTTCTAGAAGAATGGAAATAAATACATATTCAATCTACATTTCAACTAGAAGTCCTCTGCCACAGTTAATTTCAGCTTCAAAATCTATCTCTCCTTTCCTGTCCTCTCTTCTTCTCTCTTCTCTTCCCCTCTTCTTTTCTTCCCTCTTTCTCCACCCAGCCTTACAGTACTGAGGTATGAATTTACTTAAGCTCAATCATTTAAACTACATCACCAGCCCAGTAACAATTATGCTTCCATGTCCATTTTTTGTTTTGTTTTGTTTTTGTTTTCACAGTGCTGAGGACTGAATTTAGAGCCTTAAGCATGTTAAGCATGTGCTCTGCTGTTGAAGGACATCCTCAGCTTTCAGGAGAGATCTTATACACTGATAATATTTAAAAACAGCAGTGCTTGGAGGCCTAGTCAGGCTTTTCACGGTACAGAATACATCACTGAACTAGGAGCCTTGCTGCACACACCTTGAGTACCTTGGATTTACACTAATGTTCCATTCCAGTAAAGCTGTTCCATGCATCATTTTTCACATTCCATGTGCATGCTGGTGCCTCCACAGTCTTCCCAGCCTGGACTGTCTTCCTGTTCTTATGTTAAGTCTAACTCTTTCTATAAGAGTTTGCTCCACCCTCCTTTGGAAGGCTTCCCAAGCCCTAATGCTCTATAATCATCCTTCCTTCCACCTACTTCTGCTCTGAGCACTGCTTGAGAGTGACTAAAAAACAAATGATTGCATTCATTGTAGCTAACAGCTCCAAAGTTTTGTGCTCCTAGATAAATGCCAGGGCTGCACACATGTTCCCATGGATTTTTTTTTTTTTTTGGGTCTGGTCGTGGGGTCTGAACTCTGGGCCTGGGCGCTGTCCCTCAGCTCTTCAGCTCAAGGCTAGCACTCTACTAGCACTCTACCACTTGAGCCACAGCGTCACTTCCGTCTTTTTTCTTTTTTGCTTATGTGGTGCTGAGGAATCGAACCCAGGGCCTCAGGCATGCAAGGCAAGCGCTCTACCACTGAGCCACCCTCCCAGCCCCCTCCCAAGGATTTTCTATAAGGAACTGGCCATGAGAAAGTATGAACCCTTAGGTTTCATCTTGTGCCTTGTGTCTTGGTATGTTGAGATAATGGCACCATCTGTAGTTTCAAAGTCGCTATGAGTTTACAGTTGCTGAAACAAATGTTAATTATGTGAAGACTTATTTAAAATACTATCCTCTCTATTATGCACATACTTGAAACTTTCCATTATATGAAAATTTCCACAATCAAATAGTGAACTGGCTTTTGTTTTTTGTTTTTTATTAAGAAGTCAATGTTTAACTTTGGTAACATCATTTGACTTTAGGAAACAAAGTGAACAGTAATGATGACAAATGATGAGTTCCATTCCCGGGTGGGTAAGGAAGTGAAGGGAGACTCGAGCATTCTACTGGAAATTTCTAGGGCCAGAAGGTGAGGTGGTATTTGCCTGGCACACGCTTGGTAGCTGGAAAAAGCTAAGCACAGAAGCTTGCCCAAGTGTCCCCAGTACTACCATCCTTCCCTCTGCAAACTTGGGTGGTGAAATGTTCGTATTTATGCAAGAGCCCTTCATGGCTGCCCCAGTGGGGAATGAGCAGAACGCATTCCTTTTTGACAGAGGACTTTCTGTCCCTGGCACACAGGGAATGAAACCCCTTCTCCTTAAACGTGGGCAGTTTTCCCTCCCTCGGAAGCCGCTGTCATCTCTCGGCTTTGAAGAACTCAGCTGTGTTCTCACCAAGGCCAGCTGCAAGGTGAGCACTGTGGAGCCGGGCACCGGTGGCTCACGCCTGTAATTCTAGCTGCTAAGGAAGCTGAGATCTGAGAATCATGGTTTAAAGCCAGCCCGGGCAGGAAAGTCCGTGAGACTCTTATCTCCAATAACCCACCAGAAAACTGGAAGTGGCACTGTGGCTCAAATGGTAGAGTACTAACCTTGAGCTGAAGAGCTGAGGGATAGCGCCCAGGCCTAGAGTTCAAGCCCCATGACCACCACCACCACCACCACCACCACCAACAACAACAAAAAGAGCACTGTGCCTTTCAGGGCAGGTTCTACAGTGATGTGCAAAAATGCTCTTTCTAAATCAGTCTCCCTGTGCCTGTTTTCTCCTTAGCAATTTTCTAAGTATGTCCTAAGAAATGAGAGCAGAATTCAGGTAACTGGATAGGAAAAGCAATCAAATAAATCAGAATAAATATTATCATACTTTAATACCATATGGAGCACACCCAGACCTGATTGGGGACCAAGGAGACACTAAGGCCCGGAGGCTTTTCCAGACCCTTTGCCTTCAGTCATGTCAGTTCTCAATATCATTTAATCAAGCCCAGGGACATCAGTCAGCAATAAAGGGAAAAACAGAGAGTGATGGTGAGAATGATGGAGAAGCCCTGGGAGTCTCTGGTTGCCAGTTCTAAAGTCTCAAGGCTTTACGTGTGTCCTTACCCTGGAGGGAGAGGCCGCTCCCAGGTGGTTGTCTTTGTATTGTGATCAACATAATAGACACGCCCATTGGGTAGCTCTCGCTGCTCCCACCTGGAAGATAAAGCCAAGGATGATGAATGAGATACACAGTTCCAAGGTATAGCTTCTGTTAGAAAGGCAGTCCTTAACTACAGGTGTGAAAAATTTTCAGGAAACACCAAATATGAGGTTCAAAGTCAACCCACTGGTCACACCAGTTCCATGTTATCACTTAAGGTAGCATCCAGGTATGCTTGTGTCATTTTGTTTTGTGAGACAGGATTTTACTATGCATAAATAGCCCAGGCTAGCGTCAAACTGGCCATACTTCTGCCTCTGCCCTTCAAATGGTAAGGTTTATTGGCATGTGTCACCAGGCCTATCCATGAGTTGTTGAGGAGACTACAGTAACCACCCTTTATGTGTGTCCCTACACAGACGATTGCAATGTACCTTGTAAAGTCTAAATTTATAATGCCACACCTGTTCTTCTAACACTATATATATTTATAGCCATATTTCCTTTTAAAATAATTCACTAGAAGATGTCCTTACTTTTCATTTTTTAGTCATGCTAGGGATGGAACCCTATGTACCATGCTAGTCAAGTACTTACTACTGAGCTGAAACTCGCCAGTCCTAACAGGGATTCTTTTTTTTTAAGAGATCTGAATGGATCCAAAAACATGACATACAATTATTTACAGACTGAGGTTCAGTTTGGATGCAAGTTACTGCTACCAGGGTGCTGAGGTGAGGTGATTCATCTGTGCTAACGGAAGGATGACAATGTTAACACATGATGCAGAGACCCCATGAGCAGGAAATACAAATCAGCCTAGTGTCATCCCTGTACCCCTGCCACTCATACACAGTCTGACCACTCCACTTACCTACAGTACAGCCTACAATTAAACCTACAATATGGTAACATATATAAAGGATACAAAAACTTTATATAATACCTACCACTTTATAAAAAAAATGTTAATGATCCAGGAGCCTCTAAGTTTCGATTTCCTCTACATTTGGGTGTTGCTTAGGGGAAGACAGCACCTTTTCAGAGAAACTACTATATATTCTGTTGTGCTGAGGTGCTTGTTTTGAAAACGTCTATTTGTTTGGGCTGAGTACAGCTTTGCAGTAAATGATTTTGCTGCTTCAATTAGTTTCCCTTCCTACCCCCACCCTGCTTGAAATAAAAAATAAAAATAAGAAAATGTGAATCTGTTCCAGAAAACGATGTGAGCAAAATGTACGAAGACATGACTGTATCTGTAATAAACACTAGATGAACATAGAAAATTTCCTAAGCAAACCTGGCCATAAATACTATATAAAACCTACAGACACATACAAGCTATCTCAGTTTACCACATTATCTGCCTAACTATCTATACCTAGTCTTCTATTTCCTGTCTGATTTCAGCTAACCTTCTATGGCCTACTTGATATACACACCCATAAGTCCCACTCCTTGCAATATCTGCTCGCACAAGCAGTTTACTCCAAGACAAGAGCCCTATTGACTGTGATGTTACATCATTAAATTATTTAACATGTGGGAAATTATTGTATTGGTAAGTTCCTAGCTCTTTTGCATGTCACTGACAAATTCTGTGTATGCCTGGAACTCATTTTTCCTCCATAAGCCCTTTGGTGTTTATTATACAATTTCTGCATAGTGTGGTAACTTGTAACCCTATTTACACTATAGCAGATCTGACTGCATGCCAAAATGTATCGTAACTTCTACTATTACACCTACAGTAGGTGTAATAGTAAAGGTAAAAACAAAATAAAAACAAAAGGAGGCTCAAGTAGTATATATTTCTTAGTATGTACAAGGCCCTGGGTTCAATCCCTAGTATGGGGAGAAAAGGAGGAAAGAAGGAAGGAAAGCAAGAAGACAGGGGAGGGGGAGGGAGTTGGGAGGGGAGGGAGGAAAGGAAGGAAAAGAAAAAGGAAGGGAAAGGATATTTACTTTTTACTCCATTCACATTTGACACAAGAGGAAATTTTTGTTTTATTATATTTTGCCTAATTTTTAAATTGGAAAATAGAAGAATACTTCAAATTCCATGCATTGCTGCAAACAAAATTGAGTTAACTCCTCCTCTCTTATCATCTATGATTTCGGTGGCTCTTTTGAGCCCAGGCCCAGATGAGATCTGCCCTTCCCATCTTTGATCACAGCTGATCCTAGAAATGAAAGTCTCTCTTTCAGGGACTGTTATTGTCCAGCAAGACTCCATGTCCTTCTACAAACCCTCTCAACTGGCTTAGCTAGAAAATAGTTATTACCAGAGGAACAAGACCTTTCTTGCACAGCCTCTTTTCATATCTACATTTTTCCTTTTAAATTGGACTCCTGCTCAGATTAAATGTCCGTGTGGGTCCTCCCTGATCCCTGACCTGGTCTACCTCCCTTTCTTAAGAGAACTCTCACTCCTCCCTAACCTGCACAGCTATTCAGGAGTCACACAAATCTCTTCCCTTCATTCATGCAGCACAGTCAGTCACTTCTATTGCCAGCCACATGAGTCTCCCGCTTTTGCTGACCCACATAGATTAAGCCTCCCGACTCTCTTGGTATGGTCTCCCCTTGCCAAGAAAATGATACTGGCATTGACTTTTCATCAGCACATCCCTGTCAGGGGTTAAGTTCTGTCCCTTGCAAGCTTCTTCTTCACACAGAGATGAAAAGGCTTTTCAATCCAACTGCCCATGGGTCTCCCTCAATGCTGCATCTTGGACACGTGGGCCATATCTGCTCTGGCTGAATAGCTTTCTTTGATGCTCTCAGAAACAGTGTTCAAAGAACTGAATGGCTCCTTGGCCTTCAGTGAGTAGAGTTGACTGTGGACTGCACAGGGTATTTGTGCTGGAAAGCACTTAACAGGAGTCTCGGTTACAACTAATCTCAGGTAATTTTTCTTTTACCTAGATTACCATTACTCCTACAGGTGCCCTTTAGACGGTTATACCTTCTGCCCATACACCTTAAACTTCCCACACTCACCATCACCAAAAGGTCAAACACTAAAAGAACTGAATCCTATTAAGATGATGGCAACCATCTCTCTCCTGTATTATCTGAAAAGACTTTGTCTGGTCACTGGAACCATATTTTTTTTTGTAGGTTTCCTAAAAGATCTCTATTATCTCCCATTAAATGTGCATTCAACCATCTCAATCAATCAATGTCTTAGATTTCCCTGTGTGTAGACAGAATCACAGTTTTACACAAAGTAGTAGCAATTTTACCCAATTTTTTGGGGAGGGGTTAACGCTGGAAAAGGAATATCAGTATTAAAGAAGTTTTCCTGAAATGACCCTAACAAATTTATATCTCAAGGTTCAAGTGGTAGAGTGCCTGTCTAGCAAGCATGAGGTTCTAAGTTCATACCCCAGTACCACCAAACCAAGAAGGAACAAAGAAAAAGAAGATATACATAATAAAATGCTCAAAAATTCTCTTAGTAAGTGCGTTATTAATTTGTATTAGTCATTAGTTTGCTCAGTTCTCATTAACGCAGGCACTGGGCAGTAGTAAAGCTCTCAAGCAAAATACACTTTCTCCATTAGAAAATAAAGTCATGCCAGAACCTTTATATACCCTAGAGAAATGATATCTTGCTGGGGTTGGACAAAAGATGAACTTCAGAAGAGTATTCAAGTTTTCCTAAAACTGCTTATGCAGAAAGTTAATTCCCCACAGGCAAAACAACATAAAACTTGTGTTTTCTTTTTTTAAATAATATATATATATATATATATATATTTTTTTTTTTTTTTTTTGTCGGTCGTGGGGCTTGAACTCTGGGCCTGGGCGCTGTCCCTCAGCTCTTCAGCTCAAGGCGAGCGCTCTACCACTTGAGCTACAGCACCACTTCCGGTTTTCTGGTGGTTTATTGGAGATAGGAGTCTCAAGGTCTCTCCTGCCCAGACTGGCTTTGAACCGCGATCCTCAGATCTCAGCTTCCTGAGTAGCTAGGATTACAGGCGTGAGCCACCAGCGCCAAGCTAATAAAATATATTTTATTATGGATGCTTTACCAACAAATCCTACCCCCTACAAACTCTGGCCACTTCCGGGGTGAAACATAAGATTTATATCCTGTGAAGGGATGTTTTTAGCCTGTTTTATGAGTCAGAAACCTGTGTGCAGTGGCACATACCTCTTGCTCACAGCTTTCACGGCTTTAGGAGATCCTTTGTCAACTGAGTAGGAAATGTTTTAAACTGCATCCTTCCCCACAAGGGCCTTTTCTAAAATACTGAACTAGCCTTTAATAACGATCAACAACCAGTGCTTTATGCTCTCTAAGCTCAGGATATCAGAGTACCAGCTACTGAGGCTCCTGACTTAAGTCTGGTTTTCTTCTCCTTTTCCTTAAGTCATTCCATTTTCTCTGATTTGGAAAAATGCCCAAAGCTCTTCAATGGAAGTTGGAAACACTCAAAATATGTTTTCAAGACAATTCTTGGACAAGGTGTCCATGAAAACAATTTTTTTCACATTTACTTTCATATAAAAAGTTGGAAATGTAGAGTCTGAAAACAGTTAATGGGAGCCAGAAAAGGGTCTTCTCTTTCTAAAGAGCAATTTGGCAAGAAGGTCTTCTCTGTATGAATGTACTTTAGCACATCAACTTTTCCTTCTAGAATATAGCCTAAAGAAATAATTATGTGTCAGAAATTGAACTGTACGCATATATATCATATCACACTATAAATGCTGTAAGCAAACTGAAGCAATCTAAAGTTGATCAAAGAAATGACGTTACTTCCACAGCAGTTATTCATTATTTGAAAATAAAATTGTAGATGACTATTGATTTCTAATTTTTACAATACATTGAGTAGAAAAGCTATTTAGTAAATGACATATTTAAAATAACTTAAGTTGTGTGTAAATTAAATATGTATGCTTTTCTCATTAAATCTAAAATGTCACTGGTTATATGAGTATTTAAAAGGACACTGTCAACTAAACAATGGTATGCCAATGCTCATACACTGCACCATGATTTTAAAGAAGTGAAATAAGATACATAACAAATCAATAATACATGAGAGGTGTGTATATATGTAAAATTTTTAGAACTCCAGAGTAAGGAAGAATATGAAAAAATTTGGCTTTAAAATTTTAAATCGCCGAGGTTCTGCGTGCTCTATATAGTTTTTTTTTGTTTTGTTTTGTTTTTGTCGGTCGTGGGGCTTGAACTCTGGGCCTGGGCGTTGTCCCTCAGCTGTTCAACTCAAGGCGAGTGCTCTACCACTTGAGCTACAGCGCCACTTCCGACTTTAAAATTTTAAATTCCAACACAATAAAAGTCACCACAAAGTGAAAAGATAGAGACTGAGCAAAAGTATTTGTAGTGCATATCATTTAGAAGTGATTACTATCCAACAAATATTAAGAATCCTGCAATTTAAAAAGATACAAAAGGCAAATAGAAAAATGGAAAAAATAAATGAATAGATAATTCCCAAAAGAGAAATCTAAGAATCAAATAAAACATTACAAAGAGATTCAATTTCAATGGTGATGAAGGAAACTCAAAACCACACACACACACACACACACACACACACACACACAAATACCATTCACACCATTAGACTGGCCACATTGAGAAAATCTGACAATAGTGCACTAGCTAGAGAGTTTACACACACACACACTCACACACACGAGTACGAATTGGTGGGCAGACTTCAGAAAGTAATTTCTTAATTATCTACTAGAATTCAAAATCTTCATTTGTACAATGTATATATTCCAGGACAAATCTTTTTGTTTGCATTCTTTTGTTATTTTTTGAAACAGTTTCACTAGTGGCCCAGGCTGGCTTTGATTCTCCTGCCGCTGCCTCCCAAGGGCTAGGATGACAAGTGTATACCAACATACCTGGCCCAAAACAAACCTTAAAGAAATAAACAACATGGGGATAGTGGCACACACCTGTAATTCCAGAACTCAGGAGGTATAGTGCTGGAGAGTTTGAAGCCAGTCTGGGCTATAGAGCAAAACCCCGTCTCAAGAAACCATACATACACACATACATACACACTGTCTCTCACATACTATAATTCTCAGGTACTTGGGAACTAGAGGTAGGGGAGCCAAAGTCTTAAGATTAGCCTGGGCAAAAGACCCTATCTGAAAAACAAACTAAAGCTAAAAGGACTAGGAGTGTGGCTGGAGTGGGAGAGTATGAAATTCTGAGTTCAATGAAAAAATCCTTAGTACCATCAAAAATAACAACAACAACAAAAAAAAAAAATAGGCGGCACTGGTGGCTCACACCTATAATCCTAGCTACTCAGGAGGCTGAAATCTGAGGATAGCAGTTCAAAGCCAAGCTAGGCAGAAAAGTCCCTGTAAGACTCTCATCTCCAATGAACTGCTCAAAAACCAGAAGTGCAGCAGGGCACCGGTGGCTCACACCTATAATCCTAGCTACTCAGGAGGCTGAGCTCTGAGGATCCTGGTTCAAAGACAGCCCAGGCAGAAAAGTCCATGAGACTCTTATCTCCAATAAACCACCAGAAAATTGGAAGTGGCACTGTGGCTCAAGTGGTAGAGCGCTCACCTTGAGCTGAAGAGCTAAGGTACAACACCCAGGCCCAGAGTTCAAGCCCCATGATCAACAACAACAAAAAAAAAACCAGAAGTGGCACTGTGGTAGAAACACTAACCTTGAGCACAGAGGCTCGGGGTACGGTGACCAGGCCCTCTGAGCCCAAGCCCTACATCTGACACACACACAAATAAAAGACCAGGCACCAGTGGCTAACGCCTGTAATTCTAGGTAATCAGGAGATTGAGATCTAAGGATCATGGTTCAAAACCAGCCTGGGCAAGAAAGTCCATGAGACTCTTCTTTCTAATAAGCTACTCAGAAAAAGCTGGAAGTGTCATTGTGGCTCAAGTAGTAGAGTGCTAGCCATGAGCACCAAGAGGCTCAGGGACAGAGCGCAGGCCTTAAACTCAAGCCTCAGGACCAGCAAAAAAAAAAAGTAGCTATACAAGTAGCTTCGTAACACCTCATCGTGTTGTGAAGACTGCATAAAATAATCCAGGAATAAAATTTAGCCATCCTCAACACACTATAAATGTTTAGAATAATTTTTAAATGTCAATGATTAAATCTGGGTGAGTCTGTACTACATTATTGTTGTTGCTGATCTATTTCTTTTCTAATTTTATATCAATGAGATTTTATAATGAGATCAAGAAGGAAATTAAGCTGGGCACCAGTGGCTCATGCCTGTAATCCTTGCTACTCAGGAGGCTGAGATCTGAAGATCATGATTTTGAGCCAGCCCAGGAAGGAAACAGGAAATTATGTGAGACTCATCTCCAACTAACCACTCAAAAACTGGAAGTGAGCTATGGCTCAAAGTGGTAGATGCTAGCCTTGAGCAAAGAGCGCAGGGACAGCGTCCAGGCCTTGAGTTTAAGCCCCACACTAACCAAAAAAAAAAAAAAGAAAATTAAAACTGGAAGTATGGCTCAAGTAATTAATGCCAGCCTTGAACAAAAAAACCTAAACAAAACACCAGGCTCTGAGTTCAAGCCCTAGTACTAGTATAAAAAGAAAAACAAAAAAGAAGGAAATTAAAATTAAACACCCATTTGACCAATATTTATCTGTCTCCATAGAAGCCATATATTATACTGAGAGGTGGGAAGGCAAAGATGCTCACAACACTCCTGCTCTAGAGGCGCTCTCAAGAGGTATAGTGAAAATGGAAAGTTATGCATGGTTACACACACAGACACAGAGCAACGACTCGGGACATTAGACCAAAGATGTCTTTGGAAACAGCCTTCTATTCTGAGATGAGAAGGAAGCCAGATGCATACTATTCAGCATTACCTAAGCATGTAAAACCCTTTCAGGGTCAAGAGCTAAACTATATTCAGCCCTAAAACAAGCTAGGCATCAATTCTCTCAATATACTCCTTTAATCTGGAGCTATTCAAAATGTGATCCACAGCCTAAACTGTAAACAGTCCTAGGACCAGAGAAGTTGCTCAGCACTTAGAAACTTTTGTGCCTTTAACATCACCACAACATCCAAATGAATGAATTAGCAAATTCACCCCCTTGCACAGAGTGTAGAACAAAAAGCATGGTTCTGCAATACATTGAAATTTTAAAAAATACATTGAAACAAAACAGCAGTAAAAAGGGCCAATTCCTTACAAATCATCTTAGAAGTATTGTTTTAAAACTCTGGGTAAACACAGTGAGACCAAAAGAGGATACTTAAGAGAGAAACACAAAGGTGCAATGCCTAGATGCCTCTTCATATTACCATAAAATAATATATATTTCAAAACGAACTCAATATCTCTCTTTTTTTGTTTTAATTCATATCTTTTTTATATTTTTTATTTTGTGATGATTTGTCTTCTTTCCCTTATGTATAATATATTCAAGTGTGTATCTTTAGGAGGGTTAGGGAGAGGGTACTGAGGGAAAAGAGTAGAAAAAGTGCAACAGCGAAGCTCACTTATTGGTGAAAGTGAATTATACAATTCATGGGTAGAGACAGGAAAGAGGGACTGGGAGAGTGAGAGAACAGAAGACACTGTACAGAAGGAAATATACTCAGTACCTGGCTCAGGTAAACATAATCCTTCTGTGTATCACCTCTACAGTAACAATAAAGTATATTAATTAATTTTAAAAAACAAAAAGGGTAAGGTTCTGGGGACAGTGCTGAACTTGAGTTTGGAATGGAACTCAATGATAGAGGTTTGTTCAGAGCTTAGCAGACACACTTCAAATTCTAATGTCTTTTCCAGTGTTTCTACAAACAAAACACCAAAGAACTGTCACAAGGCTGTCATCTTTGATAGGGTCTCAAAGACCATCTAGCGAAAGTGCCTCTTGGGTCTTGGCGGGGCAGGGCAGATAGTAAATCCAAAAGATCTAGAAAACACCCCTCCTCAATTAATTCTACTGTGAGGCAGGAAACAGGGCAGCCAATGACTGCAGGAGAAAAAGCATGGTGTGAAACTGCAGGGTTGAGGTAAAGCCAGCAGTCCAAACACAACGCCCTCCCTTATGTAAGAAACCACAGTCGTGTGCTGGCTGCCAGGGGGAAATAATGTGCCTCTGTGTAGGAGGGACTCAGAGAGCTGCAGAGACCAGGGTGCGCTTGGGGTTGTCGAAGCCACGTACACATGGTCTGTCAATAAGCATTCAGTCCCCAAAGTGGGCTCAGAGTTGACAAAAACCAGACAGCTGACTAACGCAGACTCACTTCCCATTACCCCCTGCTTAGACCCTATCTCACATATCTCTTCAAAGCCCTGCAGCCTGGGAGCTTCACACCCTGGCAAGGGCTTCTTTTGTCCTGCTCAAGTTAAAAGCTCCAGAAAAGTTTCAAGAAAGGGAAAGAGGAAAATAATTGAGTATTGTATTTGGACTTGCCTAGTTCAGGCCTTCAGGGCTTACATACATACAGAGATGTGTGACTTCTTTACCGCTAGTCTCCTGGACTGGTAATTTTAGAAGGGTGCCCGGCAACCTGCAAAATAGACCCTTGAATCCCCAAGAAAACCCTGATCCCGTTGTTCACTGAGGAAGACTGGGGAGTTGAGAAGATTAAGTTTGAAACAGTTGGCTGGAGGCCTTAGCAAACAATAGAGTTTGTCTAAGAAACTTCTCCTTAAAGAGGAGCCATGCTCCAGTGATATATTTGAACCCCAAACCAGGAAACCCAGTTAACAGTTGTGTTCAACTCGACTTCCTTGCTGGTGGGAAGAAAATGTAATATTCTTGTCAGAGTTGCTCTTCCTTTGAAGCATTCAAGAAGCAGAATACATTTATCCAGGTAAAGGAAACATTTTTTAAGGTAGTATTTAAATGTATTAATTTATTATTTACAAGTAAGTCTTGGCAGCCTACTTGTGCCATCCAATTTGTTCTACCTTCTTCTATCTATCTTCCTGGCTATCTATAGACCAGTAGGGTGAGGATCACAGTGTGACAAGAGCCACACACATACATGCAAGGGTCAGAGAAGGATTCCCAGAGGTATTACCAATGGAGCTGAGAGTTGAAGACATTTAGAAATTAACAGACAAAATGTTAAGGACACTCTCAGGAAGAAGGTCCTGCATCGGGGAGGGTCCTCAGCCTGGAGAAAGGGTAGAATGCAATGGTCGAACCAAAGGGAAGCAAGGAGAAAGCTGTTCAGACTTGCTCAAGGATTTGGGAATTTATCCCTAATAATAATAATAGGATAGCTCATGCCTATAATCCTAGCTACTCAGGGGCTGAGATCTAAGGATCGTGGTTCCAAGCCAGCCCAGGCAGGAAAGTGCGTGAGACTCTTATCTCCAATAAACCACCAGAAAACCAGAAAGTGGCGCTGTGGCTCAAGTGGTAGGGTGCTAGCCTTGAGCTAAAGAGCTGAGGGACAACACCTAGGCCCAGAGTTCAAGCTCCATGACCAACAAAAATAATAATAATGATAAAAATAATAGGAAGCTCCCACACACAGTACTTCAAGTGGTGAAAGGTCATACATACTCAGAATTTTAATTTAAAAGATTTAAAAAAATGGACAAGGAGCCGGGCGCTGGTGGCTCACGCCTGTAATCCTAGCTACTCAGGAGGCTGAGATCTGAGGATCGCGGTTCAAAGCCAGCCCGGGCAGGAGAGACTGTGAGACTCCTATCTCCAATAAACTACCAGAAAACCGGAAGTGGCGCTGTAGCTCAAGTGGTAGAGCGCTCGCCTTGAGCTGAAGAGCTGAGGGACAGCGCCCAGGCCCAGAGTTCAAGCCCCACGACCGACAAAAAAAAAAAATGGACAAGGGTAAGAACAGGTCATATGAGTGACAGAGAATGGTACCTTAGTCTGGGATGGTACCTTAGTCTGGGATATGGCTAAAGCGTGTAGTCAAAGGGCAAGATTTGACAGTTCTTTTAGAGATAGAATCATTCATTCACTTAACCATTTCCTAGAGTCCTGTGATATGCCAGGCACTGTACTAAATGCTAGACATGTGGTGGTAATAGGAAATACATAATTCCTGCCTAGCAGCACTAATAGTATTGGAGAACAGGCAGCCACTCAGCAAAGCATTTAAATTGCACTTGGAATAAATGCTAAGAAGAATGGAGAACTAAAAGCATAATCCAGAGGACTAGAGGTGGGGCTGGATAACTGGACAGATGTCAGAAAGAAATAAAAGATGAATAACCTGATAGTTGGCTGGGCAGATGGTGGCACTATATTTGGGAGGGAAATCAGATTCTAGACAGGATGAGGTTAATAGGATGACGGGTTTTGATTTAGACATGAAACAATAGGCCAAAGATACAGAAAGAAGAAATAGCATGAGATTCCCTTTGGCATCTCACCCAAGGGAAGGGGTGAACCAACCAGAAGGACCAAAGGAGAATCCAGTGGTAGACCATTTTGAGCACAAGATCATTTCTTGTTCTGCATTTGTAATACCAGCCCTGGACTTGATATATCTTAAAAAGTATGAATATCTTGTTTGAAAAGAATTGGATGGGCTGGAAATGTGACTTAGTGTTAGAGTGCTTGCCTAGCATGCATAAAGCCCTGGGTTCCATTCCTCAGTACCATATAAACAAAAGGCCGGAAGTGGCGCTGTTGCTCAAGTGGTGGAGCGCTAGCCTTGAACACAGAGAAGCTCAGAGACAGAGCCCAGGCCCCGAGTTCAAACCCCAGGACCAGAAAAAAATAAGAATTGGAACTTGTAAAATCAACAGACTGTCACCAGAGTACCAGTAAATAATGTAGGTGCTGCATTTATACACACACACACACACACACACACACACACACCACACACACATACTCACAAAAGACAAAGACTAGGTATTAAGTCTCATTTCCTATGGGCAGCCCTTCTATTGGGCTATCACCAATACCCTCTGTGCTATTTGAATTAACATAACAGATTTCATTCCCTCATTAGTCTCTGATTCCTGAAGCCAAAATGCCATAGATAAATTAATAATCCACTTGTCTGGGTCTTCAAATTTATACACAAATTTAGAGTGCGATGGGCAGGGATGGCAGGTCTATGAATCCAAAGGTCACTGTGGAAACCTTGTCCTTTCTTGCTTTGAACACAGACAAGACATAGGAAAGCCTGTTGTCTCACTATTGTACACTCAGCAGGGCTGGTGGTCATCCCTAGTTAGAAAACAGGTTATGTAAACCCTGAGACAGTCCTCAAAGACTGAGCACGCCTAGTTGTCATACAGATGGGCACCTAATAGCCTTTGTAAGCTAGGAAATTGTGACTTCCATACCCTTCTCAGGACCATCATACATATTAAAGCAGGTAACAGCTACCCCAGACCCACACACAGGCCTTGTCACCTCCTAAATGTTCCAAGGGAAAAGAGCTGTTCAGACTCTTCCTCAGAAAAGTGTTTCAGCCTCTGGCCAGATGAGGGAGGGGAATGAGCCTCTCTGGGCTGCTCAAGTCGCCAGACTGAGAATAAAGAGCGTTTACAGAGTCTGGAGTTTTCCAGCTGCCTGGAAACAGGAAGTGCCCAGTCCAGGAGAACAGTAACCTTCACACACGCCCTACATAAAGACATGTTGAGCCATTAGCCCTAATTGCCTGTGACTGACACAGGACTGAGGCCGGCCTTCCAGGCATTTGCTCAGTGGAAAGAAAACAAACAGCTCACTGGGGACACAGGCAGCCATTTTCTCTGTTTTCTGCCAAAATGGTTCTGCTCTCTTCCCCCCAAATTATAGCATACAGATTTGAAATTACACACCGAAGGTCTTTTGAGTATTCTGCACCACACATAAAAGAGAAAAGCAATCTCTGAAGGGAGTAGTTAGACATATGCAATTGGTTAATAATCTTTTCACAAAATCAAAAACTTGACTACCCCTCTATCCCCCCAAAAACTAAACTTTAAGAGCTGCCTTTCAACATTTTCAATTGTCTCAGGGTCAAAGCATTAAGTATTTGAAATACTTTTTATTTGATCAACATACTTTATTAAGAGACTGGAGTTAATAGTGTACCCAAGTATACATGGCCAAAAATCACATATGCCTTCAGGTTTAGGATTTTTAATGGCTAGCTTTCAGAAATGGCTTTAAGAACAATAAAGCACATTGTATGTCAAGCAAGAGTTTTTAGATTCTTCCTTTCTCTCCTTCATGAACTATACAGAAAGGCTCAGAGGACATCCACAATCACCAAACCAACTTCAGCTAGATTATCAGGGCCTGTTACACTCTGGGCATCAGTTTCTTCCCTACCATCTTGATAACCAAGGTAAAACTGGACTGGTCCTGACCATGATCAGTAGTTGCTAAGAGTTCGTTTCCCAGTTTCAGTGAATGAGGAACCTACTACAGCCCCAGATCCTGAAGAACCTTCTGTTGTTCTCTTCCTTTATGGAAGAGAATGCTTGTCTCTTTCACAATCACTTTGTTCAGCAAGTGCTTCACATACACCACCTTCTTGGAAGTTTCTAAGCTTCCTAGAAAGATGTGTAAGCTCATTATCTCTACCTTACCAAAATGGCAGATGCTGCCCAGGATCACACAGGAGGGATGAAAGGGCAGATTCAACCCCAGGTCTATTTGATTTACAAGTCCTGGTTCTTCATCTCTGCCCTCTATACATTCAAACTTGAACTTCCCTTTGGCTCACTGGGATCATCTTCTCATTAAAGGTCTAACCACTAGCTTTAATTCCAAACTAAAAGGATGGGGGAAAAATGAACACTAGGAGCTATGGTATCATCAACTCCAGCTATAGAAATAGCACACAGTAATATTAATTAACCACCAACAATCCAAGGCCCCATAGGTGAAGATAAAATTCCAGAGAGAAAACTCTTTCTACATGGGATCAAGGGAAACACCCTCCCAAGATCCAAAAAGGCAAAATGAGTTCCTTGTTCCACAGAAGCCACTCTGAATCAAGCTGTTCAAGTCTCGGCATAAGGTAGCATTGATTCTGTCCAGATGATTTAGATTCCTTTTCAGATTTATGTAGAACAAGCAGTTCTTCCACACCTCCCTCCCCTTCTATACATGGAGGTCTCCCTAGAGACTACCGGCTACTAGTAGGTAATAAATAACCACGCTGTTTCTGACATGGTGAAGGAGGCTCAGTCTTTGAGGAGGAAAGCACTGCGGTGGGACCACAGGCTACTCACCCAGCAGGCAGGGCATCCGGGGCCTGGGCAGCAGGCAGCTGCTGTGTCCCTGAAGTACTGGGCTCTTCTCCCCCAGCCGGTGTGGCAGGAGCAGGGAGAGATGTTGTGTTGGGGGTTGGGGTCGCACTCAAGGCTGTGACAGGCGGGGACGTGACACCAACAACAGAAGGTTCTTCAGGATCCGGGGCTGTAGTAGGTTCCTCATTCACTGAAAATGCACAAACCATACTTTAAAGATCGTCTTAGGAATAAGAATGTGTGCTTACTTTGACTAAGCTTTCTACTAAATGGGCATCTGCAGTTTCCACTAAATGTAGCACCTGCAGTTGCTGGGTGACCACAAGAAGTTTTATAAAATGTTTTAGAGTTATAGTAATCAGGAACCTGAAATAAATATATCAAATACTATCTCTCCATATAACTTTACTAGCCTTTTCTAATATATTGTGGTTATACTGACTATAATAAAAGAAGGCACCAATAGCTTATATCTATAATCCTGGCTACTCAGGAGGCTAAGACCTGGAGGACAAAAGTTTGAAGTCAACCCAGGAGGAAAAGTCTGAGATTCCATCTCCAATTAACCAGCAAGAGCTAGGCTGAAGATGTGTCTCAAGGGGAAGAACATCACCTATGAGCAAGAAAGCCAAGCAGGAGCACAAGGCCTTTGGCTCTAAGCTCTCATACTGGGAGAAGGAGGGGAAAGAAGAAAAGATGAAGATAAAAGGGAACCACATTGGTAAATGAACCCAAATTCACAGGGTCACATTCTTGTTTTTTGTACAGTTGTCATTTGTCTGCTAGACAAACACACATTCTTTAAAAAAAAAAAAAACTCCACACATGAAAAGGCAAAAAACAAACAAACAAACAAACAATACTTCCAGTAATGTGCTTACTTTTCTTTAAGATCTATGCTTAAAGACAGAATCTAGGATTAACATTCTAAATAAAAGGGGTATCAAATGCTAAAGACAAAGAAGTAAGCTACTTCCTGTGTTTCCTTATTTTGCTATTTTCTCCATAGCTCTGACTATTGTGTATGTCCACAAGGACCCCAGAGCATTGCAACATCCTTACCTTTAAAAAAAATTATCAAATGATGTTTTAAAAAAATTGGCATTTTAGAAAAATGGATGAGTCATATGCAGAGAAATTTTTACATGTGCTTGCATAAGTGTACATTTCTATTAAACTTGCATTAGAAAACATCCTAATCATTATTTAGCCTCACCTCTCCAACTCAGAAACTTGTTTTATAGTTTCAAATGGCTATCTAGATTTTTCCTGGAACATTTCTTCTGACAGGAGCCCACTATGGAACCTAAGCAGGGTTGAGCAGATACATCTGCAAAAAACTTTCTTCTTTTCTTAATCAGAATTCCATTAGCTAGTCTGAGTCTTGAACCTCAAACACAATTCAGAGTAAGCATCTGGTATATTTCATGCTTTGCATTAGTCTTCTCTAATAAGAAATCTATTTCTTCAGTGGTTATCATTTGGCAGCCCTCTTGCAGCTGTCTTCTGTCACTCCCCTAAATAATATGAGGAACTGAACATAATAAATTAGATGCCACCAGACCAGCAGAGTCAGATTGCTAACCTAAATGATTAGTTAATATTTACAGAGCATGGGTCTATGTGCTAAGCCAAGGTGCAAAACACTTTTAAGTTGTTTCCTTTAAACCTCATACACAATCCCACAATTTAGGTACCATTGATGGCTCACACTTTACACTGGAAAAACTATCAGAGGCTAAGTAACCTGCCAGGGGCATGTTGCATCTAATTTGCGTGCACCAAGATGGAAAGTACCCATTCTTCACTCATTCATTCAGATTCTCTGCACACTGTTTATTGTGATCCAAGATTTTGATAATTCTGATCAACCACTGGATACAAACTGGCTTAACATGAGAGTGTTGGTGAACTGAAACTACAAGCCTTCACAGGATGTGATAGCAAGTTTAATCTTCACAAGTAGGGAAAAAAAAAGGATGCAAGGGATGCCTCTGGTTGATTCATTCAACTTTTCCCCAGTATAGAAACTATCTGGCACATGTGTAAAATTACTTGCTTAAAAAATGCCTAAATCTTATGCAGTTCATGTTTCCCATAACATAAATGCAAGACTTTATATTTGTATTCCTTAGTCTATCACAGTCAAGCTAGTAACACATAACAGATGGCAATTCCTTTTGTGTTAATCTATAAATTCAACTCAGTTCCATTTTTTTAATCCTATCATTGCATTCTCCAGAGCTAGGTACGTTCATTCTAAAATTTATAAGGAGAACTAAGTCCAGAGTACTCATTCCTTGTGAAGAATCACAGCACTTGTGATTTCAGCTTTACAGCCCACAGCCCCAGGGACATCCATTGGTACTTAGCTCAAATGTGGCTTCACCTCTTTTTCTTAAAATTATGAAGGACTAGTCTTATACTTTATTACATTGTCTACAACGTTTGGCAAAATGTCTTTGATAAAACACCTCGTCAATAAATACTCATTCAATAAACCTAATCTAGGGGGAAAAAAAGACATTTGAAGCCAGGCACAGTGACTCACACCTGTAATTCTAACTACTTTGGGAGGATAATAGTTGGTGGCCAGTACAGATTGCCTAGCTCAACAAAAAAAAAAAAAAAGTCGGACATGGTGGTGAACATATATCAGCTACAGTGAGAAGCATAAATAGGAGGATCATGGTTCAGGCTGGCTTGGGAAAAAAAAAATTAGACTCTTTCTCAAAAAATACCAGTGCAAAAAGGGCTGGGAATATGCTTCAAATGGTAGAACAGAAGGCCCCAAGTTTAAACCCCAGACCACCAAAAAATAAGGATGTGGGGGGAAGATATTTGAAATAAAATCATGTGAATTTATTTCCAAATACTATTGAATATTCTTTTATATTTTTTAGAATAAATTTTGGTATAGAAAAGTCGGATAGTGTACTTTCACCCAATATTATAATTTTATATAACCATGGCTCATCTGTTAAAATTAAAATATTAATTAGCATAGTACTATTCACTAAATTCAACATTATGTGGATTTTACTAATTTCCCACTAAGGTTCATTTTCTAAGGAAAATGAAACAATGAGGTGGCACTTAGTACTGACAGCACTCAGGATCCTTCACTGCCTTCAGTAGATATAACATACTTTTATTACATCCTTCGTCCTCCCAAGAGCCTGAGGAAGATATTATTTCCATTTCCCCCAAAACAGCACTGAAGTTTACTGAAGGGCAACTTGGAGAAATACCCCATATTCAGCAAGCAACAGAACAATGCTCAAACCCAGAACACCCTGAGGTGGAACAATGGAGAAAGAAAGAAATGAAGGTGGCTCAGGTGGTTTTCCTGGATAGGAAGAAATGCAGGGCACCAAGTGTGGATGGGGTAAGTAGGCAAAATGGCAGTTGAACAGTTTCTGGTTTCTGTAACTATGGATATTTCACAAGATTCCCTCTGAGATGGTGGTTAAATACTCGTCTTTATGAATCACATATTCATTTAAGACTAGGACACACTCTAGCTATATTTAGCCAACAAAAAGATCAGCAATTGGAAATTCTCTTTCTTAATCCTAGACACACTGCCAGCTCACTCTGCATTCCCAGACATCCAGGCGGGAGGGCATAGGCTCCTGGTGTGCACACATCTTTTTAGTCCATACCTCAGACACATGGAGGGTGATCAGCTACAACAGAGGCATTTTCCATGAAAGATAAGCTCCTAATGTGATCCACAGTAAAGCAGCCAGAATTGTTCCCCTGTGACATGCAAGCATCTGCACTTCCAATGCAGTTGCTCAGTCACAAATACACAAAAGCTACCAAAATAGAAAAAAAAAAAAATGTTTCATGAAAGCAGGGAGATTACATGGAAAAAAGAGGCACAGAAAATTACAAACTTATACCCTGGTAACTGACTGATAGAATGATTAAATTCCACTTCCAGAAAATATAGAGATTAATATAATTCTCATACTACAACATGCTTGTAAGACTTTGAAGCCTAGAATTTGTTTTGAAAGATCTATGCACTACTAAAGAGAAAACACAGTAAGATAGATCTAGCCTGCCCAGACATTATATCCTATAGCCAGGCACTGATAGCTCATGCCTGTAATCCTAGCTACTCAGTGGGCTGAGATCTGAGGATCACAGTTTGAAGCCAGCACAGGTAGGAAAGTCTATGAGACTTTTATCTCCAATTAACCACCAAAAAGTGGTAGAACACTAGCCCGGAGCAAAGAAGTCCAGGGATAGCACCCAGGCCCTCAGTTCAGGTACTAAGACCAGCACATATACAAAAGAAAAGTAAATAGAAAGATTATATAGGTAAGTGGAAGCATATATAAAAAGATAATAAAGTGAAACCACCTATTTCCATGCTGCATAATTATTTTTTTATTGTGAAAATACTGTACAGAGGGGTTACAATTACATGGACAAGATAATGAGTACATTTCTTATCAAGCATTGTAGCCTCCTCCTTTGTTTCCCCTTCCCATCCCATCCTCCCCCACCCCCCTACTCAACCCTCCCCTCCCATGTTGCATAATTATAACTATATGAAATTATAAAGACAAAAGCTATATGCCAATCTCTATGACTTATATAGCTTATTCTTTATAATAAAATTTATGAGTTACATACTCTTTCTCACTTTAAGAATGAGAAAATGGGCTGGGAAGGTGGCTCAGTGGTAGAGCGCTTGCCTTGCATGCCTGAAGCCCTGGGTTCGATTCCCCAGCACCACATAAGCAAAAAGAAAAAAGTGGCACTATGGCTCAAGTGGTAGAGCGCTAGCCTTGAGCTGAAGAGCTGAGGGACAGTGCCCAGGCCCAGAGTTCAGGCCCCACAACCAGACCCAAAAAAAAAAAAAAGAATGAGAAAATGAGCCAGGTGCTGGTGGCTCATGCCTGTAAATCCTAGCTACCTGGGAGGCTGAGATCTGAGGATCACAGTTTGAAGCCAGCCCAGGCAGAAAAGTTTCTGTGAGGCTCTTATCTTCAATTAACCACTAAAAATCGGAAATAGTGCTGTGGATCAAGTGGCAGAGTGCTAGCCTTGAGCACAAAGAGGCCTAGGGACAGCACCTAGGCCTTGAGTTCAAGCCCACAAACCAATCCCCACCCACCCCCAAAAAAGAATGAGAAATTACTGCCCAGTAAGTCACTGCTCTTATACATACTACACAAAAGAGTCAGGATTCAACCACAGCCAGTGTGACTGATGTGCATGGAAATTACATTTAAGGAGGCAGTAACAAATGTAATTTTGGGGGTAAAGTTTTCAAGAAAGAATTAGAAAGTAAATCATTCCATACAAGTCTCAATGAAGTGCTATACCATTAGTCTATTTCTCAGTTCCACCACTTTAAAACTCAGAAATATTATAGCTATATAGACAGGCTACCACTCACTTTCATTTTATTAAAAAAAAAAAAAACTTCACAGTTGTGACAACATGAAAAAAAAACCCACCTGGAACTCAATTCTGGTTTTACCCCAAATTTCTTTTGCATGCATAACTGCAGCACACAGCCAAAAGAGCTGTTAAATAAATCTTGAATGTCTGTGAAACCTCTGTTGGGAGGCATAGCTCCTTCCACCGCCATCTTGGAACTGGTTCTCACAAGGCTCACATCCTCAAACCTTCTTTTGTCCTGCATGGCCAAAGCAGAGAGCTTCTGCTTGTCCCCACCCACTCCACAGTAAACAGAACATCTTTTTGTACCTTTGGATAGACATGAAAGAGCTTCTAAAGTCCAGGCTGCCTGTGAGATAAAGGTAAACCGTTGTCATGGCAGAAAGCAGAGAAGCAGAAGCCAAGCCTTCATATTTTAGTGGGCAGGGATCCCTGAAGTACAACTACTTAGATTTTAGGAACAGTTTGGGCATTAAAATACACCACCATAAAACATTTCCCAGGCAGGCTGGGGCTTTCTGTAGACATGGCTGGCACCTGCCTCTTCTACTGGAACAGAATGTTCCTGGAGATAAGGACAAGAAGCAAAGGTACCCAAAACTAAATGTAGGGGAAATAAAAATCTGACTAAATGCTCAAAAAGATTGACTCAAAGACTGTCACCATATCAAGTGAACTTCCAGTAGTTTCAGAAAGAACAGCAGAGGTGGTTGGGGGAAACCACTATCCCAGTAATGTGGACCCTGGAAGGAAAAGAGGTTGGGATCTCAGCCATGCCATCTGGGAAACAACTGGTCCAAAATGGCCAGTTCTTTTCTCCCATTTGGAAATGCTGGTCCTTCTCCACAAGCAACTTATTTTTCTAAGAGAAACATGTTTACTGGCACAAAGTGCCAGGACACTGTCGCCTTCACACAGACAGAAAGGTCTCAACATACCAATACAGTTATTGGCACATGTGTTCCAGGCAGACTAAGACAGTAGCTGCTGGGACTCCTTCTTGTCCCCCAGGCTCAGGGTGAGCTAGTTAACCCAGATCCTTCAGAAAAGTTCCAAACTTCAGAGAGGAAGTCAAGTCACTGTGTTTTCAGTGAGCTGTGCTAGACATAGACTACTCCACCTAGTAGTCCATTGCAGACAATAAATAACTAAATAAGCTACCCAAGGCACTCTGAAGGCCCCATACAGTGCTGCCAGGAAACTGGAAGTTATTACAGAGTAAGTCAAATAGTGTTTTTTACTCTGTCTATCACACATAAGTCACTAACAATCAGATGACCATACAATGCTGCTCTGGATCTTGTGTCTTTCATGTTATATCTCTGCCATCACAAACAAGCATCTTCAAAATTATTTCAGGGTCACTTACCAATTTGAAAGCCTGCATTCTCTGACCTAGAGTTTGTGGAGACAAATGTCTATGACTCTTTCCTGTCCTAATTAAGGCAAATGACCACATGACCAGCAGTCACTAAGTTTCAGCCATGTCCAAGAAGTTTAGAAAAAAAGTTTGTTCTCTTCTCTTTCTTTTCTGACACTTTCCTGATCATACAGAGAGAAACAGGACAAAGAGCAATTTGTTTTGAAACAGGTCCTTCCGTTGCTCTTACAGGGAAGCAGAGAAGTTCTATTTGTATGTACATAAAACCAAGTGTCTCTTCTCAAATGGGATCCACTCTGGAATGGGGTCAGCACAGTCCCCTGCGGCACTCTGACATTGCACCAGGCCGGCAAACTGACCCTGATCCCAATGCTGCCAGATCTTCTCCAACTCACACCTTAGCAATGAACTTGGTCTCTTTTCTCTAGTCTGACAATTTTCTTAAATTAAGGAAACATTTTAAACATGTCATGTATAAATAAGAATAGTCCCCCAAATGAAATTCAGTGTTGGTAAGAAATGAATAGGATATTTTATTTTAGAATATTTTTAGACAACTTTGGGGGGGGAGGATTGGGTGGGGGCAGGGGAGGCTGGGAAGGGATAACAAAGGAGGTGGCTGCAATACTTGATAAGAAATGTACTCATTATCTTGCCCGTGTAATTGTAACCCCTCTGTACAGAACGTTCACAATAAAAAAGAAAAAGAAAAAAAAATAAATAGGGATACAGGTGGACCCATTGCAACAAAAAAAGAATATTTTTAGAATATTTTATTTATGTGTAAGAGAGTAGTTTAGAAATGAACAGTAACATGAAAAATAACCTTGGTTGTCCAGAAAAAGCTAGAGATCAAAGATTAAAATGATGGATTTAAACTGGTGTTGGTATTGGAGTTTTCTATCACCACCCCTACTCTATATGGGGACACATGTCTGAAACATGGCTGGACAGGTGAGCATTCTGTGCTATCACTCACCTGTGCCACTGGCCAGGCCACTGTGGCTTGGGTTCTTGGTGGGTTGGCGGTGCCGGTTCCTGGTACCAGGGCTTTGCTCGCTGGTTGCTGTGGTTGTTCTGGCTGAACCACCTGAATGTCTGTGTGTCCTGGGAATTCAGAGTATAAAGCAGACAGATATAAGTCACTGTGAAAAAGAAAGATGCATATCCCACTTGGACACTGTATTCCCTCTCTTGCTATTTATTAGAAATAAGATCTGTAATAGCCCCTCTTAGGTTTTGACTCAACAGAGGTTGGCTCCAAGAGATACTCAGGAAAGCTTCCTTCTTGGTAAAAGCCCAACAGGCAGCTTTGTGCAAACTTTTCCACTTGAAGTAAACAAATCCAGAGTGAATTCCCCCACATCTGAAGTAACTGTGAAATATCCTGAGCCCATCACACTGTTTTTATTGGGCTTCAATGTTAGAAATAAACAAGACTCACTAGACAGACTACAGATGAAGTATTTTCCCCATTAGGCAAAAAAAAAGCTCACACTCATCCAAATCCATTTTTTCTCCTATAGCTGGCAAGATGAATCTCTTGGAAACAGAAGTTAAAGGGCATTAAAAAAAAAAACTGAGCTGGGCACTGGTGGTTCACGCCTATAATCCTAGTTACTCAGGAGGCTGAGATCTGAGGATCACAGTTCAAAGCCAGCCCAGGCAGGAAGTCCATGAGACTTATCGCCAATTAACCACCAGAAAGCTGGAAGTGGCGCTGTAGCTCAAGTGGTAGAGTGCTCGCCTTGAGCTAAAGAGCTCAGGGACATCACCCAGGTCCTGAGTTCAAGCCCCATGACAAAAAAAAATCCTTAGTCGATGCATATAATAATATGTTCGACCTAGGAAAGGACTCAACAGCTTACTCAAATGCAGGAATGAGACCCAATGCAGAAAGTGATCTATTATGCCACAAAGGAGACAGTGGGATTGAGCTGAAGAAAACCAACTTGACATATTCACAGAACATAGGCAATGCGTGTGTGTTTATATATGTATATATGTATATGTGTATATATGTATATGTGTATATATGTATATGTGTATATATATATATATATGAATTGGAGCTGTGATATTACTTATATCATCAGTGAAGACTCTCCAAACAACAAACTGGAAGCCCAGAGAACAACTTACAATATGTGACACAGAGCAATGTGATAGCACTATTATCAACAATCAAAGTAATAATAATGACCATGATGACCAGGGAGGAATATGATGTTTATTCATCTGAAATGTGTTCCAGTGTACATATGTGTGTATATGCTCATTTAATGTGGCCATCTAAAAGGAACATACTGTTGTTACCTGCATTCTACAGAAAAAAAAACTAATACAAAGAAGTTACATAGAAAGTGTACACAGAACATAGATTTGCATCTAGGCAATATAACTTTGATAGTTCCTTCTCACTGGCTGGAACATGGGTAGGAAGCCTTTTTAATTCTTTCTTCTTGGGCTATTCTTCCACCAGTTAGCTGGCCAATGCCAAGACCAAGACTTAGCACAGAAAGTTCCCTGCTAGGAGAATCTAAACCCACCAGAGCATCCTTCTGACGAGTCTTTGGTCCATAAGAGAACAAGCCTGCAGCACAATAAACGAAAGGATCCAGGGGGAACTACCCTTGCTGACTATCTTCTCAGTAACAGATTTTTCTGACTAGATAACACAAACCAAAATATGAACATCAATTATCTTTGGATGCCAGGAATATGGACATCTTTAAATTAACATGTAATAAGAGAAGCAGATTATATTATGATAATTCCATAGATGTGTACAGTGTTCTTTGAACAAGTGAGTCCTTCCATTATACACCCATCTTCCCTGCTTTCCAAAGTCTTCAATGAGTTCTATTATGCTGTCTTCATGTATGTGTGTGCATGTGAGCAAATATGTGTGTGTATAAAAATATACTTCAGTCTTCTTCACCTTTCAGTATCTTTTTCTTTCTCCCATTTATATTCCCACCATTATTTATTATTATTATTATCATCATCATCATCATCATCATCATTATCATTTTGGGTCTAGATTCCACAGGTGAGTGAAAACAACTGCTAGCTAGCTTTTCTGTCTTAGCTTTTCTTATTCAACATGATGATATCCAGCTCCATCTCCTTTCCTGCAAATGTCATAATTACATCTTTGTTTATGGCTGAGTTATATTCCATAGTATATATGTACCCTATTTTCTTTATCAACTCATCATGTGTTGAGCATTTTTGCTGGTTCCATAGTTTGATTATTGTGGAGACAGCTGCAGTAAACATGGGTACACAGGTATCTCTCTCATATACTGATTTATACATACACCTACCTACAAGTAGTATGGCAGGGTCATAAGATAGATCTGCTTTTAGTTTTAGGGGGAACCTCCAGAGTTTACATTCCTACCAGCAATATATGAGGGTTCCATTAGCCCCACATCCTCAATAGTGTTTGTTGTTTGTATTCTTGATGATTGCCATTCTGGCTGAGGTGACGTAGAATCTTAGTGTAGTTTTGATTTGCATTTCCATTTTGTTTTTGCTTTTTGTACTCATCTAGATTTTCCTAGTTTCATTTACTGGGTCTGTACTCTTTTGAGTAAGGAAAAGACCCACAATTTTTCAAAGGGAAAAAGAAAAGTTTTCTTCAGAGAGGGAGAGAGAGACTTAGCAGACTCCTGAGTCTGTCATACCTAAAGAAGGTGTGGTCATTAAAAATGGAGAGTATACTGATCTGTGGAAATAAAGATTCACTTTAGACTCTCTTTTCCATCTTATTTTTTCCCCCGAGCTAATTTCATAAATCAAAAGCTGTCAACCATACCTCAAAGAAAAATATTTCAAAGTCTCCACTTCATGGGAAGAAACGTTGGTATTAAGCATTTTACCACAACTCCTCATTGAAAGCAGAATGAGCACAAACTAGTTCCAAAAGGAAAGGCAGTGTTCAGCAACTGGCCAACATGTGTTTGTGTGTGCATATGTGTTGAGAGAGATCTTGAGAGAGGTAAAATTGGTTAATAGGAGGTTCATTTCAGCCAAGAATTCCCTTACAAGGACAAAAAAGGCCTCTCTGATTTGCAGCTCTCACCCCAGGAGAGGCCTCTATCCCGTCCAGAGCAGCAAGCTATGTGGGCAGCACCAGAAAGGAACATCAATCCTGTGCGAGGACGGGTCCTCCCAAGGCCTGGTTACTGCCAGTGGCCATGGCTTGTGTCCTTCTGCAGAGCATCTAGGCACAAGGACAGGGTGGGTCCCATTACGCTATTGGCTCCTCCTTCCCATCTGCAAAAGGGCATGTGGTCAGAGTTGAGAGAGAATACTTTCAGAAATGTTTAACCGCTAATGATAGCAGCTCACCCTGAATGACAGGCTGGAGCAGGGCCGGGATTAGCCTATAAACCAGGGGCAGCTGGGACCACTTTGCATGAATTGCTACCTCCCTGCCTATGGCCAAGTGCCACCCACCTCTGCCCATGGCCTCCCTCCCCCAAGTCATATCCACAGGCTTTGCCCAGTTCTTCCCTGCCCCAAATCTGGAGTTTCCAAGTTTTCACTCTTGTATTACCTTAAAAAAAAAAAAAAAAAGACATTCAGAGGGAAGAGAAAAGTCTCAAGAGTTGAGGAAAATCAGCAGTTTCTGCTCCTGGAGCACTCATTCATCACTTATAAGATGTGATTGTGTCATAACTCTGAACTGGCCCACAGAATGAAACCACATACCACAGGCCAAAATAACACTAGAACAGACTTGGGGTGATGGGGAGGAGATGAGCTGGCCTCTGCCACAGACACCTTGGCTTCGGCTCTGCCAGTGACTTCAACCTTGGCTTGATCCCACTCAACATTTAGGGGGCAGGGAAGAGTTATGTAGCCCCAGGACAGGAAGAAAGTAAAGGGACAAACTTCAGTCTGGCCAAATTCCACGGGTAGTATCAAGTCACCCAAAGTACAGAAATTCGGCTCACTCTATACCAGAAAGCTCGTGTGTCTTTATCTAAGTTCCTTCTCTCTAGAACTGAAGGCAGAAAGGGATGCCAATCAAAGCCAAAGTGTATGTGAGAACTCAGGAGAGAAGAGTTCTTCATTATCACAGCCCTGTTCTCTGTCATATTCTGACAACTAGAACTTGGGATGTTTTGGGACATCCTGCCTCACCCTTCATGAAGGCCACTAGTGTACTCAACCATTATTTTCTGAGTGCTTGGTCTTCTTTGAGGATTGGCAACAAAACAGAGTCTCTGACCTTGACAAGCTCACACCTTGGTGGAAATGCAGGGATGTATAATTTGGCTTTAATACTGATGTGTGGGAACCATGATAACCAGTGAGTGAGCCTTGCTGACTACTTGGCATTGCCCTGACAGGGTAGCCTGGGGAGGGTAGCCTGGCTCCCCATATTCACATATGATACAGAGTAATTCAATAAAGTCAAATTGCATCTCTTTGGTTTAATAAAGGAAAACACATTTTACAACACTCTGGATGGACTTAATACTACTGTTCACTTTTAAATGGTTACAATGATAAAGTTCCATTATGCAGCCTTCTATTATTTTTTTTTGAGCCTCAAACTCTCCATCCTCCGCTGTAGCCTCCCAACTTGTGGAAGGCTAAGCCAGGAGGTTTAGTCACTAAGTCTCTCAAGTGCTGGGAAACTGAGCCATTAAGGCCAAGGAGGTCATGAACTCAGGACCTCATATTTGCTAGACTGGTACTCTTGTCATTCTAGCCATACCTCCAGCTTTGTTTTTTTGCTGGTTATTTTGGATGTAGAGTCTTGAGAACTTTCCTGCCCAGCTGACCCTAAACTATGACCCTCCAGACCTGTTTCCTAAGTAGTAGGATTATGGGCTGAGCCACTGGTACCTATCACCTTATACGTTTTACATCTATTAAGAAGGGGGAAAAAATAACACCAGATGCCAGTAGCTTACATTTGTAATTCTAGCTACTCAGAAGGCTGAGATTTGAGGATCACAGTTTGAAGCCAACCCAGGCAAGAAAAGCTGTGAGACCCTCATCTCTGGTTAACTACCAAAAATCCATTAGTGGAGCTGTGGCTCAAGTGGCAGTGTACTATCCTTTAGCCAAAATAAAAGCTCAGAGACAACGCCCAGGCCCTGAGTTCAATCCCATGACCAATACAAAAAAAAAAAAAAATTAAAAAGAAATGAAAGCATTAGTAATGTGCAGAGTCTAAAAATATAATGGCTTAAGTCAGAAAAAAAAAACATGTTTTACACATTGAAAAGTAGAATTCAAGGACTGTGGACAGCCTAGTGATAGAGTAGATACAACTGCCTAGCATATTTAAGACCCCGAGTTTGACCACCAATGCACCAAAAGAAAACATAGAACTCAAAATTTGGTAGTGGCTCAGAATTTTAGATTGTTAAATATAGCTTTAACAAACTGATTTAAAGAAAAGTTTAGTGCTAGAGTGATAGGTCAGTGGTACTTTCTTAGTATCTAACATGAATCGAATCTGAGGTCAAAGAGCCTCCCTTCCACATGTTTTGATATCTTAGATTTTTCTCAAACTTTCTTGCTTTTTTTTTTGGTTGGTCATAGGGCTTGAACTCTGGGGCCTGGACGCTGTCCCTCAGCCCTTCAGCTCAAGGCTAGCGCTCTACCACTTTAGCCACAGCGCCACTTCCAGTTTTCTGAGTGGTTTATTGGAGATAAGAGTCTCACAGACTTTCCTGCGCAGGATGGCTTTGAACCGAGATCCTCGATCTCAGCCTCCTGAGCAGCTAGGATTACAGGAGTGAGCCACCAGCGCCCAGCTTGCTTTTCTTAATTTTGAAGCAGTGATGATTAAATTCAGGACCTGTACTTCATAAGCAGGTATTCCACCACTTGAGCCATGCCCCTAGCCATTCGCAAAAGTTTTTGTTTTTGTTTGTTTTTTGTTTTTTGTTTTTTGTTGGACGTGGGACCTGAACTCTGGACCTAGGCACTCTCCCTCAGCTCTTCAGCTCAAGGCTAGCGCTCTACCACTTAAGCCACAGTGCTACTTCCAGCTTTTTCTGCTTATGTGGTGCTGAGGAATCGAACCCAGGACCTCATGCATGCAAGGCAAGCACTCTGCCACTGAGCCACCTTCCCAGCCCAACGCAAAAGTTTTTTTTTGTATCAATGAATGTGCAGATTCATTTTAAGCCCAGAGAAAAACATCAAGAATTCATGGATGGCTCAATACCAGATACCAAGTACGCTGAACTATCATGGCAAAGACTCACAATATGGAAGGGAGGCTCTTTAAGCTCACATTAACCCATTAGTATTCATGCTCAGAAAAGAGAAGTTTAAGGATCTAATGAAGCCAGGCACCAGTGGCTCACACCTGTAATCCTAGCTACTCAGGAGGCTGAGATCTGAGGGATCACAGTTCAATGCCAGCCCCGGCAAGAAAATCCATGAGACTCTAATCTTAAATAAGCCACCAGAGAACTGGCTCAAGTGGCAGAGCACTGGCCTTGAGCTGAAGAGCTGAGGGACACCACTCAGGCTCAGAGTTCAAGCCCCATGACTCCCCCCCCCAAAAAAAAAGGATCTAATGATTGATGACTGGTTTTCTGTCATTTTAATAAAACAAACACAGGTTAAGATTGCCTAATAAATTTAACCCATCTCATTCTAATCCAAGGAAAGAGAATTGATATTTCCCTGGGATTACTACAACCTAGAGGGCTTCTGTCCTCCAAGTACGCTAAACTGGTCATTGTCTTTTAATAGCAGTATGGGGAAAAAACAAAAAATTGAGTAATGCTGGGCTAGCTTCCAGCAAGACAGAACCAGCAAGATATTGGCACTTGAAATAGAAGCACAAAAAAAAATTAAAAAGGGAAATGGTGATGGGAAAAGAACCAGTCTCTACCATTGAGAAAGGTATCAATAAGCAAGTGTACTCTACCCACACCTTTCGCTACTCTTCCTCTTTACTCTTGTGGATTTTAAAAAAGGAGAGGTGAGCCAGGAAAGGTTCAATTACAGTTAAAATAGAACCATTCTAGTCATTCTAACAATAATTTATGGCTCCATTCCACATCCTACCTCTAGGCTGCCAGACAGGGAAGGTAAAAATAAAACTGCTGCTAAGTCCATTCTAAATTACAGAAAGACAAATTTTTTACTTTTGTTCAACCTGGAGTACACAGAAATCCTCTCAATGGTGGCAGCTTTACTAGACCAAGACATTCACCTCATGAGAGAACAAACAATAAATTGTGACTCATTCAATTCTAGGTTGTATATTGGGCTTAATTGAAAAGAATGTTAAAACATGTCTGACCTTGAGGAAAAGCCCAAGTTCAGAGGGGAAGTGTTCACCTACTCAGCACAGATTGTGATTTGTCCTGAAGACTAGGACAAATCCTGCATCTGAATGATAAAGGAATGGGATGCTCTCACAGGAGCAAGAATTGGGCCTCCAAGCTCCCCTAACATAAAGGAAGAATCTGCACGGAGCTGGTCTAGAAAGGGACTTGGAATACCAACTTATAGATGGATCAGAGAGTATCTTTACCTTTTTCCTACTGCTATCATATTATCATTGAATCTGACCCCCGAAGTATCTTGAAGGATCTATATAAGAGATGACCCTCTCCTTGAGATGACTCTTCTATATCTGTTGGATTCTACTTCCACAGATTCAAACAACTGCATATCAAAACAAACACGGACTTTCTTTTCTTGGCATAGCCTTCTAAGCTCTTGCTGAGGGAAATGCAGGCCCTTTTCCAATCTGTTTGCCTGGCACACTCTTTTCTGGACTCCACCCAGATGGCTTCTAAACCAAATCAAATGTCCCTCATCTCCCAAATGAGAGTAAATCTTTCATTTTCTAACAAAGCACACTGATCACTTCCTCCATGGCACTTCTACTTGCAAACATATATTTGTCTGTGTTTGTGTAATGTCTGTCTCCAATAAGGCCAAGACAGTAGGACCACATAATTATTTTGTGTGCCTTTGTACACCCAGCACCTCGCATGTTGAATAAATTAAAGAAGCAAGCAAATCAGGTTCAAAAGCACTCTTGGGCCTATAATCTGTAGTACTTTGCATATTTTTGTCAATCCAGTCACTCATCACCTCCCCCATTGTTTTTAAAGAATGGAACCTGCCAGCAGAGCACTTACCTCTAGTCATAACTACTCAAGAGGCTGAAGCAAGAGACCACTTAAGTCTCTTAAGATGTTTGATAGCAAGATGAACAACATAGTGACGCCCTGTCTCAAAAAATGAAGCCAGTAGTGGTAGAGTGCCTGCCTAGCAAGCATGAAGCCCTGGGTTCGATTCCTCATTAACATATAAACAGAAAAAGCCAGAAGTGATGTTGTGGCTCAAGTGGTAGAGTGCTAGCCTTGAGCAAAAGAAGCTCAGGGAACAATGCCCAGGCCTGAGTCCAAGCCTCAAAATTGGCAAAAAAAAAAAAAAAAAAGGCAGGTACTGATGGCTCACACCTGTAATTCTAGCTAATCAGGAGGCTGAGATCTGGGGATTGTTTGAAGTCAGCCCTGGCAAGGAAACCAAAAGCAGAGCTATAGTTCAAGTGGTAGAATACTAGCCTTGAGCAAAAGCAGCTCAGGGACAGTGCCGAGGCCCTGAAATCAGTATCAATCACAAAAAAATAAACGTGAAACAAGGGGAACTGAGCAGGCAGAGAAACCCACCCCTCTGGTGGTGAGAGATGCTGAGGAAGCAGAAAACCAGTCTCCCCCGACCCAGGCCCCTCAAGCCATCACACCTCAGGAGTCAGGACGCCAAGGAATGTAAACCAGTAGCAAGACCCACCTGAAGTTCTGGCAAATGACGAGGGGGAATACAAGACTCTTTCAACTCAACAAATATTGACTGAGCGGCTGCTACGTGCAGCCAGGCACTATGCTGGGTCCTAGTAGGGACACAAAGATGAATAGAACACACAGAGCTCTTGAAGCAGTTTTCTGCCAGGCCTCAGGCCACGCGCCACCAGAAACCCAACAAACAACATGAAACAGGAAGAAGCAAGACCTCGACTCTATTCATCATCCCTTTCTATGTATAAAGAAAAAAAGAACACATATATAATTTGATTTCAAATAAAATTCCATCTTCCTTTTTTTTTTTAAGCCAGGGAAAAAGTATGTGCTTAGTATACTAAATTGAGTCCCTCAGTTTGATCTCCAGACCAAAACAAAACAAAGCAAAAACTCTTTATGATTTTTTTTTTTTTTTGGTTGGTCATGGGGCCTGAACTCTGGGCCTGGGCGCCATCCCTCTGCTCTTCAGCTCAAGGATAGCGCTGAGCTACCACTGAGCCACCTTCCCAGTTCCTGAAATTGTTTTAAGGTAAAAATCTCAAGATAAAATTGTTAAGGAAAAAACAAAATAAACCTAATCTCCCTTGGGCTAGGAAGGTGGCTCAGTGGTAGAGCGCTTGCCTTGAATGCATGAGGCCCTGGGTTCAATTCCTCAGCACCACATAAGCAGAAAAAAGCCGGAAGTGGTGCTATGGTTCAAGTGGTAGAGCATTAGCCTTGAGCTGAAGAGCTGAGGGACAGCGCCCAGAAAAAAAAAAAAAATCTCCCTTTTTTCCTCCATATCGTACATTTTTAATTAATTTCTTTTTTTTTTTTTTCGGTCGGTCGTGGGGCCAGGCCTGAACTCTGAGCCTGGGCACTGTCCCTCAGCTCTTCAGCTCAAGGCTAGCACTCTACCACTTGAGCCATAGCACCACTTCTGGCTTTTTTCTGCTTATGTGGTGCTGAGCCATCTTCCCAGCCCTCTCTTTTTTTTTTTTGGCCAAAATAGTAGTATGGCTTAAATGTTAGAGCACCTAGCTGGAGGCACCGGGTTCAAATCTCAGTACTGTCAAAAAAAACTATTTGTTGTCATTCAAAGGCCATTTGTTAGCATATAAAGTAGACCCAAAACATAGATGTAATATGTCAGTAAAAAGCCAAACAAGGAAGTGGTGCTATGGCTCAAATGGTAGAGCACCAGCCTTGAGCTGAAGAGCTCAAAAACAGTGTCCAGGCCTGGAGTTCAAGCCCACGACCAACCAAAAAAAAAAAAAAAAAGCCAAACAAAATCTGCAGATAGGCACTAATAAGTAAGTTCTTGTTCTCTTGACACTATTGGATGATACATTTGACATTCCATTATCAAATAATCAGCAAATCACAAATCTGTTCTCTCTTTTTTTTTTTTTTTTCCTAAAGCACTACTGGGGTTTAAACTCAGGGCCTCATGTTTGGTAAGTAAACATTTCACCATTTGGCCATAGTTTTTTTCTTTTTGGCAACAGGGTCTAGCTGTTTGAATCCAGCCCAGATGGCCTCAAATTTATAGTCCTCTGCCTCAGCTTCTAAGTACTGAGATCACATGTGTGCATGACCAGGCCAGGCTAAGATTCTTCTAGAAGGCAGTCCCACCAGATGCCAGTGGCTTACACCTGTCATCTTAGTTACTTAGAAGGCTGAGATCTTTGAACCAAGATTCAAAGCTAGCCTGGGCAGACAAATCCAAAAGATTGCTTTCTAATTAGTCGGCAAAAAAATGCTGTTAAGTGGGAGTGTGGCTCAAGCAGTAGAGTGCCAGCCTTGCACTCAAAACCGAAAGAGCGAGGCCCTGAGGTCAAGCCGTAGTATTAGCACACAAAAATAATTCCTTTTAAGATTTCTAAGGATTGGAGGCATAGCTCATTGAAAGAACATGAAACTTTAAAAAATTACAAGTACAAATAAAATTCACCATTTTTTTGTTTGTATGCCAGTCCTGGGATTTGAACTCAGGGCCTACATGCTGACCCAAGCTTTTTTTCTTTTTTTTTTTTTTTTAAATCAGTTGCAGGGCTTGAACTTGGGGCCTGGGCATGGTCCCTAAGCATTTTTTGCTCAAGGCCAGTGCTCTATCACTTTGAACCACAGCACCACTTTCTGTCCTGAGCTTTCATGCTCAAGAATAGAGCTCTACCACTTGAGCCACCAACTCCACTTTTGGGTTTTTGGGGACTAATTGGAGATAAGAATCTCAGGGACTTTCCTATCCAGGTTGGCTCCAAACAGACATCCTCAGATCTTAGCATCTTAAGTAGTTAGGATTATAGGTATGAACCACTGGCATCTAGCTCTACAATGCCTCTTTTGAATAGCATAATCAGTCACCCTTTTTTATGAAATACATACACACACATACAGTATACTATACATATACATATATACACTATTTTTCTTCATGAACCCAACATTTCTTCCTTTTATTTTTTGAGACAAATTGGATTAGAAATCACAATTCTGTGTCACTCTCAAGAGTGCTAGGATCATATATATATACTACACCTGACTCAGTCTTAGTATTTATTTGTTTATTTGTGCATACATCTGTGTGTTTATGTGAGGGGGGGGTGCATGGGCACACATGTGCGCACTGGTCTGGGGCTTGAACTCAGGGTTCCGTCCCTGAGCTATTTTGCTCAAGACTAGTACTCTTCCACTTGAGTTACAGCCCCACTTCCAACTTTTTGGTGATTAACTAGAGATAAGGAACTTTCCTGCCTGGGCTGACTTTGAATCACAATCCTTAGATCTCAGCCTTATGAGTAGCTAGGGTTACAGTCATGAGCCACTGGTACCTGGCTCAAACTTACTTTTAAAATAATTAAGCTTTTAAAAGCCAGAAGGGAAAAAAAAAGCAACACTGGAATTTCATTATTCTATTATTAAAGAAGTCAAGGCACAAAATGCTTCTAGAAAGGATTTGGCCACTGTGTTAAACCTGCCAATAGCTCAGATGGGCTTTTATGGCAGTAATTTTTGAAGAATGATAGGAGCAGATGCCAGGGTTGTAAAAACTGATAAATAAGTGGAAAATATGGATGGAAAGCTCAAAGAACTGAGACCAATACCTTCACTACATTTTCAAAATAACTTCATGAAACCATAAAACAATCCTATATTTCAGTGAAAAACCTAATTATAAGATTATTTCAGCATTTGAAAGGCATTCTATTAGGCTATGCAGTTTGTAATCCCAAAGGTAGTCACTGAACCAAACCCCAAACCACCTCCACCAACCTTGGCGCTTCTAAAAGAGCCAACAGAATCCTAAAGGAAAAGTCTAAACTCATCATACCAAACCACAGCCACAAACACCATGGCTTATGCAACCCCTTTCCTTGCCATCACAGCTGTCCAAAGCATTCACAGCCAGTGGTGCTCTGGTCTATCACCATGTACCAAGCTGCCCAAGCTCTCATGAATAAAGACTCATTCCTCCAAGACCCATATTTATTTTTCAATTAGCTTCCCTCTGAATCCTTTCTCTTTTTGTCACAAATTTCTAGGACTGAGAAGCCCTAGAGTCTAGTCACAGATCTGGCTAACATAGAATTATCACTCCTGCATTCTGTGATGCTGTCATTTTGTCTCGGTCCTCTTGCCTATGATTAAGAATACGATATTTTGCTCTGTCTCTTAAGTGTGGTTTTTATTTTTCTTCCTCTTATAGATGTACTTTCATAGGACCGACTCTGCTCAAAAGTCATGAAGTACCCCTATTCAGAGAGCCTGCTCACACATGTAATCCTAGCTACTAAGGAGGTTGAGATCTGAGGATCATGGTTCAAAGCCAGCCCAGGCCAAAAAGTCTGTGAAACTCTTATCTCCAACTAACCAGAAAACTGGAAGTGATGCTATGGCTCAAAGTGGTACAGCACTAGTCTTGAACAAAAGAGCTTAGGAACAGTGTCCTGACCCTGAGTTCAAGCCACACAACCAACTAAAAACAAGAAGGGTGTATGGAGACTGGAGGAGACAAACAAAACAAAGCAATGTGATTTAAAACAGCAAAAGACCCAAACTGACACCTTCCAAACAAAATACAGAGATAGAAAGCAGTAAATGAGCTGGGTGCCGGTGGTTCATGCATGTAGTCCTAGCTATTCAAGAGGCTAAGATCAGGGCTGGGAAGGTGGCTCAGTGGTAGAGCACTTGCCTTGCATGCATGAGGCCCTGGGTTCGATTCCCCAGCACCACATAAGCAAAAAAAAGAAAGAAAGCCGGAAGTGGCACTATGGCTCAAGTGGTAGAGCGCTAGCCTTGCGCTAGCCTTGACCACCCCCCGCCAAAAAATCAAGGGGCTGAGATCTAAGGATCGCAGTTCAAAGCCAGCCCAGACAGAAAAGTTCCGTGAAACTTTTATCTCCAATTAACCACTCAAAAACCAGAAGTGGAACTGTGGCTCAAAGTGGTAGAGTTTAGCCTTGCACAAAAGAGAAGAGAGAAAGAAGGAAAGAAAGAAAGAGAGAGAAAGAGAGAGAGGAAGGAAGGAAGGAAGGACAAGAAAAAGAAAGAAAGAAAGAAAGAAAGAAAGAAAGAAAGAAAGAAAGAAAGAAAGAAAGAAAGAAAGAAAGAAAGAGAAAGAAGGAAAACAGTACATGAAATAGTACATGAAAAAAGATGTTCTTGGGCTGGGAAAGTGGCTCAGTGGTAGAGCGCTTGCCTTGCATGCCTGAGGCCCTAGGTTTGATTCCCCAGCACCACATAAGCAAAAACAAAAAAGCAGGAAGTGGTGCTGTGACTCAAGTGGTAGAGTGCTAGCCTTGAGGTGAAGAGCTGAGGGACAGTGCCCAGGCCCAGAGTTCAGGCCCCACGACCGGACCA